>NC_091433.1:171800600-172451905 GCF_964237555.1 Oryctolagus cuniculus
GAGTTTCCTTGATATTTGGGCTTATTTTTCATGTGTGTCTTCATAGAGCCTGCACCACTGGCTGGCTGTGTCCCCTTGGTTCCTGCCCTACATTCTTTGCCTGGCATGGGTAGTGGCCCAGGAATGGTTAGTAATGGAATGCTGGGGAGGAGATAGGGCTGGGAGAGGAAGATGAGGAGGCGAGGAAGGGAAGAGAGGGAGGAGGAGGAGTCCGGTCTCAGATCTGCGTGTTTTTGAGGAATGGCTAGAGGCTGGCAAGGCAGGCACTCAGGAGGCATTTACATGAATGAGTGAAGGGGCTCCCAAGGAAGTTGGCCTTCTGAAAATGGCAGACTCACACGGCCAGTAAGAAGGCTTCAAGAACTGCAGCCCTCGTTCATAAGGGGCGGCTGGGGACCTGGATTCTAATATGTGTGCGGTTTTCTTGTGACACATCAGAGCAACGTCACCGTCCTTCCTGTAGGACCCTGAGCAGCAGGGATGGCCTGGGCACCGGCTGAGGGAGGGTGGGGGACAGCCACAGCCCAGTGCTGATGACAATGGTACCTACAACCAGTCAGTGCCCAAGGAGCAACCGCAGCAGCGAAAGCTCAAGTGGCCGTGTAGACACAGGTAGTAGGTGTGGAGGCTTCGGCAGGCCTCAGCCACACAGCTGCCAGTGGATCAATGAAAGAGACAGAGCCTCAGTGGCAAGGAAAGCCACGTGCTGCATCTTGGAGTGGTGGGATGTGAGGGGCTTGGCACGCTCCTGTGACTGCCATGAGATTAACATGAGGTGTGTCCTGGGCTGGAATTCTCTGAAAAATGCAAATCACAGAGAATTGGCTCCTAAAGAGCACACAGGAGGGAGAGCATGAAAGGGCCAAGGTTTCCTCAAAGTAAACGGCCCCCCTGGAGCTGCACAGAGCCCTCTCTACAGACCCCCATTGCTTTTTTGAAAAAGTTTGAGATTTAATGCTATAACTAGTACTCAAACAGTATTTTTCACTTTATGTTTCTGTGTGGGAGCAAACTGTTGAAATCTTTACTTAATGTATGCTAAACTGATCTTCTGTATATAAAGAGAAATGAAAATGAATCTTGATGTGAATGGAAGGGGAGAGGGAGTGGGAAAGGGGAGGGTTGCGGGTGGGAGGGACGTTATGGGCGGAAGCCATTGTAATCCATAAGCTGTACTTTGGAAATTTATATTCATTAAATAAAAGTTAAAAAAAATGAAAAAAAAGTTTTTTTTTATTTACTTGAAGGGCAGAGTTACAGAGAAAGAGAGAAACACAGAAAGTGAGAAATCTTCTATTTGCTGGTTCACCCTCCAAATGAGCTCAATGGCCTGGCTGGACCAGGCTGAAGCCAGGAGCCTGGAACACCATCCAGATCTCCCATGCAGGTGACATGGGCTCAAGTACTTGGCTGGGCCATCTTCCGCTGCTTACTCAGGTGCACTAACAGAGAGTTGGATTGGAAGTGGAGCAAGCGGGATTAGAACCAGCACACTTATTGGATGCCAGTGTTGAAGGTGGCAACTTAACTCACTACAATACCAGCCCCAGTACCAGCCCCGTAAGCCATTATTCTGCACAGTTGTCACCGAAGTGACTCATTTGGGTACCAAACATTCCAATGGGAGATGGTTTCCTTTGAACCTAGTGCTCCCAACGGCTGCTCTAAACAGATAACTTGTCTGCTCTTAGGGGGAAAAAAATCTGCATTAGGAAATGGAAATCCTCCAGATGGTTTTCCTCAAGGCTCCATGTCTAGGTAGGCTCATGGGGGAATGACATTCTACAGAACTCCCCAACCATGTTTTTTGTTCCAAAACTGACTTTCAAAGGCACTATTAGTAAAATAGTTTTGTGCATGTTGTGCAAGTATTTGCTTATTTATTCACTAGCTATATTTATATAATGGTGTCTATGTATTGTTTCCGGTATTTATAGTTGAAAGTTCTAATAGGGTATTCCCAGGGGTCCTCCTTAATAAATATGAGGGAGGGGCCAGTACTGTGGCATAGTGGGCTAAGCCTCTGCCTGCGGTGCCAGCATCCCATATGGCCGCTTGTTTATGTCCCACCTGCTCCAGTTCCAATCCATCTCTTTGCTAATGGCCTGAGAAAGCAGTGAAAGATGGCCCAAATGCTTGGGCCCCCATACCCACTTGGGAGACCAATAGCAATCTCCTGGCTCCTGGCTTTAGTCTCGGTCATTGTAGCCATTTAGGGAGTGAACCAGCAGATGGAAGACCTTTGTCTCTCCCTTTGTGTGTAGCTCTGCCTCTCAAATAAATAAAATATTTTCAAAAATATGTGAGAGAGATGGGCAAGCAATGTGATCCTCACTTCACAGAAAAAGGAAACCAGGACTCAGAGAGAAGGGAGTCATCCAGGTCATAGAATCAAAACTCACAGAACCGGGGTGAAAACACACTTCTAGTCAGGCAGGCAGCTCCCTCCTCGTCCACTGTGCAGTCTCCCAGGCTGGTCGCAGCCACACTGTGCAGGGGCACGTGTTCTTCTGTCCCTGCTACTATTCATCTCTTCTACCCAGCACAGTTGGGGATGGATGAGCCCTAAGTGCTTCTACCAGTTCCACATTTCTACTTGCTTTGCTGCCTTTATCCCTGCATCCTTCAGCATAGGGGAAACCAGGTTGGCAGGAAGCGTTTGCTTCCTGTGCTTTATCTCCTTCTGGATCTTCCAGCTGGGAGGCTGTAGAAACCGTCCCCAGATCTTAATATGTCCAAGGAGTAAGGGATTCTGCAACTAGGAGCTGACATTTTGGCACAGTGTATTAAAATGCTGCTTGCCATGCCGTCATCCCATATTGGTGGGCTGGTTCAAGTACTAACTGCTAGTGCACCTGGGAAAGCAGCAGAAGATGGTCTAAGGACCTGGGCTTCTGCCATCCATGGAGGAGACCCAGATGGAGTTCCAGGCTCCTGGCTCTGACCTGCCCCAGCCCCAGCAGTTGTGGCCATTTTGGTGGTGAACCAGCAGATGGAGGATCTCTCTCTCTCTCCCCTCTGCTCCCCCATCACTCTACCTTTAAAATAAATCCATCATTAAAATGGATACTCTGCTCTCTTCTCTAGGAAGAAGATGCTGGCTCAGGAGAAAGCACCTGATTCATGTGCTAGAGTGGGCACACTCGATGAGAGGCACAGGGCTCAGCACTTTCCTGGGTGAGGATGGCACATGGAGGCAGGCTGCTACCCTGAGTCTTTTCTAAGCACATCCTGTGTGCTGAGGGAAAACACCAAATCCCTGAAGCGGGAGGAAAGTGAAGAAATGGAAAGATCTAGAACCATTGAAAACCACAAACAAGGCAGCTGAGAAATCAGCAGTTCAAGGTCACAGGGAATGAAGGGGGAATCAAGGGTTATGGGGAGGCTCTGGGGATCTTGCTAATTAAAAAAAAATCAGTATCCTCTCTCTCTCCCTCTGAGAGTTGCTGGTGTCACTGTTTAACTAAGGTGGAGCATTAGCAACCTGGTGTGCCCATATAAGGAAGAGCCAAAGAGGCAGACACTAGCAGCTGCCAGCCCTGCCGGTCTGCTGGCCGTTCTTCCCCCGAGACTGCCGCCCTCACCTGCCGGACCTCTCTCTCTGCCCGTCCTCTCTGCCACTCTCCATCCCGCGGAAGTGCTGCAGCTCAGCCTGTGGGCCTGCTCCGTCCCGAGCCAGCTCCCTGCAGGAAGGCTGCTGTCGGCACCCAGCAGACACACGTGTCTGGGAGTCAGGTACGGACTGAGTGGTGGTCTCCAGGAGCTCGGGGTCAGGACAGTCCTCCAAATGGTGCTGGCCTCCACGTTGCCCCAGAGAGCTTCTTTAGCTCACAGCAGCTGAGGCCCCACCCCCAGAGGGATATGGAAACTGGGGATGTGGAGGCAGATGGTTCAAGGATGGGCTCTATGAAAAACCAAGAGATGAGTTAGTTTTCTAAGAGAAACTCCTGTAAACTATGCAGTTGTGGTAGCCAGGATGTCAGTCATTGAGCTGCCTTTGCTATCTGCTAAAGTGACAACCTGGAGGGCTATGTTGACCGTAAGGGACACCCTGATGGTGGCCATCCTGTGCTCTTGGTTCACTGATGTATGGCCTCTGACATATAGTAGGAGTTTAAGAAATATTTGGTCAAAGGAGTAATGAGTCCCACCCTTTGTTTTCTAATTATTTAGCTTAACAGTTATATGAGAGACATTGAAAAAATGTGAATTAATCACAAAAGGCAGGTCGCTGTCACTTCAGAGGGTCAGGTGGTCCCTACACCCCACCAGCTGTGTCACTGCCTCATTCCCGTGTTTCTGCAGCTGTTGAACCTGCGTGACCTCTGAGATAGGATGCTGTTCTCAGGGAGACAGTTCTAGCTGGATAGCTCGACCCCAAACTAACCAGATTAGAGCAATGGCAGTGTTTCCCCTCTGTAGTTCCAGCTGGGCTGCCCTGTTTGTCCTGGGTCACACACAGAACACTGCTAACCCCCAAGTGGTGTTCGCTGGGTCTTTAGTCAGCAGATTCTCTGGAGTTCTCCCACCCTGTACCCAGCTTGACGGAACCTCTGTTTTTCTTTGCAGGGGTATGGGACGGGGCAGGTAGCAGCTACAGAAAGCCTTATGTATTTGTATCCTTGCATTGATTGATGAGTATACAGTAATCTACTTATTGTATAATAGGTAAGAGTTACATGTAGCATCAGCTCATTACTCCCAGTTTGTAGATGGAAAGCTGACTTACTGCCAAGTTCATGCCAAATGCAAATGACAGAGCTAGGGTTCTGTTGTGCCTGGTAGTCTGTCTTGTCCCTTGGTTACTTAATTATATTCAAGGATCCACTTGGAAGAATGCCTTAGAAGAAAAGCTGCTAACAAATACAGAAATTAGTGACTCACCTGCCACCCTGAGGGCATGCTTGATGTCAAGCTCTGTGTTAGCAGTGTGGCTTCAGGCATGCTTCTGAGCATCCCTTGGTCCTAGATTCCTCTTCACTAAATGTGATAGTAACAGTATCTGCCTCATCCAGCTATGGAAAAGTTATGTAAAAGTATTAGCAGTGACTTGCACAAGAAAAGTGCCCAAGAAATTTTAGTTATTGCTGTTGATATTCTTTTAGTCTGGGTTCTCTATAAAACAAAACCCGAGGCAGAGCAGAAGTGCTAGTACACTCACTGATCTGGGTGGGTACAAAACCAAGGCAGTGAGAGAAAAGCACAGAGAATGGGAGCTGTACAAGGTGATGGTCACTCCACAAAAAGACAAGGCCAGCCACCTGGGCCAAAGCAGGGCTCTGGTGGACTAGCTTAACAGAAACATTGTGTCTGTGTCCTTCATTAAGAAGGTGGAGAGGGAATTTATAAACCAGCTCCTCGTGTCTCCTATCTCTTCTTGTTCAAGGTTTGACCCCTGGTGAGTTGGCTCTACCACCCTGCTTCCTAGTTTGTGTTATCTGACCTCTTTCGCAATCACCAGTAATTCCGGATCCTAACCCTTGTGGCTTGGCACAAATCTGAATCCAGATGTGGTCACATCCTTGGCTGGGGGAACCGAGAGTCCCAGAGACAGGTGTGGCTAAGGGAACTTGAGACAGTGACTAGATATGTTCAATAAAGACCAAAGTATCATTGTTAATATTCTCTGGACATGGTGCAAAACTCTATTGATTCCTGGAATCACCTCTTTCCCATGAGAAAGCCAGGAAGAGGTTTTCAAGTGGGCTGGTCCATCCCACCATTGCTCAATCTTTGGAAGAAGTCAGGGTGAGCACATCTCAACCCCTCAAAGCTTAGCCTGGTGAGAAAGCCTAAGACCACACAGATGTCTAGAACAGAATCTAGAGAAGACTGTTAACTTCTTAACACCCCTGGAACTCAATTTATTTTCCTTCTTTTTAAGATTTATTTTATTTATTTGAAAGGCAGAGTTGCAGACAGACAGACAGACACACACACACACACATACACACACACACACACAGAGACAGAGAGAGAGAGAGAGAGATCTTCCATCTGCTGATTCATTCTGTGAATGGGCACAATGGCCGGGGCTGGGCCCAGCCAAAGCCAGGAGCCAAAAGCTTCATTCAGGTCTCCCATGTGGGTGCAGGGGCCCATGCACTTGGGCCATCTTCCACTGCTTTCCCAGGCCATTAGCAGGGAGCTGGATCAGAAATAGAACATCTGAGAATTGAACCAGTGCCCATATGGGACCGGATTTGCAGGCAGCGGCTTAACCCATTATACTACAATGCCAGCTCCGGGACTCTGTTTCTTGAATAAGTATTTTCTAAATTAGAATACCCAGAACATAAATTCTGGGCGTTGTTGCTGGGAACTCATTGATATAAAGTTTCTTTGATCAAATATTTGAACAAATGTTGCCTCCTCCTTTTCCCTCCTTGGAGACTCATGATTCAGATTTGTACATAAAGGCCCTGAGAAGACCAAAACAAAGGAATCGGCTGACCTGAGAGCACCAGCACTTTCCAGAACCACTGGTTGGAAGCACTGATTGGGGTCCTAGTGGCTCTGGGCTGTCTCTCTCTGTCTTGATCCCGAGTTCTCAGGGGACCTTCCTCGATTATGCACTACTTTTTGCTTTGCACAGACCTTTCTGAAAAGGAACAAGATATATATTGTGATATGGTGGGAGGCTGCAGGGTACATGGAAAGCTCACTAATCTGCAAAGTCAACAACCAGGAAAGCTCAGCCAAGCCTTGCTTCCTTGTCTTCATAATGAAAACAGAGGAATAAGGCACCCCAGGGGAACTCCCAGCCCCTTGTAACCTGGGATGTTCAGATAAAAGGGAGCAAAGAGTGCCCCTTACCCTCCTTACCTCGTCCTGAGTCTGTGGTTCAGACAATGGGTTGCTTCTACATTACTGGACCAAAAGAGGGCCAGGCCTCTGGGGTCAACATCCTTGTCCACCAAATAAGCCCTCAGGGACCTTTGGAACTGAGAGTGTCCATGACCTTGAAAGGAACAGCCCTTCCACCAGCACTGGGCCCTTGGCTGAAGGCTGGGTCAGCCCTGCCGTGCCCACCTCCTCTGCCTGTGGTTCAGGACCTGCCAGGAACTCCCACTCAGCTCAAGGACTAAGCTAGATCCCATCATGCCTATGCACCAAAGACGCACAGAGCCGTTGTCTCCATCATTAATGAGCGCATGTCTGCCTACAGGAGCTGCAGTATCTTCCCCCCAAGGGCACAAGGCAGGAGAGGTCATGGGCTCCCAAGCCATTGGACTGGGGGCCCTAGTCTTCTTAGTCAACCACTCTGTCTTCTCCCCAGTCTAATCTGTAGCCAGGAGCTGCTGCCAACCTGCTGAGCTTCCTCACTAATCTTCATCTCCCATAGCCCCAGCTTCCTCTCGGGAACTGAAGAGGCTTTCAGATGGCATTGCCTGTGGGACACATGCAGGCCAGAGGCTTTCTGAATAGGGTGGTTGCTGTGACCGGTGGCCTGGCCTGGGCACCTCGCTATAGCCCAGGGACTGTCTCCCCCTGCACTGCCTTGGAACCCTTGCCTGATCCCTCAGCCAGGTCACGTTCCCCAAGTGGGCTTAGGACTTGCCATGGCTCACTGACCGCCTCACCTGTTCTGGAATGCAGTCCAGGTAGGGGAGAGGTCGAGGGTTCTCCTGACCACATGCCCGTCTCTCCTCACCCTGCTCTTCTCTGCTCCCCTTCTGATTCTCACGCTGCCGCCCCGCCCACACTGGCACACACATTGACACAATTGTGCTTGAAGTTCACGCTCTTTTGTGCTGCTCTTTCACATAGGTACTACAGAAAAGTTCTTGGTTGTTTGTGTTCTATTTGAGATGCAGAGAGATGGTTGGGGGAGGGGAGGAAGAGAGAAATGGATTGATCCCATCTGCTGCTGCACTCCCCAGATGCCTTCAATGTCTGCTGTGCCAGGCTGAGGCAATGAACCAGGAACTTGATGGGGTTCTCCCATGTGGGTGGTAGGGACCCAACTTCTTGGGCCATCACTGCTGCCTCCCAGGGTGTGCACTTAGCAGGAAACTGGAATCTGGAATAGAGCCAGGATTGAACCAGGCACTCCAGTATGTGGAAATGGGATATGGGCATCCCAATAGGCAGCTTAACACAGGCCCAGTGCCTGCCCCTAACTCTTATATTTGAAGACTTTCTCATCCCATGTACACACACTGTCCCGGTTCCCAGAGATATGACCTTATGTGTTACATAGAAGCTTTCTTTCAAAAAAAATCTCAGAACAAGGAAGTTGATCTGGGCCTCCCTGGGAGCCACTGTCATGTATCCCTGAGCTCCTGGGGGGGATGGCTCCTTTAGCTGGGCTGCTGGCACTACTGGCTCTCTCTCCTCACCCCTGGCATCCCCAGGCCACAGTGGGAGAAGCCATCGGCAAAGCTGGAATCAGACTCCCAGTCCAGGGTTGGACCCGTTGCCAATGTGACCTCCACCCAGCCTGAGATGCCCAAAGTGACCAGACTGGGATGCCTGAGGTCACGGTCAGAGGCCCAGTGCTGGCCCTGCCATACCTGTCTCTCCCCTGTGCCATGGCCAGAGGCAGTGCTCTGGGGTGGGGATCTTTTGAGAGCTCCACCTGGAAGTCACAGTGATTGCATCTCTGTCTTCCTGCTGTGCGTTGGTAGCCACATCTGAGGGTAGGCACGCGTGGTGATTGTGGCCCATGGGGTGCTGGAAGCACATGAGAATGGGTATCCTCCCTGGCTGTCATCTCTGTATCTTGGCCTCTCCTCCATCCTCTGCCTCAGTGTCTGTCTCCCCTGACTGCTGTCCCTGGCTTGCTCTCTCTGTCTCTCGGCCTCTCTGGTTGAGACTCCCTGCCATCCTGCCTTTCTCTGTGTGGTCCCTCTGTCTTTATCCCAGCCATTGTCTATTTTTCTTTATCTCCCATACAATGAAACCTGAGACAGTAGGCTAAGAGTAAATCCTTTAAAGAACAAATGGATTATCTAAATGAATCTTCAGCTGCAAATAACCTTTTTAAAAAAAGAAAGAAAAATGTAAGGAAAAAGGACCCCAGGGCCTGTTCTCTCTGGTGAATGCCTTTGGGAAGTGAGCAGCTTGGAGCCTGGGTCCTGCCTGTGGTCTCTGTCTGAATGAGGGACCTGTGTGACCCAACAATTTAACTTGATCATGGCAGGCCCCAACCTCCTAAACCTAATCCGATTCCAAGAAAACATGAATCTGCTAAGTGGGAAGCACATCACTTCTTCATGGGTGAAAAAATAAATCTATGCCCAGAAATATTAAATGTTGGTGTTCCTGAGACACATATAGTTCTAGAACCCAGAAATGTTACTCTGCCATGTCCAAAGGCTACAACGGACAGTCTGCTCGGGAGCTGTAGAACCTGGGAAGAGTGCTCTGTGCTGGGTGTAGGCTGCAGCAGAAGGTAGACTCAAGACTTGTAGAACCCAGAAAGAGTGTTCTACTGGCTGTGGAGTCCACTGGAGATGTGTGGGGCCCAGAGTGTTCTACCATGTCCATGGACTACAATGGATGGTCTCCCAGAGAGCTTTCTGTGCCTTTAGCATCATCGAGTGATGCATCTCACAGACCTTTGAGGAAGCGTAAGGAGAATCCACCTAAATGTCATCAAAAGGAATAAAACGGTCAGTGGGTTCCTGTGTTACTATCTGCCCAACAGTAGCTTTTAGGGTGGATAAGTCCCTTAGTCTGAGTTCAACACATGAAGCAGTACAGTGGGTAAGTCCAGCCTCTTGTTGTTCCAGGTGGAGAGACGGAGGCTGGAGGCAGGAGCGACTTGTCCACAGCTCAGACACTTTAGTGGAGCGGCACAGATCCCTGCTGCCAGGCAGGTGTTCTCTGTCACCACCCGGGGTGTCCAGGGAGCTCTGAGTCCCCTTAGGCCACGAGTCCCAGAAGGAAGAGGGGAGGGGAGGGTGTCCTGACTGTGGAGCCCAGTGGGTAGAGGGTGGGGTGCCCTGACTGTGGAGCCCCAGTGGGTAGAGGGTGGGGTGTCCTGACTGTGGAGCCCAGTGGGTAGATGGTGGGGTGTCCTGACTGTGGAGCCCAGTGGGTAGACGGTGAGGTGTCCTGACTGTGGAGCCCAGTGGGTAGAGGGTGGGGTGCCCTGACTGTGGAGCCCAGTGGGTAGATGGTGGGGTGTCCTGACTGTGGAGCCCAGTGGGTAGACGGTGAGGTGTCCTGACTGTGGAGCCCAGTGGGTAGAGGGTGGGGTGCCCTGACTGTGGAGCCCAGTGGGTAGAGGGTGGGGTGTCCTGACTGTGGACCCCAGTGCGTAGAGGCGGGGTGTCCTGACTGTGGACCCCAGTGCGTAGCGTCTGGGTCTCTGCTGCCAAGCTGCCTCTCTCGGGGCAGTTGGCCTCCAGCTGAATCCAGCCACCAGCAGGAGGTGGACGGCTGTGTCCTGAGTGCTTATTTCCTTGGCACCTGCTCTAGGCCTGGGGAGCTTCACAGCTTTCTAAGTCAGAAACTACAAGAGGGGCTTCTCTCTCTTCTCCCTCTCCTGTGGCCTTTTGTGGCTTCTTTCAGAGGGTGAGGAGCACTCATTCACCCTCCACCCTCTCAGCTTGATTAAGCAGGAAGCAGGTGCCCCTCGGCGGGGGGGATAGTGACATCACCCTGCTTTCAGGCCAGACCACCAGCCCTGAAGCTGAGGGTAGGACAGCAGTCTACTCCAAACACAGCCCAAGCTTCTCCTGTTTGCTCACGAGCCTCAGTTTCCCCTTCTGCAAGCTGAGCTGTGCATACTCTTCCCCTGAGGGTGGCCTTTCTCAGGGCCATGAACCTACTAAAGAGCTTTCAGGCCACAAAGCCTGATTCAGAAGCAGAGACGGTTGCTAAATTCCACCTGTGAAATCTGACACTTCTGTCTGTTCTTACACTCAGACCCTCTCACACAGCTGGGCTTTGGAATTAGCCCTGTGGGAGCCTGCGTGGCGGCATAGCGGATAGAGCCACTGCCTGCAACCCCAGCATCCCGTATTGGTGCTGGTTCGAGTCCTGGCTGCTCCACTTCCAATCCAGCTCCCTGCTAATGCCCTGGAAAAAGCAGTGGAAGATGGCCCAAGTATGTAGGCCCATGCACCCATGTGGGAGACCCAGAAGAAGCTTCTGGCTTCAGCCTGGCCCAGCCTTGACCATTGCAACCATCAGTCTCTCCCTCCACCCCTTCTCTCTGTAGCTCTGACTTTCAAATAAATAAATATGAAATAGGCCTTTCATATTCTCCCAGCTTGGGTTAATTTGTACGTGCACAAAATGCTCTGTCTCTTGCCTCTCTGCCTACTGCTTCCCTCCTTCTCTCCCATCCATTTCTCCCTCTCTCTTTCTCTTCCCTCTCTTCTCTCTCCCCAAAGTGCTGAAGGGCGCTGAGGTGAAAGTGGTTTTGCTCAAGTTTCTTTACACAAAAGAGCAGTTAAGTGCCTTATTCGCTCCACTCGAGTGGACAAATGCCTCTCCACGTGTTGAGCAGTGTAATTAAACATGCATGCGCGAGAGGGCCAGGGCCTCTTCCCCACCCCCCTTCCCCGCTCCTTGTTGGAAGAGAGAGTGGCAGGCCCAGGCTTCAGGCTCTGATAGTTTTCATTCGAGCTGTGGAATCGTAATGGGTGTTGCAGGAACACTGTGGTGGGAAATGGATTGCTTCTCGTGCAGGGTGTGGGCACCGCTTCAAATGAGTATTTGTTAAGGGGAAGCCATCCCTTGTCGTGTTCTGCTACATTACATCAGATTTATGTCCATTGTTTGGAAAAGCACCAGCCAGGAGAGAGCTGTGTGCATCAGTTCTGGGTGGGGAACGATTGAATGCGGCTTCCTGTCTCTTAGCTGATTGAAAGCAAAATGCAAACAAAATCTCCTATTGTTGCAGGCTGGGCTGAGCACATCCTGCAGGTAGGGCCATCAGGGCAGCCCCTGTACCTGTCTGTGTGGGGCTCATGGAAACTGCTGTTTTGGATCCTGTGCCCAGCAGGAAGTGTCTCAGTGGTCTGGTGGTTGAAAATGTGAGGCTGAAAAAGACCAACCGTCGAGGGAGAGCCCAGCAGGTCCAAGGTGCCCAGGCCTGCTGCATTCAGGGGCTGTACGGGGCCACTCTTGACAACCAACCTCCCCTACATGGCTATTTCCACGGAATGGTGCTCTTGTCCAACTTCCCTCAGTAATTCGTGCCCTCAGCAGCTCCTTTGTCTATGTTGTCCAATGGGGCAGCCACTTGCTGCTTGTGGATATTTGCATTGAGATGCAAACAAATGAAAACGGGATAAAAAATTGGATTTCAACTTCTTAGTCACAAGGAGCATGTTGAGAATCAGTAGTCACCTGTGGCCAGTGGCTACTGAAGCGGACGGTGTAGATTTGGATGTTTCTAGGCTCACAGAAAGGTCTTGAATCAAAATCTCTCTCACTCTCTCTTTGGTAAAAGTACGGGCTAAAGTCTGGTTTTCTTCACAGGAGCAAAACCTTGAGGGTCAGATAAATAGGGAGACATAGGGTTACAGAGCCCATTTTGGGACCAGACTTGGTTAAATCCCAGCTATTTCTGACCAAGATTATTCTGGAAAAGCTGCAAGGGTGGGGTCTGATGTAGACCCCTTAGTCTGCCTTCCAGTTAGCATCTCTATGGTGCCAATTCTGCTTCCCAGAAGGGCTTTTCCACCCTCCTTGTACTCCTCAGTGGACAGCCCCCGCCAGTATGGCACATTTGGCCAGTTAGAAAAAGTCACCACCTCCAGGTGGATAGGAATGCACACCAGGAGAGCCTGCTGGTGAGCGGGGGTGCTTGCCGCTGCAGCCAGGTACTGACACTCAAACAGCCATCTCCAGACACCGCGGATGGTGTCAATGTGTCCCTAGAATTGAACACAGAAGACCCCCTGGGGGTCAATCGACAGCAGCTTTGTACAGCAACGTCTCACTGCCAAGGAGACTGTTTGGATCGGGAGGAATCTTAGTTAGCCTCCTTTTCAACAGGAAGTCAAGTAAGGCATACTTACAAAATGGGATTTACCCAGGCAGACCCACTCCTGGGACGTGCACACTTCACTTTCAGATGGGAAGGCAGATTTCCAGTTTCCTCTGTAAAATTCCATCTTTTTTTTTTTTTTTTTTTTTAAGATTTATTTATTTATTTGAAAGAGTTACACACACACACACACACACAGAGGTCTTTCATCTGCTGGTTCACTCCTCAACTGGCCGCAATGGCCAGAGCTGCACCAATCCAAAGCCAGGAGCCAGGAGCCAGGAGCTTCTTCTGAGTCTCCCATGCGGGTGCAGGGGCCCAAGGACCTGGGCCATCTTCCACTGCTTGCTAGGCCACAGCAGAGAGCTGGATCAGAAGTGGAGCAGCCAGGTCTCGAACTGGCGCCCATATGGGATGCCAGCACCTCAGGCCAGGGCATTAACCTGCTGTGCCACACTGCTGGCCCCCATCTTCTTGGTTTTGAGGTCATTTAGAATCTTAATTGTACCATCTGTTGGTTAATGGTTATTCCTGTATTTTTATTATTCAAAATGCTGAAAGACTTGAAAAGGATCTTCATTTTCATTTCAACAACTTCTTCCACAACTGCGATGAAATGTTGAACAGAGCAGGACAAGGAGAGCTCTGTGACTGTTACAGTGCAATGGTTCCAGGATAAATCAGAATCATTAATCTATCATCTCTGGGTCAAGTAGAAAATTCTACTCACTGCACTATACTTACTATGCTACAGTGCACTGCTGTACTACATGTTATACAACTCACCCCGTTTTACCATCTTACAGGTAGAGGACATAGGAGCTAAATTTAAAAAAAAAAAAAAGAAAGAAAAGGAAATGTCTGTATGTATCAGTATTGCTGCAAAGATAGTTTTGTAAAACTTTTTAAAAGCAAATGTTTTACATATTTTTGTCTTTCTCCAAAGTAGGGACTCTATATAGGGGTGTGAGTAGGGAGGAGAAGTGAAGGGAAATTAAATACTTGGCTTTAATGAGATTATTACCTGTTTTTAGAAATATCAGCATTATTTCCCAACAAACACTTAAAAATATCTCTTTGCAATTCCATCACAGAATTTGGCTATGAATACCAGGCTTCTTAAAAATATTATTTAGAACTATAAAAAATTTAAATCAGTGTTTTAGAAAAATGTGAATCACAAATAAATGTTCTCTTTTTTAGAAAGTCTCACAATGTTTCTTCTATTAAGTTCCTATAACAATTAACACATGAGAGTAGGTGTTTAGCCCCGCCATTAAGATGCCCTCATCCCAAATTGGAGTACCTGGCTTTGTGCCTGGCTCCAGTTCCTGTCTCCAGCTTCCTGCTAATATAATCCTGGGAAGTAGTAGTGATAGCTCAAGTAATTGTGTTCCTGGCTGCTACATGGGACACCTGGATTGTGTTCTTGGCTCCCACCTTTGGCCAACACACTCATCCATTGTGGGCACTTGAGGAGTGAGCCAGCAGACACGGATGCTTGCTCTTTAACAAATAAATAAGTATCTGAAAACAAAGATGAACATTTGGCTCAGCCTCTAAAAGTTAAACTGATAATTGTTTGTAATACATTTCTATCTGTGTGAAGTGGAGGATATCTGTTCATCAGTAGACACTGTAAAAACAAAGAGGATACACCTGAGTGGGAGAAGATACTGGTAACACAACCAATGAAAGACAAATGTCCAGTGTAGGGGAAGAATTCCTACAAATCAATAAATAAAAGACAACACAGTGGACAAATGGGTGTAAGATATAAGTATTCATTTCACCAGACAGGGAACGGTGAATGGGGAAGAAACATATTGAAAGATACTCAATCTTCACAGTAATCAGGGAAACAAATTAATACCACAGGGAGTTGCCCTTTCCACTCTCTAGACGGATACAAATAAGAAGCTTGCCAATACCAAGGGTGAATGAGGATTTATTGCAATGGGAGCTCTTACAGCGCTGGTGAGGTTGAAAACTGGCACAAGGACAGGAGATAGCTAGTTGTACAGAAGAGGAAGTGAGTGAAATCTAGCTACTTATTAACCTGATGGGGTTAAAAAAAAAGAGTTGCTGATGCATAAGTTGTATATTTAACTTTAGTTGTAACTGACATACAATAACTGAACATATCCTGTATACCTTGGTGAGGTTTTTTTTTTTTATTTTTTATTTTTTTGGGGGGACAGGCAGAGTTAGTGAGAGAGAGACAGAGAGAAACGTCTTCCTTTTTTTCCATTGGTTCACCCCCCAAATGGCCGCTATAGCCGGTGCACTGCGCTGGTCCGAAGTCAGGAGCCAGGTGCTTCCTCCTGGTCTCCCATGCGGGTGCAGGGTTCAAGGACTTGGGACATCCTCCCCTGCATTCCCCGGGCAACAGCAGAGAGCCGGACTGGAAGAGGAGCAACCGGGACAGAACCGGTGCCCCATGCCTTGGTTTTTACACATGTGAAACATCACTATACTCAATATATATTTCTATCACCCCAAAGGTTTTCTTACAACTCTTTTTAATGCATTGCTCCCTCCATTCCCATTTGTGAGTAACCACAGAATTTCTGTCATGGTACATTAATTTGCATTTCTAGGATTTTATATAAATGGACAATATGCTGTGTACTGTTTTGATTGGTTTCTCTCGGTATTTTTGTTTTTTTTTGAGATTTATTCATGTTGTGTCTATCAATAATTCATTCCTTTTTATTACTGAGTAGTGCTTTATTTTATGGTTATATTATGTCACAATGTGTATATTCATTCACCTTGTGACAGAGTTTGGGTTGTTTCCAGTTTTTGCTGTTAAGTGGAAGCCTGTGTTGAGCTTTTATCTACACAGCTTTGCAGGAACATAGCACTTTCATTTCTCTTGGGTGAATTCTTGGGACTGGAATGGCTGGATCATATGGTATGTGGATGTTTACCTTTTTAGGAAATGTTTAAGACATTTTTAAAGAGAAGTTTAGGAAAACTTATTGCCACTGTTTACTGATGTGTCTGTACCATTTTGTGTATCCACCACAATATTGTGAAGGTTCTGGCTGCTTTATTTTCTCACAATTACTCTCCTCTTTCCAATTTTAGGCTTTCTAAAGTCTATAATGACTTCTCAGTATGCTATTAATTTCTGTATCACTGGTGACTTATGGTTTGGGACATGTTTTCATGTTGATCATTGCCTGTACTTCCATGTTCTTCAGTAAAGTATCCATTCAGATCTTTTGATTGTTTTCATGGATTATTTTTCACTCATTATTTATCTCTTCTTTACATATTCTGAATACAAGTCCTTTTTTCTGATATATATGCCATGAACATTTTCTCCTGATCCAGATTTTCTTGTTTTCTTAATGATATCTCTTTAACCTTGCTAATGCCTAAGTTAACGTCCCTCTGCTTTTTTTTTTTCCTAGTAAGGCTTGTAAATTTTTCTGTGCTTTGTTGTAAAGATTTATGTTTTTGTTTATTTGCGAGGCAAAGTTGGAGAGAGGGAGAGACATAGAGAGAGATCTTCCATCCTCTGGTTCGCTCCCCAAATGGTCCCAATGACCAGGGCTGGGCCAGGCCAAAGCCAGGAACCAGGAGCTTCTTCTAGGTCTCCCTTGTGGGTGCCATGGGCCCAAGGACTTGGGCCATCTTCTGTTCTTTCCTTGCCTATTAGCAGGGAGCTGGATCGGAAGTGGAGCAGCCACGTCTGTAATTGGTTCCTTTGTGGGGTGCGGGTGTCTCAAGCAGAGGCTTAACCTGCTGTGCCAGAATGCCGTCCCCCAAGTTTTTATGTCTTATCAAATACATTTCCACTTGTCTCAATTGAGCAAATGTTTTCTCCAATGTTGTCTTTTGAAATGTAATTTTAAGATTTACCTTTAGGTCTATGGTCCTTTGCACTTGTGTGTATGGTGTGACGTGTAGTCCAGGTTTGTTTACCCTTTTCCATATGGCTAGCCTGTTGATACACTTTTATTGGGAGACTTTTATTTCCCCATGGAGCTGCCTTGGAACTTTTGTATTAGCTCACATAATTGACCATACACGTGTCTGGATTCTGCACACTGCTCCATCAATCTACCTGTCTATCTGTTTGCCCTTATTATAGATTTATAACATATATTAAAGCCCAATTAATTAAGTCTTCCAGTATTTTTCTTCTCTTGAAAATTTGGGCTATTTTAGGTCCTTTTCATTCAGATGTTTATTATAGCATCAGCTTGTTGATTTCTAATAAAAAGAATATGCTGGAGTTTTGGTTAGTATCATGTTGTGGAAATGCTATGGGTAAATAAATCGGGGGGGACTTGTCATCTGCTCATTACTGAATCTTTTAATCAACGACTCTGATATTTCTCTCCATTTATTTAGGTTTCCTTCAGTTTCTTTCATCAAAGATTTGTTGTTTTTTATGTAGAGATCTTTTGTTAGATATGTTCCTATGTCTTTTTTTTCTAAGTGCTACTATTTTCCTGTTGTTTCCTACTGTTTACTGCTATGATAGGAAATACAAGCTGTTTTTGGTATTAACCTTGTATCTGTGACCTTGCTAAGTTTAATTATTATTTGCAGTAGTTGTTTTGAGGATCTCCCACCATCAAGCTGTTAAAGTAGGGGCCACTTTTTCTCCTTTCTGATCTTTTGGTCTTTTATCTTTATTGCATGGGCTAGGACCTTCAGTACTATGGTTAATGTAGTGATAAGGGTGTCGCCACCTTCATTCTGACGACAAAGAGAAGAAAATACACTCTACTATTATTAAGCATGATGTTACCTGTAGGTTTTTTACAGGTTCCCGGAGTCCATTTAAGAGCGTTACCTACTGTTTCTAGTTTTCTCTGAGTTTTTTTGTTTGTTGGTTTTTGTTTTTTAAATCATCAATATATGTCTTTGTAGCCCTTCAATGCAGTGAAATGAAAACCAGTCTTCCATTCCTGGGACAAACTTAACTTAGTCATGATAAAATATCTATTTGTTTTATTACATTATTGCAAAGAGTTCATTTGCTAAAATTTTGTCAAGGGTCTTTGCATCCCTTTGCCTTCATTGGAGAATATTGGTCTGTAATTTTTTTTTCAGGGGGTGTATTTCTTTATGAGGTTTTGTTAGTATGGTGCTGAACTGATAAAATAAACTCAGCAGTGTCTGTTTCTCTTCTACTCTATTTTCTGAAGAATGTTATGTGAGATTTGTGTTACTTTGTTTTTGAAAGTATCATACATTTCATCAGTGAGATTTTGTGGGCCTGGGGATTTCTTTTTGAGAAAACCTTTGATTAGCAAATTGAGATTCTTTGCTGGGTATGGGATCATTCAGAGTTTCTGTTTCTTCTTATACCAACTTTGGTCAGCACATTTATATAGCTCATCAATTTTTTAGCATTGGATTGTATGTGGTATTTTCCTGTTAGTCTTTAATGTCTTCAGGATGCATGATGACAACCATTTTATCAATGATGATAGTGATATTTGCTCTCTCTCTTTAGATCTTTTTGGCTTGACTGGGAGAGTGTGTCCATTTTGTTGACAGATTTTTACTTTTCCTGTTTCCTCCATGGTCTATTTTATTAAGTTGTGCCCTTGTATTTGTTATTTGCTTATTATTTTTAGTTTTTTTTAAACCTGACTTATGACATCATCATTCATTCATGAGTTATTTGGGGTTTTCTTAAATATCCTATTGCTATGAAATCCAGCCTGCGCATTTTGTATAGAAGAACAACTGGGAGGAAGGGGGAAGGTGAGGTAATAATGCCCTTACCCTGTGCCCAGGCAGGTGTGATTTAGATTCAGCTGTGCCTATGTTTTCACAACTCTTCATTTTCAGGGTGGGGTAGAGGGAAGAAATGCAAGGAGTTATAGGACAAGATTAGAACCAGAAAAGTAACTAATAATGGGTGTTCTTGCCTAAGGCTTCATAGCTTACATCTCCTGTCTATTTTCTCATTGGGTTTTTGCATCAAGCATCCTTGGCGAAAGAAGAAACTTAGGTGCTCGGTGCTCAGGAAATTCCCTGGGGGTCAGAGAGCTATGAAGGGGCAGAATGAGGACTGGAGGCCGGGGATCCTGAAGTCATTTAACTTCTGTGAATCTTTTCTATGTATGTAACCATTCTCCAACAAAAGGGCTTGCCAGTCGTGTGTGTGAAACCCTGAAAGTGAACTTCAGTTTCTTCACTGAGGACTTCTTCGAGCTTGTTGTGAATCCCCGTAGAGACTGATCAGTATGAAATGTTTCCCAGAACAATTTGGCCACATAAGCTGCTGGTTATGATGCACATCAGAAAGCTACTGCTCCACAGGACACACCCAGGAAGAGCTGCTATGTGACATTCATTCTGACAACACCTGCCAGCAGTGCATTGAGTATCTGTTATGTGCCTGGTTTGGCGCCAGGTACTGGCAGACCAAAAATACTGTGGAACCCCATTAGCAGGATGTTCGCCTGCAATGACATGAACAGTTCAAAGAGAAAGGGAGAGCCTGGTAGGTGGGAGGGGTGTGTGTGTGTGTGTGTGTGTGTGTGTGTGTGTGTGTTGGGGCAGGGTTTGGGGGAGGAGTTGTTGAACAAGCTTCCCCTGCCTACCTTCCCTTTTTTCCACCAAGGTTCGTCTCTCAGTTGATGATGCTGTGGCACAGTGGGTTAAGCCACCGCCTACATTGCCAGCATCCCATGTAAGCACCATTCTAGTCCTGGCCGCTGCACTTCCAACCCAGCTCCCTGCTAATGCATCTGGGAGAGCAGCAACAGGTGGCCCAAATGGAAACTGAAAGTAGATGGAAGATACGTCTGTCTCTCCCTCTACCTCTGCCCACCCCCAACTCTGCCTTTAAATAAATACATCTTTAAAAAAAGATAAAGATTCTCCCCTCAGAGGTGCCCACCTCCTCCAGCATTAGATGTATTCCTGTGACTGGTCCCCATAGCCTTTCTGTTCCCCCTGGGCCTGGGCAGGCCAGTCAAGAGTGGTGAGCAGCAGCAGAGCTGAGGACACAGGTCTGGCCGCCCACTGTGGCCCTCGCCTCTGCCAGCCTCTCTGAGCCTAGCCTGTCCAGGGTATGAGCACATCCTCCTCTTGGGGCTGTTGGGTCTCTGCACATTCTCTCCACACCCAAAATAATTGCATCACATGGATAACTGGTATTAATTGACCCCTGTCCATTTACCTGTCCATGTGATAGGCATCTTACAAGTGTGGCTCCCTCTGCACCTCATAGCACCCCTATGATGTGTGTACCACTACTATCATCTCCACTTCACCAATGAGGAAAGTAAATACTAGAATGGGAGTTCCAGGGGCGGGCACTGTGGTGCAGCGGGTTAAAGCCCTGGCCTGAAGCACTTGCATCCCATGTGGGC
Source organism: Oryctolagus cuniculus (assembly GCF_964237555.1). Classification (NCBI taxonomy): domain Eukaryota; kingdom Metazoa; phylum Chordata; class Mammalia; order Lagomorpha; family Leporidae; genus Oryctolagus; species Oryctolagus cuniculus. Next base: position 171,820,908 of record NC_091433.1, read on the forward strand.
ATCGGTTCTAGTTCCGGCTGCTCATGTTCCCATCCAGCTCTCTACTATGGCCTGGGAAAGCAGTAGAAGATGGCCCAAGTCCTTGGGCCCCTGCATCCATGTGGGAGACCCAGAAGAAGCTCCTGGCTTCAGATCAACCCAGCTCCGACACTTGAGGCCACCTAGGGAATAAACCAGTCGATGGAAGACCTCTCTCTCTGTCTCTAGCTCTCTCTGTAAGTCTTTGAAATAAATAAAATAAATCTTTTTTTTTTTTTAAAAAGAATGGGAGTTCCTGAAGTCCAGCCAGGTCACTACCCCACCATGAGCAGTGGGGTTCTGCAGGTGGGCTGGGAACCAGTCAATTTTTTTTAAGATTTATTTATTTATTTATTTGAAAGTCAAAGTTTTTTAAAGATTTATTTTTTAATTTGAAAGTCCAACTTACACAAAGAGAGAAGGAGAGAATCCGCTGCCTCACTCCCCAACTGGCTGCAACAGCCAGAGCTGCTCTGATCCGAAGCCAGGATCCAGAAGCTTCTTGGGTTTCCCATGCAGGGTCATATGGGTACAGAGGCCCAAGGACTTGGGCCATCTTCTACTGCTTTCCCAGGCCATAGCAGGCGGTGGCTTTACCTGCTATGCCACAGCCCTGGCCCCCATGGGACCCAGTTTTATGATGCTGATGGAGATGTGAAGCAAGTCTTTAGATGTTCATTTTCTCCATACAAGTAAGGGCTGCTTGCTAGAATCCCCGATTGTGTTATTAAGGGTAACCAGTTTAATTTTCATAAACTAAAATTAGCTCACCACATGAGTTGATCTTATGTGCTAATATTTCACAGAGAGGTGGGAAGTTTGGCAAAGCTGTCCCTGAGCACACACGGAGAGCTGGTAAACCCACAATTTTCACAACTCTTCATTACCAGGTGTTACTGCCTTTGCCTTGAGTTGTCAATTTCTGTCACTGTTTTCTTGCTCTTGAATGATGTCTGGCTGTTATTTCAGCTTCATCACTGTTTATTTAATTTGTTGTGGACTTAACCCTATTGCGAATGGTGAGGCATATTGGATATTTCGACTTGTTATTTTACAAAAACTATGTTGAAGAAATGTATATATCATGTTAAGTAAAAACCGAATGAAATTGTGTATATTTAACCATTTTTTACCTTAGGTTAAACCATACAAAACTGACTATATTTAACCAAAATTACCTACAAATATGACAGTTACACATTGTTCCATCTACTAGCTCAAATATGAATTATTCATATCCTGTTTGCAAGACAATTGTATGTACAATTCCCCCCAAATTACATTTCATTGGTAATATTCTAATCTGTGAAATCTAAACAATTTGCCACATACAGTCATTTAGCTGTAAGAAAACTGCTAAGTTATTGTAAGTTTGCTTACAATCCTGATTGTAAGCTGATATTCTTTTCCTAAAAATCACTTGCTTAGGTTTGCATCACATTCTTGAACACATGATTCCTTTTCCCATGTGAGATGGGGAGAGGTGAGACACACAGATGCTGGGGTCTTTTGTGCCACCTAAGCAGACTGACAAAGAAGCTGTAAAAGCAGCACCTTGGGGTCTGAGGAGGTTTTCAAGCCCCACAAGCGTGGATTCTGCATCGAGACCCAGGCCAGCTCACAGGTACAGGATCTGATATATATATTGGCAGACAGTATCATCCTTATGGTGGCCTGAATGAAAAACCTCAGACTTACTCGACTTCTTTTTAGGGAAATTGGGGCATGCACATTCATTGAACGCCGACTGTATGTGTGTTCTTTTAGGTCAAACATCATGGAACACTACAACTAGCCCTGCAAGGGTGGGCTGATCAGTCCACACAGGTAGAGATGTAGCTGTCCAAGCTCTAGGATTAGCTCAGTATTGTAGACTTGATGGACATGGAAAGAAAACTTCAAAACCACGTGACCATTCTCCACCATGTCTTGTTTTTTACTCCTTCCCCCCTCCTTGCCATATTCAGTTTACCAACTAATCCTCTTGGTTCCACCTGAAGTCTCTCTCCCCTCTGCCATGTTCACTCTCCACTCTCTATCATTGTCTGTCCCATGGACAAGAGCAGCAGCCTCCTCACTTCTATCTCTTCTCATCCTCTCCACCTGGCTCCCAACTTGCTCCCTACATCACCACTGGACATCAGATCTGATCCATCTGATCAGACCCTACCTCTTCAGACCCTGCTTGCAGGATGTAAAACCCTTCAGAATCTGACTCTAACCCGTATTGCTGGCCATCTCTTCCAAAGTCCCTGCCATTAGCTCCCCCTGCCCCCTTCCCCACAAAACCAACAAAGCCTCCAGTGACTCTACATTCTGTCCAGTGCTCCAAGACATTTCCAGCCCAACTGCTGGACCTCCGTACACTGACCACTCGGGGTGCCCGTAGGCACTTTGGAAAGAAGTCAACCCATCCTGTGCCTGGCAATTTCCTCTTCCTGGAAGGCATAATTCAAAGGTCACTGCCAGTGAGAGAGTCATTCAGAGTGCCATGCAATTCACAGCTCCTCCTCTTTACTCCACCGGACTTTGTACACATTTTCAGTTGAACTCTTCCTGTTGGATGATATATATAGTTGTTGAAATGTCTTCAATCTTTCCCACTTGATAATGAGCCTCTAGGGGATAAAGATCATGTTGTATTTATATTTGGATTGCCAGTATTCCAGAGAACGCCTGGCACAGGTCAATGCTCAACCAGTGTCCATTAAATGTATCAATGGCCCGGTAGGCTCTCAGGTACATCGGAGCACACAGTGAAGCTGTTCAGTACAGCCGACTGAATGCAGATCTGGAGTAAGAATGTTGAATTCTACCTGAGGCTTGCCTACCCACTGGCCACGTCACCAGGAACAGCGTGGATCTGGGTCTCAGTCCTCCCACTTGTAAATGGAGGGAGGGTAGTGGACATCTGAGTACCCTTATAGACTCAGGGCTGATGATCCAAATGACTTGACAGCTCACTCCAGAAAATATCCCTTCTCTCACCAGAAAGAAACCATCTCCGAAGTTTCACAAGGGAGCCATGGCACAAAACTCCAGGCTTGTGGCGGAGTATTCCATCATCAAGTTCAAGGACCAGGACTTTAGCTCCTTGCGGGATCATTGCTTAAGCAGGCGCCAGCTCTTTGAGGATGAGACATTCCCTGCCACGGCTTCTTCCATAGGCCATAAGTTGCTCCAGGGAAAGAACCTGTCCAGACTGAAGTGGAAGCGGCCACACGTGAGTGAACCCCCAAGAACACACCCAGCTCTGGGACCCTTGGAGCACCTGCCTTGGTGCCTCCCACTAAAGGGAGGAAGGACTCAGAATGAAACTGGCCTGGTCCCTCTGCTACAGTGGTCAGTGCTTGCCCCACCTCTCTTTTATATTCACATGTTTAATCTTGTAGAAGCTTGATCACCTATAAAAGAATTTCAGACATCAGCCATCAAATTAAGGAGATATAGCAGGGCAACGTTCAACCCAGCCTCATTCCCACCCTAGCAGGTGTCCACTACTAGTTCTGTCTAGAAGCAAGGGGAGCCTGATTATTTTTTTAGAACAATCTCAATTCTAGGGTGTGAAGCTCCATGGGATATTTCTTAGCCGACTCATCATGGCTATAATCTTCTCAGGATTACTGTTGAGGCAAAAGATTAAGAACCACTGTGAGGGTTCTGAAACCCATTGCTGCTGTTGGTGCTTCTGCAAACTGATGGCAGAACCCAGACCAAGGGAAAACAGTATAATATCCAGTAAGTTAATGAATCTAATATCAGCAGTCATCACTAAACACTGACCAACCCACAAGCACTCTACTGAGATCTTTCAATATGGCCAGAGGAGGTTAAACAGAAAAGGAACTTTCTGGCTGTGGATACGTAGTGGATATCTTCTCCAGGGAAAAGTTGACGGCATCCAGCTGTATGGGAGACAGCCTCTTCCCTGCATCTAGACAGATTTGTAGCTTAGGGGAAGGGAAGCGTCCATGGGGATGAGGTTAGGCTTGAGGAGCTGCTTAAAGGAAGATGTGGGTATTTCAGCCTCCTAGGGTCTTTCTCATTATCCATCCTCAGTAAATCTCCACCAAGGACTTCATTCTTCTGACCTTCACCTCTCAAGGAGAGCTGAGGCAGGAACTCTATTTAAAGAAATTCTGAAGGGTCATTTTTTTCTTTGTTATTTTCAGAAGCTGAGATTCTTTTGGCGAGTATTCTTTTTTTTCACCTCACAAGGTGCTGAGCAATAGATGTGAGACTTTACCAGAATAGTGTTGAGGAATTTATAACATTTCTATTTAGAAAGAGCTGAGAGTTCCTTCTTATCTGATTCCAGCAACATCTCAACTTGTGATGTCTTTGGGGGACAAGGAGACACTGAGCAAACAGAATCAAAATGATTCACACAGATTCATGCAAGGTACCCAGATAGAGGCAGCCATGGTCACAGGTGCTTTCTCATTACTGACCTTGTCCACAAGTTTACCTGAATTCTGCCAGGGACTTGTTTCTCAGGGTAGACTCCTGACCACACATGCTGTTCTTTTCCTCACGTGGTACTTGAGTGCGTAACAGGGACTCTGCTAGGATTTGGATGAATGAATACATGAGTGAGTGAACAAATGAATGAATGACTCTGAGCCTTTAAATGTGACATTCCCTTGGGTCTCTTATCACAGCTGGCAACATGCATATTTTAGTAGAACTTTTGAGGACTTTCCGTGTGTCCTCTCTTCCTTTATCTCCTCTGTTTGCTCCCAATTTTATAGGAAGGTGAGTTGAGGCTCAACCAGGTGATGAGACTTGCCCAGGTGACATGGTTAGGGAAGGGAAGGGTCCAGGATTGAAATTCAGACTCCTGACTCCACGTACTGTATTCTTACTCACATGGACATGAATGCATAATGGGGACTCAGCTAGGATTTGGGTGAATGAGTGAAAGAACACTTGAATGAATGACTCCGAGTTGTGAGATTCAACTTTCCAGCTTGTGTGTGCATTAGAGAAAACTCGGGTTGCCCTCTTTTCTAGGCAGGATGGCAGAGGAATAAACAAATGTGCTCAACCCTTCAACATTGTGATGACCTTGACAGCCATAGTTGTAACTGTGGTCACAAACAGCATGAGACAGGAACTAGAGCCAGCCTTGTCCAATCCTTGTCGTGATGGCCAACACTCACAGAGCCTCCAGTAGGGCAGGCTTGCTTTTAGAATCTCTGATTTATTGAATCTTTGTGGCAACTCTATGATGTGGTACTTTTACTAACCTCATTTTGCAGATGAGAAGCAGAACCAGAGAGCAGAGCACTGCCTAAAGTCACATAATTAGACAGTGGCAGAACTGGGGTTTGAACCTGGAGTGTGGCTCCAAGACCTTAACTCCAATACCACACTATATATTGCCCATACCCTTCCCATAAGGCCTCATTGTAAGCTTATGTCAGGGACTGGAATCCTGCTTGCCACTAATAATATTTTATGCACCAATAAAATACCCAACATCATGTGGGTAACCAGGAATCATTTTGCTCTCTATAAAGTATTTCTCTGTATATTCTGGATTTCTAATTTTTAGGTAAAACAGAACAAGTATTAAAATGGCATCTCTACCTTACATGATTATTTTAAGGTATAAATGAGAATACTACTTAGGACAGTGTCTAGCACATAGTTAGCACTTACTAAACACTAGCTGTTGTACTGTGATTAAATTGGGATAATGTCCTCAGAGGGTGTTCCCTGGGATTTTTGGCCTTCAAGAAGCATCTCAGCTTCAGCCAATTTCAAGAAACTCTCAAGAACAAATGTGGGCTAGCACCACGGCTCACTAGGCTAATCCTCTGCCTTGCAGCACCAGCACACCGGGTTCTAGTCCCAATCGGGGCACTGGATTCTGTCCTGGTTGCCCCTCTTCCAGGCCAACTCTCTGCTATGGCCTGGGAGTGCAGTGGAGGATGGCCCAAGTGCTTGGGCCCTGCACCCCATGGGAGACCAGGAGAAGCACCTGGCTCCTGCCATTGGATCAGCGTGGTGCACCGGCTGCAGCGTGCTGGCCACGGCGGCCATTGGAGGGTGAACCAACGGCAAAGGAAGACCTTTCTCTCTGTCTCTCTCTCTCTCACTGTCCACTCTGCCTATCCAAAAACAAACAAACAAACAAAAACAAATGTGAGTCACAGCATACCATTTGAGGGAAAAACGGGGTGCTAGCAGGGAGTTTGGAAAATAACCCTCTTGTCATATTCTGCTTCCTATCACTGCTTTCTAGAAAATGCCCCCCAATTTACCCTTTTTCTCAGTGCCTGTCCAGAGTTTAGTTGGCATTGCTTAAATTTCAACTATATAAGGGCTTCCTGTGCTATGTCTGCATTCTAGGTTTTTCTAGACAGTAGGGGAACTCTGTAGGTCTAGTCAACTACTAAACCATCAAGGATATCATTATGCCCTTCTGTATTGATGAAAACTTCTTTCTTCACTGTTCATTACTACAGCCGCTAGTCACCTGTGACTGTCACACAGTTGAAATGCACCTGATAAAACTTAGAGATTGAAGTTTTAATTTGAATAATCACATATGGCTTACAGCTACCATATGGGGCAGAGCAGAATGGTAGATGGAGATCTTCACAACAATCACCAAAGTATGTCATATTGAGGGGCTGAAGTTTCACTTTGGTTCCCATTCTGCAGTGAAAAGCATTTCATTCCTCAGCTGCAGAATGGGCTTGAGGCTGGCATTGTGGCACAGTGGGGTAAGCCACCACCTATGACACCAACCTCCCATGTGGATGCAGGTTTAGAGTCCCGGCTGCTCTACTCCCTGCTAATGCGCCTGGGAAAGCAAAGGAATATGGGCCAAGTGTTTGGGCCTCTGCACCTAAATGGGAAACCCAGAGGAAGCTCCTGGCTTCAGTCTGGTCCAGCGCAGTTCCAGCCATTGTGATCGGATGGAAGTTTCCTCTGTCTCTCCCTCTCCCTCTCTGTAACTCTTCCTTTTAAATAAATAATAAATCTTTTTTAAAAAAGGATATACCCATTAAAAGTAAACACATAAGTAAAAATAATAATGAAAAGAATGGGCTCGTGGCCAAAGCACATTGCCTAATGCATGTTCCCAGCTCAGCATATAAGCCCCTGTGATGCCTGTGGCCACCCCAGAGCAAAACATCTCCTACTCAGATGACAACGGTCATCTTCACACAGCCAGAGCAGTGTCTGAAAGGATCATCTCAGAACCATACTTCCTTCAGAGAAAGAATAGGTAGAAATATGAGTGTAGATGATGAAGATAGACCACAGGACAATAACAGAAGTGACAGTGACCACACCAATAGCATTGCCATCAAGCCAAAGGACTTTGATGCCAACACATTAAAGCCCACTAGTGAAAATGGAAAAGGGAGTGAGGTTGCCCCTTGTCCCTGCCTAAACCGTGGCCATCTTCTGAAAGTGCAGAATACCAAGGCAGATGCTAAACACACCATTCCTCAGCCACAAGCAGCAGTCTGCAGGTGTGCACAAGACTTTGAGGGGAATGCAGGGATAGGCGAATGCTGTCACATTGTAAACAACACTCCCGGGATGACTGGGGGAGAGCAGCTGGCCTGCTGCCACTCCACAGAGGATATGCTCTTTGTTGTTGTTGTTTAATTTTAAAAATCTTACTAGAGAGAGGGAGAAGTCTCCTACTCATGAGTTCACTTCCCAGATGCCTGCAAGAGCTCATGCCAAAGCCAAGAGTGGGAGCTCGATCAGGTTTTCCACCTGGATGACAGGGACTCAGCCACTGGAGCACTGCCTGCTGCCTCCCCAGGTGCACATTATCAGGGAGCTGGAGTCAGGGGTAGAGCCATACTCAAACCCAGTCACTCCCAACACGCAACACAGGCATCCAAGCAGCAGCATCTTTACCACTGCACCCAATTCCTACCCCCAGAGAGAGCATTTCCTTTTCTTTTTTAAAGATTTATTTGTTTATTTGAAAACCAGAGTTACAGAGAGACAGAGAGAGAGACAGAGATCTTCCATCCACTGGTTCCCTCTCAAAAGGGCCGCAACAGCCAGGGCAAAGCCAGACCAAAACCAGGAGCCAGGAGCTTCTTTTGGGTCTCTTAAAGGGGTGCAGGGGTCTAAGCGCTCGGGCCATCCTCTGCTGCTTTTCCAGGTGCATCAGCAGGAAGCTGGATCATAAATGGAGCAGCCAGGATTCAAACTGGTGCCCATATGGATGCTAGCACCACAGGCAGCAGCCTTACCCACTACACCACAATGTCAGCCCCCAGAGAGAGGATAATTATTTTCTAAGAACTCAGGAGTTCTGCATCACATAAACATTTTTTTCCTCATGAAATTCTAAGACTCCATTATCAGAATCAAGTTACCAAAAGTATTTAGTTTGACTATTGCTGTTGGCTTTGACATTACTCAGAGTTCTCCAGAAAAACAGAATCAATAACACATACTCTACTGAGAAATATCTCATTCATATATATGGTATATTTATATATTTATAATACAAATTTATATTTACATATAAAACAAACATGTTTATTATTAATAAATAGGTCAACATGCATAGTGATTGTATATACCTATCCTATTACATATCCTAAAACATAGATGTATATATATGTATATCACACACACACACACACACACACACCCCATTGGGAGTATAGGGATTCATTATGAGGGATTGGCTCGTAGAGTTATGAAGGCTGAGAAGTCTCACAGCCCCCAGTCTGCAATGCCTAGGCTCACAAAGCCAGTGGTGTCTGTGTTGGAGACCTGAGAACCAGGAGAGCCGACCACATGGTTCAAGTCCACAGGCAGCAGTCTGGGCTCTCAGTCCAAGCGGGCAGGCAGACAAAAGGCCACTGCTCCTTTCCCCATCTCTTGTTCCGTGTCGGCCCTCACAGTGGGGAAGCTGCCAAGCTGAGTCCTCCAATCCAAACACCAGTCTGGGAGCCCTCTCACAGACATACCCAGCAGTGCCACTCAGCCAAACAGACCTCCCGTCATCCAGCTGGGTTGGCACACCAAATTAATCCCGCAGCTTTCATCAGTAGCTATGGTGGTGCTAGTGCTCAAAGGCCCGGGCCTTCTCACAGCAGCAGAAACAGTTAAAGCTGAGAAGCTTTTCACTGGCTGTGTGGCCAGAGGCTGAGGGCAGACTCTGGGATCCCACGCCTGCTTCCTGTGTGACCTGGAACGAATCACTCGATGTCTGTGAACCTGCTGCCTCTCTCAGGCTGGGCTCAGAACCACCCGAGGCCCCGGGGTCCATCCTGGACTCTGACTGGCCTGCCAAGTGGAAGCTCTGGGAGGTGAGGCCAGGCTGTCTCCACGTCTGCTGATGCTGAGTCACCGCTAGGGTGGAGGCTGTGCCGCTTGCATGTGGTTCTGCCTGAGTCAGATCTAGGCCCTTATCACACTGACATCACTGCCCTGCAGGGCCTGGCCCTCCTGAGACTTGGGACCTGCCCGGAGAGAGCATCGCTGTCTGTCCACCACTGTGGCCTTTGCTCAGCAAGTCAGCCTGGCAGGCTCAGATGTCCTGGGGGTGATTTCCAGCCCTTCCTGGCTCCCACCTCTGGATTATCTGTGACAACTCTGGAGCCTGGATGGGGAAGGAACAGGCAGCCTGGAGGCCAGGAGACAGGTGCTGGTTTTGTGCCCAGCCTGGTACACAGTATTCCTGTGTTACTCCAGGTACTTGAGGTTGACTATTGCTTTGAGGTTTGAAATACTCAGCATCTAATGTTTATCACATTAGAAAATATGTTCTTAATTAGGTAAAATTTTTATTTTTTTAAAGATTCATTTATTTGAAAGAGTTACAGAGAGGGAGAGACGGAGAAGAGAGAGATATCTTCCCTCTGCTGGTACACTCCCTAGAGGGCCACAGTGGCTGGGGCTGAGCCAGACCAAAGCCAGGAGCTTCATCTGGGCCTCCCATGTGGGTGCAGGAGCCTACATATCTGTTCCATCTTCCACTGCTTTTCCTAGGCCATTAGCAGGCAGCTGGGTTGGAAGTGGAGCAGCCAGGACATAAACCAGAGCCCATATGGGATACTGGCATCACAGGCGGTAGTAGCTTTACCTGCTACAACATAATGCCAGACCCTAAAATTTATATTTTTTAACTTTTATTTTTATCATCTTGGAAAATCACAAAAAGCTGTTGAGTATTTATCAGATGCCTTCATAGCATCTTATTGAAAGGATATAAATTTCCCCCCTTTGGTTCATGTAAATACAACTTCCTGTCATTTGATACCTTGATATGAAACCATACATGTGTTCTTCATTTCGAGAGCAAATCTTATTGGTCAAAATCAGTGTGGAGTGTGTGTGTGTGTGTGTGTGTGTGTTTTCTCTCAGCTTTGGCCTCAAGGCTGTGCTGGCTTCTTTAATGGTAGCAAGATCTTTTTTAACACTGAAACTGTAGGGACCAACATTGTGGCATAGTAGGTTAAGTTACCACCTGTGATGCCAGCATCCCTTGAGTGGTGGTTGGAGACCTGGCTGCTCTGCTTCCAATCTAGCTCCCTGCTAATGCACCTGGGCAAGCAGCAGCAGATGACCCAAGTTCATGGACCCCTGCCAGCCATGTGACAGACCTGGATGGAGTTCCAGGCTCCTGGCTTCGGCCTGGCACAGCCCTAACCATTGTAGTCATTTGGGAAGTGAACCAGCAGATAGAAGATCAATCTCTCTTTCTCCCTGTCTCTTTCCCTCTCACTCTCCCTCACTCTCTGTAACTCTACCTTTTGAATAAAATCTTAAAAAAAAATACTGGAACTATAAATGCTATAGGAATTGTCTCTCCCCTGAAAGACTGAGATAACTCAGCAGGACAATTGCAGAATTCCTAGAAATCTGCCACTGGTGTATTAGGAGAAACTTGGTAACTTTAAAAAACCAGGGGCAGTATTTGGCATAGGTTGGGAAGCCACTTTGGACGGCCACATTCCCCGTAAGAGTGCCAGGGTCCCAGTCCTGGCTCTGCTCCTGATTCTTAATAAAGCACATTCCGGGAGGCAGCAGGTGATGGTTGGGAATTCTAACATTCACAGGGTGGACTTACCTTCGGCCTGGTCCAACCCTGGCTGTTGTGGGCATTTAAAGAGTGAACCAGTGGATGGGAAATCTCTGTATCTGTCTCTTTGCCTTTCAAAATAAATAATTTTAAAATAATAATAATAATGAAATATTACCCCAAGGTGACTGATTTTTTTTTCAGGTTATTTAGTAATTTGAGACATTTTCAGCCATTTTAAATTTTGTCAGAAAGTCATCAGTATTTTTAAAATAACTAGCATAGAACTTTAAATCATTTTTATATTTCTTTCTTAAAAATATTTGTTTGGGGCTGGCACTGTGGCGTAGTGGGTAAAGCCACCACCTGCAGCACCGGCATCTCATATGAGCAGTGATTCAAGTCCCAGCTGCTCCGCTTCTGATCCAGCTCTCTGCTGTGGCCTGGGAAAACAGTAGAAGATGGCCCAGGTCCTTGGATCCCTGAACTTGCGTGGGAGACCTGGAAGAAGCTCCTGACTCCTGGCTCCGGATCGGCACAGCTCTGGCCCTTGTGGCCTTCTGGAGGGTGAACCAGTGGAATAGAAGACCTCTCTCTCTGTCTCTACCTCTGCCTTCTCTATAACTCTACCTTTCAAATAAATAAGTAAATCTTTTTTTAAAAAGTATTTGTTTATAAGTGAGACAGAGAGAGATTTCCTATCTGCTGATTCACTCCCCAAGTGCCCACAAGGGCTGGGGCTGGGGAAGGCCAAAGCCAGGAGCTGGGAATTCAACCCAGGTCTCCCACGTGGGCAGTGTTACAGAATATCCCTAAAATTTGTGAAAGGAATTGTTGAATCCCCACAGCTGGGTCTGCTCGCCCAATGCGTAGTAAGCCAATTACTGATGCCAGAGTAGGAAAAGAAAGCAGAGCACAGATCCAGGCAGCTCTTGCTGAATTCCTGGGCTCCCTGGAGGGTCAGAAGTAAGAATTCTTACAGGTTGAAGGCAGGACTGAGAGGAGCACATTCAGCTCATGTCTGGGTGTCGGGTGGTCGGTGGTACTTGTGGCCCTCCTTCGGTCGGTCAGCGATAGTGTGTTCTCAAGGGGACTCTGGTGATGGCAAAGTGGGCTCTGGTCAGTCTACGGGCTGCATCAGGCAGTGGTGACTATTTGCTCAGGGCCTGGAATTCCTGAAAAAGAAGCCCCTGAGACAAGACGGAGCATCCAGATGTTATCCCTAAGGGAGAGCTCTGTGCCCTCCTCTGTCCAGGACCCCGGAACTTACAGAGCTGGCTGCACCGCTCCCTCAGTGCAGAGAGCTTAGTCTAGTAGGCAGTTGATTTGCATTCACAAAAGCTGGGCAATGAAACGATGCTAGAGGAGGGAGGCCAGGACCCTGCGAGGGTACTAGGACCTGGTGCTGTCCCCATCTGCATCCAGGGCAGTGGGCAGGGGCTCGGTTTCAGGATCCCAGCAACCTGAGCCATCCCCTGCTGCCTCCCAGCGTCTTCACAGCAGGAGGCCTGGATCAGGAGCTGTACAGAGAACCAAATCCAGGGACTCCAATGTAGGAAACCAATGTCAACCGCTAGGCTAAAGGCTCACCACATTTTTAGTTTTCTGAAGCCTCGTGTTAATTTCTGATTTTGTGTGGGTTCCTCTGCCATATTTGGCAAAAGTTGGGTCTATGTAGACACCCTCCCCTGAGCAGAGTAATTTATTGATGTTATTTTCTGGCCTTTTTTCTGGTTGAGTTTACAATTCGCGAATTGTACTTTTCGTTGCTTCCTTCCTCCTGTTTCATGAGGCTGTGTTGTTGGTGGTGTTTTCTTTCCCATATCTAAGAGTTGGCTGCCTAATTCGTGTTTATATTCTATCATGTTCAATAATGACTGCGCCCTAGACTCTGGCTTGGCCTGTGGGGGCAGCCTTTTTCATTCTGCAGGTATTACAAAAGAACAGCATCAATATTTATTGAGCAAGGACTCTGTCAGCTGCTGAGCTAAGCACTGCACTTCCTGCTCCTCATTCCAGGTGGCAGGTCTGGTTCTCCTCCACTGCAGGGCATAGTCGTGGCATCCAGCAGCTGGCCCTTGCCATGGTGGCTCTATCACGTGTTTCTCCCACCTGGGTGCACCTGCTCTGTGTTCATGCTCATTTTACATGGAAGGATACTGAGGCTTAGCCAAGCAGAGCAGAGAGCTCCAGGCTCAAGGTCATGCAGGGAGAACTGTCATGGCAGAATCCACACCGGTTTGTCTGCCGGGGCTGTCCAAGCATGCCCACCACGAGGAAGGGCTGCAGCTCCGTGGCAGAGAAATGGAGTGAAACAGTCCTCACTCCTGGTCCCGCCGTGGGGCCCCAGCCTGTGAAAGTCCCATGAGAGGAGGGCTCTGGGTGTCCCTGCTCATGGCAGCAGCCTCCTTTAAGAGCTCCAACTCCTTTTCCAGTATGGAAAAAGTGAGATGGAATGGAGGGTGGGGTGGCGCACTTGAGACACTGAGGTGCCAGCATCCCGTATCAGAGTGCTGGGGTTCGAGTGCCATCTCTGTCCCTGCTGCTGCTCCCAGCTTCCACTCGTGAGTCTGAGAAGGCCAATATGGAGTTCTGGGCTCCTGGCTTTGGCCTGACAGCCCTGACTGTTGGGGAGTGAACCAGCAGGTGGGAGATTCTCTCTCTCTCTCTCTCTGCCTTTAAAATAAACAAAACTTCATTTCAAAAGCTCTTAGGGTGCCCCCAAGGTGTTTTAAAACTGGCTCCGTGGCCCCAGCACACTGCCAGACTCACTCAGGCCAGGCCTTCTTCCCTGCTGGCTTGTGTTAGAAGAGACGCGGTTCTGTCCAGCCTTGGCTCTGGCCGGGCGACCCCCACCCTGCACGCCTGGGCCTGAGCGTGTCCCGCCTGGCATCCGATGGGCTGGTGTCTGTTGGGAAAGCAGGGAAGCAGTGCAGGGGGAGGATGCCCTCAGCTGGGTGAGGTGTATACTTCTGTTTGTCCCGGAGTCTGCACCTCCACCAGGAGACTGGCAGCTCAGGCAGGGCTGGCAGGTGCTCCTGGACACATGACTCTGTACACTGATCACTGTGGAGCCAAAGAATCCATTTACAGCCCTGCCCTGTACCCTGGGAACTTGCTTGTCAATATGAGAAGAAATGACACAGCCAAAATTACCAAGCTGTGCGCCTTGTACCACAGAACTGCAGGCAGAGCTGCACTGAGAGGTAGCTGAGACGAACACCGAGGGCTCCTTGTGCACACAAACCTCGAGGCCTGGCTGTGGCTGGGACGGGAGACAGACCCTGGCACAGTGTGCCTTGAATGTGCATGTGGGCCCCCTGCAGGAACTCTCAGGTCAGCTCAGAGTCCCCCGAATTCTGCCAGACACTGCTGCTCTCTGGAATCCTCCACTCCGCCTCACCCCGCCCTTTCTGTGGCTGGCAGGTGCTTTGTGTGTTGGAGGTCAGGGAAGAATTGGACACTGAGTAAACAGCACTTGGGACAAGGGCCCGGGCACCTTCCGGTCTCAGTCTGAGTTAGCTGCATCTGAGCAGTGGGCAAAGAACTGAGCAATCGCCTGTCCCATATGGCATAAGGCTGGATTTGAACCTGGAGTCTAGAATGCCTAAGCTTTGGTATGAGCTGGTCTGGTACTGTATTATGTTTAGAAATGTCTCCTCTAATACAGATATCCCATTCTGTTTTGTCCATTTGCAACCTCTTAATAAGACGCTGGTTTGCAGAGGACCATTTGCTACAAGAATCTTGAATCCTCATTTATGTTATCCTCACGCAGTGTGTGGGCATCATTGCCTCTGATTCCTGCCTTCCTGGTAGCAGGAAAAGCTGAAGAACAAAGGGAAGGTTCAAACTCTGATTTTCAGTACTCAACTAAGAATTAACCTTGGTCCCTCAAAGACAAAGGGAATGATGTCTTAGGAACCCCCCTGGGACATAGAGGATGAAGGATGCTATAGTGTTTCTTCCTCTTTCCTAAGCATTTGTCAGCGGGCCCCCCTCACTTCATCCTGGAAGGTGTGAGCAGATTTGACATCCAACAAGGAGAAGCAGGTAAGAAATCAGAATTTTCCTGGGAAGCCACTGTGTCTTGGACCAAGTAGATAGATGCCCATCTGTACACCAGCCCATAATCCCCCATTGGGCTTCTCCTGCCTGGAGAGATGATCTCTCCGTGGGCGTCTTTGTGGCATGAAATGTCATGGCAAGGATTGACTACATGGAAATTGTGTGGGAGGGAAGGGCTCACATGACATCCAAAGAGGAACTCAAGACCACACAGTCCTCAGCGGGGAAGAGGAGAGAAATCCGATGAGGGCTATAGGGTTCCCAGCATGCACAGGGGCTGAGCAATTTGAGCAAAGAAAAATAGAAATCTGGTTACACCACCAGCCGTTTGCCTATCTTGCTCAGAACTGACCCACTGAATCCTTTCCCCAGTGCTATTTCAAAGGGTAGAAAACTATTACAATCTGAATATCCATAATCCAAAAATCCAAAATTCAAAACGCTCTTAAATCCAAACTTTTTGGGGGCTGGCGTGATGCCACCATGGAAAATTCCACACCTGACGTGACGGATTGCAGTAAGATGCAGCTGCACTACAGATGCTGTGTAACATTGCCTTCAGGCTGTGTCTAAGGTACCTCGGGAAGAAAAGGGTGTTTCATGTTTAGACATGAGGCCCATCCCCAGGATATTTTCTTTGGGATATGCAAATGTCCCAACATCCAAAAGCTAGACATTGCTGCTTCCAGGCATTGCAGATACGGGATTGAGAAGGAGCTGTGCAGACCCTGGAGACAGGGACCTGTGAAATCCTGGGGAGGGGCTTCCAGGTGTGGCCAGTCAGCTTCCCGTGGCTCTACCCTTTTCCAGGAGACTGCTGGTTCCTGGCAGCGCTGGGCTCCTTGACCCAGAACCCACAGTGTCTGGAGAAGATCATGCTACACCAGAGCTTTTCTCACCAGTATGCGGGGATTTTCTGCTTCCAGGTACGTGTACCGCTTCCTGCACGACCAGGTTCTCTGTGAGCACAGGGAAGTGGCGAGAGGCAGGGTGAGTCTCATGGCCTGGCAGCTGGAGAGAGGAGTGGGGGAAGTCCCGTCTCTACAAGGGACTGGAGTTTATGGTCTGACAGCGCATGGGCAAGAGGAGAGTCGCAATGTTTTCGTGCAAATAAAGAGAAATGGCAGAAACAATTAGCAAGAGGAAAGAGCTGTTGGTCAAGAACCCTGCAGCCAGCACTGAACATTTGTCTCCAAGTCTATTTCTGTGCCATAGTGTGTTCTGTTGATTACAGGGATTTTCTATGAAGCTGCAACACCTCACTGGCTGAGTTCCCCTTCGTTATTCATTACTCTTTCCTCAAAAAGATCTTCTTAATTCTTGCACATTTATTCTTTCATGAGCATTAAAAAACCCTTTTGTCTAATTAAAAAGAAGCACCATTATGATGCAGAATGGAAGAGCCTTAAATGTATGTATTAATTTGGAAAAAATTACTGTTTTATTATTTTAATTATTCCTTTCCAGAAACATGGTATATCTTTATATGTATTCAGAAGTAGTTTTATGCCCTTCTAAAAAATGTTATAGTTATGTTTTCATATTGGTGCTGTGCCGTTCTTTGTAAATTTATTCTCAAATATTTTATGATTTTGTACCAAATGTGAATGAGGTTTTATGCCTCTCATTTCTAGCTTGATGTTGCTGGAAAATAGAAAAGCTACTACTTATGTATTTAACTCTATCCAGCTACCTTACCATTTTTTTAATTAGTTTTCCTTTTTTTCTTTACTTGATAATATCTGTAAGTAAAGATAATTCTGTCTCTCATTTTAATATTTGTAAAATCTATTTTGTTCCTTTGTCTGTCACATTGGAAAGAACCTCAGTATTCTGTTTTTTTTTTTTTTTAAGATTTATTATTTATGTGAAAGACAGTTATGAGAGAGGGAAAGCCAGAGTGAGAGATCTTCCATCTACTGATTCACTCCCCAGAGGCAGCTGCAGCCGGAGCTGGGCCAGGCTGAAGCCAGGAGCCAGGTGCTTCTTCTTCCAGGTTTCCCACATAGGTGGCAGGGTCCCAAGCATGTGGGCCACCTTCTGCTGCTTTTCCCAGGCCATAGCAGGAAGCTGGAATAGAAGAGGAGCAACGAGCACTTGAACCAGTGCCCATGTGGGATGCCGGTCAAGAGGGAAACCCTGCCTTCTCTGGCTTTTAGGAACATACTTTCTTGACATTCTGTTCTTTCCATACACTGTTGGATTCAATGTGCTGGGAGTGCTGTTAGCATTTTTACCTACATCATGCATGAAATTGGTTTCTAAGTGATGTTACATTTATCATGTTTGAATTACACTAATTTTAAAAAATGAACTGATTATGCATGACTTTTTAAATATGAAGTAATTTGAATAACAGTTGCTAATCCCTGATGATCTGTTTTGTGAAAGTAAGATTGACCATTGTTGAAGGCCTACCTACTCTTCAAATGTGATTTCTTTAACTCTCTCAGTGTATTCAGCTATGGGTCTGCCTGAGCCTCGTATTTCTACTTGAATGAGTTCTGGACATTTATGCTTTACAAGAAAAAAACTCCACTGTTTCTTCTGTATTTCCAAATGTACTGCCATAGAGTTCCACGTACGATTTTCAGAGGGTTCATTCCATCTTGTAATCTATGGCTAAGCCTGCCTTCTCAGTCACAGTGCTAGATTTTTATTTTTCCACTTTTCTTAATCCAACCAATTGATATAACTAATTTTTTTAGCAAATTAACTTTGGTTTTCACTTTTCTTATTTTTTTGAAATTTTTTCTAAATAATTAATTTTATTTTTATTCTCTTATGTTCTCCTGGTTAATTTTATTGTTTGTTTCTTTCCTGAAATTGCACATTTAATATTCTTAGTTTTTTCTCAGTAATATAAGGCTTGTAATTTATCTCTGAGATCTTACCTGTAGCCGTTGGTTTCGATATAAATGACTTCCTTTTATCAATGTTAAGATGTTGTGTTCTTAGTTTCATTTTTTTTCTTTCACATGGTGGTTGTTTCTTTTATGTTTATTTCATTCTCAAGTGATTAAGTTTGCAGAGAGTAATATTCCAGTTGCTGGGTTTTCATTTTATTAAAGTATGGTCAGAGAATATAACTTATACAATGTCTGTCTCCGTTTGGGGAAATTACTAAGTTATTTGTATTTGTGGCCGCGTCCAGGACAGCTCCTGTGAGTGGCTCCTGGATGCACAAGAGATGTGGACCATCCACTTGTTCGTCAGTTTCGTGTAGGGAATCAACACGTGTTCTGGCGTGTTCTGACTTGCAGTTGGCGTCACCTGCGCTGTCTGTTTTGTCTCAGCCTCATTTGCCTGCTTGCTGTACCGAGTTCTGAAACAGACAAAGCTGCCCCTCATGGCTTTTCATTGGAGATCCCTGATGCTTCCAGACCTTCGGGCCAGCCTCTGCCTGTGCTCTTCTTTGCTGGTCAGGGGGTTATGATCTTGCCATCTTCTTGTCAGTGTCGTAAAGCTTGCGTAGGGTCCCCACCTGCTGTGCTTACCTTGCTTTTGGCCACAAGTTCATGTTCTCCTGCTGTCATCTTGGCACCTTGCCCTCATATTTCCCTTCCATCCTTGGCTGAGCCTTTCCCGTCGCTGTCATTTTCCCAGTGTGATCAGTGTGTCTCTTATACATAAGTATGTAAGAAGAAACTGAAAAGTCACTAGCCGCCACTGTTTCTTCCCTTTCCTCCTTGTCTTAACACTTTTCCTCTAACGTCTCCTCCATGGAGAGAAGCAAGACCTTCAATCACCTCCTCAGACGACAGGAAGTCTCACTGGCTCGCCCTCGAGAACAGGTCACACTCAGGCGTGCAATTCTGGGATCCCGTTCCTTTTCCTCGGAAGTCTGTAAACGTTGCCCCACTGTCTTGTAGTATCTAACAGTGCAGAAGAGAGATCCAGAGTTACTCTGTTCTCTTGACTTTCAGCACGGGGTTCCTGGCTGTGTGTCTGTAAGAGATACCCTCTCTCTCTCACTCTCGCTCTCTCTCTCTCTCTGTGTGTGTTTGTGTGTGTGTGTGTGTGTCTTTATGTAGTTCAGGAAATTCTCTAGACTCTGTCTGGATATATGTCTTCTAAAAACTCATCTCATGGGGCCGGTGCTCTGGTGTAGCAGGTAAAGCTGCTGCCTGCAGTGCTGGCATCCCATATGGGTGCCAGTTTGAGTCCAGCTGCTAATGGCCTGGCAAAAGCAGCAACAGGTGCCCCAAGTGCTTAGGCCGCTGCACCCACATGGAAGACCCAGAAGAAGCTCCTGGCTCTTGGCTTCAATCTGACCCAGCCCTGGCTGTTGCGGCCATTTGGGGAGTGAACCAATGGATAGAAGACCTCTCTCTCTCTCTCTCTCTCTCTCTCTCTCTCTCTCTCTGCCTTTCAAATAAATAAATAAATCTTTTTTTATAAAAAGAAAGAAAAAGCAAAGAATCTCATCTCACTGGAATTCAGCATTTTCAATCTGAAGACCTGCCTCCTGCTCAGCCAGGTTTCCGTGCCTTTATCCTGGGCTCCCACTTTCATCATGTTCTCACTTCCTGCGTGCCAACATGTGCATCCTGATCTTCCAACAGGTGCCCAGGTGCTGCTGCTGCTGGTCCAAGGACCACACTGCAGGAGCAGCTGAAAGGCTCCAGAGCTGAGCTGTGTCCGAGTCTGTCCCGGGGCTGCCAGCATAGTGGGAGTTAGGGAGGTGGTTGGACAACCTAAGGCCCAGGTGGGACACACTGTGCTCTTCCGCACGTGGTCCTGCAGAAGCGGCTATGGTGCTGACCTCTGCGACCTCTTCTTGTCCCTGTGTGCTCTGGCCCTGTTTCCAGAAAGGACCCAGTTCCTAGAGTACCTCAAAAGGTCTGTCAAAAATGCTTCTGACAGCCTTATCAGACCCTTGGGTAAAAGACGGCACCAGCATGGTTCTTGGGAGTCTATAGGCATTGTTCAAATGCCAGTCCTCCTCACCCAGAGCCAGGAACCAGGACACATAGGTCAGTAGTTTCATTCTTGGCCACAGTCAGGTCAACTGCACCCTATCTGGAATGGAACTCTTACCTGTGCTCCCTTTGTGTAGACAGAGCAAGCCTGGTCCCCGTTATCAGGGAGGAGAAGAGAGGGGAGGAAACCTTTAGAGGAAAACCCACCGGAAGTGCTCTTTCAAGCCAGGACTCTCTCCCTCTTCCTCTCTCTGTCGCTGTCCCTGTCCCTATCCTCCTCCCTCCCCCACTTTTTTTTTTTTAATTTCCTTGTGTATATTCTACTAGAATGGCAAAGCACTTTCTACATAAAACATTATCATTTTCCCATTACTTCAAAGCAATCCAATAAATAACTTTACAGTAAAAGGGCCTGAATGAACTCATTCTTGATGGCCAACTGTGC
This sequence comes from Oryctolagus cuniculus, assembly GCF_964237555.1. NCBI lineage: Eukaryota > Metazoa > Chordata > Mammalia > Lagomorpha > Leporidae > Oryctolagus > Oryctolagus cuniculus. The sequence goes on from NC_091433.1 coordinate 171,841,384, forward strand.
ACCAGATAGCATCCTGGGCGCTGAACATCCCAGCTGTTAAAGACACGGGCCCCCCTCTCAACACTGGACTCTCACCCTCACAATCTCAGCCGACTCTGCTGTGGCCCTTGGGCCAGCTCCTACTCTTACAACCAACTGACAGATGCAGAAGCTGAGTCACAGAGAATCAAGCGTCTTGCTCAGCATCTGTTGTTTGGGTGATAAGAGGCAACGCCAGAATTCAGCACAGTCCCATCAACGACACCGTCTACTGTACGTTGCTTCAGAATTCAGCAGGAAGTCCAGATGATTCTTCCAGGACCCCACTTTGTAGGAGCTGTGTCCAGGCTTCTGGGTGATCTCCCTCCCAATGCCGTCCCTGTGACCTCAACCTCCCCTACCTCCGCACCTGCCCAGAGAATGTTGAGTCCACGGCTCTACTGCGAGCTCCTTCAGAGCAATGGCTCACTAGTGAGGGTGAGATCATCTCCATGGCTGTCTCCGCTGACAACGCCAGCTCTTCTCTGGAAGTGTGTCCTCAGCCGGACACACAGCCTGGCCTCTGGGGCGTGTGACTGTGTGAAGGTCATGTGCATGAGAGGCCACATCCACCCAGGACTCTGCAGCCCACCTGGCGCAGACTTGCCTTTCTCTTTTCTGATGCCCAGTCCTGAAGCCAGCGCAGGGGAGGCCAATGAAGGGGCACAAGAGGCTGCTTTGTCATGCATTGCCCTCCCGGGCAGTGCCTACCAGGTGACCCACCCCGAGCTGCACTCTAAGGTTGAAAGCAGTCTGCTCTGGTGAGGGGCACCTGCTTCTTCGGTGCTCTTAGTGGTGGCAACGCCATCCAGTCTCGTGTCTCAGCTGTGACAACAGGGCCAGCAGGCGGAAGGTGGCCGCAGGGAGGCTGTCACTCTTACTCTTCCCAAGCTGGCAGCATCATTTTGCCTCCAGCTCCCCACCCCCAAGCCCGCACAGTCCCCATGGCCTGGGGGTGTCTTCCCTAGATGCTTGCTACATGCTTATACTCCGCCTCCTTCCTCAAGTCTCCAGCTATGCATGGCCATCCTGCTCCTCCCCACCCCCTGTGGTTGGCTCGCACTCCCCGTCTGCCCTATGTGTACATCTCGGTGCTCTCGGAGGACATGCCCACGTTAGGCCACAGCGAGTAGCGAAGCCCAACTAGAACCCAAGTCTCTTCCGCCCTGTCTGTACTTTCCTCGGCTACCTTGGCCCAGGGCTCACTCCCTCCCTCTGCCAGAGACCCAGGCATGCCTCTCTTCTGCCCAGCAGCCTGGATGGCATCTTGTTCTGGGTGAAACTGGTGTGGTTTTCTTCCAGATGGAGTTGAGGGTGCATCCGTGGTGTTGGGGTGCAGGAGTTGGGGTGCGGGAGCTGCCCCACCTCCACTGAGGCATCTGCCTGTCTCTCTCCAGTTCTGGCAGTGTGGCTGCTGGGTGGAAGTGGTGGTGGATGACCGCCTGCCTGTTGTGGACAACGCCTGCCTCTTCGTGCGTCCTCGCCAAGGCAACCAAGAGTTCTGGCCCTGCCTGCTGGAGAAAGCCTATGCCAAGTAAGTATGGCGCCCTCAGCCCAGACTTCCCACGCCAGCCCTGCTGGCCAGCATCTCAACCTGCCAGGCACTCTCGGCCAGTTGGCCCTGCAGCTCCCCACGGCTCTCCCGAATGTAAGCAGTGCCCCCTCGTGGCGTCAAAGCCTTTGCCACCTGGCTGAGCATCCTCTGTGAACAGTTACCACCTCGAGGGTCAGCACTGGGGCCACTGAGAGAGGCCAGAGGCACTGAAGAAAGGGGCAGCACTGCAGTGACCAGATAGAGATGCAGAGACAATGTTATTGCCAGGCTGGCGTATGACTCCAAATGCAATTCAGTTATTTCCTCGTAGTCAAGGTGTATGTGAATACAAAATCCTCCGGGGTTCAAGTCCACTGTATAAAATAGTATAGAGTTCCAATATAACCCACATGTCGCCTCTCTCATACTCTACATCATCCCTACATTACTTAAGGGTACCTAATAGAATGGAAATGCTATGAGTAGTTGTTACTCTGTATTGTTCAGGAAACAATCACAAGGAAAAAAATGTCCATGCATGTTCCATATAGAGGGAGTTTAAGAAGCCGTTTTTGATCTGCTGTCAGTTGAAACGGCAGATGCAGAGCCAGCAGATAGGAAGGCGCACCGTGCAGTCTCCTGTTCACGTCGCATGGCAGGGCAGAGTGGTAACCAGTCCCGGCTTTCTGACTCAGACAGAGTGAGGCTGAGGCTGAGTCTGCAGGGAGCACTGGCATGGAGTGAGGCCTGGAAGGACGGGCACAGTCTCAGCAGAGGCAGAGATGCGTGGGAAGTGGAAGCGTCGGGAATGGGACTGATTCATGCGAAGCCACGGAGTGAGACAAGTCATGCTAGGGCGTGGATTCAGCCGCTACCTGCTGCTGCTGGCAAGCTCCAGGGTTTATAGCATCCCAGGCCACACCTATTGCCTAGACTTCTGAGATTCCTTGTGTTCAACAGATGTCCACTGAGTGCTTACTCATACGCAGCATTGAGCATAGCGTTGGGGCAGACACTCCCAGGGGTATGTGTGCACGCATGTATGTGCATGTGTGTACATGTATGTACGTATGTGCACATGTGGGGGTGGGATAGATGCTGTCATAAAGACCCACGCAGGTGATGAAGAGATGCTGAGCCTTTCCATAGTCAGCAGAGTGCAGATTAAAAGAGGACCGAGGCATCCCGCTTCCCCCAGCAGGACCCCCACCGAGCCAGGGGCCTCATGGCCTCTCCCCAAAGCCCCGAAGCCCTGTGTCTCTGGATTCTGCTGCCCCCTGGCCCAGCCTGTGCTCATTATGGGATTGCCGTACCAGACAGCGAGTCAGACTGGGCAAGCTCAGGTCAGAGCCCCGTGGTTCCAGTAGGCTGTGGCCAGGGCCATGAGGCTAGCGAGCCAGTGGCCTGTGGAAGGGAATGTCTCCCTCAGAGTGGGGCTGGGTGGCAGGCAGGCACTGTGAAGGACCCATCAGGGCAGAGAGATCATGGCCAAGCACCACACAGAGTCACATCCTTGGAGAGAGAGAGTCAGAAGTTGCACAGGTCACTGTTTCCAGCCCCTGCTTTCCCATAAGGAGAAAGCTGAGCCCCCAGACAGTGACAGGGCGCAGGCGTGGGCAGTCAGCCTGAATCCACCAAGCCTCCACTCACTGCCTGGGAACAACACTGACCACGGCTGCAGCCCTGGCGAGGGTGGCCCTGTGCCCCATGGGGTTTTGACAGCACTGCCGGCCACTGTGGTCCCTGTCCCGGAAGTCATAATTTCAAGAGTAAGGGGCCCGAGACTTTCCCTGGGTTCTTTCCTTTGAGGCAACTTGAGTGTCAAGTTCACGCCCACTTCCAGTGTCAGGAAGAGCTGGCCATTGGCTTTGAGAATGAGGCCCTGAGAACAGCCAAGGTCACTGAACCCGTGCATGTGTGTGGGGAGGTTAATTGACTCCTAAGCAGCAGACACAGACACGGCCGTTAGCTTTGCAGTGTGGGTTCAGCCTGCATCACTCAGGGCCCTGCTTTTCACTTCTGGAGAGGGGACAGCTTGGTGGTTCACTGGAGAATGAGAAAGCCTCTGGAATAAAAGGATGACGTTGACCCCATTTTGTTAACAACTGACCTAAAGCACTCATTCAGCTTGAAAAGAAATGGAAAAGTAGACATGGCATCCGCATGCCCCAGCCTCAAGGAATCCAGTGAGGGATAAAACCATCCAGCTCTCTGGAAGCTGTCCCCCATCTATCCCAAGAGGGAGTTGCACCACGCAGGGGAGACTCCAATGCAACTCGGGACAGCCCGGCAGAGCCGCACGGCCTCCAGCTGCCCAGAACCTTACCTTCCTCTGTGAAAGACCCAAGACTCTGGGGCTCAGGGAGGTGAGCCGACTCACCCAGGGTCACGCAGTATTTGATGCCAAGCTGGTCAGGTGCTTTCCCACCATTCCTTGATCAATCTGCCCTACTGAGAAGGGCTTCTTGGTTTGCTTCCTTTGGAACTTGGTGTCTGGCACATGGGGAGACGTGGAGGTCCCATCTGTCCCCCTGCAGGTTTGTACTTTTGCCCCACTGGTGTGGGCAGCACTTGCATGAACACCTGGACCCTACCTGCTCAGTTGTCCTCCTGCTTGGGGAGCGTGGACATGAATTGGCCGAGTCTGTTGAATGTGGGGGGAGAAAAACTTGCATGGGGATTTTTTTAAACCCCCTCCCCCAAGGTTGGAACATTGAGAGGAGAATGGGGATGATGGCCCGGTTGGCTGCACATCCACCTGCCCGGATAATCTGCAGAGCGCAACTGCAGTACTGCATCCTGCTGGCCACCCCTGCCGTGGATCCCAGCACTGCCCCCTGCTGGCCACCCCTGCCCTAGATCCCAGCACTGCCCCCTGCTGGCCACCCCTGCCGTGGATCCCAGCACTGCCCCCTGCTGGCCGCCCCTGCCCTGGAATCCAGCACTGCCCCCTGCTGGCCACCTCTGCCCTGGATCTCTGCACTCCTCCCTCTTCTTCATCATGGCTGGGCCCACACTCCCCACATATCAGGCAGAAGCAGGGGACGAGGACCAGACTCTATCAGAGTTCCCCGCTTCAGGTGCTGTGCTTGCTGTCAGCCAATGGAGCTAAGAGTAGTCACCCGGCTCCCAAAGCACCAGCAGGACAGAGAACTTGTGTTTATACAGCGGAGAGAGTGAGAGCTCCTTGTCCACAGGCCAGCTACTTCCACGATGGGTGTTATGGGAACTGTGGATAGACAGAAGGCGCCAAAGGACATGGGCAGGAAGCCGGTGGGCCATGAGGGGTGGAGGTCATTCCCATTGACTGTGGTCACTGCAGAATTATGTGTGTACAAGACCCTGCAGGAGGCTCAGACCCTAAGGCAGTGTCTATGATGTGGCAACCGGGGATGGTGCCCATGGCTGCCTTTCTAGAGCTGCTCTGGCTGCTGCCAGATAGGGCCTCTGGGTGTGTCCCCAGGAAGGGACTGTCACAGTGAGCAGCAGGTTGTACTGGTAGGCTCTGGAGTGGTTCCAGAACCCCAGTCCTTGTGAACTTCCAGTACCCTCAGCAAAGCTCTCAGGTTTCCAATTTCAGAAACACACACATGGAGAGAGAGAGATTTCCCAAGTACTGGTTCACTCTCCAAATGCACACGTACATGTGTATGTGTGTGAGTGATGGAGCTGAACTGTGGCTGAAGCCAGGGCTGAGAACTCAGCCATAATCTCCCACATGGGTGGCAGGAACCCAATTCCTTGAATCCTCACCCCTGCCCAGGGTGTATATAGCAGGAAGCTGGGTATGGATCCCTGTACTCTGATGTGAAACTCGTGCACCTTAACTGCTAGGCTAAATGCCTACTGCAGCACCATGCATTGAGGACCAGGAACCAGAATCCAGGAGCATCAAGGAAGTGGAGCAGTGAGACCCAGCAGGCCATAAGCGTGGCCAACCAGAGGCTCTGCCATCGGCTGAGTCAGTGCTCCTGCAATCAGAGCCTAGTGCCAGCCATAACCTGAGTCAGAAGGAAGGAGAGACAGGACGCTAAGGTCTGCAATCAGCCCTAAAACAAGTTGGTAGAAATCTGTCACAAGGTACTTGCCGTGGCCATGTCCCTTTGTCCTGTGCAACCTTGGCTTTCTTTAATAAAACACTTCTTAGGGCTGCTGCTGTGGTGTAGCAGGCAAAGCTACCGCTCGTGACACACCGGCAACCCATGTGGGTTCTGGTTCATGTCCCAGCTGCTCCTGTTCTGATCCAGCTGCCTGTTAGTGGCCTGGGAAAAGCAGAGGAAGATGGCTCACATGTGTGAGCCCCTGCTACCCACGTGGGAGCTCCTGGCTTTAGTCTGACTCCGCCCTGGCTGTGGCGGCCATCTGGGGAGCGAATCAGCAGATGGAAGATCTCTCTGTCTCTCCCTCTCTGTGTGTAATTTTTACCTTCAAACAAATACGTGAATCTGAAAAATAAAAATCAAAAGGCGGCAGGGCTGGTGACTGGGAGTCCTTGGAGGGCAGAACATACACCCTGCCTGGTGTCTGGCACACAGTCAGAGATTAACACTGCCACCAATCAGAGCAGATGCTCACTGTAATAGCATCCAGTATTGGTGTGCATGATGCTGAGCAAACCCCATGAGGCCGAGCAGCTCACCCAGGTCCCACGGCTAAGCCTGTGGCGAGGCTGGGGCTCGACCCCTGGCCTGTGACTCCAGCACCTGTACTGCCCACCTCCACACAACGCTGTGCTCGTGGGACTGTCTAGTTCTGGAAGGCCAAGGAAGCGAGGCAGGGAGGAAAGTTCTGGTCCCCGCATGGGCAGCAGACTGCTGGAGTCCCAGCTGGATGAGCGGAAGGGGTGGCTGTGCTCCTAGTGGATCGGTAGTTCCTCGCCCAGGAAACGTGCAGTCAGTGCAGCCTCCTCCCTCCCCGGAGACGGTCAAAGCGGCAAAAGCAGCCCCCTGTGTAATCCGACTTCCCCCTCCCAGGCTACGTGGATCCTATTCCCACCTGCACTACGGCTACCTCCCTGATGCCCTGGTGGACCTCACGGGAGGAGTAGTCACCAACGTCAACCTGCACTCTTCCCCTTCTGACCTGGTGAGGGCAGTGAAGATGGCCGCCAGGACTGGCTCCCTGATGACCTGTGCCACGCCGAAGGGGGTGAGTCGGCTGCAAAGCCGGGACTTGCTGCTTCCTTGCAACCAGGAGCGGTAGATTCCCAGGTGACTGTTGGGGAGAGGGGTTGTGTGGCCATCTACTGGGGAAGGTGGCTCCTTTGGATTTTGTCTCGAGTTTCCATGGAGCCCTGGGCTCTCTGATTCTCACTGGCCCCAATGGGAGGGCAAAGAGGCACACCTCTGCGTTATCTGAGTCTGTCTGAGTCACCTGGCTCCCTGTGCATGGGGACCGTTCTCACACTCTTTAAGCACGTGGTCCTTGATTCACATGTTCCTGACCCCAAATGCCACTGGAAACCCAGGATGCACTCAGAACCCAGTTACAGCACAAGGAGGGAGATTCCTGGCCCTTGTAAATGGCCCAGCAGGCACACTCTGTGCAGTGTCTCCCTGATTGCCAGTGGTTGGCCTGGCAAGCAGCACAGGGTCTCAGGTCTCTGTGGGGTCCCTTCAGCCATGGGTGGTCTCCTGGGGCTGGACTTACCTGGAACCTCCACACCCAATGGCCTTCCTACTCCACCTCTCGAGAAGAGAATTCTAGGCACCGGCACCTTCCCCAGTGAGCTGGGGGGACCCAACTGGCTCTGCCCCTCTCTGAATTGAGTGCTTCCACATCTGTGAGAAGCTTACCTTGCTTTCTCCCCTGCAGCCAACAGATGAGGCCCTGGTGATGGAGAATGGGCTGGTGGATCAGCATGCCTACACGGTGACCGGGGCTGAGCAGGTAAGGCCGGCCACAGGCCTGGTGTCTCTGCACTGGACTCGGCTCAGTGTTCTTCTCCCTCTACCCGGGTGCCAGCACAAAGGCCCCCAGCAAAGCTGCCAAGAGCCTTTATCACGTGCAGTCCCGTGGTACCCACCACAGCCAGCCTCGGGTCCCCTGTCTGTCCAGAGTTCCTGGCACCCACGCCCCACCCGCCCGAGGAACATACCTGAGACACACTGTCCTTGAGCTGACTCAGGTCAGGATGTCAGCGTGGCTGCAAGATTCAACCCCAGAGAGGAGGAGCTGACTGCCCCACTGGTAGACTCTGGAGGGGAGTTTGCCCTGAAAGGGGTTTCTTTGTAATGTACAAGCAGAACCACTATGGTGAAGCCCACTCCAAATAACAGGCGCTTAAACAAGATAGAGGTCACCGCTCCCTCGGGGACACAGGAGATCCAGGGCTCCTGGGTGGCTCTGCCTTCCTCAGCTCAGAGCTGCCATCTGGGAGTCCAAAACCAGCTCCTCCCAAACCCCTTCTCTCCCAAGTGCGGGAGAAAGAGGCCAGGGCACCCTCATTCATCCGTGTCGGGGGCACGGACCATTTCCTCTCACTGCCCACGAGTCTGGCCGTAGTCCCATGGCCCCACCAAGGCCAGGGTGTTCTAGCTGGACCACCATGTGCCTAGATAAACCTCTGTCTCTGTGCAAAAGAAGGAGGACATTGCTGAAGGGCACCCTTGCCCCTGAAAGGGAGAACTGACTTGGAACGGACATAAGTCTAAGGAGGTCAGTGGGTGGAGTCGGGCCTGGAAGACCCTGCTGAAGTCCAGCCTCCTCCATCCACTAATGCAGAGGCTGAGGCCTGCCCGGAGAGATGTCTCTCACTGGGATCCAGAGACAGCACCTGTGACACGGCTGGTGCAGCCGCTGCAGCTCCTCACTGCTCATCTCAACGTCCCTATGAGGCTTTCCTGCTAACGCTGCCCATCTCTATTCTTCTAGCACTCTTTACATCTAATGATAATTTGTAAGCCGAGAGAGGCAGGGTCTAACCCCCAGGACACATTTCCCACAGGAGTATGGAGCAAGGAATGCAGAGTGTCAGGTTCTATCTGTCGCTTTCCCATGCTTGCACCACCTCCCTCTGCATCAGTCTCTCTCCCCTGGCCAATGACCTGAGGCCAGTTGCTCCATTGGTGGAGAATGTCCCAATTCATAAAATGGGACAATATCTCCTGTCTCCCTAGTGCCCTCTCTGGGGAGGGGACTACTGTCTCCCAGTAGGCATCTAATCTATACTTGTTGGATCAATGGATGGGAGCACTGGCATGAATGAATGGGTGCATTGCCCTTGGCTGTGAAGGGGACCCTGCTGACCGACCATCCCAGAATGTATGTGAGGAGCTCAAATGTTGTTTCCTGCCAGCGAGGAAGAGCTTCCTCTGAAACACACAGCCCAGAAGAGACCCTGGTCGTGACGTCACCTGACTCCCTGCTTCTGAACTGTGTGCCATTCCCTCTGCCCCTCCAAGGACCTCCCTGAGGTCTCCTTGGTGTCAGCCAGTGCCATCATCACCACTGGCCACATATGGACACGCCTGTCCTGCAGCTCCCCTGTCTCAGACATGGCCACATCTGAGGACAGAGAATAGACTTTATGTCATGTGCCAGTTTTGCTCAGTTGTCAGAGAGCCTGGATTACCAGGTTCACCAGGCTATGGCTCTGCCCCCAGACTGGGGAAAGAGAGCTGTGATCAATGGGAAACACCTGTGTTGGGCTGGGACCAAGGGAGTCATGGTCCCCACACTGTCTACTTGCCACCCTTGGAGAAAACACTTTATAAACATTGAGACAGCCTTTCTGTCTCCTCTGAATACAGGGGAGATGGGGCTTGTGTAGCCAGACGTCTCACTGGAGTGTGAGTGCCTGCAGGGGGTGGCTAGAGGTGGGCAGGGGTGGCTGTGACTGCCGGGCCACAGAGCAGCAATGAAAATGCCCCAGCTGGTGGGGGCCGCTGCTGATCTCATTCACAGCCCATATGCTTCGCGACACGCAGTGACTTGCTTTTAGGACACCCTGAGCGATCTGATGAGCACACCTCTGCTGTGACAAGAGGTGATCAAGACCGCATGTCCCACGTGTTGCATTCCCAGCAGCTGCTGTTCCCCAGCGTGTGCTCTGAGGATGGACAGGCTGGCTGTGTCCTCTGTAGAAACAGGTTTTCTAGGACACTGGACAAGTGCAGCTTGCATAGCCCCTTCTTGGAAATTCATGCAGTGTGTTAGCTTCTAAAAGGTTCTGAGAGAGTCTGCATTAACCACACAGGTACTGCTTGGATTTCTCTCTAGGAATAATTGTTAGTGGTCAGCGGAAACTATATTCAAGAGAATATATCTGAGGAACTGCTGGTCTAGGTTTAGATAACTTGGGCTGCCTCTTGGCCTTTTCTGAGAGCTGCCTGGGGATAAGAGTATGGTCAGTAGCCAAGGAAGAAGCACATGAGCCAGCCCATTCTCATCCACAGCAAAGGCCTTGGCCTTGAGGGTGACCCTGGTGCTCCCTGGCCAAGGCCCACATGCTTCTCAGTAGGGTACCATCATGAAGGCATGACATAGTCCTACAAGGGCTGAGAGCGAGGAGGTCGGAGAGCTGACCCACCAGTGCTGAGATTAAATGAGCCTGTGAATGTATCGTGCTTTTTAATCTGCTCATCCTTCCTCCAGGCGGGTCGCAGCCAGGAAGATAAATGAAGCTGGCATTCTTTCTTATGCACCTAACTCAGTCAGCAACTCCCCTGGGCGAGGGGGTGAGTGTTATCTGCATGCCTCATTGAGCCCTGGCCTCAGCCCTTTGAGTCTCTGGCTGATTTTCTTCCCCATGCTAACTGAGCCCCCTCACCATCACTGTGCACAGAGGGTGGCTGTAAAACTCTTTGGGCCACCGGGGGGCAACTGTTTCTCATGTCCCTGTCCCAGGGCTCCATCAGATGCTGGTAGTTAATAATTAACTCTGTGCAAGGCTCAGAGTGCCTGGAGGGGCACAGAGAGGGGTGAGAAGCCTGGGTTTGTGCCACTTAGAGCCAGAGCACCTTCCACTGCAGTGCCAGCCAGAGACAGGGAGCAGAGAAGGACCGCAATGGGCAAGCTCCCGAGCGCTTAAGTTACTGTGTTGCTCCTTTATGGTGATGACCTAGAGTTCGTCCAAGAGCCTAGCCAAGTGGCTCCAGTGTCACATTCAAGGTCAAGGTCACAGGCATACCCACAAATGGATCTTCACCCATATGCAATTCCAGCATTAAGAGCCCAGAGTTGGGGAACAGACAACTGGAATCACAGCTCTGCCCCTGCCACTTGCCCTGTGTCCTTGGGAAAGTGCCTAAGCTCTGATGCACATTGCAAGCTCTGTAAGGGAGGAACAAAGGCCTAACACACTAGTGGGTGGCTGGCTTGGAGCCCCGCTTCCCCACAGGGGTTCTCTTCCAGGTTTATTGTGGTTTTCTGTCTCCCCTGCCTTAGAATCAGCAGGCAAGCTCGGCCCTTCTCTCTCCCCTGCAGGTCTCTGTCGCTCAGAGAACATTGACACAAAGCAGTATCACAGCTGTGACTCAGTGGCATTTTAATGCCCTTCCCCGGCTAAGGGCTGCTGGCTCCTGGGATGTGGGCTCAAGGGCCTGCCCTCGTTTGCTTGTAGCTTTCCCGTGTGTGGGTAGAATGGAACAAAGGGGCAACCCTGGCCTCTGCAGTGAGTGATGATGAGCTTCCCAGGGGCAGGTAGCAGGGAGAAAAGTTTAGGTCATCGTGGGCCACCTGCTCACAGACAGAGACATCTGGTTAATGCTGGGATGCAGGATGAGGAGGGCTAGCCTTGGGCTATAGCTGTCGGGCTATCCCACTCTTAATCATATCAGCCTCTTCTACCTTCCCATCTCACTCCAGTGCCATGGAAATGGTGCCATAGCTCCTAATGGGCTGGGAGCCAGGAAATAGGCTGTGTCTATGGAATAGAGATGCTGCCTGTGACAGGGCTTGGCAAGCCCTGGGAACCCATAAAGGTCTCTCCTCTGCAGCCTGAAGCAACATCGCTGCCATTTATCTGCTATTGCCTCTCAGCTCGCCCAGGGTCCTGGGTGTAGTCATAGGGGTGCTGAATTGGCACCTGCCCTTGTGAAGGGCCAACAGAGACAGGGGCAAGTTTCTCCCCTCTCTCATCCCAACACCACGCAGGCATCAGAGACATGGTGATTTGTTTGCTTCCATTTTTCTTTCTCTGGCTGCAGCCAGCTGAGGTCTGAGGTTAAATTCATCCTTGCTTGGCCGGTGCCGCAGCTCACTAGGCTAATCATCTGCCTTGCAGTGCCAGCACACCATGTTCTAGTCCCGGTTGGGGCGCCGGAATCTGTCCCGGTTGTCCCTCTTCCAGGCCAGCTCTCTGCTATAACCCTGGAGTGCAGTGGAGGATGGCCCAAGTGCTTGGGCCCTGCACCCCATGGGAGACCAGGAGAAGCACCTGGCTCCTGCCATCGGATCAGCGCGGTGTGCCGGCCGCAGCGCACCAGCCGCGGCGGCCATTGGAGGGTGAACCAACGGCAAAGGAAGACCTTTCTCTCTGTCTCTCTCTCTCTCTCACTGTCCACTCTGCTGTCAAAAAAAATTCATCCTTGCTGGTAAAAAGCAGCTGTGCTCAGCTTCCCCTGCTCTGACTTGCACTGGAGAGCCCTGACCGCTTGCTTCTCTGTTCTTTGCAGATCCAGTACAGGGGAAGACAGGAAGGACTCATTCGCCTGTGGAACCCCTGGGGCAAGACGGAGTGGAAAGGGCGCTGGAGTGATGGGTATGGCTTCTGGAAACTTCTCCCCATTCTTCCCTGAAAGGCCAGTGTGGAGGGGGCACCCTGCCCACGTGGGCACATCTCTCTTGCTGACTGTGGGTTTTACCACAGACCTGTCTGGTTCACACCTGGTGTGGCTGTCACTCTAACTCAAGCTCCCATGGTGCGATTCACTGAGTACATATTAAACACCTATTGTGTTCTCTGTATTAAGTGCTCTGAGTTGAGAGGACAGGTGCTATGGGATATATACAGTTGACAAGGGCCAGTGTCTCTCCTCCAGTTGGCCATGGTCTGGAGCTATGAACCCACATACCTAGAATTAGCACAGAGGGCTGGAGGCAGGGCAGGAGCCAAGCCCCCATTTGGCCAGAGAGATGGAGAAAAAGAACGTCATCTTTTGATGGGATCCCATGGGATTCTGGTTTGGAGGAGGCTGCATCATCAAGATGGAGAAGGCTTCCTATGTAGGGGGAGGTGGGGAAACGGAGGCAGGGGTCTGGACGACCTTCTGCTCAGTGGACTCCAATCCTCAGTCCTGCCTGCTGACCTGGACTGCCGCTGTCCTGGGTGCTGGAATAGCGCCTTGCTCACTGTGGGAGTGGATGCTCTCAGTGCCCTTAAGTAGGCCCCAGCGGGGGCCAGCAGAGTGGTCTCAGCATTCCCCCAAGAGCCAGGCTGGCCCTTCACCATTGCCATGGGGGTTGACTCCTGGTCCCCCAGCTGCTTGCTGACCGAGAAGGAGAAGTGGTCCCGGGAAAGACAGAGGCGCAGCACCAGGCTACTTGTTCTTCCCAGCATTCCCTGGGTCCCAGCCCCATGGTGTGGCTCTGCAGGTCTGTGTAGACCAATAGAAAGAGCCACGGTTCAGTGGCCACCAGCAGCATTGCCGGGAGGGGAACGTGATTGGAAAGGAAATGAAATACATTCAAAACAATAGGAGGACTGGGCCCAGCAGGAGAGAAAATCAATACAGTGAGGACAGTGAGTTCCAGAAGGAGACGCAGAGCCAACCAGGGCTCCAGGCCCAGGTCCAGGCTGCCCAGACTCTGGCTGGCCTGATGCTCTCAGATAAGCTGTGCAGTGGTCGCTGATTCCAGGTGAGCCTGAGCAGCTGGTGTGTGCCTGGCACATGTGGGCGCTCTGCACGTGTGAGATGAACGCAGGACTGGGTTGAGGGAGAAAGAAGCGAAGGGAAGCAAAGCAGAGTGATGGGTACAGTAGCCCTGGATGTGACCTCAGGTGCCCCTGAAGAGTAGATCCAGGCTCTTGCCCATCCCTGCCCCGAGAAGGGGAATGAACTTGTAAACTCCAAACTAAGGCAGCTTGGTCACCCCTCTTCCCTCTGATACTTCTATTCCTCCCCCTTCCCTAGGGAAATCATAACAGCCTCTATCCTTGTCCAGTTCTCATTCCCATTCCTTACCCCAAGCTGCCCAGTACAGCCTGAGGTTGAATTCCTGATGTGGGGTTGGCTGGGGGGTGGGAATGGAGAGAGGGCGAAAGGCAGTGACATTCCCTGGGGGAGGTGTGGAGGAGGCACAAACCCACCTGAGCTGATGGTTCACTCATGTCTCCAACTAAGCATCAAGTCCTCTGTGAACCTAGCAGAGGCACTAGGGAGTGGGCAAGGAGAACCCTGGGTGCCCCTGGGTGGGAAGGGATGTGCAGGCCAGGGCACAGCCAGGCCAGCCTGATGAAGAGGAAGGTAAGAGAAGGAGTATGGGGAGCTGGGCTTGGGGTGCCTGATGCCTGCATGGGAACTTGGATTTGTACCCTACAGGAGTGGGCATTGACGGGGGGCTTCTGAGCGAGGGAGACATGTGTGCAGGCCAGGGCTTGGACGATGGATGCAGGAGCGGCAGCAGCACCAAGTCTGTAGGTCACTGCCTGGTTGAGTGGCGAGGGCCACCCACTTCCACCAGAAGCCAGGCTGTAAGGCAGCCACGGGGCCAGCAAATCACTGTCTGCACTGTCTGCAGGTGGGCGATTTCTTCCCTGCTTTTTAGGAGCGGAGATGGATGGAGCGCCCGGATGGTCTTGTGCCAGCCGTAATTGAAATTTCACTCACACACACTTAAAGGCAAACTTGCATGAATCAATAGCATATTGATTTACACTACATTTATTTTCCCTTACACACTGCAGAAAATGTAATTATCCCTTAATTATGAAATTGCCATTTTACAATAACACATCTGACTGCCTCAGCCTGCAGCCGGAAGCCGGAGTGGTGGCCCCTGCCTTGTCATCCTGGTGGGGAGGTGGCCTGGGTTCTCCATGCAAGCCCTTTCAGGAGCAGGAGCTCATTAAATTTTTTATGCCACTAGGCTGTTGCCCGTGAGCATGACTCCACTCTGAAAAGCGGGCAGACAGAGGGGCAGCTCCTCCCTTCTGCCTGGTGTGGGTCTCCTCGTCTGCAGACCTTAGGACTAGCTTCTGGAATAGCGGGAGTATTCAGAAAGTGTCTAGAAAATGCACATTATTACACAGTTCTTTTACTTCATGTTTCCCATGACCTTTTAGAATTATCCCTCATACCTCATTCCAGCATTAAGCAGAGAAGAAGGCAAACAAAAGCTCACTTGCCTGCTGTCAAACGCACGTGTTAAACACCTGCGATGGGATGGTGGCCAAGAGAGCCCACTGACCTCATGGCACTAGGAGCTCAGTGGGGGACAGCATCAAAGAAACCAGCAGCAGGGTGCATTTTGCCAAGATAGGAGTGGTGCAGTGGGCTATGGGAGCTCAAAGGCACCGTACCAATCCTGTGTAGGGAGGATGTAGGTGGCACAGGGCCAAGAAAGTCATCCTAGGGGAAGTGTCCTCTAAGAGGAAAGATGAGGAAGAGACAATGGGCTCCACAGCTGAGAGAAGGAACGTTCCAGGTGGAGGAAGCATCATGGTGAAAGCCGAGATGGTGGGAAAGGAGGGATTTCTAAGGAAATGAATTCAGCCATTATCACTGGAGTACAGAATCCAGGGTGGGAAGAGGAGAGGAAGTGGGAGATGGTCCAGGGAGACCTGGAAGGTAGGAAGAAACCAAGGCTCTCCTTCAGGAGCTTGAATGTACCCTGAGAGTGGGGGAATGACATCCCATGACTAAACTTTAGAAAGATCCTGTTGCTGTCGGTGCAAGGAATGGATAAGAAAGTGGCCAAGACTGAGTTCAGGGAGGCCAGTCAGAAGTCCAGCAGGGAGATGAGCGTAGTCTGAACTAGGGTAACCCCAGGAGGGCTGGAAATTAGTGGATGACTTTGAGAGCAGTTGAGGAGGTGGAATCAACCAGTGACTAACGTGTGGTGACTGTCTGGACGTGGGAGACAGGAGTGAGAGTTACCCCCTGCTACTCCCACTCAGGCAGTAGGAGGAGGAAGTGGATGGGTGTGGTCTGAGACATGTGTCTTGAAGTATCTACAGAGAAGTGGGGCAGACTGTAGAGCCATCCAGAGTTCACCGGTGAGGATCAGGCTGGGGACAGGTGTTTGGAAGTCATCAGCATACAGGGAACGACTAACTCCTGTCCCCAGGTAGATGACACTCTCCACCTGCTCCCCGGGACTAGTGGTGACCTGTGCAAAGAAGCCCTGCTGCGCAACACCTGGATGAGATCAAATGCTCTGTGTAGGTCACACTAATGATTGTCTCTCTATGCTCAGGTCTCAAGAGTGGCAGGAGATCCATAATCAGTGGAAAAGCCAGCTATATGAAGACAAGGAAGATGGCGAGTTTTGGTATTTACCCTTCTTTACTACATAAAAATCCCTGCTTTAGAAGGATGGACAGTACCTGCAAAGACACAATTTTGGATGGAGATTTCCATGTCCTTTCCTTGTGTGTGAAGGTTTTTTTGGGTATGAAACACTGTACTTCCAGGACATTTTAATGGTCAAAAGGAATATTGGTACCAAAGGTTTCCTAGCAACTAGGAGGCATGGTTGTCACACCTCTGTCTACTGTGCCAACATGTTACCACCGTGGCACTCCCCAGTCTCCCTGGTGTGATATGCCAAACAGCAGCAGGAGGCCACTGCCCAGCTCTGGCTCTGAGTACAGGGGTAGACATCAGCATCACCACCCAGAAGTCAGGCAGGGATGGATGGTCTAAAACCACATTCTTGGCCAGTGGCTCATTTCTACTTAGAGGATAAGATAGACATGTATTTTAATAAATCTTTTTTAAAGATTTATTCATTTATTTGAAAAGCAGAGTTACAGAGAAACAGAGTCAGAGAGGGAGAGGGAGAGGGAGAGCGAGAGGTCTTCCATCTGTTCATTCATTCCCCAGATGGCCACAATGGCCGGAGCTGCGTTAACCCAATGCCAGGAGCCAGGAGCTGCTTCTGGGTCTCCCACATGGATGCAGGGGTCCAAGGACTTGGGCCATCTTCCACTGTTTTCCCAGGCCATAACAGAGAACTGTATTGCAAATGGAGTAGCCAGAACTCAAACCAGTGCCCATATGGGATACCGGCACTGCAGGCAGAAGCTTAGCCTGCCATGCCACAGTGCTGGTCCCAAGTTGGACATTTCTTAGAGGACTTGTTTGGTTTATTTATTGTGAATATATGAAAAGGAGCCCAGATCTGAGTAATTAAGACTCAGAGGGACAAATGTGAGTTAGAAGGAAAGATATTCTCAGTATCCCTGGTGTAACCACAGAATGAGGTGGGGTTTTCAGTGTGGAATGAGCTTTATTCTGAGAAAGACCTCAACAGTGACTTTGGCAAGAGGCTCTAGAGAAAGGCAATGCTTGCAGCAGCATGTGAGGCCTGTAGCAAAGAGAACCTGGCAGTCGCCGTGGCCTGGAGAGGGCTGGGAATTGGCTCAAGGGGTTGAGGAGATGGTAGTGCAAAGAGATGTGCAGAATTGAGGGTTTGACCCTGCCCTTGTCCTGCCGGCCACTGAACAGAAGGGTTCTTGGAGGGGAGTGAGCCTGTGTCAGACTCAGGGCTTTAGGTAGGACAGAAGTAAGTCAATGGCTACTTCAGCTGGCACAGAAAAGGTACAGTAAAGGGGTGGAATCCACCCCTGGGACACACCAGTGGTCCTTTGCTGATCCTGGTGTGTATCTGTTTTTTTACAGGATGTCATGTCAAGATTTCCAGGAGAACTTCACCTGCTTATATGTATGCAGCCAATTTCCAATCACCCTGGACCAAGGAAATATGTCCCATGAAAGATGGTCTCAAATGATATTTAAGAATCAAGTGATTCTAGGAAACACTGCAGGTA
Organism: Oryctolagus cuniculus; assembly: GCF_964237555.1. Lineage (NCBI taxonomy): Eukaryota > Metazoa > Chordata > Mammalia > Lagomorpha > Leporidae > Oryctolagus > Oryctolagus cuniculus. The sequence goes on from NC_091433.1 coordinate 171,858,870, forward strand.
TTCCTGGTGTTGGTGGTCATTCTGCTAGCATGGAAGCTGTCAGCCCTGGCCTTGGCCTGGCTTCAGCTCTCTTTGGGCCTTGATTCTGAATAGACCATCACCCTGGAGCTGAAAGGAGGGGGATTTTACAGCCACTGCTTCTCCAAGGAAAGTGACTGCTGATGGGGAGTGGGTAGCAGAAGCTCCAGTGAGCATCCTCTGGCCCATCATGGTCTGCCTCTGTCCATATCACCTCTCCTGGGAGAGGAGCAGGCTCTCTACTTATCGGTGAATGTTCAGGCAGTGGACAGAGCTGAGGAAAGAACACAGGACAGAAGTGAGAATCTAGATTAAACCATTATCATTGCCATGTGTTAGCTTTGAGATCCTGGGGTACATTTGACCTCTGGGTCCTCAGCACCCCAGCTGTTAGCAGTGGAACTAGAAATCCCCATGAGCCCTCTTGAACCCACACGCACCACCCGCCCACCAGCGAGAGGATGTGTGAGTCCCTGTGCCCTGTTTTGGTTGGTGAGCTCACAGAGGTAGGTCCCTTTGAGTCTATCCCTCGGCTCCTCTGAGATGAATCTTATTGCTCTTGAGTCTGGGAGGGTCACATTCCCTCACTCTATATCCTGCTCGCTGTTTGTGACATTGATACGTGAAACAGCTCCCTGTAGAGACAAATATGAGTGTGCCTATCTACCCTTGATAAAAGAAGCTGTAAATATATTTGTGTGTGTGTGCGTGTGTATGTGCATGCCTGCATAGGTATGTGTGTTGGCACTGAGACACACGCATTCTCTTTAATGGCTGCCTTGTGACAATGGTTTGCTTGAATGATTCCATAGTCGGGGTGACCTTTTCCACCTCCAGCTGTAGTGCTCACTGTGCTGCTCACAACCTCATCACCAGGCGGTCATTCTTAGGTGGCTAAGTTACTAATTCACCTGCCTGAGCTGCACCTGTCTGCCTGTGAGACCCAAGTCCCCTTCCATGGATGTACTGCATGTCATCAAACTAACCAAAGTTACATATTGTGGCCATTTTTAGCAATAGCTGACAAGGGAGAGAAGAAAGGAAGCCTTGATCAAGTACCTGTTAGGTGCAGTTTAACGCCTCCCCTTACTCGAGGGGAGCAGGAAGCCCGTGGCCATGTCCTCGGCAGCTTCCCGTTCCCCTGTCAGAGCTTCCCAGGTTGAGACCTGGACCCTCTGATGTGTGTTCGCTCATCTCTGTCTTATCTTCATTCCTCCATGCATTTGAATCTAATGGTGTCCACAATGGTCCTCTCTCTTGCTCTGGCTGCCGTGAGCGTGCTTGGGCAGAAGAGAACCCTAGCCTAGCACCTGCCGTTTGATCTTCCTCTGTCTCTATTGGTGCTTGAGTGATTGATGCCATTTCAAGGCTCTGGTGGTTACCCCTAATGCCTTAACACCCAAGGGCTCTCTCATTCCCCTTATTATTAGAAAAATAGGCCTTGGCTTTACAGGTTGAGAAATGTTTTTGCCAAGCTGGGACTATACTCTACCACCCTGTATTTGAGGCTTAGAAAATAAACCTGTACCCCAACAAGTAACTGTAAAGACCAGACCCAGGCCTTAGGTCTCCAAATCCAGAGTTTATAATCCAACCCCACAGGAATCTTGAACTTGGTGATCGACCCAACTGGGAGCCCCAGGAGTGGAGCTGAGATCAGTAACATTTCTTTCCCATATAGGAGGACCTCAGAGGGACACTCGCTATCTGTTTTCTGTGCAAGAGGACATGGGAGGCAGCAATGTCGTCGTGTCCCTCACTGTCAGGCCACAAAGTTTGAAGGCAGAAGATGACCAGTTTCCTCTACACTTCCAGGTCTTCAAGGTAAGGCAGCCTGCCTGCCTCAGGGCTTTCACTGGGGACATTTCTCCCAGCTGGGGAGAGCCTCTACCAGGCTGGGAGATTTGAATGCATCACATCATGGAAATTAAGCTCACAGTGGCCATCATATTCATCTGGTCCAACTCTACATTTGCAAGATAACCTAGGAGCTGAGGGAGATTAGATGTCCCCGTGTTGATGATGGGACACACACCTTCCTGGGCCACTTGCATCACTTCCTGTTTTGCAGAAGCTAATACCTGTTGCTCAGAAAGGAGTCTGGTCCAAGCCCGGTTACTGCAGCACTGCAGATTCCTGGGCCCACCGAAGGCCTCGTGAAGCAGAATCTCCAAGGACAGAGCGTGAAAATCTGCACTCTCAAGAGTTCCCTGGGGCTGGTTATGCTCAGTAAAGTTTGAGAATCATTGACTTCTCTAATCATTGATTAGCGAATCCTGGACATAAATGAAAAGGGTGCATTTTTCTCTTATGTGTCGACCAAAATGCAGCCATAGCTGGGATGTGACCTGTGAGCAGCTGTTCGGCCATTTGCCCAAGTCCAGGTCTTTCTCTCTTTGTGGATCCCCAACCAACTTCTTAGCTGCAGAGGTGCTGTCTGCCCCTCAGCACGCCAGCACATACAGCGTGTGAGTAGAAGACACAGGAATCTGCTTTGTACAACATCATTTAAAAGGGGAAAAAGCTGCAAAAGGAAATTTGATGCCTCTGCTTCCTCCTTCTGCCCCAAACAATTCAGCACACCCAAAGGAAGGGGAATTGGTTCTCAAGTCATTCTCTGCACTAATGTGGGTCATTTAAAAGCTGCCACCACTAAATGCTAGGATTTCCTCTGCTCATGTTGAAGAAAGTAAGGCCCAGGGAGGAGATGACATAGAGTTCATAGCAGAGCTGGGGGTGGAGCCCAGATGTCCACCACGCCTTAGCCCCACTGTTGGAGATGCAGAAGCTAAAGTTCAGGGAGTGAGAATGAGCTAGCCAAAGTGCTACTCGGAGCTAATGGGGAGGTTTGATCCCAAGACCTGTGATCCCAGGTCCAGGGCTCTACGCTGGTCTCAGGCCCTTGCTTTTCTCTTGATGCCCAGGGCCCCAAGGGAAACCAAGATCCTGTCTCAGGAAAAGGGAGAGAGTGGCACTGGGTGGTAAGAATTCAGTGGAACTTGTTGGGGTTCAGCACAGTACCTTTAGGGTGTCCCAAACCTACTGAGGCTATCAAAGGACATCTCCCAAGAATGTTTTCTAGACTTTAAAAAAAAAAGATATTATTTGAGAGTCAAAGTTACACAGAGAGAAGGAGATTTGGGGAGGAGGAGGGAGAGAGAATAATCTCCCATCCACTGGTTCTCTGCCCAAATGGCCACAACAGCCAGAGCTGTCTTAAACTCAGGAGCCAGGAGATTCTTCCAGGTCTCCCATGCAGGTGCAGGTGCCCAAGAACTTGGCCATCCTCCACTTCCTTCCTAGGCACATTAGCAGGGAGCTGGATTGGAAGTAGGGCATCTAGGACTTGAACTGGCACCCATACAGGATGCTGGTGTGGTAGGCAGAGGCTTACCCTCTATGCCACAGTGCCAGGCCTGGACATTTTCATCACACTCTGGCACCAGAACACCCTTACACAGTGAGGGAACTGGAGAGAGGCAGGGTCCATCCTCCACTGCGGTAGCCAAAGAGGCCAGGAATTCCCTTTACCAGACTTTGGATGCCAAAGGTGTAGACTTGTGACCCAGATTGGTCCAGTTAGGTGCTCCCCCCATCGCCACCATGAACTACATGCCCCCAACCCACCCACACACACTCTGCCACTCGGAGTTTTCCTCTTGAAGAATTAAATGGAAGAGATGGGAACAGACTAGAATTCTGAGCCTCACAGCAGCAAAGTAGGGCAGTCCCTACGGTGGTGTCCATCCATGTAGCCAGCTCACCTGGCACCTGTCCACCTTCCAAGCTGTGCTGTTCAGATTCCCATGGACATGAGAAGCTACACTCTTCCAAGAAATGCTTTCTGGCCCATGCCAGCTGGGTTGTTTATGGTGTTCTCAGTCAAGAATCCCTCCTGATTCAGATGCCTGCTAAGAGGATCCTCATCCCCATGTCCCTCACCTCTCAGCTCTGTGCAGATAAACGTTTGGACCAAAAGCAAGGATTTGGGAAGGGCAGGGAAGACATTGAGGCACTTGGTCCTCCCACCCAGGATGGAATAAGCCAGGGCTCCAGGTAAACCCAGTAACAATAGGTCAGCTGAGTCTCCCATTTCTGACATGAGTCAGAAGCCCAGAGAGGGTCCCAGGACGGCTCTGATGCACAACCCCTGGGTCTGCTATTTACGTGATCATCTGTGAGTCCAGGTCTCTGAGCTGGACAACACAACATGTTTTGTTGGAAGACTTTACAGTTCAAGAGCCCTAGCCAGGAGGTAATCACACTCACTTTTAAGATGCTAGCAAGACCTCTTCTTGACTTTTCAGCAGATTTGCATTATTTCTCACTTGCCCAGCTTGCAACACCAGGATTTCAGATCTTGACTTAAATAACAAAGACAGCTCCAGAAACAGTTGGGTTGCAGCAGGCCCTGTACGTAGCAGCAGCCAAGCTCTCAGGAGTCCCTCGAGCTCTCAGGGTGTTTGTGGCACAGGGCAGATGCAGTGAAAAGAGCACTGTAGCCCTGGCATGAGCCTGTGGCTCCCTGCTTGCTATGGGGCCTCTGCTCTGCCTTACACCAACATGCTGAACATATGTGGTATAAGAACAGGGAGGGAGAAGACAGGAGGTGGAAAGGGACAGGGATGGACAAGCCATGTAATCCTCACCCCAAATCTCCTCCCCTATTCTGGGATTTCCAGACTCCTCTTTCGTCCCCCTTGGCCTCCAGAGAAGAATGTGCAAACCAAGTCAGTCCACATGGGTGGGCCCCAGGATCAACAGTGGAAAAGAACCAAATCCCAGTGTCATGGCAGTAGGACTGAGTGACAAAATTACATGGCTTGATGTGTGTTCCAGTGACAAAGTCACATGGCTTGTTGTGTGTCCCCAACTCCACTGAGCTTCACTTTCCATTTCCATATCCATAGACCTGGATCCTAGGGTCTGCTGGCAGGATTTTTGTGAATGGCATGTCCTATACAAGTGCTTCACAAAATGCAGAGTGGCTTGGAATCAGTGCTTCCTTTGACTACACAGAAAGACTGGCATTTGGCCATTTCCCCATAGACATGCATGCGTTCCTGGCTGCTGGGCATCCTAGAACAAATACCCATATCTTACATTAGTCTGATGGGAAGACGTTGCCTTCTCACTGGAGCTCCCAAAGTTGGGGAGTTTACACTGGGTCCAAGTTCTGTCTTGTCTGCAGGCCCCGTGAGTGCTGTCAGCGTTGTTAGGAGCGGTAGGCATGCCTCAGATACTTCCCCTCCTGGTCTCCTGCTTGCTGCTGCCTGCAGCTGAATCGGCTTCCTTTCTTACAACTCTGCACAGCGGGTCAGTAATCATCCTCATTCCATCCAGGAGTATCAGGGAACAGGCTGACACAGGAGGAGAAGAGATCCAGGGCCACTTGACTTTCTGTTTCGGTCCAGGTCCCTGAACCTGTCTTTCTTCCTCTCGTCCACAGGTGGACTCTCAGGTATGGCTCGCCGGCACCCTCCCTGGGCTTCCCATGCCTTGGCCGCTGTCCGTTGGTAAAGTGCTCTTCCTGTTCTGGCACCCAGGGCCTTCATGCAATCAGTGGCTGCGAATGCAGCCTTGCTTTGTCTCACATCAGATATTTAGGATCCCCAGACAGGTCAGCTCGGTGGGAAAACACTGAGCTGCCCTGGTCTGAAGGTTGGATCCCCTGAGCTGCTCCCTAGTTTAGCATTCAAGAGGGGCTGGACCCGTTTGCAAGCATTTGCCACTGGTAGAGGGGTGAGCTTGATGCATCCAATCCCATCTCACCAAAGACGAGAGCAGCACAAAGTGGGTGCCTCAGGAGCATCCTTTTCCCCCTGCATTAGTCAGCCCCACAAAGCCGCCACCCACAGAATGCGTGTGCTCCAAAGGCAGCCTCAGGGAATGTCCTCCAACTCCACTCACAAGCAAATCTCCCCCTCCGAAATGGGTGACCTGGCTCAGAGTCAGTGAAGAGCGACTTAGAACTATTAGGAAGGACCAGAAGGTCAGACAGATTCGGCAAAGTCCGTGCTCACAGCACTCAGCTCTGTCCATGGAGAGGAGCCGTGTGGTGCCCTCACTGCCAAGTGGGCAGGTGTGGTGGGGGCACATCTGCCTGGCTCCTGAAGACAGGTGTGGGGAGCAGGATGTGGCCATGGTCAGCTGAGCATGGCTGCGGCATTTCCAGCCCTTCCCGACAGAGGTCAGAGCAGGGAGTCTCAGTGCAGGAGACAGTCGGAAGTTCAGGCAGAGAGCTGATAACAAGGAGGCCTGCCTGGAGCTGTGTCCCAGCTGCAGGCAGGGCTTAGGATCCTGCTCTGGCCCTGGGTGCCCCAGCCCAAGAAGGGAAATATCTGGAAGGGCTTTGAGGGGAGCAGTCAGGTGTGAGGAGTGGTCAGCACCCCATTCCCAGCTCTGGAGGACAGTGTGGAGACTTGGACCAGGAAGGCACATGCCCATCCCTAGAACAACATAAACAGGTCTGTGCACAACTAGTCCTGTGTTAACTTGATGTGTGGGGGAGGGGTCCCCTGAGTCCTGGACCAAGGCCTCCCCTCTCTCCCCACACTCTATTTCTCACTGTCACTGGGGACCCTGGACAGGGCTGTGAGTGTCCAGTGGTGGGAGGATGGCAGTAAGCAGGACCATCTTCGCCTTTTGGATGGTGGGCTGTGCGCTGCCTCCCCGCACCCTCATGCACAATCAACACAGGGGCTCCAGGCATGGCTGACCCTCTGGGAAGGGCTCATGGGTGCCAACACTGCTTTTTTCAGGAGGGTCCAAGTGAGTCAGGTTCCTGAACCCACTGGGGACTGTAGGTTCCATCAGCAGGATGGCCTTGGAGGAGCTACTGAACCCCCTGCTGTGCACTTGGGGGACTGGCTCCTGGCTCACCTGGGAGACGGCCCTGTCCTTGCCGTGTACACAGCAGCTCTCTCCTTCCCCCTTCAAGCAGAGCTCGTAAATAATCATTTCATGCTGTGTAACCATTCTAGATGGATTCTTCAGGCTAGACTATAGTAGGGAAAATTTGTTTAGTAAGGGATTTTTATTATGTAATATGACTGTGACATCCGAAAATGGGAACTGCATTATATTTATTGTTTTATCTCTAAGAAAAATATTGAAATAAAAGGAAAGTCATCAGGGCCTATTATTTTCCAATGAGAAGGAATCTCAGGGCCCCACTGCAGGTGAACCAGAGGAAGTGAAAAGAATCCTACTGTGCCACGCTATCACAGGCTGGGGTGTTTTGTGACAGGTTCAGAAGAGAAGGGAAAGACCCAAGGGGAAAAGAAAGAACCTCGGTACTAGACAAGGCCACCAGTTTTCCTGGAAGTCATCTCTCTCTCTAAGCTGAGAAAGGAAACCCAGAAGCCAATGTGATCTCAGGCTCAGCAAGACGAAACTGTGTGTTCTACTTCTCTGCATTCATTGTCGAGGGGCCACCCAAACAGAGCAGCCTCAACTGTGCTGTGTGAGAGTTCAGACGAAGATGGCCTCCATTGTCAGTGTCTTTGGTGCTGTTCTGGTGAACAGAGAAGGATCTAGAAGGTGGAGGAGGGAGGGATCCTTTCCTGGTGGCTGGAGAGCATTTTCTCATGATGATCCCGTGTCTTCCAGTTCCGGGAGTTCCGGGAGAGATTGCCGCCCACCTTTTTTTCCCCATTCAGAAACGCTGCCCAGGGTGTAGACTGTGAAACCAAGTGTAACCTGACAAGGTTCCTCCATCTGAACCCTGGGACCTACGTCGTGGTCCCCTCCACATATCGAGAAGAAGCCGAGTTCCTGCTCCGAATCTTCCTGAAAGTGCCGAATGGTGACAGGTACAGGGCTTGCGGCATCCTGCATGTTTGCTTCTGCTTTGTTGTCTGAGGTTCATCATGCCGCGCTGCGCTGTGCCCTCTGTGTCGCGCTAGTGTGTGCTGTGTCCAAGGGGGACACGGTGAGGGCCTCGCTATTGAGAGCCTATTGAGAGACACTGTAAAGGGGGGTGACAAGGCCTAGGAACGAATGACCCCACCACCAGTAGGGGGCGCTGCTACTGGATGCAATACTTCCTGCAGAGGCAGCAGATTGGAGGGGACTGCTTCCAGCGAGAGGGGGAGAACACTGCTCCTTGGAGGAAACAGCACTTGAACTACTCCCCACAAGACAGTGAAAGTTAATGGCTTAAAGGGGAGGGCCACGCAGGTGTAAGAAAAAGCCCAAACAGGATGGAAGGGGGTGAGCATGGGGCTTTTTGAAGAGTTGAGTGGTGGCAGCCACGCGTATGGGACAGTGGTTTGTGGCACGTGTGTCAAGTTGTCTAGAGTTGGGGGTATATCAGGGAGACATATCAGGGAGACACTGAAAGGTGGGCTTTAAAGATGGATGACCCCAGTCATGAAGGGTCCTGAATGCAAAGTCATTGGGTCAAAAGTGGGATCGAGAAGAACTCGCTCTGCTGGGCACCTCGTCCCCTCTTGGGGCTGAGGAAGACACCACCACGGCCATGCTGGGCATTATAATAGCATGGGTGAGGCCTGCAGGCAGCACACTGCCAGTTGGTGGTGGAACGTAAGACACAGCTTCTCTGCCCTGGTGGCATTGGAGGTTACTGTGCCGAGTGTATCTGGTTGTGAAAGACACCATTCACCAGTGACTGGAAGACCAGACCACAGTCACTCCCAAGGCTGCACACAAGGCCACAGTGCTTGACTGCCTGTGAACTGCCATAGCGGTCCACGTCCCAGCCAGCAGTGCTGAAGACTCCACCCAAGTCCTTGGCACAGATATCCAGTGTTCTTGGCTGCTCTCCATAGGCAGGTGTCCTTTGAATAGTGAGCTGGCCATTTCCATCACATATTCCCCTGTTTTTCCAGGAAGTTCAGCAGTGATTTCAACCTCAAGGCACTGAAGGTAGGTGTGCAGCAAAGTTTGGCTAGTGAGTGTCACTGCCCACATCCCATCTCCAGGAGATTCTGTCTCCTTCATTGCCTTACCCGTGACCATGAAAACAGAGACACCATAATGGGCAAAAGAGGGCTTGAAGGGGAAGTTGCGAGACAGGAGAGGGGTTAGGGGAGGAGACCAGGCCCCCAGGGCCAGGCTGGACACAATAGCCTTCCTTCTACAACCTTCCATTGATTTTTCATGCCCCTAAGGGGTTCTCCACTTGTCTGACCTCTATCTCTGATCTAGGTAGAGTGGTTGTGTCCTTGTTGGTGGCCTCTTTCCCCACAAGCTTAATGTTGACCATTTTCCCTTTGGTCCAGGGAAGTCTACCGGAGGATGCCTCCCCAGAAGTTGTTTTCCACAGATACACTCAGCAGGTACAGTGTCTAGTGCTGAGGGCCTTTTGGAGGATTGGGGAGGGAGGGAGGGAGCTGAGGAAGGAAGACTTCTCCCAGGCCCTCATCAGAATTCAGGGAGGAAAAGCAAGGTGACAGATCATTCTATAAGCCCCTCTCTCTCCCTGGATTGGCTCCAGAACGTCTCTAACTGCCAAGCTCCGTAGAGAAGTGGCGTCCTCATTGGGATGGCATCCATATGGAACTTAGAGCTTGGGAAGGGAGGGGATAATTATAGGAGGTATATATGAAGTGTGTTGCCTTTTGAATCTTTAAACAAGCAGCTGGCGCTGTCCCTTGAAATCCTTCCTTCTCCCACTTGGCCACCTCTACACCAACCTGGCATCGCTCTTCCTCGGTGCTGGCCAGCTGCAGAGAGCACCAATGGCATGCTTCCTGCCAAGCCACCTATGTGCACACGGGATTTGCCTAATGGTTTAATAAACTGTTATAAAGAACTCCCTGACTTGTCAGGTTAAAAGCAGCTGCCAAGGGCTCTGCATGATGGGCCTTTACCGTCGTTAATCATGTTGGCATGGGAAGTGGAAAGCGATACAGATGACCACGTGCACCTGATACCTTGGTGCAGCCAGAGGCCAAGGACAAGAATGCATTTTCATTCCCAGTGCTAAATGGGTAGTGGTAACCTGGAGGCAGCCTGGCCCCAGCAAGGAGGCAAAAGGAGAAATGAAAAGTGTGACCAGACATAGAAGGGGCCAGTGCAAAGTACAATAACTTTGGATCCCTGGGTTCCAGACCAATTTTGAAAGATGGAGTCCAGGCATGGACTCAGGCACTTTGATGCAAAGCAAGGCAAGACAGGATGACTGTCTCCAGCCCATGAGCTTTGGAAGGCAGAGATGACATCATATGCATTCCTTGTCCCCAACTCTGAACGCTGTCCTTGGCCAGAAGAGGTGCTCAATCACTTCTGTGGAATTGAATTAAGACAGATTGGCTCCCCCAGAGCAGGTGCCCAAGCCAAGGTTAGCTTCCCAGAGACGGTCAGCAGGGCCTCATTAGAATGCCTGAGTCCTTGTTTCCTTCAGGGCAGGTGGGAAATTCTCACACGTGGCCCGTGCACCTGCACCTCTAAAATAAGCTACCGTTTGTCATGTGATGACATGGTACAGATTCCCTAATCACAGCTCTCCTACCCAGTAGCCAAACACCTCCTCACAGATGGTGACTGGGAGCCCCTGTGGGGCCTTTGTAGGAATGAGAAGATGCAGGTGCAGCACTGTGCCAAGGGACACAGCTGGAAGTAGATGCCAGCCCTCCTTTTCAGCCCATGGTGGGGACGGTCTTGAACTGGTCCTACTTGGCTTCATTCTGCATAACCTGTAGGCTATCCTCAGAGGCTGTGTCCTCCACAGCAAGTTTAAAGCAAAAACATTCATCCATGCATTCACAATCCCCTAATCTCTTATATGAGTTTAACTTATGAACTAATACTACAGTGTGTTCTTGCCACTCCTCCTACTTCTTCCATTAGCCAGAGTGTGGTGTAACACTCCAATCAGGTTCTGCCTGTGGGCAAGGAAGCACACACTGGGAATCTTGGAAGGCTAGGTCCTTTCTTCTACCCATCATTTAATTGCCAAGCACTAAGGACACTGAGAGTACTATGCTAAGTACTTGTTAAAAGATTTACTTATTTATTTGACAGGGGGAGAAGAGAGAAGAGGTGGGGGGAGAGAGGAAGAGAATGACTTCCATTTGCTGGTTAACGCCCCAGATGGCTACAGTGAAACCTGGGTCTCCCCATGGGTGTCAGGGGCCTAAACATCTGCTGCTGCTTTCCCAGGCACATGAGCAGGGAGCTGGATCAGAAAAGGAGCAGCTAGGATGACTACTGGCACTTCAACATGGGATGCCAACCTTGCATGCTGCAGCTTAACCTCCTGTGCCACAACGTTAAGCTTTGGGAATACCCATGCACTGGCCCTTGGGTGTCATACATTTTGGTGGTACAGGCAAACATGCAGTTCTTTGGGAATTATTCAAGCAGCTATCATCTCCATTCTCTATCTCCATTTCAACTCATCACCCCTCATTTCCTCCAATACTGTGGTTGGTTACTACGTGTAGGGTCCGGGTCAGAGTGATCCTGAGGGATCTGGCTTAGAGCTGAAGGCCCCCCAAAGGAAAGATGATGGGGCTGCTTTGTGTCCAGTTGGAAGTGGCGAGGGCAACCCTAAGAGTGGGAAGGGACAGTGCGTCTGTCGCCTTTGAGGTGCTGGCTCTCATGAAAACTCCCAGGAGGCACCTTACCCTCCCTCACCCACTCTACAAGACCACCAATGCCAGCTCCCTAGGCAAAGGCTTCCCCAGGTGACAATGTCACATCCTTCTCTCAGCTCTTGCCAGCAGGTGAGAAAGGGCCACAGGAGCACATAGCACAACCTTGCCTCTAGAACATCATTGAAGACGCTGCCCATCGAGCTGTTCACGGCCCCCAGCAAAAATTCGAGTGCAGCTAACTCCTGCAGAGCTCAGGCCAGGAGAGGTTTCTCTCTCCCGCAGCCTCAGTTGCTTCCTGAGTTTAATCCAAGGAAAACCATGCCAGCTCCCTCTTTGCTTCAGCTGCTGGGAAGACCAGTAATGTGCTCAGGTGCAGCCGCCTCCCACAGCCTAGATGTTTGGTATTTTTCACTCCGTGCCCACTGAGGTACACACCGTAGTCGTATGTTCTCAGTGTGTTTCTGGAGGCAGAGGGGAAGCACACAACAGCCCTTATCCAGAGGGGCTCCCAGCACCTGGGACAGCGAGGAGGAAGCACCCACTGCTTGCAGTCCAGGGGTGAATGGAGAGAGAAAAGCAAGGTGCCAAATGTTGGGGGTGGCCAGCACCACAGGTGTTCAGGGGAAGGCTTTGAAACAAGCCTGCTGGGCCCGAGGTGGGTGGGAAGCGAGTGTTTAGAGAGTGCTCTACTGTCAGGCAGGTGTGCCTGCTGGATCCCAGGTGTGCTGATGCCCATGGTCCACTCTTGATTGCACCAGGGGCTGGATGTGGACGCTACCAGGCTGCAGAGCCTTCTCAACCAGGAGCTCCTGTCAGGTATGGTCATCCCAAGGACCTTCTGCTCCCAGCCTGACCCCACCGTCCCCCTGCCCCCTCAGACCAGCATTTCCAGCCTTCCTGTTCTCTCTCCAGGACCTGCGGGGGACACATTCTCCTTGGATGAGTGCCGCAGCATTGTGGCTCTGATGGATGTATCCTTTGCCATTCAGAGCCTATGCATTCTGAGAGCTTCCCCAGGGGCCCAATTAGGGCTCATCCAGGAGCTGGGGTTTTGTGGATTCTCTGCTAGCTCCTTAACCCTCTGGACCAACCACAGCCCCTGCACCCATTTATGCTAATACACGGCATTGGCAGGTGCAGGAAGTGGCTACAAGTGGCAGGACCAAGCACCAAGGTCCAGGCTACTGACTCTGGTCCCAAGCTGTGCTCTCCAATGAGCTGTTCTGCCCCTGCCCTCCCCGTCTCCCACAGGCAAGAGAGACGGGCTCTGCACATGGCTCTCCCCACACCCTGCTGGCCTGTGTGCTGTCTCCTGGGAGAGACAGATCACCCAGCTAGCACACTGTTAACAAGGCTTGATTGGCAACACAAGGGTGGCCACTGTAGAACAAGAGGCTTCTAGATATAATGATAAATCAGGCCCTGTCTCCGCTGGTTGTGGTGGGAGTGCTCAGAGACACACAGCAGTCTCCTGGCCTGGGCAGCCAAAAACCTGGGGCCGGACCCAAGCAAAGCAAATGGGTCTTTGCCAGCCTCCCTTCCTGTTTCTCAGAGCTCTTCATCGATTGTCGTTGAACCCATCTTACGGGGTGGCCAGGGCTGGCTTTACCCTGGAGAGTTCCCTGCACACACCTCTCACTGTGGCTTCCAGAGTGACAACCCCCATGCTCCCTGGCCGGGGACCCCACCCCGACTGGTGAAGGCCATCTCCTGGGCTCCTGTCTTCCCCAGATGCCAGCGACGTTGGCCTCCCTTTCTCAAGGCTTCCTTTTCCCTCCAGCTGTTAATCTTTCTCTAGAAAACCTGTCTAACCCGTTTGCTCCCAGAATCAGAGGGAGCTCACTGGCATGGGGCCATGCCCTGGTGATGCCACACGCAGGGGGTTATTGCTGATAGATGGAATGCTTGGGCTTCAGCCTCCTTGGCAGTACCAGAGGCCCCTCTGCTCTTTGCATGCTGGACCGGTTAACCCTTAACTCCCCATCAGCTGAAAGTGAACGGGCGACTCGACCAAGAGGAGTTTGCGAGACTGTGGCGGCGCCTTGTCCACTACCAGGTGCGAGCAGGTTCTCCATGACTGACAGTCCTGTTCCTTCCAGTTCAGCAAACGTTTGCTGGGGTCACAGACCTGCACTGGGATTAAGTGGTGCAAACAGAGGGACTCTCACCCCTGCCCTCGCAGACAGCTCCCATTTTGTTTGAGGAAGTATGCTGGCAGCAGGAGAGGGCGCAGGCACTGCCCGATGAATTGGCAGGATGATGGGGGAGAGCCAGGTCACTGGGGACTCTATCTGGGCCTGCCGGTCAGCTGTGCCTTCCTCATGTATCCCATGATCCTCTATGGCATCCCCATCCCATTCCCTCCCAGCCCCGCTGCTAGAGGGCCCATGCTTCTCGGGATGAGGTCCAAGTTCACTGAAGTAGCATCTGCCACCCTCTGGCTTGGGCCTCACTTCTGGGCCCAGGCAAAGCCCCATTTAACCTGATCTACCCTGCCCTTCAGCTGGCGTCTGCAAGAGGGCCCGTGCTGCCCTTGCCCTCTGCCCGCCCTTCCCTGCTCTCCCCCGACTATGAACCTGGCAGGTCCCACCCTCCCCCACCGCCAGAGTCCAGCCTCAAAACACACACACACACACACACACACACACACACCTGTCCAGTTAGTGTCACCATCCCTCGCTCCCCCCACAATCAGGCTAAGCCACAGGTGTCATCTTACTGTGCTGTGCAAACAAAGAATTCATCTCATGATAAAAGCACTGCCTGTTCATCACAGAAAGCAGAAGACAAATGGATGGGCAAAAATACCTGTAAAACAGAAAATATAATCTTACCAGACAGAAAGAAAATGTTAGCATCTAGGAATTTTTCCCTGTAAATTGTATACCCATGCAAGTGTATAATCCTTGCGATAAGGCCCAAAGTAGGCATTGTCATTTGCCCTGTGCTTCTGATTAGGAAACTGGGGTCTCGAAAGGGCTGCAGTGTGCCCAAGGCTGCACAGCTGTGGGCAGTGGAGCTGGGGTTTCCATCAGCGCAGTTTTGTTATAAAGTCTGCTGTTTATCGTGACACCGTGTGAACTTTTCAGAGAGCCCACACCTCCCTCGAAGTTAGCAAATTGCCCTTGGTGTCAGGGGCCATGTCAGAGTTGGAGAGGGGGAGTGGACTGGGGAGCAGCTGGGGAGCCGAGGAGCTGCAGTCTCGGGCATGGCCAGGTGTAGCCACTCCTGCCTTCCCCAGCCAGCTGCTCTGCTGCCCCGCCTGCCTCTGAGCTGGCTCCACCCCAGTCTTGGTGAGCAGCCTCCCCCACCCCTAGGGGGGATGGAGACATTTCTGGGAACTGCCCCAGTGCTGGACACCTCTGGGTGCTCACATGAGCTTCTTGCTTCATTTTCCGTTTCAGTGCGTTTTCCAGAAACTCCAGCAGAGCTCTGGATTTCTCCTGAGCTCAGACCTGTGGAAGGCCATAGAGAATACAGGTAAGGTGGGGCCCTTTCAGCTGAGAGACAGGGGACATGGGGGTGGCGTGTGTGATGTGCACGCTGGTAGCTGCTGTAGGCAAGGCGGGCGTAGTCATACTGGGAAGTCAGGAGAGAGGTGATCCTGCCACTCTCCCACTCCCCTGTTCATTCGGCCTCAGTGGACCTCTGTGACTTCGGTATCACCCCTCCTGCCCCCACCTGAGTCCTCATGAGCCAGTCACTTTCCCAAGTGACCTTTCTCCCAGTACAGCTCTGACCGTGAGAAAAGAGCCCTGGGTGATTGATACCCTACCAGGAATGAACGGAGCTGGCCTTGCAGAAGGTCGCATCTCAGGACCTGGGCCATGGGGGTTAAATACCCAGAAGCAGGTTCATGATCTGTCTTCCCTCTCTTCACTGAGGGCTTAGGCTGAATTACAGCACAAGGCGTCTGTCTGCTTCAAGGAGGGGAAGCTTCCAGGCCTGGGATGATGACAATAAAGCCAGAGGGTGCACAGGTGCTTCATAGTTCACCAAGAACTCCTCATCACGTCATCCGCCTGATTGTCAGAAACCTGGGCAGGGCAGGGACCACCACCTGTAAAACCATGGCCCCCAGGTTAGCACTGGGAGGCAGTCTCCATAATTCTCTCTCTGGTGACACCTGGCCAGGACGTGGGCTAGGAGGACAGGGCAGCTGGTGTCCACGTAAGCACCGACCCGCCCTCCAATCTGTCATAACCGGGGAGACTGTGCTCGAAGCTGAGCGTGCTGCAGTATCCCCTGCAGGGCTTGTTAAAACACACGTGGCTGAGCCTCGCGCAGCGTTTCTGAGGCACAAGCCTGGAGGGACTGAGCAGCTGCTTTCCCAACAAGCTCCCCGGTGATGCTCCTGCCTCTGTCCTGGGAACCATACGTTGAGAACCGCTGAAGAGTCAGAGCAAAGTCTGTAGCAGAGACCTCGCTAATGGCTCCAGAATAATAAAAAGCAGAAAAAGAGAAGTTCAAGTTCAGCTGAAAAGGCTTCAGGGCCAGGCAGGTCATGGTCACGTAAGAGGGGTGACCTCTGAAGGTGGCCAGTGGGAGAGTGTGCGTGCTCTGCATACAAGTTCAAGTCTTTCTCACTTTGCTGGCAAGACCAGTCCTGCCTCCAGCAGGCTCAGCCCCTGGTGGGTAGTGTGACTTCCAGGGTCACCTGAGCTGCAGGCCCCACCACTGGCCAGTCTTCTGGAAGTGCGAGGTAGCCAGGCCAGAGTGAGCCAGGTGCTGATCTCCTGCCCACCAGAGGGAGCATCGTCTGAGCCTTGGCTCCACTCCGAGGCCCATCCCTTCTCTGGCAGAGCAGCGCAGGACTGAATCTCCCTCCTCCCCGGCCCTCTTCCACCTCCCCTCACCCCTCCGCCAGCAGCTTCCCTCATACAGACCTGGAGACTGCCATGGTTGGGTGTACGGGGAGGCCGGGCAGAGGCAGGGCTGGAAGCGAGCCCCACCGCCCTGACAACTTGCACACAGCATGGGAATGATCTGAGTGCTCTGAGGGCTGCTTTGTCCCCAGAAGAGGGGTTGGTTCGAGGGCGGGTCGGTGCTTACATGGGCACCAGCTGCCCTGTCTTCCTAGCCCACGTCCCGGCCAGGTGTCACTGGAGGGAGAATTATGGAGACTGTCTCCCAGTGCTAACCTGGGGGCCATGGTGGTTTCAGACAATCAGGCGGGATGACGTGATGAGGAGTTCTTGGTGAACTACGAAGCACCTGTGCACCCTCTGGCTTTATTGTCATCATCCCAGGCCTGGAAGCTTCGCCTCCTTGAAGCAGACATGCCGTGTGCTTTAATTTAGCCCTAAGCCCTAAGTCTGGTCTCTGGCCGACTCCAGAACTGTGTCCATGGGGCCTGGCAGCCACCGGGGGAGAAGAGACACCAAGCTGGAGAGGGGAGAGAGGCTGCTGGGTACCCAAACCTCACGAGGCAGAGGGCCACCCCCAAGGCTCCCCCAACTCACCAGCTCACCCTGGGGCCCCAGACTTCCTCACAGGGGTCTCCATCAGTGGGGAGCTGCTGCATCTCATGACTCTGCGGTACAGTGACAGCTCTGGCAGCATCAGCTTCCCCAGCCTGGTCTGCTTTCTGATGCGCCTGGAAACCATGGCAAGTAAGTGTCCCTGACACCCTGGGTGACCAAAGAATACAGCAGAGGGCCAGGGGGCACCCCGTCCCAGCCCTGGACAGGGCCTCAGGAGGGGCTGGGCTTGGTCCAGTGTCAGCAGTGACTTTCCCAGCCTGGCGACTGTCCCCGTGGGCCCCCGGCACCTTCCCCTTGCCGGGGCCTCTCTTTCCTCTCTCAGAGGTCGGTGTGGCTCCCTGTGTGCCCTTGGCGGGTTGTGTTGCTAGCCGCACCTGCTCTCTCCTTGGGCAGGGAAAGCTCTGGCCTCTGCTGAGGAACCTCCCACACAAGTGACCATGTCGGGGTGTGAGGTCTTTCCGCAGGCTCAGCGCCCACCCCCACAGTGGAGGCAGAGGGTTGACATCTTCGAGCAGCCTGAGCTCCTGTGTTAAATGAAAGCTGCTGTGAAGCCCAGGCCATGGTGCAGCTCAACATGGAGCTGTTGGCACTGAGCGGGAGGGGGAGGGGGCTCAAAGTGCTTGCAAGTCCTTTTTCTTCTGATCCCTCCCAGCTGGGAGGCGCCTCTGCAAACCTAAGCTGTGGGTGGGCACTTGGGCCCCAGCCTTGCTCTCAGCGAGTCCTCAGTGGACAAGGGAGCTCCCCACGCTGCACTCGGGCCAGCATACACGGAGCTGAAGGTGTGGTCACGCAGCAGCAAGGGCCAGAGCAGCCCTGGGGGGAGGAGAAGAGTCCCAGCTACCCCACGTGCAGAGGGAACAGGAGGGAGGAGAGGGCGGGAGCCAGTGGTGCTCTGCAGAGCAGGGCTGCTGCACGTAAGGTCACATGGCCACAGTCTCCACCTGAGCCCTGCCCGACTCCCTCCTCGTTCAGCTGACGCCTCTCCTGCTTTGTCCTAGAGACTTTCCGTAACCTCTCCAAGGATAGAAAAGGACTGTACCTGACAGAAATGGAGGTGAGCTGTCTCCCCAGCCCCAGGGATGGACCGCAGCCCCCCGGGGCCACCTCTGCGGATCAGACTCCTGGGGTAGTTTTCTCCCTGAGGATAAGGGATCATCCATCAGCAGCAGCCAGGCTGCTGGCCCCCGGCCTCCAATTACTGTCTTTATATATTGCCAGCTGCCAGGCTGCTGGAGGATCTTGGCAGAGAGATTTTATTTTTTTTCCAATAGCTTAATAAAGCAGAGGATTATGTGGGAGTCATAAATCCAAGGGGAAACTCAGGAACAGCCACGGAGCACACTGTACATTAAACTGACTCCCATTGAATTGTAGAACCTCCCAACTGGCCAGCTGGTCGACCTCCAATGTACCTATCAGTACCTGGCTTCTCAGAGAGGAGCAGAAGATGTATGTGACAGGGGTGCTGAGACCTCCTGCTTGGGTTGAAATTAGCTAGAAAGGGGTGAGGAGACTGGACTGAGGTCTCCCAAGGGAGGAGGGTGGCATTCCCTACTCTGGGCTAGGCTAACGAGATGAAGGACTTGGTTGTAACGACAATGCTTATTTCCCAGTGGCTGAACCTGGTCATGTACAATTGAGGCGAGGAGGAGAGAAGACCGCGTGGTCCAGGTAAGACATGGTAGTGTTGGAATCCTCTCCTCCTCCTAGGGACCATGGCCCTTCTCCTCCCTCACTGGGAAGGCTGAAACCTTATCTGTGTGAGCCAGTGCTCAGCTGCTCAGGACTCTTGAATTTCAAGGCCAGTGCTGCAGATGTCTGTGTCGTAAAGACCAGGGGGCATTCATGGAAGGAAGCAGCCTGAAAGTAATGAGTGGGGGTTTAGAAGTCTTACCTGAAGCTCCAAAGACAAAGGGGCATCACTTATGCCAGGCCAGGCAGGAGAGGCAGTGCAGGTAGAACGGTGTGCAGCAGTAGAGACAGATCATGTGGAGGGGAGTGCCAGGTCTGGTCCCACCTCCACCACTGCCTCACCGTACAGTGGACCAACCACATCCATCTGTAGGCGTCTGTGTTCATACCTCTGGTATGAGTGTACTGAAGAATTAGCACGCTCTCTCATTTTCTCCACGTTGGTTTGTGTGGGATACACCCTACAATTACGTAGTCCACACTGCTCCCCTGCAGTAGTAGAAGCCCCAACAGACTCTTCTAGGCTCCTCTGTGACTGGGGAGCCCAGTAGTGCATGCTCTCCCCTGTTGGACATCTCCAGATGTTGAAGGTTCCTTGTGGGACAACACCTGCTTCCAGAGAACACTCTACCCATGCCTCTAGCTCCACCCTCAGGACCACCGTAGAATCACAGACCAGATGTGCCAGGCCTTCAGATACTGAGGATGTCTGCTGCCTCCCCGAAAGCCTTCCTTCCCCAGTTGTCCCTGTTGGTTCTCACTTGGGACCTGCTGGTGACCTTACATCTGCAACAGTGTCTCTGTGATGTGTACCCTCTCCACACAGCAGTCCTGCGATCTATAACCTCTGAAACGTGAATGTATTTCTAAACATTTACTGCCCCTCCCAAGCATGTATTTTTTTTTTTTAAGATTCATTAACCTATTTGTTAGAGTGACAGAGGGTGGGGGACAGAGATGGAAAGAGATCGTCCATCTGTGGTTTCACTCCCCCAATGCCCACAGCAGCCAAGGCTGAGCTGGCACACCTTTCCATCTTCCACGCGGATGGCAGGGACCCAAGCACATGGACTGTGACCCACTGCTTTTCCAGGCACTTTTTCAGGGAGCTGGATTTGGAAGCAGAGCCACCAGGACTCACACCAGCACTCCCGAAGTGATACATGGGCGTCGCAAGCTGTGCCGCTGTGCTGGTCCCCCAGTCATGTGCTTGGAATCTGGAGACAGACACCGTCTCCATGAGGAGATAATATTTTAGTGTAAACACTTCCTGATAGATTCGTGGTGCTTCCTGTTAGTAAACATCACAGAGATCATGGTTAATTCAAGTCCATTCTATTTTCTTAGATTCCTCTTTTAGTCCTTCTTTGCAACAGGATATTTAACCACCTCTAAGTTTTTGTGCCTATTAAAATCTGCATGATTTGTAGAATCAAGAATGACTCCTCAATTATATCTTTAAGCTAAGTTGGCACACAGGTCCCGAAAGTGTGAACTTTTGCAATGGCTGGACTCTCTCTCATCAGCTTTTTCTCTATATGGGAGGCCAGTTCCCTGTTGATGAATTTTTCCACCTTTTCTGTTTTGAAGGCTGCATAAGGAGGAAGTAGAAGATACATGCTATGGGTGTTTTGGTCCCCTCCCAGTGCTGCCCCCGGTGCCCTCCTTAATCACCAGGCTCTGGCTCTATCCTATTAAAGCACAGGCTTTCCTTCTGGGCTCATGGTCGCTCAGCAGAATTGGAAGCAGGGGGGTGAGGAACTTCCACCTCCCCATCCGCAAGCTCACCTTCCCCTATAACCAGGCCCCCTTGCCTGTGGTGTCAGAGAGCAGGTCCCCCTCCTCACCTTCACCTATAACCAGGCCCCCTTGCCTGTGGTGTCAGAGAGCAGGCCCCCCTCCTCAGCTTCATCTATAACCAGGCCCCCTTGCCCTGTGGTGTCAGAGAGCAGGTCCCCCCTTCCTCTCCCCCTCTCTCTCCCTCTCCCCCCTCCCCCCCTCCTTCCCCCTCCTTCTTTCCCCTCCCTCCCCCTTCCTCCTCCCCCCCCCCCTCCTCACATTTGCACTGGTTATCAGTCTGAGTTTCCTATACCACCTCATAGCCCTGAAATCAATTCTGGCAGACAGGGTGTAAATTTAAAACTCCAAATGCAATCGTTGCATTTCACAGGTTAAAACCCTTCAATGTCTCCCCTTTGCTATGTATGAAAAATCTGGAGTCTTCCGTGTGGACCGCAAGATTGAGCAGCATCTCCCACCTGCCTGCCCGTTGGCCTGCACCTGCGCCCCTCCGCCGCGCTCCCCTCCCACCACAGGAGTGTGTCTTTATTTCCATCTGTTTTCCATGCTTTGCCCAGCCTCGGGTCCTTGACCCCACTCTGCTCTGCTTCACTGAATCATACCATGTAAACATTAATATACTCTTCTTGTCCCACATTAAAAACTATGATGATTGATTTTTAAAAAAGATATTATTGCATAACCCCAAATCACAAGTAGTTACTCCTTTGTTCTACTAGAAGTTTTATGGTTTAGCTCTTCTCCCTAGGTCTGTGATTTATTTTGAGGTGACTTTTGTTCATGGTATAAGGCAGGGGTCTGACATCATGGATTTGCATTCAGATAATCAGCTGTTCCAGCACCACTTGTTAAAAAAAATTATTTTCCCCCATTGTATTGCCTTGGCATTTGTTTAAAAAAATAAATGTGTCCTAATGTAAGGATTTTGTCTGTCCTTATTCTGGTACACATGCGTTGTTTCCTCTGGTTTTCTAGTAGCTTTCAGATTCCTTTATTTTTCCAGTTTATTTTGGCTTTCTGGGTTCTAAGCATTCACATACATGTATCATTTTTTAGGATCAACTTGTCACTTACTGCAAAAAACTGTGTTGGCGGGGCTAAGATTTTGATAGACATCACATTAAATTTATAAAGTAACCTGGGAAACATTGATGGCTTCACACCGTGATAGTCCTTTGATCCATGAACATGGGATGTTTCTCCACTTTTTTTTTTTAAAGCTCTAGTTTTTGATAATGTTTCTGATTTTCAGTGTAGAATCTTGTACTTCATTCTTGAATTTACTCTCAAGGATTATATTATTTTTATGCTATTATAAATGGAATTATTTCCTTAATTTCATTTCCTGATTATTCATTGCTAGTGTTTAAAAATAAAATAGATTTTTGTCTATTGATGTGATATCCTGTAACATTACTAAGCTCATTGATTAGTTCAAATATTGTACTGGATTCCTTAGAATTTCATCTATACAAACTCATGTCATCTGTAAATGGATATAATTTTATTTCATATTTTCCAATTTGAATTCCTTTTACTCTTTCTCTGCCCTTATTATCCTAAGTATGATGTCAACTGAGAGTTTTTCCTAGATAGCATTTATCAGATTCAGGACATTCTCTTCTATTTGTAGTTGGCAGAGTTAACACACTTCAAATTACTGTTTGATGTCTGTATCCCCGACTAGACTGTGAGCTTATGAGTCCCTTTCTTGTTGATATCTCCTTAGTAAAAAATCAAAGTGCCTTCATAGAGAAATTATTCCATAAAACCATTTCCCAAAAGACTGAATTAAATTATTTATTCAGCTTTGTATCTTCTTCTGTTTTGTTCTCATCCTAACTTTTACAAATATTATTTTATACCCAAGTCTCCCCAGTATTTTAGCTGTTTCTCTATTTTCTTCCCTCTTGGGGTACTGGGAAGCAGATGGCTAAGATTATCTTGTTACTCTCTGTAACCTGTCAGAATCTCTGTTCTCTGATGAAGACCACTATCTGACCTGTTCAGCCTCATATTTGTGAGACCTGCTTTGCTGTGCTTGGTGCACATGTAAGCTCTGCTGGTTCACAGTCAGACTACTTTCTTCCAGGATTTCCATCCCTCTCAGCCAGCAGAGAGGCTTGCACTGTTGGCCAGCACTCAATGCAAAGAATTCCCTCTCCTCATTTTTGGTCCTTTGCCCAAGAAAATGTCACTGGAACAAACTAAGGCTTGTCTTAGGAGCTAAGGGAGTTGTGTTACTGGGGTTATTGGAACCGTATCACTAGTCTACTTTGCTTCTGGGTCATTCCCTGAAACTACGAAGAAAGGTCTTTGACCTGCCCTTGAACTCGCTGGGCAAGTTGGGGTATGCGTCCATTGTGAGAAGACTTCTCTCTGGCTCTCATCCTCAACCCATCTTCTCCTCTCTGACTTGTTAGCTTGGGAAATGGGTAGGTGCACCTAGGCTGAACAACCCATCCTCTCCTCGCACTGAATTTCATTTCTTCCTGAACAAATCACCATTGCCACTTTGAAGGCAATCCTGATGTTAAAACATCAAGATCGTAATTTTTAAAATGCTAATACTCAGTGCATTGGTATGTGCTCCTCGGACATTTGAAGCTGTGCTGGTCTGTATTGATTAGAGTCTAGAGGTTTAATGTACTGCCAGTTCCATACTCTTGAGAGGTTGGCTGATGTCATCCACAACCACCTTACTCCAACAAAATTCATGGTTTAACAACTTCCTCTACACAGAAATAAAGTCTCTTGAGGAAAGGACCACCTTCTAACCTACATGAAGGTAAAATGTGGGCCATAGTGGCCTTGATCTTGCTGATCACCAACAGTAGATTTTTCTAGAGTGCACCTGCCTCTGTCCCAATACATCCATCTCTCCCACTCTTTGGACCAGAGAAATTCTTTGAGACACTTGAGTCAAATTTGGGTTGAAGTCTGACACCATGGGGCAGACAAGACTGTCAGAAGTTTGAGTCAAACTGCTGTGCAGGTTGAGTTGAGGGCTGGAGTCTGGATTTTCCATTGGCAATGTGAAAACCCCCAACCCCATTAGCAAACACAGAGCTGGTGGTTACAGGCGAGGCCAGGGTGTCCAGCCTTCTGGGGCTGGTGTTGGAACAGAAGGGTAACCAACTGAGAGAATGACACTTACACTCTAAGGACGTAAATCAGGAAGGGAACAGCTGGAAACCAGGAAAGTCATGGCCCAACAGTAGAGGCAGGAGAGGAATGTGAGGAGCAGGCTGTTCCGAGGGGTGATATCTGGGAAAATGGAACCAATCATTTATCAGTTTGCTTAATGATAGGAAAAATACTGCTCATGAAGGTTTTGAAATTCTGATGCAGAGTGTTGAAAGAATTATTAAGGTAATGAAAGACTATGCAGGCAAAAAAATGAGGTAATTTTTAACTGTGGAAGAACAAAGAATTATGAAAGAAAAGCAGTGTGATCTTACACTATTTCTTCACTCAGAAAACAGTACATACATAATTGTAACAAAATAAAAATTAATATTGATTTAACAAAAATGTGATACAAGTACATCAGGAGAATGGAGCAAGAAAAGATACAGA
Source organism: Oryctolagus cuniculus (assembly GCF_964237555.1). NCBI lineage: Eukaryota > Metazoa > Chordata > Mammalia > Lagomorpha > Leporidae > Oryctolagus > Oryctolagus cuniculus. The sequence goes on from NC_091433.1 coordinate 171,883,006, forward strand.
TAGGAAACTAGGTGAAGCCCCATCTTCCATCATAAAAATCAATAGGCATTGAAAATCGACATGTCAAATATTAGCTGTGTAAGCATCTTATTTAGAAAAAAATGGAGGCAGCACATCAGAAGACAGTTTGGGGAGAGAAATTTAGAGCAGGAATGGGAGAGAGGAGTTCTGTTTCACCTTCATGCCTTGTAATACTATCTGAGTTTTTCAATTATGTACATTAGACCAACATTTTAGGAAGTAATAAGTAAACTAGCAAATAGCCAGAGACAAGATTTTATGACTCAGGAGGGAGGGAGGGAGGGAGAGAGGAAACAAGAGCCAGGGCTGCTGTTGTACACCAGGGACAGGGAAGTCAGCTGATTATAGTTACAGAAAGGTAGCATCTGTATGAGAGACGTCACCCTAACCCAGCCCCATGCACCTGAGAAAAGCCACGCCAGGGTGGAAGTCCACAGGCAGCGCCTTGCAGCCTGGCTCAGGCAGAGGAGCCGTTGTTGTTACAGCTGCCCCTGGCCTGGCCCCTGACCCTGGCCTGGGGTAAGGGAGGAGTGCCTGCTCCCGACTTTCCCTCCATGCTGCTGCTGGCCCTCAAGGTGCATGAATTGCCTGTGGCTTGGGCTCAGGCTGGAGCCAGGGCAGAGCCACTGGGGAGATGTCCTCCAAGGAATCCTGAGGAAGGGGGTGGGGCCATTCCCACGCCCTGGGGGACCTCTGGCGTGGTGGCATTGGTCAGCCTTGCAGTAGGCGTGCAGAAGGCTGTGCTCGCTGTGCTGCGGGATTGTCCAGAGTGGCCTCGGTGGTCCCTCAAAGGAAGGAAGTTTCTCACTCACCCTGCGCCTTCTGCACGGGAATGTCCTGTCTGTCTCCAGGACGCACCCACAGTGAGCGCTGGAGAAGCTGGCTCCTACTCCAGGGGTGTCCGTGGTCCCCGGTGGCTGTGAGGCCGCTAAACCAGCCCCATAAAGCAGTGACCTTCCAGGGCTGTGGGCCTCGCCTTTGGCCAGGTCCAGCTCCGGCAAGCCCAAGGCCACCTGGCAGGTCACCTGAGCACTTCGAGACAACAGCCTGGACTCCCTAGACAATGACACAGGAAATAGCCTTCTGTGTGTGAGAAAGGAGGGGAGAAGCTCCAGTCATCCCCCCATCAGTTATATCCATTTCTTGGGAGAGCCAGAATGAGCCAGTTTGCCCTTGGGGAGCTGTGGGTGACACATGACTGGGGCCGTTAGCAGATAATCACACTCTCATCAGCAAGTAACACAGCAGTCTTAGCACCCACGCCCTGGTGGACATGTGGTGCACCCTTGCACTGGAAAGGATGCCATCCTGTCATTTGCAACAGCAGAGGTGGACCTGGGGACATCGTGCTGAGTGGAGTGAACCGAGCTCAAAAAGACCGGTACTGCATGATGTCACTCATCTGTGGCAACTAAAAAAGCTGATCTCATAGCAGCTGAGAGTAGAATGGGGGTCAGCAGAGGCTGGGCAGCCAGGGGAGGGGGAGGAGTGGGTGAAGACGGTCAGCGGCACTAAGTTACCGAGAGACAGGGGCAGGAACTGCTGCTGTGCTGTCACACAGTGGGCGACTGTTGCGAACAACAGTGCGTTATGTGGTTCAAAAAGCTAGAAGAAAAGATACTGAATGTTTTTGCAACAAGGAAATGATAAATGTTTGCGACATGAGTTATGCTTTCCCTGATTTGAACATTATACAATGTCTGTATGCACTGAAACATCTGTGGTATCCCATAAATATGTATAATTGTTATGTCAATTACCTTTTTTATTTAAAAAAAGAAATCACTCTCCCCAGTGTCTGAATCCTGATTGTTTCACAGCCAAGTGGCTAAACAAGACATGTTTTCCATGGAGGCCTCCCCGTGACAAGAGAGGTCTGAGTGTGGCTCAGCAATACAGCGGGGGAGGGGAAGGCAGCCAGCAAGGCAGGTGGCGCTCCGCCCCCGTCAGCCACGCAGTGGTCAGCAGGCTCTGGAGGTCATGGCCCGGCGGGCAGAAGAGGTTCCTGAGAATGAGCAGGTCAGACCCGACTCGGGAGACTTTGCAATTTTGGAGGTGATTTCTGGAAGCATGTGCCGAGTGGGGGAATCCTTGCAAATGTGTGGGCCAAAAGGGCAGGACCATGGGGACCTTCCTGTGTGCCACTCTCTGAGCAGAGGGCGTCAGGGGGTGTCGCGGTGCACACAGCCACACCAGGAACAAGGTCAGTGTTCTGAAGTGGATCGTCTGGTGTGCGCACAGCAAGCACAGCCATCCTACCGGCAGCCACTGGGGCAGCAGCCAAGTGTGCGTCATCCCATCCTCGCAGAGCCGAGTCCCTCTTGTTTGGCTTTGAAATGGCCAGAGGGTCAGACTCCCAGCAAAGCCTGGACCAGGCCGCTTTGTCTCCCGGTCCTCTGCTTGGCGAGCCAGGATATGTGACCACGCTCCTTCTGGGGCCTGGGCTACCAGCAGGCAAGAAAGGCCTCAGGTCAGTGGCAAGCGGCCCAGGGATTGGGCCAGGCCCCGTCTGTGCTGGTTGAATCCGCATCCATGGGGCAGAGCAGTTCCCTGCTTCCCAGAGCCTCCCTCGTGAAGTGCATCTGGGACTGTCTCCTGCCCAGGGGAGAGCCCAGGCCCCCAGCCCCTGCCACACTGCAGAGCTCTGGAATGGAGTACGAGGGGTGCAGGGGCCCTAATAGCAGTAGCCAGCCCAGAGGAAAGAGCAAAGTGGAGGGACAGGAGGAAAGGCCAGCAGATGGCGCTAGAGTGGGAGGAGGAAGAAGACAGACACAGACCAGGGGGATGTGGCCTGGAATGACATTGACAGAAAGGGAGAGATGGAGAACAAAAGATCAAAAGAGAAGGAAGCAGAAGAGCCTCCGTGGGTGCTGCTGGGAGTGTCGGCGACGGCACCCAGGCTGTGAAATCCATGCCCCATGGAAATGTTGACTTGTCCAGCTCTTCTAACCTCAACCCTCTGGGCCTGCAGCTCTCAATTTTTTTGTGCACCTGAAATGAAATGATTTAAGACATCCTCAGGGGCTGGCGCTGTGGCGTGATGGATCAAGCTGCTGCCTGCAGTGCCGGCATCCCATAAGGGTGCCAGTTTCTGTCCCAGCTGCTTTGCTTCTGATCCAGCTTCCTGCTAATGACTTGGGAAAAGCTTCAGAGGATGGCCCAAGTATTTGGGCCTCTACCATCCACGTGGGAGACCTGGGTGAAACTCCTGGCCCTTGGCTTTGGGCTGGTCTAGCCCTGGCCATTGCAGCCTTTTGCAGAATGAACGAGTGGATGGAAGGTCTCTCTCTCTCTCTCTCTCTCTCCCTCTCTCTCTCTCTCACTCTGACTTTCAAATAAAATAAATCTTTTTCAAAAAATCTTCACGAGTTCTAGTTCAGAAAGCCAGTCTGGGAATCTGCCTTCCTACAAGCTCCCAGAACAGGTGTGTGCCTCAGTGAAATTCTGGGGATCACTGCTCCTGCATCCCCATGGAAAAGGGCAGTTTGGGCTGAAGCATCCAGGATAACTTGGAAAGACACAATGAAGTCAAGGGTAAGGCCTGCCCCTTGGAGGCCTCGCCACACCCCAAATCCCTTCCTTCCTTGCAGCTCCCGAAGAACCAATGTCCTGGCTGGTTTTCCCCTCTAAACAAGCTAATTGAGCAATAATCCTAGAAGAATCCATCGCTCTGACAAGGTTGATTAACCAAGCCCCGAGTGCTGAACATCCCAGCAGAAGGGTCGATGCCGAGCTCGGCCGCGGGACACAGCTGTCAGAGAAGATGGGTGTACGGGGGCTAGTGGCCCAGCTTTGTACCAGTGCAGCACGGAGGAGGGCAAGGGGGCCTGTTTTGGGACCACATTGCCTGGGGCATCTCTAACAACATTCTGGACTGTTCTTTCTGAGAGCACCAAGTTCCCGCAGAGGGTATCTAGAGCTCTGAGCCACTCTGGACGGTGGGCGGAGGGCCAACCCAGACTGACACGTCTTTCTCTTCTGCACTACAGCTCTTACGTTACACACCACTCCATTTCCTAAAAGGATTTACTTTCTTCAGCCCCTGGACAAGCTTCCCTTGGACCAAGGAGAATGCGATAAAACACTGCCCCCTGGTGGTCACCACTGTTGCAGCTTCCGATCATTCACCTTCCAAAGGTTTGGCCAGTGTGGAGCCTCTTGTCAGCCCAGCCCGAGTTCCCACCGTTGGAGCCCTCCTGTCTGTGTGACTGACTCCTCACCTCACTTCTGCCAGTGTTTGAATAAAGAGTGAAAGCACTCTGGACCAAGAGGAAGCAAACAGTCCCCCGGCTGTGGTCCCCACACACCATGTGGTGTCATCCTAGGTGATTAAGAGTTTCCAGCTGTGTTCAGCCACAGCGTCTCCACCAATGCAGAGAGAATGGACTGAGCACGTGTAGTATAATGATAGGACTGGACAGAGCCCTGAGCAAGGACCCTGGCTTCTACGCTTCAAGTCCTGTTTCTGCCTCCAGCCGGCTGTGTGTCCTCAGGGGAAGTGACCTTCTGCAGCTGGGCTGCCGTCTCTAAAAATGAAAGGCCTGGACTGATGCATCTCTCAGATCACAAAGTTGGGAAGCCAGGTCCTAACAGATTCTGATCTAATCTCAGCCAACTTGGGGAGGGGGGGATGAGAAGCCAGAAAGAGCCCCCAGCAATGCAGCAACTGGGAACCCACACTCCTGGGGCCGCCAGCTAACAGAGCTTTCTTCCCTCAGCCTGGGAGGTGTTGCTTCTCTCTGAAGTTTCTGACAAATGTAATGTATTGGCTAGAGCCAGCACTGACATGGCCCGAGGGAGGACACAGTGCATGGTGCAAATCACAGTGGTGCGACACTGCCACCCAGTGGCCATCTCCACTAATCACAGCCCAGCCCTGCCCCAACACTGCAGACCAGAAGCCTACAGCAAGTCCGGTCCTCCTGTGGTTAAACTGGCAACACCAAATCAACTCCGAGTGCGATCGCAGCCCTGCCACTGCTTCTCCGTCTCACCCTGGTCAGCTGCTTCCATTGTCACTGGGCCTGAGCCACTCTCTCCTCCTCTAACTCCAGACAGGACTTCCATGGTCAGAGGTTCTAGGCCCGCATGGAAGCAGGAGATCCCCACGACATAGAGGGTTCAGCACAGGGGCCAGGGGTGCCACCCACAGGGTCGTCCATCCCTGTCCACACAGCCAGGAAGCAGGACCCCAGGGTTCAGCCACTGACCACAGCCATTCTATGCCAAGGTCTGCATCCAACCCAGCGGTGGCCAAGGTGGGGGAGGAGAAAGAGAGGCAGGCAGACAGAAGCCTGCTTTGCTAGTTTCTTGTTGAGGGCAGTGTGGTCAGCAGGTTTTGCCATTTTGGGTACCAGGGTCTTACCTACGCGTGGGGTCCATAGTGTTCACATGGATCTGAAGAACAGTGCAGATGGGTTCCCTTAACTAAGCTTACTCTCTATGCAAAGCATGGACAGGGGATGTGAACTGAGGCTCCAGAACCTTCCCCAAGGCCCAGGGACTGAGCTTGGTGAAGGACAGAGTCGAGTGTGTGTTAAGTGTGTTGGGACTTTCCTGAGCCCCCCGGTATTCTTCTCCTGGGAGAGCTGGGCTCCCCCCTCTTGGCCATGTTCCCGATCACCAGCATTTGTTGTTTACTCACTCGTCTCACAGTGCCGCTTTCAGCACTGCAAGATTCCTACAGAAACCTTGGTGCCTTCCCACTTGCAAACTGCAGAGACACCCGAGGCAACTGTGTGGATTTCCTCCACTCTCACCCCTCCGAGCCTTCCCCAAGCCATCGCTCAAGAAGAGTCACAGGTAAGACCCAGATCCCTTGAGGAGCCAAGTCATTCATTCACACTGGGATGCGGTTTCTGGGGTTGCCATGGTTTCAGGTGGTGCATGGTGATTTCCCTTGTCACTGAATAATGTATGCAAACAGACTCGTCCAGAGGTGGGGAAAAGGAGAACAGCCAATTTTAAACATGATGTATTAAGATATAGTAGAGAAACAAGTAATCACACTAGCCAGTTAAACATGGACAGTGCAATAGAGGGACAGGCATTTAGGTCGGCTGTTAACCTGCAGGCCAGGACACATGCATTCCACAGTGGAGGACCAGGGTTCAATTCCCAGCTCCAGTTCCAGCTCCCGACTCCAGCTTCCTGCTAATGTGGATCCTTGGAGGTAATGGTGATGACTCAAGTAACAGGGCTCCTGCCACCCATAAGAGACCTAGACTGAGTTGCTGGCTCCTGGCTTCAGTGCTTTCACTGTTGTAGGCTGTCTGGGGACTGAACCTGCTAATGGTGGTGTTCATGCTCACTGCCTCTCTCTCCTGCCTCCCTCCATCACTCTCTCCCGCCTCCCTCCCATCTCCCTCTCCCTCTCCCTCTCCCTCTCCCTCTCCCTCAAATAACCCTTTAAAAAGCAGAAAGTGTCACATAAGGAATTATAAACTGGTTAGATGTGTTTATGTTCTAAAAGGAGCAAGAGAGGACTCCACAGACTACAGGAATAGTAAACTCAGCACGCAGCTGTCACCACAGTAGCTGAGGGTGCTACCACGGGAAGTACTGAGAACTTAACAAGATATAGATCTTGTTGGAACAAGTATAGCTGCAGGCCATTGGATAGTGGAGCAGCCCATGGAGGTGCCACGGATTGGAGCTAGGGCCCAAGGGGCCCCTTGCTGGGTGCCAGTGACACCCATTGGAGAGGGCAACCTACATGCTCCTCTGTCTCATCATAGGGAGAGAAAGGGAACTAGGGAGCCAGGGGAGGGGCTCTTTCTTGGGTTGACCTTTAGCACCCTCTACTGTTGAGTGCTAATCTTGCACTGGTGGGCACAGACGCTGTGTTTGCACAGGGTGCAGGTCCAGTATTATGAAATGATGCACAGAAGACCTGAGTAGTAACAAGAGCATGGGCTCCATGCCAGCTCGGTGCCAGGCTGTACATCGTGTTCCTCTCACATCCCATAATCTCATCTATTATCCTTTGAACTGGATGAAGACACTTGACATTAGAAGTAACGTGAGAAGACAGGAAACCACTGTGTGGCTGAGCTGGTCTGTGGGTGGCTCCTGGGGCCTGGTGTGGGCTTCCACAGCAGGCTCACGCTGCTTTGCTCTGCAGAGGACTGAGGACGGGAAGATTTCATTCTCTCCCTCTCCAGCCCCACATCACTGCTTTTAATTACTAATTTAATTTTTATTAAAACAAAGGGAACAGATTTCATGTGGTTCATAGACAGAATTCTAAGAAATAATGATACTTCCTTCCCTCTCTGCATCCCTCCTGCTTGCTACCTTGCTTTTGAATTTTTGCAATAACATTGTATTTTTATTTATTTATTTTTTGATAGGCAGAGTGGACAGTGAGAGAGAGAGAGACAGAGAAAAGGTCTTCCTTTACCGTTGGTTCACCCCTCAATGGCGGCTGCAGCCAGCACACTGCACTGATCCGAAGGCAGGAGCCAGGTGTTTCTCCTGGTCTCCCATGTGGGAGCAGAGCCCAAGCACTTGGGCCATCCTCCACTGCACTCCCGGGCCACAGCAGAGAGCTGGACTGGAAGAGGGGCAACCGAGACAGAATCTGGTGGCCTGACCAGGACTAGAACCTGGTGTGCCGGCGCCGCAGGCAGAGGATTAGCCTACTGAGCCGCAGCGCCGGCTGCAATAACATTTTAAATTTACTTCATAGGTTTAACTCAGTAAGTAAAGGGTTCAACAAGTAAAAAGTAAGAAGACCACTATTCAGCAGGAGTATAGACAAGGACTATAAACAGCAATCAAACCCCAAAATGTGAATTTCACTCATATGAATTAAATTTTTTGTACTGTATATGTTGACTGTCACAAATTAGAGAAAACGTGATATTTGTCATTGTGGGTCTGACGTATTTCACAAAGCATAATGGTCTCCAGATGCATCCAGCTTCTTGAAAAAGACAGGATTTTTTTTTTATGGCTGGGTAGTGTCCTGTTGTGTGTATATAGCACAATTTGTTTTACCCAGTCATCACTTGGTTGACATCCAGGCAGACTCCATAAATTAGCTGTTGTGAATTGAGCTGCCATAAACACAGGGGATGGGTGACTGTTTCCTTTGAGTATATTCCCAGGAGTGGGATGGCTGGATAATATGATAGATCTAACGTTAGGTCTCTGAGGAATCTCCGTATTGTCTCCCATAATGATTGTACCAATTCACATTCCCACCAACAGCGTATTAAGGTACCTTTTTCCCCACATCCTCACCAGCATTTGTTTCTTTTTGACTTTGGATGATAGCCATTCTAACTGGGGTGAGGTGACTTCTTATCATCGTTTTGCTGATATCTAGTGATCCTGAGCATTTTTCCTACGTGTGTTGGCCATTTGTATTTCATCCTCCAAAAAATGTATGTTTATGTCCTCTGCCTGTTTCTTAACTGGATTGTTTATTTTGTTGTTAAGTCTCTTGAGTGTCTAATATCTTCTGGATATTAATATTTTATCAGATGCTTAGTTAACAAATGTTTTTCCAATGCTGTCAGTTACCTCTTTGTTGAATGTCTCCTTTGCTGTGCAGAAGCTTCTTAGCTTGATGTAATCCCATTTGTCCATTTTTGCTTTTATTGCCTGTACATTTGGGGTCTCATTCAAGAAGTCTTTGCCTATGTCAATGTCTTTTAAAATAGTAATTTAAAAGCTTTAGATCCTTGATTTTTGTAAAGGGGTTAAGGTAGGGGTCTTGTTTCATACTTCATGCAGAGATCCAATTTTCCCATTTGTTGAAGAGACTATCCTTTCTCCAGGGAGTAGTGATTTTAACTCCTTAGTTGCTTGAAGATGTGTGTATTAGTTCCTAGGATGTATACTCTGTTCCACTGGTCCACATGTCTATTTTTGTGCCAGTATCAGGTTCTTTTGATTATAACAGTCCTGTAGCATGTCCTGAAATCTGACATTGTGATGTCTCCTGCTTTGTTTTTATTGTTTAAGATCACTTTGGCTATTTGGAATTTTTTGTGTTTCCATGTGAATTTAGGGTCATTCTGTTCTAGATATGAGAAGAATTTTCTTGGTATTTTGATTGGGAGCACATTTAATCTATAAATCCCTTTGGGTAGCGTGGACATTTTGGTGATGCTAATTCTTCTCATTCACAAATGCGGAAGATTTTCCCATTTTTTGTGTCTTGCATTTCTTTCCTTAATGTTTTCTAATTTTCATTGTAGAAATGTCTCACATTCGTCATTAAATTTATCCAAGATATTTAATATTTTTGTAGCTATTTTGAATGGAACTGTCTTTATAAGTTCTCTCTCAACCATTGAATTGTTGTTCTTTTATGAATTATGGTAGTTGCCTAGTTGAGATTTTGGTTTCCCTGTATCTAGGATCATGTCATCTCCAAATAGGGATTTTTTACTTCCTCCTTTCCAATTTATATCTCTTTGATTTTGATTTTTTCTTGCCCAATGACTCTGCTTAAACTTCCAGAACTATATTGAATAATAATCATGAGATTAGGTATTCTTGTCTAGTCCAGGATTCAGTGGAAATGCCTCCAGCTGTTTCCCTACAATATGATGGCGGCTGTGAGTTTGTCATATATTGCCTTGACTGTGTTGTGTTCAGGTATGTTCCTTCTGTGCCCAGTTTTTAAAGGTTTTTTTACATGATGTATGTTGTGTTTTATCAAATACTTTTTTTGACAGGCAGAGTGGACATTGAGAGAGAGAGAGACAAAGAGAAAGGTCTTCCTTTTCCATTGTCTCACCTTTCAATGGCTGCTGCAGCTGGCATGCTGCAGCCAGCACACCACACTGATCCGAAGCCAGGAGCCAGATGCTTCTCCTGGTCTCCCATGCGGGTGCAGGGCCCGAGGACTTGGGCCATCCTCCACTGTACTCCCGGGCCACAGCAGAGAAGTGGACTGGAAGAGGAGCAACCGGGACAGAATCCAGTGCCTCGACTGGGACTAGAACCCAGTGTGCCGGCACCACAGGCAGAGAATTAGCCTATTGAGCCATGGTCTTCAAATACTTTCTTTGCATCTATTGAGATTATCATATGATCTCTATTCTTCATTTTGTTAATATGATGTATCACATTTATTGATTTGTGTGTGTTGAACCATCCCCACATTCCTAGGATAAATTCTAGTTGGTTTGGATGAGTGATCTTTTTGATGTGTTGTTGAATTCTATTAGCTAGTATTTTGTTAAGGATTTTTACTCCTTTGTTTATCAGGAATATTGACCTATAGTTATCTTTTTTGTTGTATCTTTTACTGGTTTTGGAATTAAGGTAATGCTGACCTTATAGAAAGAATTTAGGAGGGTTTTCTCTCTTTCAATTTTTTTTGAATAGTTTAAGAAGAATTGGAATCAGTGCTTCATAAAAGTTTGGTAGAATTCAGCCGTGAAAAACAGGAAGTTCTGTTTTTTTTTTCTTTGATGGGAAGCTCTTTATTATTGATTCAATCTCAGCCTTGGTTATTGCTCTATTCAGGTTTTCTGTGTCTTCATTCCTCAATTTTGGTAAATTGTATGTGTCCAGAAATCTATCCAATTCTTCTAGATTTTCCAATTTTATGGCAGATAGCTGTTTGTAATACTTCATGATGATTCTTTTTATTTCTGGGTATCAGATGTAACATCTCCTTTTTCATCTCTGATTTTATTAACTTGAGTCTACTCCCTTTTTTGTTAGTTGGGCCAAGGGTTTATCAATTTTATTTATTTTTTTAAACTAGCTCTTCATTTCACTGATTTTCAATGTTTTTGCTACTTCAATTTTGTTTATTTCTACTTTGAATTGTATTCTTTCTTTCCTCATACTGATTTTGGCTTTGGTTTGTTCTTCTTTTTCTAGGTCATTGATGGGCATTTCCAATTTCTTGATGTAGGCACTGATTGCTATAAGCTTTCTTCTTAACACTGCTTCGGCTGCATCCCATAAGTGTTGGTATGTTGTGTTGTCATTTTCATTCATTTCAAGAATTTTTTGTTTTCCCCTGTGATTTATTTTATGCCCCACTGTTCCTTCAGCAACGTGATCTGTCTCCAGGGATTTGCATATTTGTAGAGTTTCTTATGTTGTTCATTTCAGCTTCATTCCATTGTGGTCAGAAACATACATGGTACGTCTTTATTTTCTTTAATTTGCCAAGACTTGTTTTATGGCCTAGTACATGGCCTGTGCTACAGAATATTTCATACACTGGTGAAAAGAAAGCACTTTCTGCAGCTGTGGGGGAGATGTTCTGTAGATATCTGTTAGCTCCATTTGGTCAATAATGCAGATTAGTTCTGTTGTTTCTTTGTCTATTTTTTCATCTGCATGATCTCTCCATGGTTGAAAGTGGTGTATACAGTTTTATTTTATTGGAGCATAAGTCTCCATTAACATTTGTTTTAAATAGCTGGGTGCCCTAGCATTGATTCATATACATTTATTATAATCACATCTTCTTATTGAATTGATCCTTACTAATTATATAATTGCCTTATTTGTCTTTTTAAGCAGTTTTGTCTTAAAGTCTACTTTGTCTAACATGAGAATAGCTACACCTGCTCAATTTTATTTCCATTTTCCATTTTTTATTTTTAAGGAATCTCTGTTTTCATCCTTTCCCTTTCAGTCTGTGTTTATTAGTGAGGTATGCTTCTTATAATCAGAATATAGATGGATTTTGTTCTTTTTTAACTTTTATTTAGTAAATATAAATTTCCAAAGTACAGTTTATGGATTACAATGGCTTTCCCATCCCCATAATTTCCCTCCCACTCGCACCCCTCCCATCTCCCACTCCTACTCCCTCTCCCATTCCATTCACATCAAGATTCATTTTCAATTATCTTTATATACAGAAGTTCGATTTAGTATATATTAAGTAAAGATTTCATCAGTTTGCACCCACACAGAAACACAAAGTGTAAAATACTGTTTCAGTACTAGTTATAGCATTATTTCACATTGGACAACACATTAAGGACAGATCCCACATGAGAAGTAAGTACACAGTGACTCCTGTTGTTGACATAACAATTTGACACTCTTGTTTATGGCATCAGTAATCACCCTAGGCTCTTGTCATGAGTCGCCAAGGCTGTGGAAGCCTTTTGGGTTCGCCAATTTCGTTCTTATTCCGACAGGGGCATAGTCAAAGTGGAAGTTCGCTCCTCCCTTCAGAGAAAGGTACCTCCTTCTTTGATGGCCCCATTCTTTCCACTGAGATCTCACTCACAGAGATTTTTCATTTAGGTCTTCTTTTTTTTCCAGAGTGTCTTGGCTTTCCGTGCCTGAAATATTTTGATGGGCTCTTCAGCCAGATCCGAATGCCTTAAGGGCTGATTCTGAGGCCAGAGTGCTATTTAGGACATCTGCCATTCTATGAGTCTGCTGTGTATCCCGCTTCCCATGTTGGATCGTTCTCTCCCTTTTTTATTCTATCAGTTAGTATTAGCAGACACTAGTCTGGTTTGTGTGATTCCTTTGACTCTTAAACCTATCAGTGTGATGAATTGTGAACTGAAATTGATCACTTGGACTAGTGAGATGGCATTGGTACATGCCATCTTCATGGGATTGTATTGGAATCCCCTGGCATGGGTTTTGTTCTTTAATCTATCCATTAAGCCAGTCTACATCTTTTGAGGATTGAGTCTATTTATATTCAAGGTTGTTATTGATAAGTAATAACTTGGTCCTACCATTTTCCATGAATATTCCTATTGCTTGTTTTGGATCTCCTTTGTTCTCTTACTACGGGGTTCTCTGCCTTCGTATTCTTTCATCATGCTGATTATGTTTCTCTGTTTCTGTATGTAGTAGCACATCCTTAAGTATCATTTGTAAGGCTGGCTGAGTGATGACAAAGTCTTCAATTTTTTTCCTCACCTCGGAAGGTTTTTATTTCACCTTCATTTTTAAAAGACAGCTTTCCTGGGTAAAGTATTCTGAGTTGACAGCTTTTTCTTTTAGTATTTGGGATACAGTTTTCCATTCTCTCCTGGACTATGGGGTTTTTGTTGAGAAACCTGCTATCAGTCTAATGGAGATCCTTTAAAGGTATCTGGCATTTCTCTCTTTCACATTTTACAATATTCTCTTAACGTTCTACTTTTGAAAGATTTCTACAATGTGTCATGGTGAATATTTTTCTGCTCATGCCTATTTGGGGTTCTATGTGTTCCCTGTATTTGGATGTCCATATCTTTCTACAAATTGGGGGAATTTTCTGCTGTTATTTCCCTGAATACATTTTCTAAGCCGTTCTACTTTCCATACCTTCAGGAACTGCTAGGACACAAATATTTGGTCACATTAGTGTATTACATGGATCATGACACCATTTTCAGTTTCTTCTAAGTTTTTCTTTTTTTTTTTTTGTCTGAGATAGTTCAAAAACTTTTCTTCTAGATAGTGTATTATTTTTTCTGCCTCACTGAATCTGTTAAGGCTTTCCATTTTCTTATTTGACATATTGAATTCATTTTCAATATCTTGGTTTAATTTTTATTCAATATTTCTATCTCCCTGCAGAATTTCTCATCCATGTCATGTGCAGATTTCCTTATTTCATGGAACTGCTTCTTTGTGTTTTTGAGTAATCTTAGAATCACTCTTTTGAACTTCTTTTCAGGCATTTCATCCACCTCCCATTATTTCATTTCATAGCCCAATACTAATGCATTATTGTGTTCCTTTCAGGGACTCATATTGTCTTCCTTGTTCATTTGCTTGTGTTTCTACCTTGATTTTTACACATCTGGGAGCTCATTTGTTCATGTCACCTCTGAAGGCTGTGTTCTTGGAATTGTGCCTCAGCAGCTGGGACAAATGCCTATGGCTCACAGCAGATATTCAGGGTTGTGTGCTGGTAGGGCCAGGGATCTTTGGCCAGCATTTGTGGCTGGAGCACGAGTCCAGAATGACACCCAAGTTGGGTATGGCAGGTCTTCTCTGTCATCAGCGGGGCAGGGGGGGGAGGGACATGTTGATGTTGGCTAGTGTGTTCACAGCCTCAGCCCTTCTCTGTGCTAAGGTGAACCAGGGACTTACTGCCCCTAGTGAGCTCACAGTGCCTGTGCACACTGCCCATTCAGGTGCATGAACTGAACATAGCCCCTGTGCCCCATAGCATGAGCACTGCACCCTCTTCAGGGTCCCTCTGTAGCACACAGGGAATTCTGACTGGGCAAGGACCCAGAAACCAAGTTATACCCATGCCTTTCTCAGTCCCAAGGCTTATGCAGAATTCACAGTACCAGGATTCTCACAGCCACAGGGTCCTGGGGATCCCTTCTCTGCCCTGTGACCTTCCCTGTCCCTGGACCAAGCCTCCTGACAGAAGTCGGTTGGAGCTCCACCTTGGCAAACTGAGTCTGGCAAATGGCTGGGGGCAGGGGAGGGAAGAAAGGTGGCCTCCCTTCATGGACCCGCTGGCTCCCAGCGCTGGACTCAAAGCCAGTGGGGGCTGCAGCATCCTCCCTTGGACAGAATCCCAGTGGTGCAGGCTGGGCACCGCCCTCCCGCTTGCCTTGGGAAGGTGGGTTTCCTGGCCAGCTGCAGGAATCACTGGTAGCATGCTGCTGGCTGCTGAATTTCTTTCCACTGCCCGCCCTTCTCCATGGAGTCTCTGCTGTTCTGTAGATTGTCTGCTGAAAATGTCTCTCCAACGGTGCCCTGAGGAGCTGGTCCTTTTGTTTTGCTGGTATCTACCAGTGACTAAAATCGGTGTGTCTTCTCCCTCCTCCTCAGGCATCTTGGACCACCTGTCTGGATTCGTCCTCCGCTGTTAAGCTATACAACCCTTCCCAGCCTTTGTTCTTAGACTCTCCAGCCTGGAGAGACAGTGAGGCAGATGCCCCGTGGGCATCTAGGGTAGTGATTCCCAAACCAAAGTCTCCGTGGAAGCCTTGTTAAATCATTTCCTGGGTCTGCTTCTGGAGATTCCAGTTTAGTACATTTGGGGATGGAGCACCCTGGAGTCTGCATGTTAGCACAACCCTCAGAAGTCTCTGATAGACTCCATCAGAGGAGCATCCATTCCCACTGGGCTGGCAGTGGACGGTGAGGAGCTGCCCACCTTTGGTGGGGTGCAGGAGTGAGGCTTCAGGCTAACTCCTTTCAGCTCCAGCTCCGCATGGGGAGGTCAGTCCTGACACCTGGCTTCCCAAACACAAATCCAGTAGGTGCATGGGTCTGCTTTATAGCTGATGAGGTTGTGGTGGGTCCAGTAGAGGCTTGCTAGGGCTCTACGTGTCCAACTGGAAGATTGGAGATCTGGGCCTTGAGACCCATGGCCTCTTGTCTCAAGGCCTTTTTTTAAGATTTTTTTTTTATTCATTTGAAAGGCAGAGTTACAGATAGGCAAAGGCAGAGGAAGAGGGAGAGAAAGAGAGGAGGAGGAGAGAGAGAGAGGTCTTTGATATGCTGGTTCACCCCCCAGATGACCGCAGTGGCCAGTGCTGCACCGACCCAAAGCCAGGAGCCAGGAGCTACTTCCAGGTCTCACATGTGGGTGCAGGGGCCCAAGGACTTGGGCCATCTTCCATTGCTTTCCCAGGCCATAGGCCAGTCGATCTCCATTCTCAAGCAAAGGAAGGTCCATATGAAGCCAGGAGCCACACAGGAGCTTCCTCCTTGGCAGCTCTCCCTGTGCCCACCTCCGTGCTAGGCCCCGCCCCTAACCCCCCCTGTAGGAGGATGCATTTGAGGAAGTGGCACAGGTGTGAGCCCTGGCTCTGCTGTGCACTTGCTGTATGACCCGGGACGTTCCCTAACACAGCTGAATTTTCTCCTCTTTCTACATCGGTTCGACAGGGTTGTTGTAAGGAGTAAGCAAAATAGCACAAGTAGTGTCTCTGGCCACACAAGTGTGTAAGAAGTCACCAGGAATCTCACCCATAAATGAGAAAACCGTGTGAAATATCGGGTCTGTGCCTAGGTCAGAATCCTCCAGGCACGTCGTCTCGTGCTGGTTGCCTTTCAAAGCGGCCACCAGGTGGCAGCCACGGGCCGCGCAACTAGAGCCTTGGCTGTCACCCTGGAATGCTGGGGCTGGCAGGACCCGCAGGGACAGCGAACCACAGGGCTAGGTGAACAGGAAGCACTTAACACACCCACCTTATTTTAATCCTGAGGACCTTGTAGGAAGCTGTAGAGGAAGACAGGTGGGCTGAGGTGGGGAGAGGAACCCCTGTGGGATTGAGCAACAGTCAAGCCCAGTCCCTGTCTTCGGTCAGTGGGGCTCCTGCCCTGTTCCGGGGCCTCTTGAGTCCTCAGGACACAGAGGAGCACATGCAGCCCGTGCAGGGAGGGGCCAGATTGCCTTCCCACAGAGCCCAGGCTCCTGGGAGTGGCCCATCAGCCCCAGCCCCAGCTCTGCATGAGGCTCAGCCTGGGCTCTCGGGAAGGGCACTGGGGACCCTGGGGGGAGCATGCAGCCCATGTCTCATGCTCTCCTTCTGCCTTATCCGGCCAGGCGTCTTCTGATCCCCAAGTAATCTCTGCCACCGGCAGCCTCAGTGATTTGTGGAATCCTCGGTTAATCCCCCTCTTGCTCGGCTCCTGAGCAATTGCATCTGCTGCTCGGTGGCTTCTATTCCCATCATCCCAAATGTCCCCGGGGAGCCTCTATGGCTGCGTGTCAGACGTGTGTCCCTGCTGGGGCCGCTCAGGCCTGTGGGACCAGGACAGAGCCTGGCCGAGCCCCAAGCTGGGCCCACTGCTCCTCTCTCCTCTTTTTCTCCGTCCTGTGAGTCTGGCTTGCAGGCAGGCCAGGGAGGAGCCTTGGGTCTGGGGGGGCATGCTGGCCAGAGCAGGGGATCCCCCAGCCTCTGCCCTTCCACACGGATTGCCTCTCACCTGTGCACAGTGACAACCTCCGTCTCCTCCTCTGTTAAATGGGGTAACAGGGATCCTATGTCACGGGGGTGCTGAGGGTTTACCAAGCCAGACAGGCAAGGGGTTTACAGCAGCCCCGGTGCATCACGGGCAATTAGGGTTCACTGGCTGTGGGTGGCCGGGAGTCTCCACCTGCGCCTCCAAGCCTCGGCAACTGCTTCTGCCCTCTCTGTCCCACCCCTGGAGGGTGGGCCCCGGAGGGAGAGCAGTTCCTCCCAGAGCCTTGAGAGACACGTGGGGGTTGGGGGACAGCTCCTCAGCAGGGTGTGCCCCTGCAGGCAATGCACGTTCTGGGGGCTCCCTGCTCATCCCCACTCCTGGCCAGGGAGGAAGGTATCCTGAGACTGCAGCTGTCGGAAGGGGTGCTGTGTCGAAGGCAGAATGAGGCATGGCCACCACTGCGTGTGTGGCTCCGTCTCTCCAGAGATGTGAGAGTAGAGGCCAGGGAGGAAGGCGCTCAGGAGCAGGCCTGCCCCAGCCCCCAGCCAGGAAAGAGAGGGCCCCACGGTGTGTCCAGGAAGGAGGGCTATCAGGTTAGCAAGGATCCACACGTTCCAAAATGTTCTGTGTGGGCAAAGGCGTAGGAAACAGGCACTGGTGTGCGTTGTGGGGGAAAGATAGCCCCTGTGGAGGGCACGTTGGCAACATCTGTAACAAAAGTGCCTGCATGTCAGGCCCATAAGTTCTGTGAGTGAAGGACTTCATGCTACAGGTTATCTCTGCAGAAGGGGAGCGACCTTGCAGCTCTGGTTGTAAGCAGTTTCAGGGCAGGAGACAGCCTGGATGTCGGTCACAGAGGATGGTTACACAAATAGTAGCCCATGCAGGGAGATCCTCCACAGGCATTAGAATGAGAAACTCCTGATCCTGATCAGAAAATGTCTCCAAAACCTATATAGCTACTTCAACAAGTTCATGGGATGAATGGAATTGAAAGTTTATCTTGGTGTAAAATTGTTGAAATGATACATACAAGAGGTCTTCAAATAATTCACAAAAACTATATGATGTTGGTGGTGGAGCCAAGATGGCGAAATAGTGAGGGTGTGCACCGATAGTCCGGGAAAAGATAGTTTAATAAAAGTGGAGTTACTGTAGCCTCAGGAAAAGCTCAGGAAAAAATTGCAGAGGAAACTCTTCTGGATCTAGTGGATGTGACACAGAGGACCTACGGGGAGAGCAAGGTCACCCTCCACGTGGAAGTGGAGCTACGGGAGCTGAGTGCCGCAGAAGCCGAGCCGCAGAGTCTGCGTGCCAGCGCTGGAAGGGGAGGTGAGACTAAAACCCTGGTAACCCGAGACATTGGCAGGGAAAGGCAGAAAGAGCCTACAGGGAAAGAGGCCTGAAGCCCCACTGGGGAAAGTTCACCAGGCTGACTGGAGGAGAGAAAAAAAAAACAAATAAATAAGGGGAACTGGCATGGACATTAGCCTCTCTCTCCACTCACCTTACAAAGCCAAGCAAGACAAAGAGCGGGTGCCATTTTACATATGTAAAGCGGCTCCCACCATTAGCCAAGCAGAAAAACCTGACTCTGGTGGGGAGAAATAACAGGAGGTTAAAACCTAGTGAAAGTGTGGAGCTAATGAACTGAGACTGTGAAAATCTGAGGAGAGGCGAGAGAACTCACCGAGTACACAAACTCGGTAACCTAGGCAACCTGGTGAGAGACTGCAGAGAAATTTGAGACCACACTGAGGGCTGCATAAACTCTTTGTGTGGTCCCAGGGGTAAGCAGACGAATACCCACAAGGGCCAGATTTCATACATCAACTACCCTCAATTCCACTCAGCTGTGTGGAATTACTTCCCAACTGAGTAAAAAAAAAATAGAGAGAGAGAGTGAGCAAGCGAGAGACCAATCTGGGTGAGTCACCTTTGGCACACCCTTATCCCTGAAGAACCAAACAGAGCTCTCGGGCCACATCCATCACAGCCTCTAAGGATCCATCAAAAGAAGACAGTCCACTTAATCTAGAGTCACAGTATAACAAGAAAAAACATCACACCGAAGAAACCAAAGAATATCTCCAATATGCCCAACAACCGAGAAACTGAGATGCAGAAACTGAGGTAACAAGAACAAGGAAGAGACTATGACGCCCCCAAATGAAATAGACACCCCAACACAAGATTATGAAGATGATGAGATAGAAGAAATGCAAGAAGCAGATCTCAAAAAATTGATAAGAACATTAAAAAGTTCTCAAAAACAAATTCTTGAACTACAGAAATCCTTAATGGACAAGATAGAAATCTCTCACGCAAAAATGAAATACTAAGGAGGAATCAAAATGAAATGAAACAATTAGTAGAACAGGAAACTGTGATAGTGACGAGAAATCATAATGAAATGAAGAATTCAAGAGATCAAATGACAAACACATTAGAGAGCCTTGAAAACAGAATGGGTGAAGCAGAAGAGAGAATATCGGATTTAGAAGACAGAGAACAGGAAAATATACAGTCAAACCAAAGAAAAGAAGAGGAAATTAGAAATCTAAAAAACATTGTTGGGAATCTTCAGGATACTATTTAAAAAACCCAACATTCGGGTTCTAGGAGTTCCTGAAGGCATGGAGAGGGAGAAAGGATTAGAACGCCTTTTTAGTGAGGTACTAGCAGAAAATTTCCCAGGTTTGGAGAAGGACAGAGACATCCTAGTATAGGAAGGTCATAGAACCCCTAATAAACATGAACAAAAGAGAGCCTCACCATGACACGTTGTAATTAAACTCACCACAGTGAAACACAAAGAAAAGATCCTAAAATGTGCAAGAGAGAAATGTCAGATTACTCTCAGAGGATCTCCAATCAGACTCACAGCTGACTTCTCATCAGAAACCCTACAAGCTAGGAGGGAATGGCAAGATATAGCCCAGGTACTAAGAGAGAAAAACTGCCATCCCAGAATATTATATCCTGCAAAGCTTTCATTTGTGAATGAAGGTGAAATAAAGACCTTTGACAACAAACAGAAAGAATTTGTCGCCACTCGTCCAGCCCTGCAAAAGATGCTTAAAGATGTGTTGCACACAGAAACACAGAAACACGGTCATCAATATGAAAGAAGGTAAACGAAGGAAACCTCACAGCAAAAAATCACAGGAAGTTCAAAGCATATATTACAAATTATCTTTGGCAAATGGCAGGGCAAAGTTACTACTTATCAATAGTCACATTGAAAGTTAATGGCCTGAACTGTCCAGTTAAAAGACACCGACTGGCTGATTGGGTTAAGGAACAAATCCCATCTATTTGCTGCTTACAAGAAACACATCTTTCCAACAAAGATGCATACAGACTGAAAGTGAAAGGCTGGAAAAAAGATGTGCCATGCCAACAGAAATGAAAAAAGAGCGGGCGTAACCATCTTAATATCGGAGAACATAAACTTTACCACAAAAACTGTTAGGAGAGACAAAGAGGGGCACTATATAATGATTAAGGGATCAATTCAACAGGAAGATATAATGCTTATCAATGTATATGCACCTAATTACAGGGCACTGGTTTATTTAAAAGATTTGTTAAGGGACTTAAAGGGAGACTTAGACCCCAATACAATAGCACTGGGGGACTTCAATACTCCACTCTCAGAAATAGACAGATCAACAGGACAGAAGATCAACAAGAGACAGTATATTTAAGCAATACTATAGCTCAAATGGATCTAACAGATATCTACAGAACTTTTCATCCTACAGATAAAGCATTTACATTCTTCTCAGCAGTACCTGGAACCTTCTCTAGGATTGACCACATACTAGGCCATAAAGCAAGTCTCAGCAAATTCAAAAGAATTAGAATCATATGGTGCAGCTTCTCAGACCATAAAGGAATGAAGTTGGAAATTAACAACTCAGGAATCCCTAGAGCATATGCAAACACATGGAGATTGAACAACATGCACCTGAATGATCAATGGGTCATAGAAGAAATTAAAAAGAGAAATCAAAAATGTTCTGGAAGTAAATGAGGATAACAGCACAACATACCAAAACTTATGGGATACAGCAAAAGCAGTGTTAAGAGGAAAGTTTATATCAATAGGTGCCTACATCAAGAAATTGGAAAGGCACCAAATAGATGAGCTTTCAATGCATCTCAAGGATCTAGAAAATCTGCAGCAAACCAGACCCAAATCTAGTAGGAGAAGAGAAATAATTAAAATCAGAGAAGAAATCAACAGGATTGAATCCAAAAAAAATTACAAAAAATCAGCCAAATGAGGAGCTGGTTTTTTGAAAACATAAACAAAATGACACCCCATTGGCCCAACTAACTAAAAAAAGAAAATATGGGGAGCAACTGAGACTAGACTAAGTTACTGGAATTAAGACTTATTCTATGCATCTGCTCTCCCACAATATGGCACTGAGAGAGGGAGCAAACAACCACTATGCAGCTGCCTCTCGCCAATTTGACTGATAAGCTGCAGGAGCTGATCCTGCTCCTGACTGGAGGAGAGCAGCATGCTCAGCGTGTGGGTGGCAGAGTTGGGATTGGTGGAAGAGGACTATAAAGGAGGAGAGAAACAACATGCACCAGGAACATCTGAAGGAACATCTGAGGAACCCCTGAGAGCCGGCCGGCAGTGTGCCACTCCTCCGCGGAAGCGGGGAAAGCGGTGGGGGTGCTGCCCCTCCACGGAGGGGAAGAGCCGAGCAGAAAGAACAGCGCAGGGTCCAGTGTTGTTCCTCCGCGAATGGGGGAGCGACAGAAAATACCCAAATCAATAAAATCAGAGATGAAAAAGGAAATGTAACAACAGACACCACAGAAATAAAAAGAATCATCAGAAATTACTACAAGGACTTGTATGCCAGCAAACAGGGAAACCTATCAGAAATGGATAGATTCCTGGACACATGCAACCTACCTAAATTGAACCAGGAAGACATCGAAAACCTAAACAGACCCATAACTGAGACAGAAATTGAAACAGTAATAAAGGCCCTCCCAACAAAGAAAAGCCCAGGACCAGATGGATTCACTGCTGAATTCTACCAGACATTTAAAGAAGAACTAACTCCAATTCTTCTCAAGCTATTCAGAACAATCGAAAAAGAGGAAATCCTCCCAAATTCTTTCTATGAAGCCAGCATCACCTTAATTCCTAAGCCAGAAAAAGATGCAGCATTGAAAGAGAATTACAGACCAATATCCCCGATGAACAAAAATCCTGCAAAAATCCTCAATAAAATTCTGGCCAATAGAATGCAACAACACATCAGAAAGATCATCCACCCAGACCAAGTGGGATTTATCCCCGGTATGCAGGGATGGTTCAACATTCGCAAATCAATCAATGTGATACACCACATTAACAGACTGCAGAAGAAAAACCATATTATTATCTCAATAGATGCCGAGAAAGCATTTGATAAAATACAACACCCTTTCATGATGAAAACTCTAAGCAAACTGGGTATGGAAGGAACATTCCTCAATACAATCAAAGCAATTTATGAAAACCCCACGGCCAACACCCTATTGAATGGGGAAAAGTTGGAAGCATTTCCACTGAGATCTGGTACCAGACAGGGATGCCCACTCTCACCACTGCTATTCAATATAGTTCTCGAAGTTTTAGCCAGAGCTATTAGGCAAGAAAAAGAAATGAAAGGGATACAAATTGGGAAGGAAGAACTCAAACTATCCCTCTTTGCAGATGATATGATTCTTTACTTAGGGGATCCAAAGAACTCTACTAAGAGACTATTGGAACTCATAGAAGAGTTTGGCAAAGTAGCAGGATATAAAATCAATGCACAAAAATCAACAGCCTTTGTATACACAGGCAATGCCACGGCTGAGGAAGAACTTCTAAGATCCATCCCATTCACAATAGCTACAAAAACAATCAAATACCTTGGAATAAACCACACCAAGGTCGTTAAAGATCTCTACGATGAAAATTATAAAATCTTAAAGAAAGAAATAGAAGAGGATACCAAAAAATGGAAAAATCTTCCATGCTCATGAATTGGAAGAATCAATATCATCAAAATGTCCATTCTCCCAAAAGCAATTTATACATTCAATGCAATACCAATCAAGATACCGAAGACCTTCTTCTCAGATCTGGAAAAAATGATGCTGAAATTCATATGGAGGCACAAGAGACCTCGAATAGTTAAAGCAATCTTGTACAACAAAAACAAAGCTGCAGGAATCACAAGACCAGATTTCAGCACATACTACAGGGCAGTTGTAATCAAAACAGCATGGTACTGGTACAGAAACACATGGATAGACCAATGGAACAGAATAGAAACACCAGAAATCAATCCTAACATCTACAGCCAACTTATATTTGATCAAGGATCTAAAACCAATCCCTGGAGCAAGGACAGTCTATTCAATAAATGGTGCTGGGAAAACTGGATTTCTACATGCAGAATCATGAAGCAAGACCCCTACCTTTTACCTTACACAAAAATTCACTCAACATGGATTAAAGACTTAAATCTACAACCTGACACCATCAAATTATTAGAGAGCATTGGAAAAACCCTGCAAGATATAGGTACTGGCAATGACTTCTTGGTAAACACCCCAGAAGCACAGGCAGTCAAAGCCAAAATTAACTATTGGGATTGCATCAAATTGAGAAGTTTCTGTACTATAAAGGAAACAGTCAGGAAAGTGAAGAGGCACCCGACAGAATGGGAAAAAATATTTGCAAACTACACAACAGATAAAGGGTTGATAACCAGAATCACAAAGAAATCAAGAAACTCCACAACATCAAAACAAACAACCCTCTTAAGAGATGGGCCAAGGACCTCAATAGACATTTTTCAAAAGAGGAAATCCAAATGGCCAACAGGCACATGAAAAAATGTTCAAGATCACTAGCAATCAGGGAAATGCAAATCAAAACCACAATGAGGTTCCACCTCACCCCAATTAGAATGGCTCACATTCAGAAATCTACCAACAATAGATGCTGGCGAGGATGTGGGGAAAAAGGGACACTAACCCACTGTTGGTGGGAATGCAAACTGGTTAAGCCACTATGGAAGTCAGTCTGGAGATGCCTCAGAAACCTGAATATAACTCTAGCATACAACCCAGCCATACCACTCCTTGGAATTTACCCAAAGGAAATTAAATTGGCAAACAAACAAGCTGTCTGCACATTAATATTTATTGTAGCTCAATTCACAATAGCTAAGATCTGGAACCAACCCAAATGCCCATCAACAGTAGACTGGATAAAGAAATTATGGGACATGTACTCTATAGAATACTACACAGCAGTCAAAAACAATGAAACCCGGTCATTTGCAACAAGATGGAGGAATCTGGAAAACATCATGCTGAGTGAACTAAGCCAGTTCCAAAAGGACAAATATCATATGTTCTCCCTGATCGGCGACAACTAACTGAGCACCAAAAGGGAAACCTGTTGAAGTGAAATGGACACTATGAGAAAGAGTGACTTGATCAGCTCTTGTCCTGACTGCTGATGTACAATGTAACACTTTATCCATTTTAGTATTTTTTTGTTCTAGTACTATTGGTTGAACTCTTTAAGTAACACACAATTATTCTTAGGTGTTTGAATTTTAACTGAAAAGTGATCCCTCTTAGGAATTTGGAAAACATTATGCTGAGTGAAATAAGCCAGTCCCAAAGGGAAAAAAATCATATGTTTTCCCTGATCGGTGACAACTAACTGAGCACCAAAAAGGAAACCTGTTAAAGTGAAATGAACACTATGAGAAACGGTGACTTGATTAGCATAGCCCTTACTGTTCATGAACAACTTAATACGTTATCCCTCTTAGTATTTTTTTTGTTTGTTCTACTTAATACTTTTGGTTGAATACTGTAATCAATACACAGTTATTCTCAGGTGTTGAAACTTAACTGAAAAGCGATCACTGTTAAATATAAGAGTGGGAATAAGAGAGGGAAGAGATGTGCAATTTGGGACATGCTCAAGCTGACTTGCCCCAAACGGTAGAGTTAGAAACATACCAAGGGATTCCAATTCAATCCCATCAAGGTGGCATGTACCAATGCTATCTCACTAGTCCAAGTGATCAATTTCTGTTCACAATTGATCATAATGATAGGACTAAGAGCCAAAGGGATCACATAAACAAGACTAGTGTCTGCAAATACTAACTGATAGAATAAAAAAGGGAGAGAACGATCCAACATGGGAAGCGAGATACACAGCAGACTCATAGAATGGCAGATGTCCTAAATAGCACTCTGGCCTCCGAATCAGCCCTTAAGGCATGCGGATCTGGCTGAAAAGCCCATGAGAGTATTTCAGGCATGGAAAGCCAAGACACTCTGGCAAAAAAAAAAAAAAAAAAAAAAAAAAAAAAAAAAAAAAAAACAACAACAAAAAAAACCTAAATGAAAGATCTCTGTGAGTGAGATCCCAGTGGAAAGAACAGGTCATCAAAGAAGGAGGTACCTTTCTCTGAAGGGAGGAGAGAACTTCCACTCTGACTATGACCTTGTCTAAATATGATCAGAGTTGGTGAACTCAAAAGGCTTCCATTGCCTTGGCGACTCATGACAAGAGCCTAGGGTGATTACTGATGCCATAAACAAGAGTGTCAATTTGTTAAGTCAACCACAGTAGTCACTGTGCACTTACTCCTCTTGTAGGATCTCTGTCCTTAATGAGCTGCACATTGTGATTTAATGCTATAACTAGTACTCAAACAGTATTTTTCACTTTGTGTTTCTGTGTGGGTGCAAACTATTGAAATCTTTACTTAATATATGCTAAACTGATCTTCTGTATATAAAGAGAATTGAAAATGAATCTTGATGTGAATGGAAGGGGAGAAGGAGCGGGAAAGGGGAGGGTTGCGGGTGGGAGGGAAGTTATGGTGGGGGGGGGAGCCATTGTAATCCATAAGCTGTACTTTGGAAATTTATATTCATTAAATAAAACTTTAAAAAAAAAACTATATGATGTTGAGCTGGTGCTGTGGCTTAGGGGTCAAGCTACCATCTGCAGTGCCAGCATCCCATATGGGCGCCGGTTCAAGTCCCAGCTGTTCCACTTCCAATCCCGCTCTCTGCTGTGGCCTGGGAAAACAGTGGAAGATGGCCCAAGTACTTGGGTTCCTGCACACATGTGGGAGACCCAGAAGAAGCTCCTGGCTCCTGACTTCAGATCAGCGCAGCTCTGACCATTGTGGCCATATGGGGAGTGAACTAGTGGATGAAAGGTCTCTCTCTCTCTCTCTGCCTCTGCCTCTGTCTCTGCCTCTGCCTCTGCCTTTCTGTAACTCTGCCTTTCAAATACATAAATAAATCTTTTTTAAAAAACCTATATAATGAGAAAACTATGCATGTGAATCAAAAAATGCACCAAAATAAATGTATAACTTAATTTCATTTCCATGAAATTTTTGAAGTACCCTCATGTGTTGCTAATTGAAAAAAAGGGTAAGGTGACAGAAGAGTGTGGGAGGCATGCTGTTGTTTGTGTAAAAATAAGTGGGGAGGATACGAAGGGATTTTCTTGTAATTGTGCAAAAGATTTCTAGAAGGATGACATAACTAGTAGCACTGGCATCCTGCATAGAGAACGGTGTGTTAGGAGAATGGAGAGGAGAGGCATTCATATAGTTTACTGTGCAGCCTTTTGAATTTTGAGTCATCTGATAGCACAAGCTACTCAAAACTTAAATTTAAAAATGTTTAAGAGCAACAATTAAAAAGAAAACTGTTCCATGAAATGGCTCCTGGGGGGGGGGGGACAAGCCAAATAATCTCCAGAATGACAACTTGTCTTGAATTTACCAGAGAACTGGGACTGCCAGCAACCAGCTAAGGCGAAATCTGAGAAAAAGAGGCATCTCCAAAGAGAGACTGAGCACAAGCACTTTCTTACATGCTACGTTCCATACAAGCTGGACAGATTCCAGACCAGTTTTTTAACTAATCACTTCGGGCCACATATGGGGTCCACATGGTTGTACGGGAGCTGCAGACTGATCGAAATGCACCTACAGTCTCCTCTCCGTGCACCATACTGGGTGCTCACAAGACAAAGTGAGCGATGTTGGGTGCCTGAACAAATCTGTCCCCTCAGGTCTGGGCCAGGGAGCAAAGCTGCGGGAAAAGCACAAAGTACTAGAAATATCCTTCTCCCTGTATCCTCTATGGAAAAAGATGTAAATACTTGGAAAAGAGGAACTGCAGCCCTGGTTCATAAGGGGTGGCTGGGGACCTGGATTCTAATATGTGTACAGTTTTCTTGTGACACATCAGAGCAAAGTCACTGTCCTTCCTAGAGGACCCTGAACAGCAGGGGTGACCTGGCACCGGCTGAGGGAGGGTCGAGGACAGCCACAGCCCAGTGCTGATGACAATGGTACCTACACCCAGCCAGTGCCCAAGCACAGCAAGTGACCGTGTAGACACAGGTGGTTGGCATGGAGGCTTCGGCAGGCCTCAGCCACACAGCTGGCAGCGGATCAGTGAAGGACACAGAGCCTCAGTGGCAGGGGAAGCTGTGTGCTGCATCTGGGAGTGTTTGGATGTCAGGGGCATGGCCTGCTCCTGTAATTGCCATGCCATTAATGTGAGGTGTGGCCGCCTTTATGACCCTGAGCCTGATTTCTCTGGAAAACGTAAATCACTGAGAGTTGACCCCTAAAGTGCACAGGAGGGAGAGCATGAACAGGCCAAGGTTTCCTCCAATAAATGGCCCCCTGGAGCAGCGCAGAGCCCGCTCTACAGACCCCCATTGTTTTTTTGCAAGTTTTTCTTTTTTTCTTTTTAATTTACTTGAAGGGCAGAGTTAAAGAGAAAGAGAGGGGGACAGAAAGTGAGAAATCTTCTATTTGCTGGTCACCCTCCTAATGACCGCAATGGCCTGGCTGGACCAGGCTGAAGCCAGGAGCCTGGAACTCCATCCAGATCTCCCATGCAGGTGGCTCAGGCTCAAGTACTTGGTTGGGCCATCTTCGGCTGCTTCCTCAGGTCCATTAGCAGAGACTTTGGTTGGAACTGCTGCCCTGGTTCATAAGGGGCGGCTGGGGACCCGGATTCTAATATGTGTGCGGTTTTCTTGTGACACATCAGAGCAAGGTCACCGTCCTTCCTGTAGGACCCTGAGCAGCAGGGGTGGCCTGGGCACTGGCTGAGGGAGGGTTGTGGACAGCCACAGCTCAGTGCTGATGACAATGGTACCTACACCCAATCAGTGCCCAAGGCACAGCAAGTGGCCGTGTAGACACAGGTGGTAGGCATGGAGGCTTCGGCAGGCCTCAGCCACACAGCTGGCAGCGGATCAGTGAAGGACACAGAGCCTCAGTGGCAGGGGAAGCTGTGTGCTGCATCTGGGAGTGTTTGGATGTCAGGGGCATGGCCTGCTCCTGTAATTGCCATGCCATTAATGTGAGGTGTGGCCGCCTTTATGACCCTGAGCCTGATTTCTCTGGAAAACGCACATCACTGAGAGTTGACCCCTAAAGTGCACAGGAGGGAGAGCATGAACAGGCCAAGGTTTCCTCCAATAAATGACCCCCTGGAGCTGCACAGAGCCCTCTCTACAGACCCCCATTGCTTTTTACAAGTTTTTCTTTTTTTCTTTTTAATTTACTTGAAGGGCAGAGTTAAAGAGAAAGAGAGGGGGACAGAAAGTGAGAAATCTTCTATTTGCTGGTCACCCTCCTAATGACCACAATGGCCTGGCTGGACCAGGCTGAAGCCAGGAGCCTGGAACTCCATCCAGATCTCCCATACAGATGGCATGTGTTCAGGAACTTGGTTGGGCCATCTTCGGCTGCTTCCTCAGGTGCATTAGCGGAGAGTTGAGTTGGAAATGTAGCCCTGGTTCATAAGGGGTGGCTGGGGACCCGGATTCTAATATGTGTACAGTTTTCTGGTGACACATCAGAGCAAGGTCACCGTCCTTCCTGAAGGAACCTGAGCAGCAGGGGTGGCCTGAGCACTGGCTGAGGGAGGGTTGTGGACAGCCACAGCCCAATGCTGATGACAATGGTACCTACACCCAGCCAGTGCCCAAGCACAGCAAGTGGCCGTGTAGACACAGGTGGTAGGCATGGAGGCTTCAGCAGGCCTCAGCCACACAGCTGGCAGCGGATCAGTGAAGGACACAGAGCCTCAGTGGAGGGGAAGCTGTGTGCTGCATCTGGGAGTGTTTGGATGTGAGGGCCATGGCCTGTTCCCGTGACTGCCATGCCATTAACGTGAGGTGTGTCCGGCTTTATGACCCTCGGCCTGATTCTCTGGAAAACGCACATCACTGAGAGTTGACCCCTAAAGTGCACAGGAGGGAGAGCATGAACAGGCCAAGGTTTCCTCCAATAAATGGCCCCCTGGAGCAGCGCAGAGCCCTCTCTAAAGACCCCCATTGCTTTTTTTTATTATTATTTTTTTTACAGGCAGAGTGGACAGTGAGAGAGAGAGAGATAGAGAGAAAGGTCTTCCTTTGCTGTTGGCTCACTGTCCAATGGCCACCGTGGATGGCGAGCTGCGGCTGGCGCCCCGCGCTGATCCGAAGGCAGGAGCCATGTGCTTCTCCTGGTCTCCCATGGCGTACAGGGCCCAAGGACTTGGGCCGTCCTCCACTGTACTCCCTGGCCGCAGCAGAGAGCTGGCCTGGAAGAGGGGCAACTGGGACAGAATCTGGCGCCCTGACTGGGACTAGAACCCGGTGTGCTGGCGCCACTAGGCGGAGGATTAGGCTATTGAGCTGTGGCACCGGCCCCCATTGCTTTTTACAAAAGATTTTTTTTAATTACCTGAAGGGCAGAGTTAAAGAGAAAGCGTGGGGGACAGAAAGTGAGAAATCTTCTATTTGCTGGTCACCCTCCTAATGACCGCAATGGCCTGGCTGGACCAGGCTGAAGCCAGGAGCCTGGAACTCCATCCAGATCTCCCATGCAGGTGACTCGGGCTCAAGTTCTTGGTTGGGCCATCTTCAGCTGCTTCCTCAGGTGCATTAGTAGAGAGTTTGGTTGGAAGTGATGCAACCAGAATGCAACCAGCACCGTTATTGGATGCCACTGTTGAAAGCAAAGCTTTACTCACTACAGCACCAGCCCTATAAGCCATTATTCTGCACAGTTGTCCCCCACGTGAGCAATTTGGGTACCAAATACTCCAATGGGTAGATGGTTTCTGTTGAATTCAGTGCTCCCAATGACTGCTCTAGACAGATAACTTGTCTGCTATTAGGGGGAAAAATTGCATTAGGAAATGGAAATCCTCCAGATGGTTTTCCTCGAGGCTCCGTGTCTATGTAGGCTCATGGGGGAATGGCATTCTACAGAACTCCACAACCATGTTTTTTGTTCCAAAACTGACTTTCAAAGGCACTATTAGTAAAATAATTTTGTGCATGTTGCGCAAGTATTTGCTTATTTATTCATTAGCTATATTTATATAACGGTGTCTATGTATTGTTTCCTGTATTTTTAGTTGAAAGTTCTAATAGGGTATTCCCAGGGGTCCTCCTTAATGAACATGTGGGAGGGACCAGTACTGTGGCATAGTGGGCTAAGCCTCTTCCTGCGGTGCCAGCATCCCATATGGCTGCTTGTTTATGTCCCACCTGCTCCACTTCCAATCCAGCTCTTTGCTAATGGCCTGAGAAAGCAGTGAAAGATGGCCCAGGTGCTTGGTTCCCCGTACCCACATGGGAGACCCATAGCAATCTCCTGGCTCCTGGCTTTAGTCCCAGTCATTGTGGCCATTTAGGGAGTGAACCAGCAGATGGAAGACCTTTGTCTCTCCCTTTGTCTGTAGCTATGCCTCTCAAATAAATAAAATCTTTTTCCAATTATGTGAGAGAGATGAGCAAGCAGTGTGATCCTCACGTCACAGAAAAGGAAACCAGGACTCAGAGGGAAGGGACTTGTCCAGGTCATAGAATCAAAACTCACAGAACCGGGGTGAAAACGCACTTCTAGTCAGGCAGACGGCTCCCCCCGGCCCAGCGTACCATCTCCCAGGCTGGTCGCAGCCACACTGTGCAGGGGCACGTGTTCTTCTGTCCCTGTTACTATTCATCTCTTCTACCCAGCACAGTGTGGGGATGGATGAGTCCTAAATATTCCCACCAGTTCAACATTTCTCCTTGCTTTGCTGCCTTTACCCTGCGTCCTTCAGCATAGGGGAAACCAGGTTGGCAGGAAGCATTTGCTGCCTGTTTATCTCTTTCTTCTGGATCTGCCAGCTGGGAGGCTGTACAAACTTTCCCTAGATCTTACTATGTCCAAGGAGTAAGGGATTCTGCAACTAGGAGCTGACATTTTGGCACAGTGGGTTAAACAGCTGCATGCCAAGCTGTCAGCCCATATTGGTGGGCTGGTTCAAGTACTGACTGCTCTGCTTCGAATCCAGCTCCCTGCTAGTGCACCTGGGAAAGCAGCAGAAGATGGTCTAAGGACCTGGGCTTCTGCCATCCATGGAGGAGACCCAGATGGTGTTCCAGGCTCCTGGCTCTGACCTGCCCCAGCCCCAGCAGTTGTGGCCATTTTGGGGGTGAACCAGCAGATGGAGGATCTCTCTCTCTCCCCTCTGCTCCCCCCATCACTCTACCTTTAAAATAAATCGATCATTAAAATGGATACTCTGCTCTCTTCTCTAGGAAGAAGATGCTGGCTCAGGAGTAAGCACCTGATACATGTGCTAGAGTGGGCACACTCCATGAGAGGCACAGGGCTCAGCGCTTTCCT
Organism: Oryctolagus cuniculus; assembly: GCF_964237555.1. Lineage (NCBI taxonomy): Eukaryota > Metazoa > Chordata > Mammalia > Lagomorpha > Leporidae > Oryctolagus > Oryctolagus cuniculus. Next base: position 171,914,616 of record NC_091433.1, read on the forward strand.
GGGTGAGGATGGCACATGGAGGCAGGCTGCTACCCTGAGTCTTTTCTCAGCACATCCTGTGTGCTGAGGGAAAACACCAAATCCCTGAAGCGGGAGGAAAGTGAAGAAATGAAAAGATCTGGAACCATTGAAAACCACAAACAAGGCAGCCAAGAAATCAGCAGTTCAAGGTCACAGGGGGTGAAGGGGGAATCAGGGGTTATGAGGAGGCTCTGGGGATCCTGCCAATAAAAAAAAACAGTATCCTCTCTCTCTCCCTTTGTGAGTTGCTGGCATCACTGTTTAACTAAGGTGGAGCATTAGCACCTGGTGTGCCCATATAAGGAAGAGCCAAAGAGGCAGACACCAGCAGCTGTCAGCCCTGCCGGTCTGCTGGCTGTTATTCCCCTGAGACTGCTGCACTCACCTGCAGGACCTCTCTCTCTGCCTGTCCTCTCTGCCACTCTCCATCCCGCGGAAGTGCTGCAGCTCAGCCTATGGGCCTGCTCCGTCCGAGCCAGCTCCCTGCAGGAAGGCTGCTGTCGGCACCCAGCAGACACACGTGTCTGGGAGTCAGGTACGGACTGAGTGGTGGTCTCCAGGAGCTCGGGGTCAGGGCAGTCCTCCAAATGGTCCTGGCCTCCACGTTGCCCCAGAGAGCTTCTTTAGCCTACAGCAGCTAAGGCCCCACCCCCAGAGGGATGTGGAAACTGGGGGTGCGGAGGCAGATGGTCCAAGGATGGGCTCTAGAAAAGTCAAGAGATGAGTTAGTTTTCTAAGAGAATCTCCTGTAAACTATGCAGTTGTGGTAGCCAGGATGTCAGTCATTGAGCTGCCTTTGCTATCTGCTCAAAGTGACAACCTGGAGGGCTATGTTGACCGTAAGGGACACCCTGATGGTGGCCATCCTGTGCTCTTGGTTCACTGATGTATGGCCTCTGACATATAGTAGGTGTTTAAGAAATATGTGCTCAAAGGAGTAATGAGTCCCACCCTTTGTTTTCTAATTATTTAGCTTAACAATTATATGAGAGACATTGAAAAATGTGAATTAATCACAAAAGGCAGGTCGCTGTCACTTCAGAGGGTCAGGTGGTCCCTACACCCCACCAGCTGTGTCACTGTCTCGTTCCTGTGTTTCTGCAGCTGTTGAACCTGCGTGACCTCTGAGATAGGATGCTGTTCTCAGGGAGACAGTTCTAGCTGGTTAGCTCGACCCCAAACTAACCAGATTAGAGCAAAGGCAGTGTTTCCCCTCTGTAGTTCAGGCTGGGCTGCCCTGTTTGTCTTGGGTCACACACAGAACACTGCTAACCCCCAAGTGGGGTTTGCTGGGTCTTTAGTCAGCAGATTCTCTGGAGCTCTCCCACCCTGTACCCAGCTTGACAGAACCTCTGTTTTTCTTTGCATCATAGATATATGTCTTTGTAGCCCTTCAACGGGGTGAATTGCAAACCAGTCTTCCATTCCTGTGACAAACTTAACTTAGTCATGATAAAATATCTATTTGTTTTCTTACATTATTGGATTTCACTTGCTAAAATTTTGTCAAGGGTCTTTGCATCCCTTTGCATTCATTGGAGAATATTGGTCAGTAATTTTTTTTCAGGAGGTGAATTTCTTTATGAGGTTTTGTTAGTATGGTGCTGAACTGATAAAATAAACTTAGCAGTGTCTGTTTCTCTTCTACTCTATTTTCTGAAGACTGTTATGTGAGATCAGTGTTACTTTGTCCTTGAAAGTATCATACATTTCACCAGTGAGATTTGTGGGCCTGGGGGTTTCTTTGTGAGAAAACCTTTGATTAGCAAATTGAGTTTCTTTGTGGGTATAGGATCATTCAGAGTTTCTGTTTCTTCTTATACCAAATTTGGTCAGCACATTTATATAGCTCATCAATTTTTTAGCATTGGATTGTATGTAGTATTTTCCTGTTAGTCTTTAATGTCTTCAGGATGCATGATGACAACCGTTTTATCAATGATGATAGTGATATTTGCTCGCTCTCTCTCTCTCTTTTTTTTTTTTTTTTGACAGGCAGAGTTAGACAGTAGAGAGAGACCGAGACAGAGAGAAAGGTCTTCCTTTTTCCGTTGGTTCACCCCACAAATGGCCGCCACGGCTGGCGCGCTGCAGCCAGCGCGCTGCACTGATCCAAAGCCAGGAGCCAGGTGCTTCCTCCTGGTCTCCCATGCGGGTGCAGGGCCCAAGCACCTGGGCCATCCTCCACTGCCCTCCTGGGCCACAGCAGAGAGCTGGACTGGAAGAGGAGCAACCAGGACTAGAACCCAGCGCCCATATCAGATGCCAGCGCCGCAGGCAGAGGATTAACTAAGTGAGCCACAGTGCCAGCCCTATTTGCTCTCTCTCTTTAGATCTTTTTGGCTTGACTGGGAGAGTGTGTCAATTTGTTGACAGATTTTTACTTTTCCTGTTTCCTCCATGGTCTATTTTATTAAGTTGTGCCCTTGTATTTGTTATTTGCTTTTATTTTGAGTTTTTTTTTTAAATCTGACTTATGACATCATCGTTCACTCATGAGTTATTTGGGGTTTTCTTAAATATCCTATTGCTATGAAATCCAGCCTGTGCATTTCGTGTAGAAGAACAACTGGGAGGAAGGGGGAAGGTGAGGTAATAATGCCCTTACCCTGTGCCCAGGCAGGTGTGATTTAGATTCAGCTGTGTCTGTTCTCACAACTCTTCATTTTCACAGTGTAGGAGGGAGAAATGCAAGGAAGCATAGGACAAGATTAGAACCAGAAAAGTAACTAATAATGGGTGTTCTTGCCTAAGGCTCACAGCTTACATCTCCTGTCTATTTTCTCATTGGGTTTTTGCATCAAGCATCCTTGGCGAAAGAAGAAACTTAGGTGCTCGGTGCTCAGGAAATTCCCTGGGGGTCAGAGAGCTATGAAGGGGCAGAATGAGGACTGGAGGCCGGGGATCCTGAAGTCATTTAACTTCTGTGAATCTTTTCTATGTTCCAACAAAAGGGCTTGCCAGTCCTGTGTGTGAAACCCTGAAAGTGAACTTCAGTTTCTTCACTGAGGACTTCTTCGAGCTTCTTGTGAATCCCCGTAGAGATTGATCAGTATGAAATGTTTCCCAAAACAATTTGGCCACATAAGCTGCTGGTTATGATGCACATCAGAAAGCTACTGCTCCACAGGACACACCCAGGAAGAGCTGCTATGTGACATTCATTCTGACAACACCTGCCAGCAGTGCATTGAGTATCTGTTATGTGCCTGGTTTGGCGCCAGGTACTGGCAGACCAAAAATACTGTGGAGCCCCATTAGCGGGCCTTGGTATTACCTGAGACATCTCGGTCAGTCAGGAGCCCTCATCCCCTTTCTACTGTGAATCCAAGACATGTCTGCTCACCCAGCACTGTCAAGCTCTCCTCTGTCATTGTCCTGGTGTCCAGTGGCATCCAGCACCTGTTGCCAGAGGTCCTTAGTGATACACCCAGCTCCCATTTGATCTACATTCTCCCTCAACTAGGCAGCCAGGGCTGAGAGAGGCACTGGGCCAGCCCGGGGCCAGTCACTGCTGTGGCCTGAATTATTCTGTTGCCAGCTTCACAAGGGGCCTTGACCCCAGTGGGACTGTCTCTGAAACCAGGTCTCTAGAAGTTACCTAAGGTTAAAGTGTGGAGCCTAATCTGATAGGACTGTGGCCTTATAAGAACACGAGGTGTGGAGGGACCTCTCTCTCTCCCTCCCTTCCACCCATTCCTCTTTCTTCCCTTCCAACCCCATCCCATGCTGCGTGAGGACATGAGCCAGGGAGGGGGCTCTCACCAGCACCTGCTGTGCCAGCTTCCTCATTCCCAGAAGTGTGAGAAAATGAGCTCTGTGGTTTAAGCTTAACGTGCAGGGGTTTTTGGTACCCAGGCTGAGCAGACAGTCAGCTCGGCAGGGGTTACTGCGAGGACCTGGGCTACACTTTGTGTCATAGATGCTGAGGTGAGCAGAAGAGGCCTCCGTCCCCGGCAGCACCTCCCGCCTGCCTCTGGAGCTGGAGACAGGAGCACACACACTCTCCCAGGGAGAGCTTTATGCCAGCTATGTTCACCATCTTGCTAGCCACTCCGGTGCCATTTTTCTTGCTACCCCCAAGAGTTACCCCAACAGCAGAAAACTTAATACCAGGCCTTTAATCTCTCTCTTTCCGTCACTTCAGGCGGCTGTCTTCTGCCTTTGGCTGTCTTGGCTTGTGAGGTAAGTGTAAAGTAGAAAAGAGGGGAAGAAACCAGTGTGACGAGTGAGAACACTTTGGGGGGTCCCTCCTGGGGCACACAAGAGGGACCTGTTGGCATGTTCTATACGCCCATCCTGAGAAAGTGAGGCTTCAGGCTGTTCCCCAGCAATGACATGAGCAGTTCAAAGAGAAAGGGAGAGCCTGGTAGGTGTGAGTGTGTGTGTGTGTGTGTGTGAGTGTGTGTGAGTTGGGGCTGGGTTGGGGGGAGGGGTTGCTGAGCAAGCTTCCCCTGCCTGCCTTCCCTTTTCTTCACCAAGGTTCATCCCTCAGTTGATGATGCTGTGGCACAGCAGGTTAAGTCACCACCTACAATGCCAGCATCCCACGTAAGCACCAGTTCTAGTCCTGGCTGTTGCACTTCCAACCCAGCTCCCTCCTAATGCATCTGGGAGAGCAGCAGCAGGTGTCCCAAATGGAAGATGAAAGTAGACTGAAGATACATCTGTCTCTCTCCCTCTACCTCTGTCTCTCCCCCACCCCAACTCTGCCTTTCAAATAAATAAATCTCTAAAAAAAGATAAAGATTCTCCCCTCAGAGATGCCCAGCTCCTCCAGCATTAGATGTATTCCTGTGAGTGGTCCCCACAGCCTTTCTGTTCCCCCTGGGCCTGGGCAGGCCAGTCATGAGTGGTGAGCAGCAGCAGAGCTGAGGACACAGGTCTGCCCGCCCACTGTGGCCCTCCCCTCTGCCAGCCTCTCTGAGCCTAGCCTGTCCTGGGTATGAGCACATCCTCCTCTTGGGGCTGTTGGGTCTCTGCACATTCTCTCCACACCCAAAATAATTGCATCACATGGATAACTGGTATTAATTGACCGCTGTCCATTTACCTGTCCATGTGATAGGCATCTTACAAGTGTGGCTCCCTCTGCACCTCATAGCAACCTTATGATGTGTGTACCACTACTATCATCTCCACTTCACCAATGAGGAAAGTAAATATTAGAATGGGAGTTCCAGGGGCGGCAACTGTGGTGCAGTGGGTTAAAGCCCTGGCCTGAAGCACTGGCATCCCATATGGGAGTCGGTTCTAGTCCCAGCTGCTCCTCTTCCAATCCAGCTCTCTACTATGGCCTGGGAAAGCAGTAGAAGATGGCCCAAGTCCTTGGGCCCCTGCATCCGTGTGGTACACCCAGAAGAAGCTCCTGGCTTTGGATCAGCCCAGCTCCGACCCTTGCAGCCACCTGGGGAATGAACCAGCTGATGGAAGACCCCTCTCTCTCTGTCTCTACCTCTCTCTGTAACTCTCTCTTTCAAATAAATAAAATAAATCTTTTTTTAAAAAAAAAGAATGGGAGTTCCTGAAGTCCAGCCAGATCACTACCCAGCATGAGCAGTGGGGTTCTGCAGGTGGGCTGGGAGCCAGTTGATTTTTTTTAAAGATTTATTTATTTATTTATTTCAAAGTCAAAGTTACACAGAGAAGGAGGGTTAGAGAGAGAGAGAGAGAATCCGCTGGTTCACTCCCCAATTGGCTGCAACAGCCAGAGCTGCTCTGATCCAAAGCCAGGAGCCAGGAGCTTCTTCTAGGTCTCCCACATGGGTGCACATGGGTACAGGGGCCCAAGGACTTGGGCCATCTTCTACTGCTTTCCCAGGCCACAGCAGAGAGCTGGATTGGAAGTGGAGCAGCCGGGACTCAAACTGGTGCCCATATGGGATGCTGGCACTGCTGACCGTGGCTTTACCTGCTATGCCACAGCCCTGGCCCCCATGGGGCCCAGTTTTATGATGCTGATGAAGATGTGAAGCAAGTCTTTAGATGTTCATTTTCTCCATACAAGTAAGGGCTGCTTGCTGGAATCCCAGATTGTGTTATTAAGGGTAACCAGTTTAATTTTCATAAACTAAAATTAGCTCACCACATGAGTTGATCTTATGTGCTAATATTTCACAGAGAGGTGGGAAGTTTGGCAAAGCTGTCCCTGAGCACACACGGAGAGCTGGTAAACCCACAATTTTCACAACTCTTCATTACCAGGTGTTACTGCCTTTGCCTTGAGTTGTCAATTTCTGTCACTGTTTTCTTGCTCTTGAATGATGTCTGGCTGTTATTTCAGCTTCATCACTGTTTATTTAATTTGTTGTGGGCTTAACCGTATTGCGAATGGTGAGGCATATTGGATATTTTGACTTGCTATTTTACAAAACCTATGTTGAAGAAATGTATATATCATGTTAAATAAAAACCAAATGAAATTGTGTATATTTAACCATTTTTTTTACCTTAGATTAAACCATACAAAACTGACTATATTTAACCAAAATTACCTACAAATATGACAGTTACACATTGTTCCATCTACTAGTTCAAATATAAATTATTCATATCCTATTTGCAAGACAATTGTATGTACATTTCCCTCCAAATTACATTTCATTGGTAATATTCTAATCTATGAAATCTAAACAATTTGCCACATACAGTCATTTAGCTGTAAGAAAATTTCTAAGTTATTGTAAGTTTGCTTACAATCCTGATTGTAAGCTGATATTGTTTCCTACAAATCACTTGCTTAGGTTCACGTCACATTCTTGATCACATGATTCCTTTTCCCATGTGAGATGGGGAGGGGTGGGACACACAGAGGCTGGGGTCTTTTGTGCCACCTAAGCAGACTGACAAAGAAGCTGTAAAAGCAGCACCTTGGGGTCTGAGGAGGTTTTTCAAGCCCCACAACTGGTAAGCGTGGATTCTGCATCGAGACCCAGGCCAGCTCACAGGTGCAGGATCTGATATATATATATTGGCAGACAGTTTCAGTACCATCCTTATGGTGGCCTGAATGAAAAACCTCAGACTTACTCGACTTCTTTTTAGGGAAATTGGGGCATGCACATTCATTGAACGCCGACTGTATGTGTGTTCTTTTAGGTCAAACCTCATAGAACACTACAACTAGCCCTGCAAGGGTGGGCTGATCAGTCCACACAGGTAGAGATGTAGCTGTCCAAGCTCTAGGATTAGCTCAGTATTGTAGACTTGATGGACATGGAAAGCAAACTTCAAAACCATGTGACCGTTCTCCACCATGTCTTGTTTTTTACTCCTTCCCCCCTCCTTGCCATATTCAATTTACCAACTAATCCTCTTGGTTCCACCTGAAGTGTCTCTCCCCTCTGCCATGTTCACTCTCCACTCTCTATCATTGTCTGTCCCATGGACAAGAGCAGCAGCCTCCTCACTTCTTCCTCACTTCTATCTCTTCTCATCCTCTCCACCTGGCTCCCAACTTGCTCCCTACATCACCACTGGACATCAGATCTGATCCATCTGATCAGACCCTACCTCTTCAGACCCTGCTTGCAGGATGTAAAACCCTTCAGAATCTGACTCTAACCCGTATTGCTGGCCATCTCTTCCAAAGTCCCTGCCATTAGCTCCCCCTGCCCCCTGCCCCACAAAACCAACAAAGCCTCCAGTGACTCTACATTCTGTCCAGTGCTCCAAGACATTTCCAGCCCAACTGCTGGACCTCCGTACACTGACCACTCGGGGTGCCCGTAGGCACTTTGGAAAGAAGTCAATCCATCCTGTGCCTGGAAATTTCTTCCTGGAAGGCACAATTCAATGGTCACTGCCAGTGAGAGAGTCATTCAGAGTGCCATGCAATTCACAGCTCCTCCTCTTTACTCCACCAGACTTTGTACACATTTTCAGTTGAACTCTTCCTGATGGATGATATATATATATATATAGTTATTGAAATGTCTTCTATCTTTCCCACTTGATAATGAGCCTCTAGGGGATAAAGATCATGTTGTATTTATATTTGGATTTCCAGTATTCCAGAGAACGCCTGGCACAGGTCAATGCTCAACCAGTGTCCATTAAATGTATCAATGGCCCGGTAGGCTCTCAGGTACATCGGAGCACACAGTGAAGCTGTTCAGTACAGCCGACTGAATGCAGATCTGGAGTAAGAATGTTGAATTCTACCTGAGGCTTGCCTACCCACTGGCCACGTCACCAGTAGCAGCGTAGATCTGGGTCTCAGTCCTCCCACTTGTAAATGGAGGGAGGGTAGTGGACATCTGAGTACCCTTATAGACTCAGGGCTGATGATCCAAATGACTTGACAGCTCACTCCAGAAAATATTCCTTCTCTCACCAGAAAGAAACCATCTCCGAAGTTTCACAAGGGAGTCATGGCGCAAAACTGCAGGCCTGTGGCAGAGTCTTCCTTCATCAAGTTCAAGGAGCAGGACTTCAGCTCCTTGCGGGATCATTGCTTAAGCAGGCGCCAGCTCTTTGAGGATGAGACATTCCCCGCCACGGCTTCTTCCATAGGCCATAAGTTGCTCCAGGGAAAGAACCTGTCCCAAGTGGAGTGGAAGCGGCCACACGTGAGTGAACCCCCAAGAACACACCCAGCTCTGGGACCCTTGGAGCACCTGCCTTGGTGCCTCCCACTAAAAGGAGGAAGGACTCAGAATGAAACTGGCCTGGTCCCTCTGCTACAGTGGTCAGTGGTGTATGCACTCGGGGGGATGGGGAGACTAATGAAAACAGGACCTGGGACCCTTGAGCTGTACGTAACCCAGTTCTAACAAACTACATCATTATGTTGAGTGAGCACATCACTAGGTTAAAATGCCTGTTTTCTCACCAGAAAAATGGGAAACCCCAGTTATGAATATTATAGTAGTTGGTCTATAGGTATAGTAGTTGGTCTACAGTCTCTTCCACCCCCGTTATTGGGTCCATTTATCAGTCTGCCATCCTTTATTCTCTTCAGATATCAATAACTGTATGTCCTTTTCTGTATCCCTATCTGAATTTCCTCCCAGGGAATATATCATGTCAGTCATTCATACTGTAGGATGAATTTCAGTGCTTGCCCTGCCCCTCTTTTATATTTACATGTTTAATCTTGTAGAAACTTGATCACCTATAAAAGAATTTCAGACATCAGCCATCAAATTAAGGAGATATAGCAGAGCAATGTTTAAACCAGCCTCATTTCCTCCCCAGCAGATGTACACTACTAGTTCTGCCTTGCAGCAAGGGGTGCCCTGATGATTTTTCTAGAACAATCTCAATTTTAGGGTGTGAAACTCCATGGGATATTTCTCATGGTCATAATCTCCTCGGGATTAATGTTGAGGCAAAATATCTGGATAAGAACCTCTGTGAAGGTTCTGAAACCCATTGCTGCTGTTGGTGCTTCTGCAAACTGATGGCACAACCCAGACCAAGGGAAAACAGTATGATATCCAGTAAGTTAATGAATCTAATATCAGCAGCCATCACTAAACGCTGAATACCCACCAAGCATTCTACTGGGCTCTTTCAATATGGCCAGGGGAGGTTAAACAGAAAAGGAACTTTCTGGCTGTGGATACATAGTGGATATCTGCAACAGGGAAAAGTTGACGGCATCCAGCTGTACGGGAGACAGCCTCTTCCCTGCATCTAGACAGATTTGTAGCTTAGGGGAAGGGAAGCGTTCATGGGGATGAGGTTAGGTGAGTCCTCAAAAGTTCTACGAAAATATGCATGTTGCTAGCTGTGACCCAAGGGAACGTCACATTTAAAGGCTCAGAGTCATTCATTCATTTGTTCACTCATTCGTGTATTCATTCACGTGAGGAGCTGCTTAAAGGAAGATGTGGGTATTTCAGCCTCCTAGGGTCTTTCTCATTATCCATCCTCAGTAAATCTCCACCAACGACTTCATTCTTCTGACCTTCACCTGTCAAGGAGAGCTAAGGCAGGCACCACGCATGCTGTTCTTTTCCTCATGTGGTACTTGAGTGTGTAACAGGGACTCTGCTAGGATTTGGATGAATGAATACACGAATGAGTGAACAAATGAATGAATGACTCTGAGCCTTTAAATGTGACGTTCCCTTGGGTCTTTTATCACAGCTAGCAACATGCATATTTTCGTAGAACTTTTGAGGACTCTCCATGTGTCCTCTCTTCCTTAATCTCCTCTGTTTGCTCCCAATTTTATAGGAAGGTGAGTTGAGGCTCAGCCAGGTGATGAGACTTGCCCAGGTGACATGGTTAGGGAAGGGAAGAGTCCAGGATTGAAATTCAGACTCCTGACTCCACATACTGTATTCTTACTCACATGGACATGAATGCATAATGGGAACTCAGCTTGGATTTGGGTGAATGAGTGATAGAACACTTGAATGAATGACTCTGAGTTGTGAGATGCAACTTTCCAGCTTGTATGTGCATTAGAGAAAATTCGGGTTGCCCTCTTTTCTAGGCAGGATGGCAGAGGAATAAACCAATGTGTTCAACCCTTCAACATTGTAATGACCTTGACAGCCATAGTTGTAACTGTGGTCACAAACAGCCCGAGACAGGAACCAGAGCCAGCCTTGTCCAATCCTTGTCATGATGGCCAACACTCACAGAGCCTCCCATAGGGCTGGCTTGCTTTTAGAATCCCTGATTTATTGAATCTTTGTGGCAACTCTATGATGCGGTACTTTTACTAACCTCAATTTGCAGATGAGAAGCTCCTGGCTTCAGTCTGGTCCTGCCCAGTTCCAGCCATTGTGATCTGATGGAAGTTTCCTCTGTCTCTCCCTCTCCCTCTCTGTAACTCTTCCTTTTAAATAAATAATAAATCTTTTTTTTAAAAAAGGATATACCCATTAAAAGTAAATACATAAGTAAAAATAATAATGAAAAGAATGGGCTCGTGGCCAAAGCACATTGCCTAATGCATGCTCCCAGCTCAGCATATAAGCCCCTGTGATGCCTGTGGCCACCCCAGAGCAAAACATCTCCTACGCAGACAACAACGGTCATCTTCGCACAGCCAGAGCAGTGCCTGAAAGGATCATCTTCAGAGAAGGAATAGGTAGAAATATGAGTGAATATGATGAAGATAGACCACAGGACAGTAACAGAAGTGACAGACAGTGACCACACCAATAGCATTGCCATCAAGCCAAAGGACTTTGATGCCAACACATTAAAGCCCACTAGTGAAAATGGAAAAGGGAGTGAGGTTGCCCCTTGTCCCTGCCTAAACTGTGGCCATCGTCTGAAAGGGCAGAATGCCAAGGCAGATGCTAAATACACCGTTCCTCAGCCACAAGCAGTGGTCTGCAGGTGTGCACAAGACTTTGAGGGGAATGCAGGGATAGGCAAATGCTATCACATTGTAAACAACACTCCTGGGGTGACTGGGGGAGCGGAGCTGGCCTGCTGCCACTCCAGAGGATATGCTCTTTGTTGTTGTTGTTTAATTTTAAAAATCTTACTAGAGAGAGGGAGAAGTCTCCTACTCATGAGTTCACTTCCCAGATGCCTGCAAGAGCTCATGCCAAAGCCAAGAGTGGGAGCTCGATCAGGTTTTCCACCTGGCTGACAGGTACTCAACCACTGAAGCTGCCTCCCCAGGTGCACATTAGTAGGGAGCTGGAGTCAGGGGTAGATCCATACTCAAACCCAGTCACTCCCAACACGCAACACAGGCGTCCAAGCAGCAGCATCTTAAACACTGCACCCAGTACCTAACCCCAGAGAGAGCATTTCCTTTTATTTTTTAAAATTTATTCATTTATTTGAAAGTCAGAGTTAGACAGAGAGACAGAGAGAGATTCTTCCATCTACTGATTCCCTCTCTCTCTCTCTCTTTTTTTTGACAGGCAGAGTTAGACCGTGAGAGAGAAAGACAGAAAGAGAGGTCTTCCTTCCGTTGGTCCACCCCCAAAATGGCCGTGGCCTAATTCATGTTTATATTCTATCATGTTCAATAATGACTGCGCCCTAGACTCTGGCTTGGCCTGTGGGGGCAGCCTTTTTCATTCTGCAGGTATTACAAAAGAACTGCATCAATATTTATTGAGCAAGGACTCTGTCAGCTGCTGAGCTAAGCACTGCACTTCCTGCTCCTCATTCCAGGTGGCAGGTCTGGTTCTCCTCCACTGCAGGGCATAGTCGTGGCATCCAGCAGCTGGCCCTTGCCATGGTGGCTCTATCACGTGTTTCTCCCACCTGGGTGCACCTGCTCTGTGTTCATGCTCATTTTACATGGAAGGATACTGAGGCTTAGCCAAGCAGAGCACAGAGCTCCAGGCTCAAGGTCATGCAGGGAGAACTGTCATGGCAGAATCCACACTGGTTTGTCTGCCGGGGCTCTCCAAGCGTGCCCACCATGAGGAAGGGCTGCAGCTCCGTGGCAGAGGAATGGAGTGAAACAGTCCTCACTCCTGGTCCCACCCTGGGGCCCCAGCCAGTGAAAGTCCCGTGAGAGGAGGGCTCTGGGTGTCCCTGCTCATGGCAGCAGCCTCCTTTAAAAGATCCAACTCCTTTTCCAGTATGGAAAAAGTGAGATGGAGTGGGGAGTGGGGTGGCACACTTGAGACACTGAGGTGCCAGCATCCCGTATCAGAGTGCTGGGGTTTGAGTGCCGTCTCTGCCCCTGCTGCTGCTCCCAGCTTCCACTCGTGAGTCTGAGAAGGCCAACATGGAGTTCTGGGCTCCTGGCATTGGCCTGACAGCCCTGACTATTGGGGAGTGAGCCAGCAGATGGGAGATATTCTCTCTCTCTCTATCTCTCTCTCTCTCTTTTTCTCTCTGCTTTTAAAATAAAAAGAAACAAAACTTCATTTCAAAAGCTCTTAGGGTGCCCCCAAGGTGTTTTATAATTGGCTCCGTGGCCCCAGCACACTGCCAGACTCAGGCAGGGCCTTCTTCCCTGCTGGCTTGTGTTAGAGGAGACGCGGTTCTGCCTAGCTTTGGCTCTGGCCAGGCAACCCCCACCCTGCACGCCTGGGCCTGAGCGTGTTCCGCCTGGCATCCGACAGGCTGGTGTCTGTTGGGAAAGCAGGGAAGCAGTGCAGGGGGAGGATGCCCTCAGCTGGGTGAGGTGTACACTTCTGTTTGTCCCGGAGTCTGCACCTCCACCAGGAGACTGGCAGCTCAGGCAGGGCTGGCAGGTGCTCCTGGACACATGACTCTGTATACTGATCACTGTGGAGCCAAAGAATCCATTTACAGCCCTGCCCCGTACCCTGGGAACTTGCTTGTCAATATAAGAAGAAATGACACAGCCAAAATTACCAAACTGTGCACCTTGTACCACAGAACTGCAGGCAGAACTGCACTGAGAGGTAGCTGAGACAAACACCGAGGGCTCCTTGTGCACACAAACCTCGAGGCCTGGCTGTGGCTGGGACGGGAGACAGACCCTGGCACAGTGTGCCTTGAATGTGCATGTGGGCCCCCTGCAGGAACTCTCAGGTCAGCTCAGAGTCCCTCAAATTCTGCCAGACACTGCTGCTCTCTGGAATCCTCCACTCGCCTCACCCCGCCCTTTCTGTGGCTGGCAGGTGCTTTGTGTGTTGGAGGTCAGGGAAGAATTGGACACTGAGTAAACAGCACTTGGGACAAGGGCCCGGGCACCTTCCGGTCTCAGTCTGAGTTAGCTGCATCTGAGCAGTGGGCAAGAACTGAGAAATCGCATGTCCCATGTGGCGTAAGGCTGGATTTGAACCTGGAGTCCAGAATGCCTAAGCTTCGGTATGAGCTTCTCTGGGACTTTATTATGTTTAGAAAAGTCTCCTCTAATACAGATATCCCATTCCGTTTTGTCCGTTTGCAACCTCTTAATAAAATGCTGGTTTGTGGAGGGCTATTTGCTACAAGAATCTTGAATCCTCATTTACGTTATCCTCACAATGTTTGTGTGGGCATCATTGCCTCTGATTCCTGCCTTCCTGGTAGCAGGAAAAGCTGAAGAACAAAGGGAAGGTTCAAACTCTGATTTTCAGTACTCAACTAAGAATTAACCTTGGTCCCTCAAAGACAAAGGGAATGATGTCTTAGGAACCCCCCTGGGACGTAGAGGACGAAGGATGCTATAGTGTTTCTTCCTCTTTCCTAAGGATTTGTCAGCGGGCCCCCCTCACTTCATCCTGGAAGGTGTGAGCAGATTTGACATCCAACAAGGAGAAGCAGGTAAGAAATCAGCATTTTCCTGGGAAGCCACTGTGCCTTGGACCAAGTAGATAGATGCCCATCTGTATACCAGCCCATAATCCCCCATCAGGGCTTCTCCTGCCTGGAGAGATGATCTCTCCGTGGGCATCTTTGTGGCATGAAATGTCATGGCAAGGATTGACTGCATGGAAAGTGTGGGAGGGAAGGGCTCACATGACATCCAAAGAGGAACTCAAGACCACACAGTCCTCAGCGGGGAAGAGGAGAGAAATCCGATGAGGGCTATAGGGTTCCCAGCATGCACAGGGGCTGAGCAAATATGAGCAGAGAAAAATAGAAATCTGGTTACTGCAATTGCATGGAACACTCTTGTCCCTGATGTTGGCAGCCAAACTCACTATGATGTTAGCCCTGGGTGCCTATGGGCAAAAGAGAATCAGGATTACGTCAGCTCCTCAGCTTCACCCCAGGTCTGGCTGGGGCATCTTCGCCCCATCTTCACTCACTGTCAGCTACCACCACTACCAGAACACCACCAGCCCTTTGCCTATCTTGCTCAGAACTGACCCACTGAATCCTTCCCCCAGTGCTCTTTCAAAGGGTAGAAAACCATTACAATCTGAACAGCCATAATCCAAAACTCCAAAATTCAAAACGCTCTTAAATCCAAACTTTTTGGGGGCTGGCGTGATGCCACCGTGGAAAATTACACACCCGACGTGACGGATTGCAGTAAGATGCAGCTGCACTACAGATGCTGTGTCACATTGCCTTCAGGCTGTGTCTAAGGTAGCCAGGGAAGAAAAGGGTGTTTCATGTTTAGACATGAGGCCATCCCCAGGATATTTTCTTTGGGATATGCAAATGTCCCAACATCCAAAAGCTAGACATTTCTGCTTCCAGGCATTGCAGATACGGGATTGAGAAGGAGCTGTGCAGACCCTGGAGACAGGGACCTGTGTAATCCTGGGGAGGGGCTTCCAGGTGTGGCCAGTCAGCTTCCTGTGGCTCTACCCTTTTCCAGGAGACTGCTGGTTCCTGGCAGCGCTGGGCTCCTTGACCCAGAACCCACAGTGTCTGCAGAAGATCATGCTACACCAGAGCTTTTCTCACCAGTATGCGGGGATTTTCCGCTTCCGGGTACGTGTACCGCTTCCTGCACGACCGGGTTCTCTGTGAGCACAGGGAAGTGGCGAGAGGCAGGCTGAGTCTCAAGGCCTGGCAGCTGGAGAGAGGAGTTGGGGAAGTCCCCTCTCTACAAGGGACTGGCGTTTATGGTCTGACAGCGCATGCGAAAGAGGAGAGTCGCAATGTTTTTGTGCAAATGAAGAAAAATGGCAGAAACAATTAGCAAGAGGAAAGAGCTGTGGGTCAAGAATCCTGCAGCCAGCACTGAACATTTGTCTCCAAGTCTATTTCTGTGCCATGGCGTGTTCTGTTGATAACAGGGGCTTTCTATGAAGCTGCAACACCTCACTGGCTGAGTTCCCCATTCGTTATTCATTACTCTTTCCTCAAAAAGATCTTCATAATTCTTGCACATTTATTCTTTCATGAGCATTAAAAAACCCTTTTGTCTAATTAAAAAGAAGCACCATTATGATGCAGAATAGAAGAGCCTTAAATGTATGTATTAATTTGGAAAAAATTACTGTTTTATTATTTTAATTATTCCTTTCCAGAAACATGGTATATCTCTATATGTATTCAGAAGTAGTTTTATGCCCTTCTATAAAATGTTGCGGTTATGTTTTCATATTGGTGCTGTGCCGTTCTTTGTAAATTTATTCTCAAATATTTTATGATTTTGTACCGAATGTGAATGAGGTTTTATTCCTCTCATTTCTAGCTTGATGTTGCTGGAAAATAGAAAAGCTACTACTTATGTATTTAACTCTATCCAGCTACCTTACCAATTTTTTATTAGTTTTCCTTTTTTTCTTTACCTGATAATATCTGTAAGTAAAGATAATTCTCTCATTTTAATATTTGTAAAACCTATTTTGTTCCTTTGTCTGTCACATGGGAAAGAACCTCAGTATTCTGGTTTTTTTTTTAAAGATTTATTATTTATTTGAAAGACAGTTATGAGAGAGGGAAAGCCAGAGTGAGAGATCTTCCATCTACTGATTCACTCCCCAGAGGCAGCTGCAGCTGGAGCTGGGCCAGGCTGAAGCCAGGAGCCAGGTGCTTCTTCTTCCAGGTTTCCCACATAGGTGGCAGGGTCCCAAGCATGTGGGCCACCTTCTGCTGCTTTTCCCAGGCCACAGCAGGGAGCTGGATCAGAAGTGGAGCAATGAGCACTTGAACCCGTGCCCATGTGGGATGCCGGTCAAGAGGGAAATCCTGCCTTCTCTGGCTTTTAGGAACATATTTTCTTGACATTCTGTTCTTTCCATACACTGTTGGATTCAATGTGCTGGGAGTGCTGTTAGCATTTTTACCTATATCATGCATGAAATTGGTTTCTAAGTGATGTTACATTTATCATGTTTGAATTACACTAATTTTAAAAAATGAACTGATTATGCATGACTTTTTAAATATGAAGTAATTTGAATAACAGTTGCTAATCCCTGATGATCTGTTTTGTGAAAGTAAGATTGACCATTGTTGAAGGCCTCCCTACTCTTCAAATGTGATTCTTTAACTCTCTCAGTGTATTCAGCTATGGGTCTGCCTGAACCTCGTATTTCTACTGGAATGAGTTCTGGACATTTATGCTTTACAAGAAAAAAACTCCACTGTTTCTTCTGTGTTTCCAAATGTACTGCCATAGAGTTCCACGTACGATTTTCAGAGGGTTCATTCCATCTTGTAATCTATGGCTAAGCCTGCCTTCTCAGTCACAGTGCTAGATGTTCATTTTCCCAGTTTTCTTAATCCAACCAATTGATATAACTAATTTTTTTAGCAAATTAACTTTGGGTTTTCATTTTTCTTATTTTTTTGAAATTTTTTCTAAATAATTAACTTCCATTTAATTTTATTTTATTTTTTATTTATTTATTTTTTGACAAGCAGATTTAGACAGTGAGAGAGAGAGACAGAAAGAAAGGTCTTCCTTCCATTGGTTCACCCCCAAATGGCTACTGCGGCCAGCCCACTGCGCCAATCCGAAGCCAGGAGCCAGGTGCTTCCTCCTGATCTCCCATGCGGGTGCAGGGCCCAAGCACCTGGGCCATCCTCTACTGCCTTCCTGGGCCACAGCAGAGAGCTGGACTGGAAGAGGGGCAACTGGGACAGAATCCGGTGCCCTGACCCAGTGTGCGGGTGCCACAGGCAAAGGATTAGCCTAGTGAGCCATGGTGCCAGCCAAATTTAATTTTTATTCTTTTATGTTCTCCTGGTTAATTTTATTGTTCGTTTTGTTTCTTTCCTGAAATTACACATTTAATATCCTTAGTTTTTTCTCAGTAATGTAAGGCTCATAATTTATCTCTGAGGTCTTACCTGGAGCCATCGGTTTCAATATAAATGACTTCCTTTTATAAATGTTAAGATGTTGTGTTCTTAGTTTCATTTTTTTCTTTCACATGGTGGTTTTTCTTAATGTTTATTTCATTCTCAAGTGATTAAGTTTGCAGAGAGTAATATTCCAGTTGCTGGGTTTTCATTTTATTAAATTATGGTCAGAGAATATAATTTATACAATGTCTGTCTCCGTTTGGGGAAATTACTAAGTTATTTGTATTTGTGGCCGTGTCCAGAACAGCTCCTGTGAGTGGCTCCTGGATGCACAAGAGATGCGGACCATCCACTCATTCGTCAGTTTCGTGTAGGGAATCAACACGTGTTCTGACTTGCAGTTGCCATCACCTGTGCTGTCTGTTTTGTCTCAGCCCCATTTGCCTGCTTGCTGTACCAAGTTCTGAAACAGACAAAGCTGCCCCTCATGGCTTTTCATTGGAGATCCCTGATGCTTCCAGACCTTCCGGCCAGCCTCTGCCTGTGCTCTTCTTTGCTGGTCAGGGGGTTATGATCTTGCCATCTTCTTGTCAGTGTCGTAAAGCTTGCGTAGGGTCCCCACCTGCTGCACTTACCTTGCTTTTGGCCACGAGTTCATGTTCTCCTGCTGTCATCTTGGCACCTCGCCCTCATACTTCCCTTCCATCCTTGGCTGAGCCTTTGCCATCGCTGTCATTTTCCCGGTGTGATGAGTGTATCTCTTATACGTAAGTATGTAAGAAGAAACTGAAAAGTCACTAGCCGCCACTGTTTCTTCCCTTTCCTCCTTGTCTTAACACTTTTCCTCTAACGTCTCCTCCATGGAGAGAAGCAAGACCTTCAATCACCTCCTCAGATGACAGGAAGTCTCACAGGCTCACCCTCGAGAACAGGTCACACTCAGGAGTGCAATTCTGGGATCCAGTTCCTTTTCCTCGGAAGTCTGTAAGCGTTACCCCACTGTCTTGTAGTATCTAACAGTGCAGAAGAGAGATCCAGAGTTACTCTGTTCTCCTGACTTTCAGCACGGGCTTCCTGGCTGCTTGTCTGTAAGAGATGCTCACTCGCTCATTTGCTCGCTATCTCTATATATGTGTGTGTGTGTGTGTCTGTCTGTCTGTCTGTCTGTCTTTATGGAGTTCAGGAAATTCTCAAGACTCTATCTGGATATATGTCTTCTAGAAACTCATCTCATGGGGCCAGTGTGTGGTGCAGCAACTAAAGCTGCTGCCTGCAGTGCTGGCATCCCATATGGGTGCCAGTTTGAGTCCCAGCTGCTCCACTTCAATCCAGCTTGCTGCTAATGGCCTGGCAAAAGCAGCAACAGATGCCCCAAGTGCTTAGGCCACTGCACCCACATGGGAGACCTAGAAGAAGCTCCTGGCTTCAACCTGGCGCAGCCCTGCCTTTCAAATAAATAAATAAATCTTTATTTACAAAAGAAAGAAAAAGCAAAGAAACTCATCTCACTGGAATTCAGCATTTTCAATCTGAAGACCTGCCTCCTGCTCAGCCAGGTTTCCGTGCCTTTATCCTGGGCTCCCGCCTTCATCATGTTCTTGCTTCCTGCGTGCCAACATGTGCATCCTGATCTTCCAACAGGTGCCCAGGTGCTGCTGCTGCTGCTGCTGGTCCAAGGACCACACCGCAGGAGCAGCTGAAAGGCTCCAGGGCTGACCTGTGTCTGAGTCTGTCCCGGGGCTGCCAGCATAGAGGGAGTTAGGGAGGTGGTTGGACAACCTAAGGCCCAGGTGGGACACACTGTGCACTTCCGCACGTGGTCCTGCAGAAGCGGCTGTGGTGCTGGCCTCTGCGATCTCTTCTTGTCCCTGTGTGCTCTGGCCCTGCTTCCAGAAAGGACCCAGTTCCTAGAGTACCTCAAAAGGTCTGTCAACAAAGCTCTGGCTTCCTTATCAGACCCTTGGCTATTGCAAAGATGGCACCAGCATGGTCTACAGGAGTTGGGAGTCTACAGGCATTGTCCAAATGCCAGTCCTCCTCACCCAGAGCCAGGAACCAGGACACAAAGGTCAGTAGTCTCATTCTTGGCCACAGTCAGGTCAACTGCACCTTATCTGGAATGGAACTCTTACCTGTGCTCCCTTTGTGTAGACAGAGCAAGCCTGGTCCCCGTTATCCGGGAGGAGAAGAGAGGGGAGGAAACCTTTAGAGGAAAACCCACTGGAAGTGCTCTTTCAAGCCAGGACTCTCTCCCTCTTCCTCTCTCTGTCGCTGTCCCTGTCCCTATCCTCCTCCCTCCCCTACTTTTTTTTAAAATTTCCTTGTGTATATTCTACTAGAATGGCAAAGCATTTTCCTACATAAAACATTATCATTTTCCCATTACTTCAAAGCAATCCAATAAATAACTTTACAGTAAAAGGGCCTGAATGAACTCATTCTTGATAGCCAACTGTGCACCAGATAGCATCCTGGGCGCTGAACATCCCAGCTGTTAAAGACACGGGCCCCCTTCTCAACACTGGACTCTCACCCTCACAATCTCAGCCGACTCTGCTGTGGCCCTTGGGCCAGCTCCTACTCTTCCAACCAACTGACAGATGCAGAATCTGAGTCACAGAGAATCAAGCGTCTTGCTCAGCATCTGTTGTTTGGGTGATAAGAGGCAACACCAGAATCCAGCACAGTCCCATCAATGACACCGTCTACTGTACGTTGCTTCAGAATTCAGCAGGAAGTCCAGATGGTTCTTCCAGGACCCCACTTTGTAGGAGCTGTGTCCAGGCTTCCGGGTGATCTCCCTCCCAATGCCGTCCCTGTGACCTCAACCTCCCCTACCTCCGCACCTGCCCAGAGAATGTTGAGTCCACGGCTCTACTGCGAGCTCCTTCAGAGCAATGGCTCATTAGTGAGGGTGAGATCATCTCCGTGGCTGTCTCTGCTGACAACGCCAGCTCTTCTCTGGAAGTGTGTCCTCAGCCGGACACACAGCCTGGCCTCTGGGGTGTGTGACTGTGCGAAGGTCATGTGCATGAGAGGCCACATCCACCCAGGACTCTGCTGCCTACCTGGCGCAGACTTGCCTTTCTCTTTTCTGATGCCCAGTCCTGAAGCCAGCGCAGGGGAGGACAATGAAGGGGCACAAGAGGCTGCTTTGTCATGCACTGCCCTCCCGGGCAATGCCTACCGGGTGACCCACCCCGAGCTGCACTCTAAGGTTGAAAGCAGTCTGCTCTGGTGAGGGGCACCTGCTTCATCGGTGCTCTTAGTGGTGGCAACGCCATCCAGTCTCGTGTCTCAGCTGTGACAACAGGGCCAGCAGGCGGAAGGCGGGCCACAGGGGGGCTGTCGCTCTTATTCTTCCCAAGCCGGCAGTGTCGTTTTGCTTCCAGCCCCCCACCCCCATGTCCGCACAGTCTCCATGGCCTGGGGGTGTCTTCCCTAGATGCTTGCTACGTGCTTATACTCCACCTCCTCCCTCAAGTCTCCAGCTCCTCATGGCCATCCTGTTCCTCCCCAACCCCTGTGGTTGGCTCGCACTCCCCGTCTACCCTATGTTGCATCTCGGTGCTCTCGGAGGACATGCCCACGTTAGGCCACAGCAAGTAGTGAAGCCGAACTGGAACCCAAGTCTCTTCCACCCTGTCTGTACTTTCCTCGGCTACCTTGGCCCAGGGCTCCTCTCTCCCTCTGCCAGAGACGCAGGCATGCCTTTCTTCTGCTCAGCAGCCTGGATGACATCTTGTTCTGGGTGAAGCTGGTATGGTTTTCTTCCGGATGGAGTTGAGGGTGCATCCGTGGTGTTGGGGTGCAGGAGTTGGGGTGCAGGAGCTGCCCCACCTCCACTGAGGCATCTGCCTGTCTCTCTCCAGTTCTGGCAGTGTGGCTGCTGGGTGGAAGTGGTGGTGGATGACCGCCTCCCTGTTGTGGACAACGCCTGCCTCTTCGTGCATCCTCACCAAGGCAACCAAGAGTTCTGGCCCTGCCTGCTGGAGAAAGCCTATGCCAAGTAAGTATGGCACCCTCAGCCCAGACTTCCCACGCCAACCCTGCTGGCCAGCATCTCAACCTGCCAGGCACTCTCGGCCAGCTGGCCCTGCAGCTCCCCACGGCTCTCCCGAATGTAAGCAGTGTCCCTCGCGGCATCAGAGCCTTTGCCACCTGGCTGAACATCCTCTGTGAACATTTACCACCTCGAGGGTCAGCACTGGGGCCACTGAGAGAGGCCAGAGGCACTGAAGAAAGGGGCAGTACTGCAGTGACCAGATAGAGATGCAGAGACAATGTTACTGGTGTGGGCAGCACCCACATGAACACCTGAACCCTACCTGCTCAGTTGTCCTCCTGCTTATGGAGTGTGGGCATGAATTGGCCAAGTCTGTTGAATATAGGGGAGAGAATAGCTTATGTGGAGATTTTTTTAAACCCCCTCCCCCAAGGTTGGAACATCGAGAGGAGAATGGGGATGATGGCCAGGTTGGCTGCACATCCACCTGCCCAGATAATCTGCAGAGTGCATCTGCAGCACTGCCCCCTGCTGGCCGCCCCTGCCCTAAATCCCAGCACTGCCCCCTGCTGGCTGCCCCTACCCTGGATCCCAGCACTGCAGCCTGCTGGCCACCGCTGCTGTGGATCTCAGAACTGCCCTCTGCTGGCTGCCCCTGCCCTAGATCCCAGCACTGACCCCTGCTGGCTGCCCCTGCCCTGGATCTCTTCACTCCTCCCTCTTCTCCACCATGGTTGGGCCCACGCTGCCCACAAATCAGGCTGAAGCAGGGGACAAGGACCAGGCTCTCAGAATTCCCCCCTTCAGGTGGCAAGGGATGGTGACAGCATGACAAGCACAGCTCTCTCTGCTGTGCTTGCTGTCAGCCACAGGGGCTAAGAGTAGTCACCCGGCTCCCAAAGCGCCGGTATGACTGAACTCATATTTATTCAGTGGATGGAGTGAGATCTCCTTGTCCACACGCCAGCTACTGCCAAGATGGGTGTTATGGGAACTGTGGATAGACAGAAGGCGCCAAAGGACACAGGTAGGGAGCTAGTGGACCATGGAGGGTGGAGGCAGAGAAAGAAAGAGATTTCCCATGTACTGGTTCACTCCCCAAATGCGTGTGTATGTGTATGAGTGATTGAGGCTGAATGGTAGCTGAAGCCAGGAGCTGAGAACTCAGCCCTAACCTCCCACATGGGTGGCAGAAACCCAATTACTTCAGTCATCACCCCACGTCAGGGTGTGCATAGCTGGAAGCTGGGTGTGGATCCCTGTACTCCAATGTGAAACTCGTGCACCTTAACTGCTAAGGTAAATGCCTACTGCAGCACTATGGATTGAGGACCAGGAACCAGAATCCAGGAGCATCAAGGAAGTGGAGCAGTGAGACACAGCAGGGCATAAGCATGGCCAACCAGAGGCTCTGCTGTTGGCTGAGTCAGTGCTCCTGCAATCAGAGCCTAGTGCCGGCCATAACCTGAGTCAGAAGGAAGGAGAGACAGGATGCTAAGGTCTGCAACCAGTCCTAAAACAAGTTGGTAGAAATCTGTCATGTGGTACTTGCTGTGGCCACAACCCTTTGTCCTGTGCACCCTGGCTTTCTTTAATAAAACACTTCCTAGGGCTGCTGCTGTGGTGTAGCAGGTAAAGCTACCGCTCGTGACACACCAGCATTCCATGTGGGCTCTGGTTCATGTCCCAACTGCTCCTGTTCTGATCCAGCTGCCTGCTAGTGGCCTGGGAAAAGCAGAGGAAGATGAGCCCCTGCTACCCACGTGGGAGCTCCTGACTTTAGTCTGACTCCGCCCTGGCTCTGGCAGCCATCTAGGGAGTGAATCAGCAGATGGAAGATCTCTCTGTCTCTCCCTCTCTGTGTGTAATTTTTACCTTCAAACAAATACGTGAATCTGAAAAATAAAAATCAAAAGGCAGCAGGGCTGGTGACTGGGAGTCCTTGGAGGGCAGAACATATACCCTGCCTGGTGTCTGGCACACAGTCAGAGATTAACACTGCCACCAATCAGAGCAGATGCTCACTGTAATAGCGTCCAGTATTGGTGTGCATGATGCTGAGCAAACCCCATGAGGCCGAGCAGCTCACCCAGGTCCCACGGCTAAGCCTGTGGTGAGGCTGGGGCTCGACCCCTGGCCTGTGACTCCAGCACCTGTACTGCCCACCTCCACACAACGCTGTGCTCGTGGGACTGTCTAGTTCTGGAAGGCCAAGGAAGCGAGGCAGGGAGGAAAGTTCTGGTCCCCGCATGGGCAGCAGACTGCTGGAGTCCCAGCTGGATGAGTGGCAGGGGTGGCTGTGCTCCTAGTGGATCGGTAGTTCCTCGCCTGGGAAACGTGCAGTTAGGGCAGCCTCCTCCCTCCCCGGAGATGGTCAGAGCGGCAAAAGCAGGCCCCTGTGTAATCCAAATTCCTCCTCCCAGGCTACGTGGATCCTATTCCCACCTGCACCACGGCTACCTCCCTGATGCCCTGGTGGACCTCATGGGAGGATTAGTCACCAACGTCAACCTGCACTCTTCCCCTTCTGACCTGGTGAGGGCAGTGAAGATGGCAGCCAGGACTGGCTCCCTGATGACCTGTGCCACGCCGGAGGGGGTGAGTTGGCTGCAAAGCCGGGACCTGCTGCTTCTTTGCAACAAGGAGCAGTAGATTCCCAGGTGACCGTGGAGCCCTGGGCTCTCTGATTCTTGCTGGCCCAATGGGAGGGCAAGAGGCGCACCTCTGCATTATCCGAGTCTGTCTGAGTCGCCTGACTCCCTGTGCACGGGGACCGTTCTCACACTCTTTAAACATGTGGGCCTTGATTCACGTGATCCTGATCCCAAATGCCACTGGAAACCCAGGATGCACTCAGAACCCAGTTACAGCACAAGGAGGGAGATTCCTGGCCCCTGTAAATGGCCCAGCAGGCACATTGTGCAGTGTCTCCCTGATGGCCAGTGGTTGGACTAGCAAGCAGCGCAGGGTCTCAGGTCTCTGTGGGGTCCCTTCAGCCATGGGTGGTCTCCTGGGGCTGGACCTACCTGGAACCTCCACACCCAAGGGCCTTCCTACTCCACCTCTCAAGAAGAGAATTCTAGGCACCGGCACCTTCCCCAGTGAGCTGGGGGGACCCAGCTGGCTCTGCCCCTCTCTGAATTGAGGGCTTCCACGTCTGTGAGAAATTTACCTTGCTTTCTCCCCTGCAGCCAACAGGTCAGGCCCTGGTGATGGAGAACGGACTGGTGGCTAAGCATGCCTACACGGTGACTGGGGCTGAGCAGGTAAGGCCGGCCACAGGCCTGGTGTCTCTGCACTGGACTCGGCTCAGTGTTCTTCTCCCTCTACCCGGGAGCTGGCACAAAGGCCCCCAGCAAAGCTGCCAAGAGCCTTTATCACAGGCACTCCCGTGGTACCCACCACAGCCAGCCTCGGGTCCCCTGTCTGTCCAGAGTTCCTGGCACCCACGCCCACCCGCCTGAGGAACCTACCTGAGACACACTGTCCTTGAGCTGACTCATGTCAGCATGTCAGCGTGGCTGCAAGATTCAACCCCAGAGAGGAGGAGCTGACTGCCCCACTAGTGGACTCTGGAGGGGAGTTTGCCCTGAAAAGGGTTTCTTTGCAATGTACAAGCCGAACCACTATGGCAAAGCCCACTCCAAATAACAGACGCTTAAACAAGATAGTGGTCACCGCTCCCTCGGGGACACAGGCGATCCAGGGCACAAGGGTGTCTCTGCCTTCCTCAGCTCAGAGCTGCCATCTGGGAGTCCAAAACCAGCTCCTCCCAAACCCCTTCTCTCCCAAGTGAGGGAGGAAGAGGCCAGGGCACCCTCGTTTATCCGTGTCGGGGGCACGGACCATTTCCACTCACTGCCCACGAGTCTGGCCGTAGTCCCATGGCCCCACAAAGGCCAGGGTGTTCTAGCTGGACCACCATGTGCCTAGATAAACCTCTGTCTCTGTTCAAAAGAAGGAGGACATTGCTGGAGGGCACCCTTGGCCCTGGAAGGGAGAACTGACTTGGAACGGACATAAGTCTAAGGAGGTCGGTGGATGGAGTAGGGCCTGGAAGACCCTGCTGAAGTCCAGCCTCCTCCATCCACTAATGCAGAGGCTGAGGCCTGCCCGGAGAGATGTCTCTCACTGGGATCCAGAGACAGCACCTGTGACACGGCTGGTGCAGCCGCTGCAGCTCCTCACTTCTCATCTCAACGTCCCTATGAGGCTTTCCTGCTAACGCCGCCCATCTCTATTCTTCTAGCACTCTTTACATCTAATGATAATTTGTAAGCAGAGAGAGGCAGGGTCTAACCCCCAGGATACATTTCCCACAGGATTATGGAGCAAGGAATGCAGAGTATCAGGTTCTATCTGTCGCTTTCCCATGCTTGCACCACCTCCCTCTGCATCAGTCTCTCTCCCCTGGCCAATGACCTGAGGCCAGTTGCTCCATTGGTGGAGAATGTCCCAATTCATAAAATGGGACAATATCTCCTGTTTCCCTAGTGCCCTCTCTAGGGTAGGGGACTACTGTCTCCCACTAGGCATCTAATCTATACCTGTTGGATCAATGGATGGGAGCATTGGCATGAATGAATGGGTGAATTGCCCTTGGCTGTGAAGGGGACCCTGCTGACTGACCATCCCAGAACGTATGTGAGGAGCTCAAATGTTCTTTCCTGCCAGCGAGGAAGAGCTTCCTCTGAAACACACAGCCTAGAAGAGACCCTGGTCGTGACGTCACCTGACTCCCTGCTTCTGAACTGTGTGCCATTCCCTCTGCCCCTCCAAGGACCTCCCTGAGGTCTCCTTGGTGTCAGGCAATGCCATCATAACCACTGGCCACATATGGACACGCCTGTCCCCGCAGCTCCCCTGTCTCAGACATGGCCACATCTGAGGACAGAGAATAGACTTTATGTCATGTGCCAGTTTTGCTCAGTTGTCAGAGAGCCTGGATTACCAGGTTCATCAGGCTATGGCTCTGCTCCCAGACTGGGGAAAGAGAGCTGTGATCACTGGGAAACACCTGTGTTGGGCTGGGACCAAGGAAGTCATGGTCCCCCACTGTCTACTTGCCACCCTTGGAGAAAACACTTTATAAACATTGGACAGCCTTTCTGTCTCCTCTGAATACAGGGGAGATAGGGCTTGTGTAGCCAGACGTCTCACTGGAGTGTGAGTATGTGCAGGGGGTGGCTAGAGGTGGGCAGGGGTGGCTGTGACTGCCGGGCCACAGAGCAGCAATGAAAATGCCTCAGCTGGTGGGGGTCGCTGCTGATCTCATTCACAGCCCGTATGCTTCGCAACACGCAGTGACTTGTTTTTAGGACACCCTGAGCGATCTGATGAGCACACCTCTGCTGTGACAAGAGGTGATCAAGACCGCATGTCCCACGTGTTGCATTCCCAGCAGCTGCCGTTCCCCAGCGTGTGCTCTAAGGACGGACAGTTTGGCTGTGTCCTCTGTAGAAACAGGTTTCCAAGGACACTGGACAAGTGCAGCTTGCATAGCCCCTTCTTGGAAATTCATGGAGTATGTTAATTTCTAAAAGGTTCTGAGAGAGTCTGCATTAACCACACAGGTACTGCTTGGATTTCTCTCTAGGAATAATTGTTAGTGGTCAGCGGAAACTATATTCAAGAGAATATATCTGAGGAACCGCTAGTCTGGGTTTAGATAACTTGGGCTGCCTCTTGGCCTTTTCTGAGAGCTGCCTGGGGATAAGAGTATGGTCAGTAGCCAAGGAAGAAGCACATGAGCCAGCCCATTCTCATCCACAGCAAAGGCCTTGGCCTTGAGGGTGACCCCGGTGCTCCCTGGCCAAGGCCCACATGCTTCTCAGTAGGGTACCATCATGAAGGCATGACATAGTCCTACAAGGGCTGAGAGCGAGGAGGTCGGAGAGCTGACCCACCAGTGCTGAGATTAAATGAGCCTGTGAATGTATTGTGCTTTGTAATCTGCTCATCCTTCCTCCAGGTGGGTTGCAGCCAGGAAGATAAATGAAGCTGGCATTCTTTCTTATGCACCTAACTCAGTCAGCAACTCCCCTGGGCAAGGGGGTCAGTGTTATCTGCATGCCTCATTGAGCCCTGGCCTCAGCCCCTTTGAGTCTCTGACTGATTTTCTTCCCCATGCTAACTGAGCCCCCTCACCATCCACTGTGCACAGAGGGTAGCTGTAAAACTCTTTGGGACACCTGGGGCAACTGTTTCTCATGTCCCTGTCCCAGGGCTCCATCAGATGCTGGTAGTTAAATTAACTCTGTGCAAGGCTCAGAGTGCCTGGAGGGGCACAGAGAGGGGTGAGAAGCCTGGGTTTGTGCCAGTTAGAGCCAGAGCACCTTCCACTGCAGTGCCAGCCAGAGACAGGTAGCAAAGAAGGACCACAATGGGCAAGCTCCCGAGCACTTAAGTGACCGCTCCTTTATGGCAATGACCTATTGTTTGTCTAAGAGCCTAGCCCAGTGCTCCAGTGTCACGTTCAAGGTCTAGGTCACAGGCATACCCAGGAATGGATCTTCACCCATACACAATTCCAGCATTAAGAGCCCAGAGTTGGGGAACAGACAACTGGAATCACAGCTCTGCCCCTGCCACTTGCCCTGTGTCCTTGGGAAAGTGCCTAAGCTCTGATGCACATTGCAAGCTCTGTAAGGGAGGAACAAAGGACCTAACACACTAGTGGGTGGCTGGCTTGGAGCCCCGCTTCCCCACAGGGGTTCTCTTCCAGGTTGATTGTGGTTTTTTGTCTCCCCTGCCTTAGTATCAGCAGGCAAGCTCGGCCCTTCTCTCTCCCCTGCAGATCTCTGTCGCTCAGACAACATTGACACAAAGCAGTATCACAGCTGTGACTCAGTGGCATTTTAATGCCCTTGCCCGGCTGAGGGCACTTGGCTCCTGGGACATAGGCTCAAGGGCCTGCCCTCGTTTGCTTGTAGCTTTCCCGTGTGTGGGTAGAATGGAACAAAGGGGCAACCCTGGCCTCTGCAGTGAGTGATGATGAGCTTCCCAGGGGCAGGTAGCAGGGAGAAAAGTTTAGGTCATCGTGGGCCACCTGCTCACAGACAGAGACATCTGGTTAATGCTGGGATGCAGGATGAGGAGGGCTAGCCTTGGGCTATGGCTCTCAGGCTATCCCACTCTTAATCATATCAGCCTCTTCTACCTTCCCATCTCACTCCAGTGCCATGGAAATGGTGCCATAGCTCCTAATGGGCTGGGAGCCAGGAAACAGGCTGTGTCTATAGAATAGAGATGCTGCCTGTGACAGGGCTTGGCAGGCCCTGGGAACCCATAAAGATCTTTCCTCTGCAGCCTGAAGCAACATCGCTGCCATTTATCTGCTATTGCCTCTCAGCTCGCCCAGGGTCTTGGGTGCAGTCGTAGGGGTGCTGAAGTGGCACCTGCCCTTGTGAAGGGCCAACAGAGACAGGGGCAAGTTTCTCCCCTCTCTCATCCCAATACCACGCAGGCATCAGAAACATGGTGGTTTGTTTGCTTCCATTTTTCTTGCTCTGGCTGCAGCCAGCTGAGGTCTGAGGTTAAATTCATCCTTGCTGGTAAAAAGCAGCTGTGCTCGGCTTCCTCTGCTCTGACTTGCACTGGAGAGCCCTGACTGCTTGCTTCTCTGTTCTTTGCAGATCCAGTACAGGGGAAGACAGGAAGGACTCATTCGCCTGTGGAACCCCTGGGGCAAGACGGAGTGGAAAGGGCGCTGGAGTGATGGGTATGGCTTCTGCAAACTTCTCCCCATTCTTCCCTGAGAGGCCAGTGTGGAGGGGGCACCCTGCCCACGTGGGCACATCTCTCTTGCTGACTGTGGGTTTTACCACAGACCTGTCTGGTTCACACCTGGTATGGCTGTCACTCTAACTCAAGCTCCCATGGTGCCATTCACTGAGTGCCTATTAGACACCTATTGTGTTCTCTGTATTAAGTGCCCAGAGTTGAGGGGACAGGTGCTGTGGGATCTATACAGTTGACAAGAGCCAGTGTCTCTCCTCCAGTTTGCCACGGTCTGGAGCTATGAACCCACATACCTAGAATTAGCACAGAGGGCTGGAGGCAGGGCAGAGGCCAAGCCCCAATTTGGCCAGAGAGATGGAGAAAAGGAACGTCATCTTTTGATGTGATCCCATGGGATTCTGGTTTGGAGGAGGCTGCATCATCAAGATGGAGAAGGCTTCCTATGTAGGGGGAGGTGGGGAAACGGAGGCAGGGGTCTGGACAACCTTCTGCTCAGTGGACTCCATTCCTCAGTCCTGCCTGCTGACCTGGACTGCCACTGTCCTGGGTGCTGGAATAGTGCCTTGCTCACTGTGGGAGTGGATGCTCTCAGTGCCCTTAAGTAGGCCCCAGCGGGGACCAGCAGAGTGGTCCCAGCATTCCCCCAAGAGCCAGGCTGGCCCTTCGCCATTGCCATGGGGGTTGACTCCTGGTCCCCCAGCTGCTTGCTGACCGAGAAGGAGAAGTGGTCCCGGGAAAGACAGAGGGGCAGCACCAGGCTACTTGTTCTTCCCAGCATTCCCTGGGGCCCAGCCGCATGGTGTGGCTCTGCAGGTCTGTGTAGACCAATAGAAAGAGCCATGGTTCAGTGGCCACCAGCAGCATTGCTGGGGAGGGGAACGTGATTGAAAAGGAAATGAAATGCATTCAAAACAATAGGAGGACTGGGCCCAGCAGGAGAGAAAATCAATACAGTGAGGACAGTGAGTTCCAGAAGGAGACGCAGAGCCAACCAGGGCT
Source organism: Oryctolagus cuniculus (assembly GCF_964237555.1). Taxonomy (NCBI): domain Eukaryota; kingdom Metazoa; phylum Chordata; class Mammalia; order Lagomorpha; family Leporidae; genus Oryctolagus; species Oryctolagus cuniculus. The sequence continues at coordinate 171,944,929 of NC_091433.1, forward strand.
CCAGGCCCAGGTCCAGGCTGCCCAGACTCTGGCTGGCCTGATGCTCTCAGATAAGCTGTGCAGTGGTCGCTGATTCCAGGTGAGCCCGAGCAGCTGGTGTGTGCCTGGCACATGTGGGCGCTCTGCACGTGTGAGATGAATGCAGGACTGGGGTGAGGGAGAAAGAAGCGAAGGGAAGCAAAGCAGAGTGATGGGTACAGTAGCCCTGGCTGTGGCCTCAGGTGCCCCTGAAGAGTAGATCCAGGCTCTTGCCAATCCCTGCCCCGAGAAGGGGAATGAACTTGTAAACTCCAAACTAAGCCAGCTTGGTCACCCCTCTTCCCTCTGATACTTCTATTCCTCCCCTTCCCCAGGGAAATCCTAACAGCCTCTATCCTTGTCCAGTTCTCATTCCCATTCCTTACCCCAAGCAGCCCAGTACAGCCTGAGGTTGAATTCCTGATGTGGGGTTGGCTGGGGGTGGGAATGGAGAGAGGGCGAAAGGCAGTGACATTCCCTGGGGGAGGCGGGGAGGAGGCACAAACCCACCTGAGCTGATGGTTCACTCATGTCTCCAACTAAGCATCAAGTCCTCTGTGAACCTAGCAGAGGCACTAGGGAGTGGGCAAGGAGAACCCTGGGTGCCCCTGGGTGGGAAGGGACGTGCAGGCCAGGACACAGCCAGGCCAGCCTGATGAAGAGGAAGTTAAGAGAAGGAGTATGGGGAGCTGGGCTTGGGGTGCCTGATGCCTGCATGGGAACTTGGATTTGTACCCTACAGGAGTGGGCATTGACGGGGGGCTTCTGAGCGAGGGAGACGTGTGTGCAGGCCAGGGCTTGGACGATGGATGCAGGAGCGGCAGCAGCACCAAGTCTGTAGGTCACTGCCTGGTTGAGTGGCGAGGGACACCCACTTCCACCAGAAGCCAGGCTGGAAGGCAGCCACGGGGCTGGCAAATCACTCTGCACTGTCTGCAGGTGGGTGATTTCTTCCCTGCTTTTTAGGAGTAGAGATGGATGGAGTGCCCAGATGGTCTTGTACCAGCCGTAATTGAAATTTCACTCACACACACTTAAAGGCAAACTTGCATGAATCAATAGCATATTGATTTACACTACATTTATTTTCCCTTACACACTGCAGAAAATGTAATTATCCCTTAATTATGAAATTGCCATTTTACAATGACCCATCTGACTGCCTCAGCCTGCAGCCGGAAGCCGGAGTGGTGGCCCCTGCTTGTCATCCTGGTGGGGAGGTGACCCGGGTTCTCCATGCAAGCCCTTTCAGGAGAAGGAGCTCATTAAATTTTTTATGCCGCTGGGCTGTTGCCCGTGAGAATGACTCCACTCTGAAAAGCAGGCAGACGGAGGGGCAGCTCCTCCCTTCTGCCTGTTGAGGGTCTCCTCATCTGCAGACCCTAGGACTAGCTTCTGGAATAGTGGGGGTATTCAGAAAGTGTCTGGAAAATGTACATCATTACACAGTTCTTTTACTTTCATTTTTCCCATGACCTTTTAGAATTATCCCTCGTACCTTGTTCCAGCATTAAGCAGAGAAGAAGGCAAACAAAAGCTCACTTGCCTGCTGTGTCAAACTCACGTGTTAAACACCTGGGATGGGATGGTGGCCAAGAGAGCCCACTGACCTCATGGCACTGGGAGCTCAGTGGGGGACAGCATCAAAGAAACCAGCAGCAGGGTGCATATTGCCAAGATAGGAGTGGTGCAGTGGGCTATGGGAGCTCAAAGGCACCGTACCAACCCTGTGTAGGGAGCATGTAGGTGGCACAGGGCCAAGAAAGTCATCCTAGGGGAAGTGTCCTCTAAGAGGAAAGATGAGGAAGAGACAATGGGCTCCACAGCTGAGAGAAGGAACGTTCCAGGTGGAGGAAGCATCATGGTGAAAGCCGAGATGGTGGGAAAGGAGGGATTTCTAAGGAAATGAATTCAGCCATTATCACTGGAGTACAGAATCCAGGGTGGGAAGAGGAGAGGAAGTGGGAGATGGTCCAGGGAGACCTGGAAGGTAGGAAGAAACCAAGGCTCTCCTTCAGGAGCTGGAATGTACCCTGAGAGCGAGGGAATGACATCCCATGACTAAACTTTAGAAAGATCCTGTTGCTTTCGGTGCAAGGAGTGGATAAGAAAGTGGCCAAGACTGAGTTCAGGGAGGCCAGTCGGAAGTCCAGCAGGGAGATGAGCGTAGTCTGAACTAGGGTAACCCCAGGAGGGCTGGAAATTAGTGGATGGCTTTGAGAGCAGTTGAGGAGGTGGAATCAACCAGTGACTAACGTGTGGTGACTGTCTGGACGTGGGAGACAGGAGTGAGAGTTACCCCCTGCTACTCCCACTCAGGCAGTAGGAGGAGGAAGTGGATGAGTGTGGTCTGAGACAGGTGTCTTGAAGTATCTACAGAGAAGTGGGGCGGACTGTAGAGCCATCCAGAGTTCACCGGTGAGGATCAGGCTGGGGACAGGTGTTTGGAAGTCATCAGCATACAGGGAACGACTGACTCCTGTCCCCAGGTAGATGACACTCTCCACCTGCTCCCCGGGACTAGTGGTGGCCTGTGCGAAGCACCCTGCTGGGCAAAACCTGGATGAGATCAAACGCTCTGCATAGGTCACACTAATGATTGTCTCTCTATGCTCAGGTCTCAAGAGTGGCAGGAAATCCATAATCAGTGGAAAAGCCAGCTATATGAGGACAAGGAAGATGGCGAGTTTTGGTATTTACCCCTCTTTACTACATAAAAATCCCTGCTTTAGAAGGATGGACAGTACCTGCAAAGACACAATTTTGGATGGAGATTTCCATGTTCTTTCCTTGTGTGTGAAGGTTATTTTGGGTATGAAATACTGTACCTCCAGGGACATTTTAATAGTCAAAAAGAATATTGGTACCAAAGGTTTCCTAGCAACTAGGAGGCATGGTTGTCACACCTCTGTCTACTGTGCCAACATGTTACCACCCTGGCACACTGCAGTTTCCCTGATGTGATATGCCAAACAGCAGCAGGAGGCCACTGCCCAGCTCTGGCTCTGAGTACAGGGGTAGACATCAGCATCACTACCCAGTCATCAGGCAGGGATGGATGGTCTAAAACCACATTCTTGGCCAGCGGCTCATTTCTTTACTTAGAGGATAAATGGAAATTTCTTTTAATAAATCTTTTTAAAAGATTTATTCATTTATTTGAAAGGCAGAGATGGAGAGAGAGAGAGGGAGAGAGGGAGGGAGCGGGAGCGGGAGAGGGAGAGGGAGAGGAGCGGGAGAGGTAGAGGGAGAGGGAGAGGTCTTCCATCTGCTCCTTCACTTCCTAGATGGCCGCAAGGGCCGGAGCTGCATTAATCCAAAGCCAGGAGCCAGGAGCTGCTTCTGGGTCTCCCACATGGATAGAGGGACCCAAGGATTTGGGCCATCTTCCACTACTTTCCCAGGCCATATCAGAGAACTGTATTGGAAATGAGTAGCCAGAACTCAAACCACTGCCCATATGGGATTCTGGCACTGCAGGCAGAAGCTTAGCCTGCCATGCCACAGGGCTGGTCCCAAGATGGCTTGTTTGGTTTATTTGTTGTGAATATGTGAAAAGGAGTCCTGATCTGAGTAATTAAAACTCAGAGGGACAAATGTGAGTTAGAAGGAGATATTCTCAGTATCCCTGGTGTAACCACAGAACGAGGTGGGGTTTTCAGTGTGGAATGAGCTTTATTCTGAGAAAGACCTCAACAGTGACTTTGGCAAGAGGCTCTAGAGAAAGGCAATGCTTGCAGCAGCATGTGAGGCCTGTAGCAAAGAGAACCTGGCAGTCGCCGTGGCCTGGAGAGGGCTGGGAATTGGCTCAAGGGGTTGAGGAGATGGTAGTGCCAAGAGATGTGCAGAATTGAGGGTTTGACCCTGCCCTTGTCCTGCCGGCCACTGAACAGAAGGGTTCTTGGAGGGGAGTGAGCCTGTGTCAGACTCAGGGCTTTAGGTAGGACAGAAGTAAGTCAATGGCTACTTCAGCTGGCACAGAAAAGGTACAGTAAAGGGGTGGAATCCACCCCTGGGACACACCAGTGGTCCTTTGCTGATCCTGGTGTGTATCTGTTTTTTTACAGGATGTCATGTCAAGATTTCCAGGAGAACTTCACCTGCTTATATGTATGCAGCCAATTTCCAATCATCCTGGACGAAGGAATTATGTCCCATGAAAGATGGTCTCAAATGATATTTAAGAATCAAGTGACTCTAGGAAACACTGCAGGTATTCCTGGTGTTTGTGGTCATTCTGCTAGCATGGAAGCTATCAGCCCTGGCCTTGGCCTGGCTTTAGCTCTCTTTGGGCCTTGATTCTGGATAGACCATCACCCTGGAGCTGAAAGGAGGGGGATTTTACAGCCACTGCTTCTCCAAGAAAAGTGACTGCTGATGGGGAGTGGGTAGCAGAAGCTTCAGTGAGCATCCTCTGGCCCATCATGGTCTGCCTCTGTCCATATCACCTCTCCTGGGAGAGGAGCAGGCTCTCTGCTTATCAGTGAATGTTCAGGCAGTGGACAGAGCTGAGGAAAGAACACAGGACAGAAGTGAGAATCTAGATTAAACCATTATCATTGCCATGTGTTAGCTTTGAGATCCTGGGGTACATTTGACCTCTGGGTCCTCAGCACCCCGGCTGTTAGCAGTGGAACTAGAAATCCCCGTGAGCCCTCTTGAACCCACACGCACCACCCGCCCACCAGCGAGAGGATGTGTGAGTCCCTGTGCCCTGTTTTGGTTGGTGAGCCCACAGAGGTAGGTCCTTTTGAGTCTATCCCTCGGCTCCTCTGAGATGAATCTTATTGCTCTTGAGTCTGGGAGAGTCACATTCCCTCACTCTATATCCTGCTCGCTGTTTGTGACATTGATACGTGAAACAGCTCCCTGTAGAGACAAATATGAGTGTGCCTATCTACCCTTCATAAAAGAAGCTGTAAATATATTTGTGTGTGTGTGTGTGTGTGTGTATGCCTGCATAGGTGTGTGTGTTGGCACTGAGACGCACGCATTCTCTTTAATGGCTGCCTTGTGACACTGGTTTCCTTGAATGATTCCATAGTCGGGGTGACCTTTTCCACCTCCAGCTGTAGTGCTCACTGTGCTGCTCACAACCTCATCACCAGGCGGTCATTCTTAGATGGCCAATTTACTAATTCACCTGCCTGAGCTGCACCTGTCTGCCTGTGAGACCCAAGTCCCCTTCCACGGATGTACTGCACGTAGTTGAACTAACCAAAGTTACACATTGTGGCCATTTTTAGCAATAGCTGACAAGGGAGAGAAGAAAGGAAGCCTTGATCAAGTACCTGTTAGGTGCAGTTTAATGCCTCCCCTTACTCGAGGGGAGCAGGAAGCCCATGGCCATGTCCTCGGCAGCTTCCCATTCCCCTGTAAGAGCTTCCCGGGTTGAGACCTGGACCCTCTGATATGTGTTTGCTCATCTCTGTCTTATCTTCATTCCTCCATGCATTTGAATCTAATGGTGTCCACAATGGTCCTCTCTCTTGCTCTGGCTGCCGTGAGCATGCTTGGGCAGAAGAGAACCCTAGCCTGCCACCTCCCGTTTGATCTTCCCCTGTCTCTATTGGTGCTTGAGTGATTGTTGCCATTTCAAGGCTCTGGTGGTTACCCTTAATGCCTTAACACCCAAGGGCTCCGTCATTCCACTTATTATTAGAAAAATAGGCCTTGACTTTACAGGTTGAGAAATGTTTTTGCCATGCTGGGACTATACTCTACCACCCTGTATTTGAGGCTTAGAAAATAAACTTGTACCCCAACAAGTAACTGTAAAGACCAGACCCAGGCCTTAGGTCTCCAAATCCAGAGCTTATAATCCAACCCCACAGGAATCTTGAACTTGGTGATTGACCCAACTGGGAGCCCCAGGAGTGGAGCTGAGATCAGTAACATCTCTTTCCCGTATAGGAGGACCTCAGAGAGACACTGGCTATCTGTTTTCTGTGCAAGAGTACATGGGAGGCAGCAATGTTGTCGTATCCCTCACCGTCAAGCCACAAAGTTTGAAGGTAGAAGATGACCAGTTTCCTCTACACCTCCAGGTCTTCAAGGTAAGACAGCCTGCCGCAGGGCTTTCACTAGGGACATTTCTCCCAGCTGGGGAGAGCCTCCTGCCAGGCTGGGAGATTTGAATGCATCACATCATGGAAATTAAGCTTACCGTGGCCATCATAGTCATCCGGTCCAACTCTACATTTGCAAGATAACCTAGGAGCTGAGGGAGATTAGATGTTCCCGTGTTGATGATGGGACACACACCTTCCTGGGCCACTTGCATCACTTCCTGTTTTGCAGAAGCTAATACCTGTTGCTCAGAAAGGAGTCTGGTCCAAGCCCGGTTACTGCAGCACTGCAGATTCCTGGGCCCACCGTAGGTCTTGTGAAGCAGAATCTCCAAGGACAGAGCGTGAAAATCTGCACTCTCAAGAGTTCCCTGGGGCTGGTTATGCTCAGTAAAGTTTGAGAATCATTGACTTCTCTAATCATTGATTAGCAAATCCTGGACATAAATGAAAAGGGTACATTTTTCTCTTATGTGTCGACCAAAATGCAGCCATAGCTGGGATGTGGCCTGTGAGCAGCTGTTCGGCCATTTGCCCAAGGCCAGGTCTTTCTGTCTCTCTTTGTGGACCCCCAACCAACTTCTTAGCTGCAGAGGTGCCGTCTGCCCCTCAGCACACCAGCACATACAGCGTGTGAGTAGAAGACACAGGAATCTGCTTTGTACAACATCATTTAAAAGGGGAAAAAGCTGCAAAAGGAAATTTGATGCCTCTGCTTCCTCCTTCTGCCCCAAACAATTCAGCACACCCAAAGGAAGGGGAATTGGTTCTCAAGTCATTCTCTGCACTAATGTGGGTCATTTAAAAGCTGCCACCACTAAATGCTAGGATTTCCTCTGCTCATGTTGAAGAAAGTAAGGCCCAGGGAGGAGATGACATAGAGTTCATAGCAGAGCTGGGGGTGGAGTCCAGATGTCCACCATGCCTTAGCCCCACTGTTGGAGATGCAAAAGCTAAAGTTCAGGGAGTGAGAATGAGCTAGCCAAAGTGCTACTCGGAGCTAATGGGGAGGTTTGATCCCAAGACCTGTGATCCCAGGTCCAGGGCTCTACGCTGGTCTTAGGCCCTTGCCTTTCTCTTGATGCCCAGGGCTCCAAGGGAAACCAAGATCCTGTCTCAGGAAAAGGGAGAGAGTGGCACTGGGTGGTAAGAATTCAGTGGAACTTGTTGGGGTGCAGCACAGTACCTTTAGGGTGTCCCAAACCTACTGAGGCTATCAAAGAACATCTCCCAAGAATCTTTTGTAGACTTTAAAAAAAAAGATATTATTTGAGAGTCAAAGTTACACAGAGAGAAGGAGAGTTGGGGAGGGGCAGGGAGAGAGAATGGTCTCCCATCCACTGGTTCTCTCACAAAATGGCCAGAACAGCCAGAGCTGTCTTAAACTCAGGAGCCAGGAGATTCTTCCAGGTCTCCCATGCAGGTGCAGGTACCCAAGAACTTGGCCATCCTCCACTTCTTTCCTAGTCACATTAGCAGGGAGCTGGATTGGAAGTAGGGCATCTGGGACTTGAACTGGCACCCATACAGGATGTTGGTGTGGTAGGCAGAGGCTTACCCTCTATGCCACAGTGCCAGCCCTGGACATTTTCATCGCACTCTGGCACCAGAACACCCTTCCACAGTGGGGGAACTGGAGAGAACTAGGGTCCATCCTCCACTGTGGTAGCCAAAGAGGCCAGGAATTCCCTTTACCAGACTTTGGATGCCAAAGGTGTAGACTTGTGACCCAGGTTGGTCCAGTTAGGTGCTCCCCCATCGCCACCATGACCTACATGCCCCCAACCCACCCACACACACTCTGCCACGCAGAGCTTTTCCTCTTGAAGAATTAAATGGAAGAGATGGGAACAGACTAGAATTCTGAGCCTCACAGCAGCAAAGTAGGGCAGTCCCTACGGTGGTGTCCACCCATGTAGCCAGCTCACCTGGCACCTGCCCACCTTCCAAGCTGTGCTGTTCAGATTCCCATGGACATGAGAAGCTACACTCTCCCAAGAAATGCTTTCTGACCCATGCCAGCTGGGTTGTTTATGGTGTTCTCAGTCAAGAATCCCTCCTGATTCAGATGCCTGCTAAGAGGATCCTCATCCCCATGTCCCTCACCTCTCAGCTCTGTGCAGATAAAAGTTTGGACCAAAAGCAACGATTTGGGAAGGGCAGGGAAGACATTGAGGCACTTGGTCCTCCCACCCAGGATGGAATAAGCCAGGGCTCCAGGTAAACCCAGTAACAATAGGTCAGCTGAGTCTCCCATTTCTGACATGAGTCAGAAGCCCAGAGAGGGTCCCAGGATGGCTCTGATGCACAGCCCCTGGGTCTGCTATTCACATGATCATCTGTGAGTCTAGGGCCTCTGAGCTGGACAACACAACATGTTTGGTCCGAAGACTTTACAGTTCAGGAGCCCTAGCCAGGAGGTAATCACACTCACTTTTAAGATGCTAGCAAGACCTCTTCTCGACTTTTCAGCTAGATTTGCATTATTTCTCACTTGCCCAGCTTGCAACACCAGGATTTCAGATCTTCACTTAAACAACAGACAGCTCCAGAAACACTTGGGTTGCAGCAGGCCCTGTACGGAGCAGTAGCCAAGCTCTCAGGAGTCCCTCGAGCTCTCAGGGTGTTTGTGGCACAGGGCAGACCCAGTGAAAACAGCACTGTAGCCCTGGCATGGGCCTGTGGCTCCCTGCTTACTATGGGGCCTCTGCTCTGCTTTACACCAACATGCGGAACATGTGTGGTGTAAGAACAGGGAGGGAGAAGACAGGAGGTGGAAAGGGACAGGGGTGGACAAGCCATGCAATCCTCACCCCAAATCTCCACCCCTATTCTGGGACTCTCCAGCCTCCTCTCATGTCACCCTCGGCCTCCAGAGAAAAACATGCAAACCAAGTCAGTCCACATGGGTGGGCCTCAGGATCAACAGTGGAAAAGAACCAAATCCCAGTGTCATGGCAGCAGGACTGAGTGACAAAGTCACATGGCTTGTTGTGTGTTTGAGTGACAAAGTCACATGGCTTGTTGTGTGTCCCCAACTCCACTGAGCTTCACTTTCCATATCCATATCCATAGACCTGGATCCTAGGGTCTGCTGGCAGGATTTTTGTGAATGGCATGTCCCATACAAGTGCTTCACAAAATGCAGAGTGGCTTGGATTCGGTGCTTCCTTTGACTACACAGAAAGACCGGCATTTGGCCATTTCCCCATAGACATGCAGAGGTTCCTGACTGCTGGGCATCCTAGAACAAATACCCATATCTTACAGTAGTCTGATGGGAAGACGTTGCCTTCTCACTGGAGCTCCCAAAGTTGGGGAGTTTACACTGGGTCCAAGTTCTGTCTTGTCTGCAGGCCCCATCAGTGCTATCAGCGTTGTTAGGAGCGGTAGGCATGCCTCAGATATTTCCCCTCCTGGTCTCCAACTTGCTGCTGCCTGCAGCTGAATCGGCTTCCTTTCTTACAACTCTGCACAGCGGGTCAGTAATCATCCTCATTCCATCCGGGAGTACCAGGGAACAGACTGACACAGGAGAAGAGATCCAGGGTCACTTGACTTTCTGTTTCGGTCCAGGTCCCTGAACCTGTCTTTCTTCCTCTCGTCCACAGGTGGATTCTCAGGTATGACTCACTGGCACCCTCCCTGGGCTTCCCATGCCTTGGCCGCTGTCCGTTGGTAAAGTGCTCTTCCTGTTCCGGCACCCAGGGCCTTCGTGCAATCAATGGCTGCAAATGCAGCCTTGCTTTGTCTCGCATCAGATACTTGGGCTCCCCAGAGAGGTCAGCACGGTGGGAAAACACTGAGCTGCCCTGGTCTGAAGGTTGGATCCCCTGAGCTGCTCCCTTGTTTAGCATTCAAGAGTGGCTGGACCCATTTGCAAGCATTTGCTACTGGTAGAGGGGTGAGCTTGATGCATCCAATCCCATCTTACTAAAGACGAGAGCAGCACAAAGTGGGTGCCTCAGGAGCATCCTTTGCCCCCTGCGTTAGTCAGCCCCACAAATCCACCACCCACAGAATGCGTGTGCTCCAAAGGCAGCCTCAGGGAATGTCCTCCAACTCCACTCACACGCAAATCTCCCCCCCCCCCACCGAAATGGGTGACCTGGCTCAGTGTCCATGAAGAGCGACTTAGAACTATTAGGAAGGACCAGAAGGTCAGACAGATTCGGCAAAGTCCGTGCTCACAGCACTCAGCTCTGTCCGTGTAGAGGAGCCGTGTGGTGCCCTCACTGCCAAGTGGGCAGGTGTAGTGGGCGCACATCTGCCTGGCTACTGAAGACAGGTGTGGGGAGCAGGATGTGGCCACGGTCAGCTGAGCATGGCTGCGGCATTTCCAGCCCTTCCTGACAGAGGTCAGAGCAGGGAGTCTCAGTGCAGGGGACAGTCGGAAGTTCAGGCAGAGAGCTGATAACAAGGAGGCCTGCCTGGGAGCTGTGTCCCAGCTGCAGGCAGGGCTTAGGATCCTGCTCTAGCCCTGGGTGCCCCAGCCCAAGAAGGGAAATATCTGGAAGGGCTTTGACTTGGACCAGGAAGGCACATGCCCATCCCTAGAACAACATAAACAGGTCTGTGCACAACTAGTCTTGTGTTAACTTGATGTGTGGGGGAGGGGTCCCCTGAGCCCTGGACCAAGGCCTCCCCTCTCTCCCCACACTCTATTTCTCACTGTCACTGGGGACCCTGGACAGGGCTGTGAGTGTCCAGTGGTGGGAGGAGGGCAGTAAGCAGGGCCATCTTCGCCTTCTGGATGGTGGGCCGTGCGCTGCCTCCCTGCACCCTCATGCATGATCAACCCAGGGACTCCAGGCATGGCTGACCGTCTGGGAAGGGCTCATGGGTGCCAACACTGCTTTTGTCAGGAGGGTCCAAGTGAGTCAGTTTCCTGAACCCGCTGGGGACTGCAGGTTCCATCAGCAGGATGGCCTTGGAGGAGCTACTGAACCCCCTGCTGTGAACCTAGGGGACTGGCTCCTGGCTCACCTGGGAGACGGCCCTGTCCCTGCCGTGTACACAACAGCTCTCTCCTTCCTCCTTCAAGCAGAGCTCGTAAATAATCATTTCATGCTGTGTAACCATTCTAGATGGATTCTTCAGGCTAGACTATAGTAGGGAAAATTTGTTTAGTAAGGGATTTTTATTATGTAATATGACTGTGACATCTGAAAATGGGAACTGCATTATATTTATTATTTTATCTCTAAGAAAAATATTGGAATAAAAGGAAAGTCATCAGGGCCTATTATTTTCCAATGAGAAGGAATCTCAGGACCCCACTGCAGGTGAACCAGAGGAAGTGAAAAGAATCCTACTGTGCCATGCTATCACAGGCTGGGGTGTATTGTGCCAGGTTCAGAAGAGAAGGGCAAGACCCAAGGGGAAAAGAAAGAACCTCGGTACTAGACAAGGCCACCAGTTTTCCTGGAAGTCATCTCTCTCTCTAAGCTGAGAAAGGAAACCCAGAAGCCAATGTGGTCTCAGGCTCACACAGATGAAACTGTGTGTTCTACTTCTCTGCATTCATTGTCAAGGGGCCACCCAAACAGAGCAGCCTCAACTGTGCTGTGTAAGAGTTCAGACAAAGATGGCCTCCATTGTCAGTGTCTTTGGTGCTGTTCTGGTGAACAGAGAAGGATCTAGAAGGTGGAGGAGGCAGGGATCCTTTCCTGGTGGCTGGAGAGCGTTTTCTCACGATGATCCCGTGTCTTCCAGTTCCGGGAGTTCCGGGAGAGATTGCCGCCCACCTTTTTTTCCCCATTCAGAAACACTGCCCAGGGTGCAGACTGTGAAACCAAGTATAACCTGACAAGGTTCCTCCGTCTGAACCCTGGGACCTATGTCGTGGTCCCCTCCACACATCGAGAAGAAGCCGAGTTCCTGCTCCGAATCTTCCTGAAAGTGCCGAATGGTGACAGGTACAGGGCTTGCGGCATCCTGCATGTTTGCTTCTGCTTTGTTGTCTGAGGTTCATCGTGCCGTGCTGCGCTGTGCCCTCTGTGTCGCGCTAGTGTGTGCTGTGTCCAAGGGGGACTCGGTGAGGGCCTCGCTATTGAGAGCCTATTGAGAGACACTGTAAAGGGGGGTGACAAGGCCTAGGAACGAATTACACTACCACCAGTAGGGGGCGCTGCTGCTGGATGCAATACTTCCTGCAGGGGCAGCGGACTGGAGGGGACTGCTTCCAGCGAGAGGGGGAGAACACTGCTCCTTGGAGGAAACAGCACTTGAACTACTCCCCACAGGACAGTGAAAGTTAATGGCTTAAAGGGGAGGGCCACGCAGGTGTAAAAAAAGCCCAAACAGGATGGAAGGGGGTGAGCATGGGGCTTTTTGAAGAGTTGAGTTGTGGCAGCCACGCGTATGGGAAGGTGGTTTGTGGCACGTGTGTCAAGTTGTCTAGAGTTGGGGGTATATCAGGGAGACACTGAAAGGTGGGCTTTAAAGATGGATGACCCCAGTCATGAAGGGTCCTGAATGCAAAGTCATTGGGTCAAAAGTGGGATCGAGAAGAACTCGCTCTGCTGGGCACCTCGTCCCCTCTTGGGGCTGAGGAAGACACCACCACGGCCATGCTGGGCATTATAATAGCATGGGTGAGGCCTGCAGGCAGCACACTGCCAGTTGGTGGTGGAACGTAAGACACAGCTTCTCTGCCCTGATGGCATTGGAGGTTACTGTGCTGAGTGTATCTGATTGTGAAAGACACCATTCACCATTGACTGGAAGACCAGACCACAGTCACTCCCAAGGCTGCACACAAGGCCACAGTGCTTGACTGCCTGTGAACTGCCATAGCGGTCCACGTCCCAGCCAGCAGTGCTGAAGATTCCACCCAAGTCCTTGGCACAGATATCTACTGTCCTTGGCTGCTCTCCATAGGCAGTTGTCCTTTGAATAGTGAGCTGGCCATTTACATCACATATTCCCCTGTTTTTCCAGGAAGGTCGGCAGTGATTTCAACCTCAAGGCACTGAAGGTAGGTGTGCAGCAAAGGTTGGCTAGTGAGTGTCACTGCCCACATCCCATCTCCAGGAGATTCTGTCTCCTTCACTGCCTTACCCGTGACCATGAAAACAGAGATAGCATAATGGGCAAAAGGGGGCTTGAAGGGGAATGGGCGAGACAGAGGAGAGGGGTTAGGGGAGGAGACCAGGCCCCCAGGGCCAGGCTGGACACAATAGCCTTCCTTCTACAACCTTCCATTGATTTTTCATGCCCCTAAGGGGTTCTCCACTTGTCTGACCTCTATCTCTGATCTAGGCGGGGTGGTTGTGTCCTTGTTGGTGGCCTCTTTCCCCACAAGCTTAATGTTGACCATTTTCCCTTTGGTCCAGGGAAGTCTACCGGAGGATGCCTCCCCAGAAGTTGTTTTCCACAGATACACTCAGCAGGTACAGTGTCTAGTGCTGAGGGCCTTTTGGAGGATTGGGGAGGGAGGTAGCTGAGGAAGGAAGACTTCTCCCAGGCCCTCATCAGAATTCAGGGAGGAAAAAGCAAGGTGACAGATCATTCTATCAGCCCCTCTCTCTCCCTGGATTGGCTCCAGAACGTCTCCAACTGCCAAGCTCCGTAGAGAAGTGGCGTCCTCATTGGGATGGCATCCATATGGAACTTAGAGCTTGGGAAGGGAGGGGATAATTATAGGAGGTATATATGAAGTGTGTTGCCTTTTGAATCTTTAAACAAGCAGCTGGCGCTGTCCCTTGAAATCCTTCCTTCTCCCACTTGGCCACCTCTATACCAACCTGGCATCGCTCTTCCTCGGTGCTGGCCAGCTGCAGAGAGCACCAATGGCATGCTTCCTGCCAAGCCACCTATGTGCACACGGGATTTGCCTAATGGTTTAGTAAACTGTTATAAAGAACTCCCTGACTTGTCAGGTTAAAAGCAGCTGCCAAGGGCTCTGCATGATGGGCCTTTACCGTCGTTAATCATGTTGGCATGGGAAGTGGAAAGCGATACAGATGACCAGGTGCACCTGCTGCCTTGGTGCAGCCAGAGGCCAAGGACAAGAATGCATTTTCATTCCCAGTGCTAAATGGGTAGTGGTAACCTGGAGGCAGCCTGGCCCCAGCAAGGAGGCAAAAGGAGAAATGAAAAGTGTGACCAGACATAGAAGGGGCTAGTGAAAAGTACAATGACATTGGACCCCTGGGATCCAGACCTATTTTGAAAGATGGAGTCCAGGCATGGACTCAGGCACTTTCCTTGATGCACAGCAAGGCCAGACCGGATGACTGTCTCCAGCCCATGAGCTTCGGAAGGCAGAGATGACATCATATGCATTGCTTGTCCCCAGCTCCAAACACTGTCCTTGGCCAGAAGAGGTGCTCAATCATTTCTGTGGAATTGAATTAAGACAGATTGGCTCTCCCAGAGCGGGTGCCCAAGCCAAGGTTAGCTTCCCAGCGACAGTCAGCAGGGCCTCATTAGAATGCCTGAGTCCTTGTTTCCTTCAGGGCAGGTGGGAAATTCTCACACGTGGCCCGTGCACCTGCACCTCTAAAATAAGCTACCGTTTGTCATGTGATGACATGGTACAGATTCCCTAATCACAGCTCTCCTACCCATTAGCCAAACACCTCCTCACAGATGGTGACTGGGAGCCCCTGTGGGGCCTTTGTAGGAATGAGAAGATGCAGGTGCAGCAATGTGCCAAGGGACACACCTGGAATTAGATGCCAGCCCTCCTTTTTAGCCCATGGTGGGGACGGTCTTGAACTGGTCCTACTTGGCTTCATTCTGCATAACCTGTAGGCTATCCTCAGAGGCTGTGTCCTCCACAGCAAGTTTAAAGCAAAAATATTCATCCATGCATTCACAATCCCCTAATCTCTTATATGAGTTTAACTTATGAACTAATACTACAGTGTGTTCTTACCACTCCTCCTACTTCTTCCATTAGCCAGAGTGTGGTGTAACACTCCAACCAGGCTCTGCCTGTGGGCAAGGAAGCACACACTGGGATTCTTGGACAGGCTAGGTCCTTTCTTCTACCCATCATTTAATTGCAAAGCACTAAGGACACTGAGAGTACTATGCTAAGTACTTGTTAAAAGATTTACTTGACAGGGGGAGAGGGAGAGAAGAGGTGGGGGGAGAGAGGAAGAGAATGACTTCCATTTGCTGGTTAACTCCCCAGATGGCTACAGTGAAGCCTGGGTCTCCCCGTGGGTGTCAGGGGCCTAAACATCTGCTGCTGCTTCCCAGGCACATGAGCAGGGAGCTGGATCAGAAAAGGAGCAGCTAGGATGACTACTGGCACTTCAACATGGGATGCCAACCTTGCAAGCTGCAGCTTAACCTCCTGTGCCACAACGTTAAGCTTTGGGAATACCCAAGCACTGGCCCTTGGGTGTCATACATTTTGGTGGTACAGGCAAACATGCAGTTCTTTGGGAATTATTCAAGCAGCTATCATCTCCATTCTCTATCTCCATTTCAACTCATCACCCCTCATTTCCTGTGGTTGGTTACTACATGTAGGGTCCAGGTCAGAGTGATCCTGAGGGATCTGGCTTAGAGCTGAAGGCCCCCCCAAAGGAAAGATGATGGGGCTGCTTTGTGTCCAGTTGCAAGTGGCGAGGGCAACCCTAAGAGTGGGAAGAGACAGTGCGTCTGTCGCCTTTGAGGTGCTGGCTCTCATGAAAACTCCCAGGAGGCACCTTACCCTCCCTCAGCCACTCTACAAGACCACCAATGCCAGCTCCCTAGGCAAAGGCTTCCCCAGGTGACAGTGTCACATCCTCCTCTCAGCTCTTGCCAGGACGTGAGAAAGGGCCACAGGAGGACGTAGCACAACCTTGCCTCTAGAACATCATTGAAGACGCTGCCCATCGAGCTGTTCACAGCCCCCAACAAAAATTCGAGTGCAGCTAACTCCTGCAGAGCTCAGGCCAGGACAGGTTTCTCTCTCCCACAGCCTGAGTTGCTTCCTGAGTTTAATCCAAGGAAAACCATGCCAGCTCCCTCTTTGCTTCAGCTGCTGGGAAGACCAGTAATGTGCTCAGGTGCAGCTGCCTCCCACAGCCTAGAGGTCTGGTATTTTTCACTCCGTGCCCACCGAGGTACACACCGTAGTCGTATGTTCTCAGTGTGTTTCTGGAGGCAGAGGGGAAGCACACAACAGCCCTTATCCAGAGGGGCTCCCAGCACCTGGGACAGCGAGGAGGAAGCACCCACTGCTTGCAGTCCAGGGGTGAATGGAGAGAGAAAAGCAAGGTGCCAAATGTTGGGGGTGGCCAGCACCACAGGTGTTCAGGGGAAGGCTCTGAAACAAAGCCTGCCGGGCCCGAGGTGGGTGGGAAGTGAGTGTTTAGAGAGTGCTCTACTGTCAGGCAGGTGTGCCTGCTGGGTCCCAGCTGTGCTGATGCCCATGGTCCTCTCTCAATTGCACCAGGGGCTGGATGTGGACGCTACCAGGCTGCAGAGCCTTCTCAACCAGGAGCTCCTGTCAGGTATGGTCATCCCAAGGACCTTCTGCTCCCAGCCTGACCCCACCGTCCCCCTGCCCCCTCAGACCAGCATTTCCAGCCTTCCTGTTCTCTCTCCAGGACCTGCGGGGGACACATTCTCCTTGGATGAGTGCCGCAGCATTGTGGCTCTGATGGATGTATCCTTTGCCATTCAGAGCCTATGCATTCTGAGAGCTTCCCCAGGGGCCCAATTAGGGCTCACCCAGGAGCTGGGGTTTTGTGGATTCTCTGCTAGCTCCTTAACCCTCTGGACCAACCACAGCCCCTGCACCCATTTATGCTAATACACTGCATTGGCAGGTGCAGGAAGTGGCTACAAGCGGCAGGACCAAGCACCAAGGTCCAGGCTACTGACTCTGGTCCCAAGCTGTGCTCTCCAATGAGCTGTTCTGCCCCTGCCCTCCCCATCTCCCAGGCAGGTGAGACGGTCTCTGCACATGGCTCTCCCCACACCCCACTGGCCCGTGTGCTGTCTCCTGGGAGAGACAGATCACCCAGTTAGCACACTGTTAACAAGGCTTGATTGGCAACACAAGGGTGGCCACTGTAGAACAAGAGGCTTCCCGATGAAATGATAAATCAGGTCCTGTCTCCACTGGCTGTGGTGGGAGTGCTCGGAGACACACAGCAGTTTCCTGGCCTGGGCAACTGACAGCCTGGGGCCGGCCCAAGCAAAGCAAATGGGTCTTTGCCAGCATCCCTTCCTGTTTCTCAGAGCTCTTCATCGATTGTCATTGAACCCATCTTACAGGGTGGCCAGGGCTGGCTTCACCCTGGAGAGTGTTCCCTGCACACACTTCTCACTGCGGCTTCCAGAGTGACAACCCCCATGCTCCCTGGCCGGGGACCCCACCCCGACTGGTGAAGGCCATCTCCTGGGCTCCTGTCTTCCCCAGATGCCAGTGATATTGGCCTCCCTTTCTCAAGGCTTCCTTCTCCCTCCAGCTGTTCATCTTTCTCTAGAAAACCAGTCTAAGCCCGTTTGCTCCCAGAATCAGAGGGAGCTCGCTGGCATGGGGCCATGCCCTGGTGACGCCACACGCAGGGGGTTATTGCTGATGGATGGAATGCTTGGGCTTCAGTCTCCTTGGCAGTACCAGAGGCCCCTCTGCTCTTTGCACGCTGGACCGGTTAACCCTTAACTCCCCATCAGCTGAAAGTGAACGGGCGACTCGACCAAGAGGAGTTTGCGAGACTGTGGCGGCGCCTTGTCCACTACCAGGTGCGAGCAGGTTCTCCATGACTGACAGTCCTGTTCCTTCCAGTTCAGCAAACGTTTGCTGGGGGCACAGACCTGCACTGGGATTAAGTGGTGCAAACAGAGGGACTCTCGCCCCTGCCCTCGCAGACAGCTCCCATTTTGTTTGAGGAGGTATGCCGGCAGCAGGAGAGGGCGCAGGCACTGCCCGATGAAGTGGCAGGATGATGGGGGAGAGCCAGGTCACTGGGGACTCTATCTGGGCCTGCTGGTCAGCTGTGCCCTCCTCATGTCTCCCATGATCCTCTGCGGCATCCCCCATCCCATTCCCTCCCAGCCCCACTGCTAGAGGGCCCATACTTCTCGGGACGAGGTCCAAGTTCACTGAAGTAGCATCTGCCACCCTCTGGCTTGGGCCTCACTTCTGGGCCCAGGCAAAGCCCCATTTAACCTGATCTACCCTGCCCTTCAGCTGGTGTCTGCAAGACGGCCCGTGCTGCCCTTGCCCTCTGCCCACCCTTCCCCGCTCTCCCCCGACTATGAACCTGGCAGGTCCCACCCTCCCCCACCGCAAGAGTCCAGCCTCAAAACACACACACACACACACACACACACACACACACACACCTGTCCTGTTAGGGTCACCATCCCTCGCTCCCCCCACAATCAGGCTAAGCCACAGGTGTCATCTTACTGTGCTGTGCAAACAAAGAATTCATCACATGATAAACGCACTGCCTGTTCATCACGGAAAGCGGAAGACAAATGGATGGGCAAAAATACCTGTGAAACAGAAAATATAATCTTACCAGACAGAAAGAAAATGTTAGCATCTAGGAATTTTTCCCTGTAAATTGTATACCCATGCAAGTGTATAATCCTTGCGATGAGGCCCAAAGTAGGCATCGTCATTTGCCCTGTGCTTCTGATTAGGAAACTGGGGTCTCGAAAGGGCTGCAGTGTGCCCAAGGCTGCACAGCTGTGGGCAGTGGAGCTGGGGTTTCCATCAGCGCAGTTTGGTTATAAAGTCTGCTGTTTATCGTGACACCGTGTGAACTTTTCAGAGAGCCCCACGCCTCCCTCGAAGTTAGCAAATTGCCCTTGGTGTCAGGGGCCATGTCAGGGTTGGAGAGGGGGAGTGGATCAGGGAGCAGCTGGGGAGCCGAGGAGCTGCAGTCCCGGGCATGGCCAGGTGTAGCCACTCCTGCCTTCCCCAGCCAGCTGCTCAGCTGCCCCGCCTGCCTCGGAGCTGGCTCCACCCCAGTCTTGGTGAGCAGCCTCCCCCACCCCTAGGGGGGATGGAGAGATTTCTGGGAACTGCCCCAGTGCTGGACACCTCTGGGTGCTCACATGAGCTTCTTGCTTCGTTTTCCGTTTCAGCGTGTTTTCCAGAAACTCCAACAGAGCTCTGGATTTCTCCTGAGCTCAGACCTGTGGAAGGCCATAGAGAATACAGGTAAGGCGGGGCCCTTTCAGCTGTGAGACAGGGGGCATGGGGGTGGCGTGTGTGATGTGCACGCTGGTAGCTGCTGTAGGCAAGGCGGGCGTAGTCATTCTGGGAAGTCAGAGAGGTGATCCTGTCACTCTCCCCCTCCCCCGTTCACTCGGCCTCGGTGGGCCTCTGTGACTTGGGCTTCACCCCTCCTGCCCCCACCCGAGTCCTCATGAGCCAGTCACTTTCCCCAGCGACGTTTCTCCCAGTACAGCTCTGACCATGAGAAAAGAGCCCTGGGTGATTGATACCCTACCAGGAAAGAATGGGGCTCGCCTTGCAGAAGCTCGCATCTCAGGACCTGGGCCATGGGGGTTAAATACCCAGAAGCAGGTTCATGATCTCTCTTCCCTCTCTTCACTGAGGGCTTAGGCTAAATTAAACCACATGGCATCTGTCTGCTTCAAGGAGGGGAAGCTTCCAGGCCTGGGATGATGACAATAAAGCCAGAGGGTGCACAGGTGCTTCATAGTTCACCAAGAACTCCTCATCACGTCATCCCGCCTGATTGTCTGAAACCACCATGGCCCCCAGGTTAGCACTGGGAGACAGTCTCCATAATTCTCTCTCTGGTGACACCTGGCCAGGACATGGGCTAGGAGGACAGGGCAGCTGGTGCCCACGTAAGCACCGACCCGCCCTCCAATCTGTCATAACCGGGGAGTCTGTGCTCGAAGCTGAGCGTGCTGCGGTATCCCCTGCAGGGCTTGTTAAAACACACGTGGCTGAGCCTCGCGCAGCGTTTCTGAGGCACAAGCCTGGAGGGACTGAGCAGCTGCTTTCCCAACAAGCTCCCCGGTGATGCTCCTGCCTCTGTCCTGGGAACCATACGTTGAGAACCGCTGAAGAGTCAGAGCAAAGTCTGTAACAGAGACCTCGCTAATGGCTCCAGAATAATAAAAAGCAGAAAAAGAGAAGTTCAAGTTCAGCTGAAAAGGCTTCAGGGCCAGGCAGGTCATGGTCTCGTAAGAGGGGTGACCTCTGAAGGTGGCCAGTGGGAGAGTGTGCGTGCTCTGCCTACAGGCATCCAAGTTCACGTCTTTCTGACTCTGCTGGCAAGACCAGTCCTGCCTCCAGCAGGCTCAGCCCCTGGTGGGTAGTGTGACTTCCAGGGTCAGCTGAGCTGCAGGCCCCACCACTGGCCGGTCTTCTGGAAGTGCGAGGTAGCCGGGCCAGAATGAGCCAGGTGCTGATCACCTGCCCACCAGAGGGAGCATCGACTGAGCCTTGGCTCCACTCTGAGGCCCAGCCCTTCTCTGGCGGAGCAGCGCAGGACTGAATCTCCCTCCTCCGGGGCCCTCTTCCACACACCCCCCCCCCCAGCAGCTTCCCTCATACAGACCTGGAGACTGCCATGGTTGGGGGTAGGGGGAGGCCAGGCAGAGGCAGGGCTGGAAGCGAGCCCCACCACCCTGACAACTTGCACACAGCATGGGAATGATCTGAGTGCTCTGAGGGCTGCTTTGTCCCCAGAAGGGGGGTTGGTTGGAGGGCGGGTCGGTGCTTACATGGGCACCAGCTGCCTGTCTTCCTAGCCCACATCCCGGCCAGGTGTCACTGGAGGGAGAAGTATGGAGACTGTCTCCCAGTGCTAACCTGGGGGCCATGGTGGTTTCAGACAATCAGGCGGGATGACGTGATGAGGAGTTCTTGGTGAACTACGAAGCACCTGTGCACCCTCTGGCTTTATTGTCATCATCCCAGGCCTGGAAGCTTCACCTCCTTGAAGCAGATATGCCGTGTGCTTTAATTTAGCCCTAAGCCCTAAGTCTGGTCTCAGGCCGACTCCAGAACTGTGTCCCTGGGGCCTGGCAGCCACCGGGGAGAAGAGACACCGAGCTGGAGAGGGGAGAGAGGCTGCTGGGTACCCAAACCTCACGAGGCAGAGTGCCACCCCCAAGGCTCCCCCGACTCACCAGGACACCCTGGGGCCCCAGACTTCCTCACAGGGGTCTCCATCAGTGGGGAGCTGCTGCATCTCATGACTCTGCGGTACAGTGACAGCTCTGGCAGCATCAGCTTCCCCAGCCTGGTCTGCTTTCTGATGCGCCTGGAAACCATGGCAAGTAAGTGTCCCTGACACCCTGGGTGACCAAAGAATACAGCAGAGGGCCGGGGGGGCACCTCGTCTCAGCCCTGGACAGGGCCTCAGGAGAGGGTGGGCTTGGTCCAGTGTCAGCAGTGGCGTTCCCAGCCTGGCGACTGTCCCCGTGGGCCCCCGGCACCTTCCCCTTGCCGGGGCCTCTCTTTCCTCTCTCAGAGGTCGGTGTGGCTCCCTGTGTGCCCTTGGCGGGTTGTGTTGCTAGCTGCACCTGCTCTCTCCTTGGGCAGGGAAGGCTCTGGCCTCTGCTGAGGAACCTCCCACACTAGTGACCATGTGGGGGTGGGAGGTCTTTCCCCAGGCTCAGCGCTCACCCCCACGGTGGAGGCAGAGGGTTGACATCTTCGAGCAGCCTGAGCTCCTGTGTTAAATGAAAGCTGCTGTGAAGCCCAGGCCATGGTGCAGCTCAACATGGAGCTGTTGGCACTGAGCGGGAGGGGGAGGGGGCTCAAAGTGCTTGCAAGTCCTTTTTCTTCTGATCCCTCCCAGCTGGGAGGCGCCTCTGCAAACCTAAGCTGTGGGTGGGCACTTGGGCCCCAGCCTTGCTCTCAGCGAGTCCTCAGTGGACGAGGGAGCTCCCCACGCTGCACTCGGGCCAGCATACACGGAGCTGAAGGTGTGGTCACGCAGCAGCAAGGGCAAGAGCAGCCCTGGGGGGAGGAGAAGAGTCCCAGCTGCCCCACGTGCAGAGGGAACAGGAGGGAGGAGAGGGCGGGAGCCAGTGGTGCTCTGCAGAGCAGGGCTGCTGCACGTATGGTCACATGGCCACAGTCTCCACCTGAGCCCTGCCATACTCCCTCCTCGTTCAGCTGACGCCTCTCCTGCTTTGTCCTAGAGACTTTCCGTAACCTCTCCAAGGATCGAACAGGACTGTACCTGACAGAAATGGAGGTGAGCTGTCTCCCCAACCCCAGAGATGGACCGCAGCCCCCTGGGGCCACCTCTGCAGATCGGACTCCTGGGGTAGTTTTCTCCCTGAGGATAAGGGATCATCCATGAGCAGCAGCCAGGCTGCTGGCCCCCGGCCTCCAATTACTGTCTTTATATATTGCCAGCTGCCAGGCTGCTGGAGGACCTTGGCAGAGAGATTTTATTTTTTTTCCAATAGCTTAATAAAGCAGAGGATTATGTGGGAGTCATAAATCCAAGGGGAAACTCAGGAACAGCCACAGAGCTCACTGTACATTAAACAGACTGCCACTGAATTGTAGAACCTCCCAACTGGCCAACTGGTCGACCTCCGATGTACCTATCAGTACCTGGCTTCTCAGAGAGGAGCAGAAGATATATGTGACAGGGGTGCTGAGACCTCCTGCTTGGGTTGAAATTAGCTAGAAAGGGGTGATGAGATTGGACTGAGATCTCCCAAGGGAGGAGGGTGGCATTCTCTCCTCTGGGCTAGGCTAACGAGATGAAGGACTTGGTTGTAACGACAATGCTTATTTCCCAGTGGCTGTACCTGGTCATGTACAATTGAGGCGAGGAGGAGAGAAGACCGCGTGGTCCAGGTAAGACATGGTAGTGTTGGAATCCTCTCCTCCTCCTAGGGACCATGGCCCTTCTCCTCCCTCACTGGAAGGCTGAAACCTTATCTGTGTGAGCCAGCGCTCAGCTGCTCAGGGCTCTTGAATTTCAAGGCCAGTGCTGCAGATGTCTGTGTCGTGAAGACCAGGGGGCATTCATGGAAGGAAGCAGCCTGAAAGTAATGAGTGGGGGTTTAGAAGTCTTACCTGAAGCTCCAAAGACAAAGGGGCATCACTCATGCCAGGCCAGGCAGGAGAGGCAGTGCAGGTAGAACGGTGTGCAGCAGTAGAGACAGATCATGTGGAGGGGAGCTCCAGGTCTGGTCCCACCTCCACCACTGCCTCACCGTGCAGTGGACCAACCACATCCATCTGTAGGCGTCTGTGTTCATACCTCTTGTATGTGTGTACTGAAGAATTAGCACGCTCTCTCATTTTCTCCACATTGGTTTGTGTGGGATACACCCTACAATTACGTAGTCCACACTGCTCCCCTGCAGTAGTAGAAGCCCCAACAGACTCTTCTAGGCTCCTCTGTGACTGGGGAGCCCAGTAGTGCATGCTCTCCCCTGTTGGACATCTCCAGATGTTGAAGGTTCCTTGTGGGACAACACCTGCTTCCAGAGAACACTCTACCCATGCATCTAGCTCCACCCTCAGGACCACCATAGAATCACAGGCCAGATGTGCCAGGCCTTTAGATACTGAGGATGTCTGCTGCCTCCCCGAAAGCCTTCCTTCCCCAGTTGTCCCTGTTGGTTCTCACTTGGGACCTGCTGGTGACCTTATGTCTGCAACAGTGTTTCTTTGATGAGTACCCTCTCCACACAGCAGTCCTGCGATCTATAACCTCTGAAACGTGAATGTGTTTCTAAACATTTATTGACCCTCCCAAGCATGTATTTTTTTTAAGATTCATTAACCTATTTGTTAGAGTGACAGAGATAGAGGGACACAGAGATAAAGAGATCGTCCATCTGTGGGTTCACTCCCCCAATGCCCACAGCAGCCAAGGCTGAGCTGGCACACCTTTCCATCTTCCACGCGGATGGCAGGGACCCAAGCACTTGGACCGTGATCCACTGCTTTTCCAGGCACTTTTTCAGGGAGCGGGATTTGGAAGCAGAGCCACCAGGTCTCACACCAGCACTCCCGAAGTAATACATGGGCGTCGCAAGCTGTGCCGCTGTGCTGGTCCCCCAGTCATGTGCTTGGAATCTGGAGACAGACACCGTCTCCATGAGGAGATAATATTTTAGTGTAGACACTTCCTGATAGATTCGTGGTGCTTCCTGTTAGTAAACATCACAGAGATCATGGTTAATTCAAGTCCATTCTATTTTCTTAGATTCCTCTTTTAGTCCTTCTTTGCAACAGGATATTTAACCACCTCTAAGTTTTTGTGCCTATTAAAATCTGCATGATTTTTAGAATCAAGAATGACTCCTCAATTATATCTTTAAGCTAACTTGGCACACAGGTCCCGAAAGTGTGAACTTTTGCAATGGCTGGACTCTCTCTCATCAGCTTTTTCTCTATATGGGAGGCCAGTTCCCTGTTGATGAATTTTTCCACCTTTTCTGTTTTGAAGGCTGCATAAGGAGGAAGTAGAAGATACAAGCTATGGGTGTTTTGGTCCCCTCCCAGTGCTGCCCCCGGTGCCCTCCTTAATCACCAGGCTCTGGCTCTATCCTATTAAAGCACAGGCTTTCCTTCTGGGCTCATGGTTGCTCAGCAGAATTGGAAGCAGGGGGGTGAGGAACTTCCACCTCCCTATCCGCAAGCTCACCTTCACCTATAACCAGGCCCCCTTGCCTGTGGTGTCAGAGAGCAGGTCCCCCCTCCTCACCTTCACCTATAACCAGGCCCCCTTGCCTGTGGTGTCAGAGAGCAGGTCCCCCCCTCCCTCTCCCCCTCTCCCTTCCTCTCCCCCTCTCCCACACCTCCCCAACCTCCTTTCCCCTCCTTCTTTCCCCCTCCTCCCCCTTCCTCCTCCCTCCTCCTCCTCCACACATTTGCACTGGTTCCCAGTCTGAGTTTCCTATACCCCCTCATAGCCCTGAAATCAATTCTGGCAGCCAGGGTGTAAATTTAAAACTCCAAATGCAATCATTGCATTTCACACGTTAAAACCATTCAATGTCTCCCCTTTGCTATGTATGAAAAATCTGGAGTCTTCCGTGTGGACCGCAAGATTGAGCAGCATCTCCCACCTGCCTGCCCGTTGGCCTGCACCTGCGCCCCTCCGCCACGCTCCCCTCCCACCACAGAAGTGTGTCTTTATTTCCATCTGTTTTCCATGCTTTGCCCAGCCTCGGGTCCTTGACCCCACTCTGCTCTGCTTCACTGAATCATACCATGTAAACATTAATATACTCTTCTTGCCCCACATTAAAAACTATGATGATTGATTTTTAAAAAGATATTATTGCATAACCCCAAATCACAAGTAGTTACTCCTTTATTGTACTAGAAGTTTTACGGTTTAGCTCTTATCCCTAGGTCTGTGATTTATTTTGAGGTAACTTTTGTTCATGGTATAAGGCAGGGGTCTGACATCATGGTTTTGCATTCAGATAATCAGCTGTTCCAGCACCACTTGTTGAAAAAAAATTATTTTCCCCCATTGTATTGCCTTCGCATTCGTTTAAAAAATAAATGTGTCCTAATGTAAGGATTTTGTCTGTGCTTATTCCGGTACACATGTGTTGTTTTCTCTGGTTTTGTAGTAACTTTCAGATTCCTTTATTTTTCCAGTTTATTTTGGCTTTCTGGGTTCCATGCATTCACATACATGTATCATTTTTTAGGATCAACTTGTCACTTACTGCAAAAAACGTGTATTGGCGGGGCTGAGATTTTGATAGAGATCACATTAAATTTATAAAGTAACCTGGGAAACATTGATGGCTTCACACCATGAAAGTCTTTCACACCATGAAAGTTCATGATCCATGAACATGGGATATTTCTCCACTTTTTTTTTAACTTTTATTTAATAAATATAAATTTCCAAAGTACAGCTTATGGATTACAATGGCTTCCCCCCAATAACGTCCCTCCCACCCGCAACCCTCCCCTCTCCCACTCCCTCTCCCCTTCCATTCACATCAAGATTCATTTTCGATTCTCTTTATCTACAGAAGATCAGTTTAGCATACATTAAGTAAAGATTTCAACAGTTTGCTCCCACACAGAAACATAAAGTGGAAAAATAATAGATGATTTTTAAATGATGATGAAATCAGATCAGACCTATTGTCATGTTTAATCCCAGTGAGAGTCAAATTGGGAATTGCTAATTTCTTCTTTTTTTTTTTTTTACAGAATATCAGTTTAGTATACATTAAGTAAAGCTTTCAACAGTTTGCACCCCCATAGAAACACAAAGTGAAATATACTGTTTGAGTACTCGTTATAGCATTAAGCCTCAATGTACAGCACATTAAGGACAGAGATCCTACATGAGGAGTAAGTGCACAGTGACTCCTGTTGTTGACTTAACAAATTGACACTCCTGTTTATGGCATCAGTAATCTCCCTATGCACCAGTCATGAGTTTCCAAGGCTATGGAAGCCCCTTGAGTTCTCCGACTCTTATCTTGTTTAGACAAGGTCATAGTCAAAGTGGAGGTTCTCTCCTCCCTTCAGAGAAAGGTACCTCCTTCTTTGAAGACCTGTTCTTTCCACTGGGATCTCACTCACAGAGATCTTTCATTTAGGTCTTCTTTTTTTTTTTTTTTTTTTTTTTTTTTGCCAGAGTGTCTTGGCTTTCCATGCCTGAAATACTCTCATGGGCTTGTCAGCCAGATCGGAATGCCTTTAGGGCTGATTCTGAGGCCAGAGTGCTGTTTAGGACATCCACCATTCTATGAGTCTGCTGAGTATCTCTCTTCCCATGTTGGATCACTCTCCCCTTTATTTATTCTATCGGTTAGTATTAGCAGGTACTAGACTTGTTTATGTGCTCCCTTTGACTCTTAGTCCTTTCATTATGATCAATTGTGAACTGAAATTGATCACTTGGAATAGTGAGATGGCATTGGTACATGCCACCTTGATGGGATTAAATTGGAGTCCCCTGGTATGTTTCTAACTCTACCATTTGGGGCAAGTCAGCTTGAGCATGTCCCAAATTGTACATCTCTTCCCTCTCTTATTCCCACTCTTATGTTTAACAGGGATCACATTTCAGTTAAATTTCAACACTTAAGAATAACTGTGTATTAATTACAGAATTAAACCAGTCATATTAAGTAGAACAGACAAAAAAAAAACTACTAACAGGGTTAATGCATTAAGTTGTTCATTAACAGTCAGGGCTATGCTGATCAAGTCACCATTTCTCATAGTGTCGATTTCACTTCAACAGGTTTCCTTTTTGGTGTTCAGTCAGTTGTCACCAATCAGGGAGAACATATGGTATTTGTCCCTTTGGGACTGGCTTACTTCACTCAGCATGATGTGTTCCAGATTCCTCCATTTTGTTGCAAATGACTGGATTTCGTTGTTTCTTACTGCGGTATAGTATTCTAAAGAGTACATATCCCATAATTTCTTTATCCAGTCTACCGTTGATGGGCATTTAGGTTGGTTCCAGGTCTTGGCTATTGTGAATTGTGCTGCAATAAACATTAGGGTGCAGACAGGTTTTTTGTTTGCCAATTTAAATTCCTTTGGGTAAATCCCAAGGAGTGGGATGTCTGGGTTGTATGGAAGGGTTATCTTCAGGTTTCTGAGGCATCTCCAGACTGACTTCCATAGTGGCTTGACCAGTTTGCATTCCCACCAACAGTGGGTTAGTGTCCCTTTTTCCCCACATCCTTGCCAGCATCTGTTGTTGGTAGATTTCTGTATGTGAGTCATTCTAACCGGGGTGAGGTGAAACCTCATTGTGGTTTTGATTTGCATTTCCCTGATTGCTAGTGACCTTGAACATTTTTTCATGTGCCTGTTGGCCATTTGGATTTCCTCTTTTGAAAAATGTCCATTGAAGTCCTTGGCCCATCTCTGAAGTGGGTTGTTTGTTTTGTTGTTGTGGAGTTTCTTGATTTCTTTGTAGATTCTGGTTATTAACCCTTTATCTGATGCATAGTTTGCAAATATTTTTTTCCCATTCTGTTGGTTCTCCAGTTTGCATTCCCACCAACAGTGGGTTAGTGTCCCTTTTTCCCCACATCCTCGCCAGCATCTGTTGTTGGTAGATTTCTGAATGTGAGCCATTCTAACCGGGGTGAGGTGGAACCTCATTGTGGTTTTGATTTGCATTTCTCTGATTGCTAATGACCTTGAACATTTTTTCATGTGCCTGTTGGCCATTTGGATTTCCTCTTTTGAAAAATGTCTATTGAGGTCCTTGGCCCATCTCTTAATTGGGTTGTTGGTTTTGTTTTTGTGGAGTTTCTTGATCTCTTTGTAGATTCTGGTTATTAACCCTTTATCTGTTGCATAGTTTGCAAATATTTTTTCCCATTCTGACGGTTGTCTCTTCACTCTCCTGACTGTTTCTTTTGCAGTACAGAAACTTCTCAATTTGATGCAATCCCAATAGTTAATTTTGGCTTTGACTGCCTGTGCCTCCCGGGTCTTTTCCAGAAACTCTTTGCCTGTGCCAATATCTTGAAGGGTTTCTCCAATGTTCTCTAGTAACTTGATGGTGTCAGGTCGTAGATTTAGGTCTTTAATCCATGTTGAGTGGATTTTTGTGTAAGGTGTAAGGTAGGGGTCTTGCTTCATGATTCTGCACGTGGAAATCCAATTTTCCCAGCACCATTTATTGAATAGACTGTCCTTGCTCAAGGAATTAGTTTTAGATCCTTGATCAAATATAAGTTGGCTGTAGATGTTTGGGTTGATTTCTGGTATTTCAATTCTGTTCCATTGGTCTATCCTTCTGTTTCTGTACCAGTACCATGCTGTTTTGATTACAACTGCCCTGTAGTATGTCCTGAAATCTGGTATTGTGATGCCTCCGGCTTTGTTTTTGTTGTACAAGATTGCTTTAGCTATTCGAGGTCTCTTGTGCCTCCATATAAATTTCAGCACCATTTTTTTCCAGATCTGAGAAGAAGGTCTTCGGTATCTTGATTGGTATTGCATTGAATCTATAAATTGCTTTTGGGAGAATGGACATTTTGATGATATTGATTCTTCCAATCCATGAGCATGGAAGATTTTTCCATTTCTTGGTATCCTCTTCTATTTCTTTCTTTAAGGTTTTGTAATTTTCATCGTAGAGATCTTTAACGTCCTTGGTTAAGTTTATTCCAAGGTATTTGATTGTTTTTGTAGCTATTGTGAATGGGATTGATCTTAGAATTTCTTCCTCAGCCATGGCATTGTCTGTGTATACAAAGGCTGTTGATTTTTGTGCATTGATTTTATACCCTGCTACTTTGCCAAACTCTTCTATGAGTTCCAATAGTCTCTTGGTAGAGTTCTTTGGGTCCCCTAAATAAAGAATCATGTCATCTGCAAAGAGGGATAGTTTGAGTTCTTCCTTCCCAATTTGTATCCCTTTAATTTCTTTTTCTTGCCTAATAGCTCTGGCTAGAACCTCCAGAACTATATTGAATAGCAGTGGTGAGAGTGGACATCCCTGTCTGGTCCCAGATCTCAGTGGAAATGCTTCCAACTTTTCCCCATTCAATAGGATGTTGGCTGTGGGTTTTTCATAGATTGCTTTGATTGTATTGAGGAATGTTCCTTCCAAACCCAGTTTGCTTAGAGTTTTCATCATGAACGGGTGTTGGTTCTCTCTTCACTCTCCTGACTGTTTCTTTTGCAGTACAGAAACTTCTCAATTTGATGCAATCCCAATAGTTGATTTTGACTTTGACTGCCTGTGTCTCCTGGGTCTTTTCCAGAAAAACTTTGCCTGTGCCAATATCTTGAAGGGTTTCTCCAATGTTCTCTAATAACTTGATGGTGTCAGGTCGTATATTTAGGTCTTTAATCCGTGTTGAGTGGATTTTTGTGTAAGGTGTAAGGTAGGGGTCTTGCTTCATGCTTCTGCATGTGGAAATCCAGTTTTCCCAGCACCATTTATTGAATAGACTTTCCTTGCTCCAGGGATTGGTTTTAGATCCTTGATCAAATATAAGTTGGCTGTAGATGTTTGGATTGATTTCTGGTGTTTCAATTCTGTTCCATTGGTCTATCCATCTGTTTCTGTACCAGTACCATGCTGTTTTGATTACAACTGCCCTGTAGTATGTCCTGAAATCTGGTATTGTGATGCTTCCGGCTTTGTTTTTGTTGTACAAGATTGCTTTAGCTATTCGAGGTCTCTTGTGCCTCCATATAAATTTCAGCACCATTTTTTTCCAGATCTGAGAAGAAGGTCTTCGGTATCTTGATTGGTATTGCATTGAATCTATAAATTGCTTTTGGGAGAATGGACATTTTGATGATATTGATTCTTCCAATCCATGAGCATGGAAGATTTTTCCATTTCTTGGTATCCTCTTCTATTTCTTTCTTTAAGGTTTTGTAATTTTCATCGTAGAGATCTTTAACGTCCTTGGTTAAGTTTATTCCAAGGTGTTTGATTGTTTTTGTAGCTATTATGAATGGGATTGGTCTTAGAAGTTCTTCCTCAGCCATGGCATTGTCTGTGTATACAAAGGCTGTTGATTTTTGTGCATTGATTTTATACCCTGCTACTTTGCCAAACTCTTCTATGAGTTCCAATAGTCTCTTAGTAGAGTTCTTTGGGTCCCCTAAATAAAGAATCATATCATCTGCAAAGAGGGATAGTTTGAGTTCTTCCTTCCCAATTTGTATCCCTTTCATTTCTTTTTCTTGCCTAATAGCTCTGGCTAAAACTTCGAGAACTATATTGAATAGCAGTGGTGAGAGTGGGCATCCCTGTCTGGTACCAGATCTCAGTGGAAATGCTTCCAACTTTTCCCCATTCAATAGGGTGTTGGCCGTGGGTTTTTCATAAATTGCTTTGATTGTATTGAGGAATGTTCCTTCCAAACCCAGTTTGCTTAGAGTTTTCATCATGAAAGGGTGTTGTATTTTATCAAATGCTTTCTCGGCATCTATTGAGATAATCATATGGTTTCTCTTCTGCAGTCTGTTAATGTGGTGTATCACATTGATTGTTTTGTGCACATTAAACCATCCCTGCATACCAGGGATAAATCCCACTTGGTCTGGGTGGATGATCTTTCTGATGTGTTGTTGCATTCTATTGGCGAGAATTTTATTGAGGATTTTTACATCTATGTTCATCAGGGATATTGGTCTGTAATTCTCTTTCAATGCTGCATCTTTTTCCGGCTTAGGAATTAAGGTGATGCTGGCTTCATAGAAAGAATTTGGGAGGATTCCCTCTTTTTTGATTGTTCTGAATAGTTTGAGAAGAATTGGAGTTAGTTCTTCTTTAAATGTCTGGTAGAATTCAGCAGTGAATCCATCTGGTCCTGGGCTTTTCTTTGTTGGGAGGGCCTTTATTACTGTTTCAATTTCTGTCTCAGTTATGGGTCTGTTTAGGTTTACGATGTCTTCCTGGTTCAATTTAGGCAGGTTGCATGTGTCCAGGAATGTATCCATTTCTGATAGGTTTCCCTGTTTGCTGGCATACAAGTCGTGGTAGTAATTTCTGATGATTCTTTTTATTTCTGTGGTGTCTGTTGTTACATTTCCTTTTTCATCTCTGATTTTATTGATTTGGGTCTTTTCTTTTTTTAGTTAGTTGGGCCAATGGGGTGTCAATTTTGTTTATTTTTTCAAAAAACCAGCTCTTCGTTAGGCTGATTTTTTGTAATGTTATTTTGGATTCAATCCTGTTGATTTCTTCTCTAAAATTAATTATTTCTCTTCTTCTACTAGATTTCTGTCTGGTTTGCTGTAGGTTTTCTAGATCCTTGAGGTGAATTGAAAGCTCATCTATTTGGTGCCTTTCCAATTTCTTGATGTAGGCACCTATTGATATAAACTTTCCTCTTAACACTGCTTTTGCTGTATCCCATAAAAAAATCTCTAGTTTTTGATAATGTTTCTGATTTTCAGTGTAGAATCTTGTACTTCATTCTTGAATTTTCTCCCAATGATTCTATTATTTTTATGCTATTATAAATGGAATTATTTCCTTAAGTTCATTTCCAGATTATTCATTGCTAGTGTTTAGAAATAAAATAGATTTTTGTCTATTGATGTGATATCCTGTAACATTACTAAGCTCATTGATTAGTTCAAATATTGTACTGGATTCCTTAGAATTTCATCTATACAAACTCATGTCATCTGTGAATGGATATAATTTTATTTCTTATTTTCCAATTTGAATTCCTTTTACTCTTTCTCTGCCCTTATTATCCTGAGTATGATGTCAACTGAGAGTTTTTCCTAGATAGCATTTATCAGATTCAGGACATTCTCTTCTATTTGTAGTTGGCTGAGTTAACACACTTCAAATTACTGTTTGATGTCTGTATCCCCGGCTAGACTGTGAGCTTATGAGTCCCTTTCTTGTTGATATCTCCTTAGTAAAAAATCAAAGTGCCTTCATAGAGAAATTATTCCATAAAACCATTTCCCAAATGACTGAATTAAATCATTTATTCAGCTTTGTATCTTCTTCTGTTTTGTTCTCATCCTAACTTTTACAAATATTATTTTATACCCAAGTCTCCCCAGTATTTTAGCTGTTTCTCTATTTTCTTCCCTCTTGGGGTACTGGGAAGCAGATGGCTAAGATTATCTTGTTACTCTCTGTAACCTGTCAGAATCTCTGTTCTCTGATGAAGACCACTATCTGACCTGTTCAGCCTCATAGTTGTGAGACCTGCTTTGCTGTGCTTGGTGCACATGTAAGCTCTGCTGGTTAACAGACTACTTTCTTCCAGGATTTCCATCACTCTCAGGCAGCAGAGAGGCTTGCACTGTTGGCCAGCACTCAATGCAAAGAATTCCCTCTCCTCATTTTTGGTCCTTTGCCCAAGAAAATGTCACTGGAACAAACTAAGGCTTGTCTTAGGAGCTAAGGGAGTCGTGTTACTGGGGTTATTGGAACCGTATCACTAGTCTACTTTGCTTCTGGCTCATTCCCTACAAACTTCGAAGAAAGGTC
Organism: Oryctolagus cuniculus; assembly: GCF_964237555.1. Classification (NCBI taxonomy): domain Eukaryota; kingdom Metazoa; phylum Chordata; class Mammalia; order Lagomorpha; family Leporidae; genus Oryctolagus; species Oryctolagus cuniculus. The sequence goes on from NC_091433.1 coordinate 171,977,888, forward strand.
TTTGACCTGCCCTTGGACTCGCTGGGCAAGTTGGGGTATGCGTCCATTGTGAGAAGACTTCTCTCTGGGTCTCATCCTCAACCCATCTTCTCCTCTCTGACTTGTTAGCTTGGGAAATGGGTAGGTGCAACTAGGCTGAACAACCCATCCTCTCCTCCCGTTGAATTCCATTGCTTCCTGAACAAAGCACCATTGCCACATTGAAGGCAATACTGATGTTAAAACATCAAGATCGTAATTTTTAAAATGCTAATACTCAGTGCATTGGTGTGTGCTCCTCAGACATTTGAAGCTGTGCTGGTCTGTATTGATTAGAGTCTAGAGGTTTAATGTACTGCCAGTTCCATACTGTTGAGAGGTGGGCTGATGTCATCCACAACCACCTTACTCCAACAGAATTCATGGTTTAGCAACTTCCTCTACACAGAAATAAAGTCTCTTGAGGAAAGGACCACCTTCTAACCTACATGAAGGTAAAATGTGGGCCACAGTGGCCTTGATCTTGCTGATCACCAACAGTAGATTTTTCTAGAGTGCACCTGCCTCTGTCCCAATACATCCATCTCTCCCACTCTTTGGACCAGAGAAATTCTTTGAGACTCTTGAGTCAAATTTGGGTTGAAGACTGACACCATGGGGCAGACAAGACTGTCAGAAGTTTGAGTCAAACTGCTGTGCAGGTTGAGGGCTGGAGTCTGGATTTTCCACTGGCAGTGTGAAAACCCCAAACCCCATTAGCAAACACAGAGCTGGTGGTTACAGGCGAGGCCAGGGTGTCCAGCCTTCTGGGGCTGGTGATGGAACAGAAGAGTAACCAACTGAGAGAATGACACTTACACTCTAAGGACGTAAATCAGGAAGGGAACAGCTGGAAACCAGGAAAGTCATGGCCCAACAGTAGAGGCAGGAGAGGAATGTGAGGAGCAGACTGTTCCGAGGGGTGATAGCTGGGAAAATGGAACCAATCATTTATCAGTTTGCTTAATGATAGGAAAAATACTGCTCATAAGGGTTTTCAAATTCTGATGCAGAGTGTTGGAAAAATTATTAAGATAATGAAAGACTATGCGGGAAAAAAAATGAGGTAATTTTTAACTGTGGAAGAACAAAGAATTATGAAAGAAAGGCAGTGTGATCTTACACTATTTCTTCACTCAGCGAACAGTACATACATAATTGTAATAAAATAAAAATTAATATTGATTTAACAAAAATGTGATACAAGTACATTAGGAGAATGGAGCAAGAAAAGATACAGATAGGAAACTAGGTGAAGAGCACCCTAGCCCCATCTTCCATCATAAAAATCAATAGGCATTGAAAATCGACATGTCAAATATTAGCTGTGTAAGCATCTTATTTAGAAAAAAATGGAGGCAGCACATCAGAAGACAGTTTGGGGAGAGAAATTTAGAGCAGGAATGGGAGAGAGGAGTTCTGTTTTACCTTCATGCCTTGTAATACTATCTGAGTTTTTCAATTATGTACATTAGACCAACATTTTAGGAAGTAATAAGTAAACTAGCAAATAGCCAGAGACAAGATTTTATGACTCAGGAGGGACGGAGGGAGGGAGAGAGGAAACAAGAGCCAGGGCTGCTTTTGTACACCAGGGACAGGGAAGTCAGCTGATTATAGTTACAGAAAGGTGGCATCTGTATGAGAGACGTCACCTAATGCAGCCCCATGCACCTGAGAAAAGCCATGCCAGGGTGGAAGTCCACAGGCAGCGCCTTGCAGCCTGGCTCAGGCAGAGGAGCGGTTGTTGTTACAGCTGCCCCTGGCCTGGCCCCTGACCCTGGCCTGGGGTAAGGGAGGAGTGCCTGCTCCCGACTTTCCCTCCATGCTGCTGCTGGCCCTCAAGGTGCACAATTGCCAGTGGCTTGGGCTCGGGCTGGAGCCAGGGCAGAGCCGCTGGGGAGATGTCCTCCAAGGAATCCTGAGGAAGGGGGTGGGGACGTTCCCACTCCCTGGGGGACCTCTGGTGTGGTGGCGCCGATCAGCCTTGCAGTAGGAGTGCAGAAGGCTGTGCTCGCTGTGCTGCGGGATTGTCCAGAGTGGCCTCGGTGGTCCCTCAAAGGAAGGAAATTTCTCACTCACCCTGTGCCTTCTGCACGGGAATGTCCTGTCTGTCTCCAGGACGCACCCACAGTGAGCGCTGGAGAAGCTGGCTCTCACTCCAGGGGTGTCCGTGGTCCCTGGTGGCTGTGAGGCCGCTAAACCAGCCCCATAGGCCGGCGCCGCGGCTCACTAGGCTAATCCTCCGCCTAGCGGCGCCGGCACACCGGGTTCTAGTCCCGGTCGGGGCGCCGGATTCTGTCCCGGTTGCCCCTCTTCCAGGCCAGCCCTCTGCTGTGGCCAGGGAGTGCAGTGGAGGATGGCCCAGGTGCTTGGGCCCTGCACCCCATGGGAGACCAGGAAAAGCACCTGGCTCCTGGCTCCTGCCATCGGATCAGCGCGGTGCGCCGGCCGCAGTGCGCCGGCCGCGGCGGCCATTGGAGGGTGAACCAACGGCAAAGGAAGACCTTTCTCTCTGTCTCTCTCTCTCACTGTCCACTCTGCCTGTCAAAAAAATAAAAAAAAAATAAAAAAAATAAAATAAAATAAAATAAACCAGCCCCATAAAGCAGTGACCTTCCAGGGCTGTGGGCCTCGCCTTTGGCCAGGTCCAGCTCCGGCAAGCCCAAGACCACCTGGCAGGTCAGCTGAGCACTTCGGGACAACAGCCTGGACTCCCTAGACAATGACACAGGAAATAGCCTTCTGTGTGTGAGAAAGGAGGGGAGAAGCTCCAGTCATCCCCCCATCAGTTATATCCATTTCTTGGGAGAGCCAGAATGAGCCAGTTTGCCCTTGGGGAGCTGTGGGTGACACATGACTGGGGCCGTTAGCAGATAATCACACTCTCATCAGCAAGTAACACAGCAGTCTTAGCACCCACGTCCTGGTGGACATGTGGTGCACCCTTGCCCTGGAAAGGATGCCATCCTGTCATTTGCAACAGCAGAGGTGGACCTGGGGACATCGTGCTGAGTGGAGTGAACCGAGCTCAAAAAGACCGGTACTGCACGATGTCACTCATCTGTGGCAACTAAAACAGCTGATCTCATAGCAGCTGAGAGTAGAATGGGGGTCAGCAGAGGCTGGGCAGCCGGGGGAGGGGGAGGAGAGGGTGAAGACGGTCAGCGGCACTAAGTTACCGCGAGACAGGGGCAGGAACTGCTGCTGTGCTGTCACACAGTGGGCGACTGTCGCGAACAACAGTGTGTTATGTGGTTCAAAAAGCTAGAAGAAAAGATACTGAATGTTTTTGCAACAAGGAAATGATAAATGTTTGCGACGTGAGATATGCTTGCCCTGATTTGAACATTATACAATGTCTGTATGCACTGAAACATCTGTGGTATCCCATAAATATGTATAATTGTTATGTCAATTACCTTTTTTATTTAAAAAAAGAAATCACTCTCCCCAGTGTCTGAATCCTGATTGTTTCACAGCCACGTGGCTAAACAAGACATGTTTTCCATGGAGGCCTCCCCGTGACAAGAGAGGTCTGAGTGTGGCTCAGCAATACAGCGGGGGAGGGGAAGGCAGCCAGCAAGGCAGGTGGCGCTCGGCCCCCGTCAGCCACGCAGTGGTCAGCAGGCTCTGGAGGTCATGGCCCGGCGGGCAGAAGAGGTTCCTGAGAATGAGCAGGTCAGACCCGATTCGGGAGACTTCGCAATTTTGGAGGTGATTTCTGGAAGCATCTGCCGAGTGGTGGAATCCTTGCAAATGTGTGGGCCAAAAGGGCAGGACCATGGGGACCTTCCTGTGCGCCACTCTCTGAGCAGAGGGCGTCAGGGGGTGTCGCGGGGTGCACAGCCACACCAGGAACTAGGTCAGTGTTCTGAAGTGGATCGTCTGGTGTGCACACAGCAAGCACGGCCATCCAACCGGCAGCCACTGGGGCGGCAGCCAAGTGTGCGTCATCCCATCCTCGCAGAGCCGAGTCCCTCTTGTTTGGCTTTGAAATGGCCAGAGGGTCAGACTCCCAGCAAAGCCTGGACCAGGCCGCTTTGTCTCCCGGTCCCCTGCTTGGCGAGCCAGGATATGTGACCACGCTCCTTCTGGGGCCTGGGCTACCAGCAGGCAAGAAAGGCCTCAGGTCAGTGGCAAGCGGCCCAGGGATTGGGCCAGGCCCCGTCTGTGCCGGTTGAATCCGCATCCATGGGGCAGAGCAGTTCCCTGCCTCCCAGAGCCTCCCTCGTGAAGTGCATCTGGGACTGTCTCCTGCCCAGGGGAGAGCCCAGGCCCCCAGCCCCTGCCACACTGCAGAGCTCTGGAATGGAGTACGAGGGGTGCAGGGGGCCTAATGGCAGTAGCCAGCCCAGAGGAAAGAGCAAAGTGGAGGGACAGGAGGAAAGGCCAGCAGATGGCGCTAGAGTGGGAGAAGGAAGAAAACAGAGACAGACCCGTGGGATGTGGCCTGGAATGACGTTGACAGAAAGGGAGAGATGGAGAACAAAAGATCAAAAGAGAAGGAAGCAGAAGAGCCTCCGTGGGTGCTGCTGGGAGTGTTGGCGACGGCACCCAGGCTGTGAAATCCATGCCCATGGAAATGTTGACTTATCCAGCTCCTCTAACCTCAACCCTCTGGGCCTGCAGCTCTCAATTTTATTGTGCACCTGAAATGAAATGATTTAAGATATCCTCAGGGGCTGGCACTGTGGCGTGATGGATCAAGCTGCTGCCTTCAGTGCCGGCATCCCATAAGGGTGTCAGTTCCTGTCCCAACTGCTCCGCTTCTGATCCAGCTTCCTGCTAATGACTTGGGAAAAGCTTCTTAGGATGGCCCGAGTATTTGGGCCTCTACCACCCATGTGGGAGACCTGGGTGAAGCTCCTGGCCCTTGGCTTTGGGCTGGTCTAGCCCTGGCCATTGCAGCCTTTTGCAGAATGAATGAGTGGATGGAAGATCTCTCTCTCTCTCTCTCCCTCTCTCTCTCTCACTCTGACTTTCAAATAAAATAAATCTTTTTCAAAAAATCTTCACGAGTTCTAGTTCAGAAAGCCAGTCTGGGAATCTGCCTTCCTACAAGCTCCCAGAACAGGCATGTGCCTCAGTGAAATTCTGGGGATCACTGCTCCTGCATCCCCATGGAAAAGGGCAGTTTGGGCTGAAGCATCCAGGATAACTTGGAAAGACACAATGAAGTCAAGGGTAAGGCCTGCCCCTTGGAGGCCTCGCCACACCCCAAATCCCTTCCTTCCTTGCAGCTCCCGAAGAACCAATGTCCTGGCTGGTTTTCCCCTCTAAACAAGCTAATTGAGCAATAATCCTAGAAGAATCCATCACTCTGACAAGGTTGATTAACCAAGCCCCGAGTGCTGAACATCCCAGCAGAAGGGTCGATGCCGAGCTCGGCCGCGGGACACAGCTGTCAGAGAAGATGGGTGTACAGGGGGCTAGTGGCCCAGCTTTGTACCAGTGCAGCACGGAGGAGGGCAAGGGGGCCTGTTTTGGGACCACATTGCCTGGGGCATCTCTAACAACATTCTGGACTGTTCTTTCTGAGAGCACCAAGTTCCCACAGAGGGTATCTAGAACTCTGAGCCACTCTGGACGGTGGGCGGAGGGCCAACCCAGGATGACACATCTTTCTCTTCTGCACTACGGCTCTTACGTTACACACCACTCCATTTCCTAAAAGGATTTACTTTCTTCAGCCCCTGGACAAGCTTCCCTTGGACCAAGGAGAATGCGATAAAACACTGCCCCCTGGTGGTCACCACTGTTGCAGCTTCAGATTATTCACCTTCCAAAGGTTTGGCCAGTGTGGAGCTCTTGTCAGCCCAGCCCGAGTTCCTACCGTTGGAGCCCTCCTGTCTGTGTGACTGACTCCTCACCTCACTTCTGCCAGTGTTTGAATAAAGAATGCAAGCACTCTGGACCAAGAGGAAGCAAACAGTCCCCCGGCTGTGGTCCCCACACACCATGTCGTGTCATCCTAGGTGATTAAGAGTTTCCAGCTGTGTTCAGCTACAGCGTCTCCACCAATGCAGAGAGAATGGACTGAGCACGTGTAGTATAATGATAGGACTGGACAGAGCCCTGAGCAAGGACCCTGGCTTCTACGCTTCAAGTCCTGTTTCTGCCTCCAGCCGGCTGTGTGTCCTCAGGGGAAGTGACTTCTGCGGCTGGGCTGCCGTCTCTAAAAATGAAAGGCCTGGACTGATGCATCTCTCAGATCACAAAGTTGGGAAGCCAGGTCCTAACAGATTCTGATCTAATCTCAGCCAACATGGGGGGTGGGCAGCAATGAGGAGCCAGAAAGAGCCCCCAGCAATGCAGCAACTGGGAACCCACACTCCTGGGGCCGCCGGCTAACAGAGCTCTCTTCCCGCAGCCTGGGAGGTGCTGCTTCTCTCTGAAGTTTCTGACAAATGTAATATATTGGCGAGAGCCAACACTGACATGGCCCGAGGGAGGACACAGTGCATGGTGCAAATCACAGTGGTGCGACACTGCCACCCAGTGGCCATCTCCACTAATCACAGCCCAGCCCTGCCCCAACACTGCAGACCAAAAGCCTACCGCAAGTCCGGTCCTCCTGTGGTTAAACTGGCAACACCAAATCAACCCCGAGTGTGATCGCAGCCCTGCCGCTGCTTCTCCGTCTCACCCTGGTCAGCTGCTTCCATTGTCACTGGGCCTGAGCCACTCTCTCCTCCTCTAACTCCAGACATGACTTCCATGGTCAGAGGTTCTAGGCCCGCATGGAAGCAGGAGATCCCTACGACATAGAGGGTTCAGCACAGGGGCCAGGGGTGCCACCCACAGGGTCGTCCATCCCTGTCCACACAGCCAGGAAGCAGGACCCCAGGGTTCAGCCACTGACCACAGCCATTCTATGCCAAGGTCTGCATCCAACCCAGCGGTGGCCAAGGTGGGGGAGGAGAAAGAGAGGCAGGCAGACAGAAGCCTGCTTTGCTAGTTTCTTGTTGAGGGCAGTATGGTCAGCAGGTTTTGCCATTTTGGGTACCAGGGTCTTACCTACGCGTGGGGTCCATAGTGTTCACGTGGATCTGAAGAACAGTGCAGATGGGTTCCCTTAACTAAGCTTACTCTCTATGCAAAGCATGGACAGGGGATGTGAACTGAGGCTCCAGAACCTTCCCCAAGGCCCAGGGACTGAGCTTGGTGAAGGACAGAGTCGAGTGTGTGTCAAGTGTGTTGGGACTTTCCTGAGCCCCCCGGTATTCTTCTCCTGGGAGAGCTGGGCTCCCTCCTCTTGGCCATGTTCCCGATCACCAGCGTTTGTTGTTTACTCACTCGTCTCACAGTGCCGCTTTCAGCACTGCAAGATTCCTACAGAAACCTTGGTGCCTTCCCACTTGCAAACTGCAGAGACACCCGAGGCAGCTGTGTGGATTTCCTCCACTCTCACCCCTCCGAGCCTTCCCCAAGCCATTGCTCAAGAAGTGTCACGGGTAAGACCCAGATCCCTTGAGGAGCCAAGTCATTCGTTCACACTGGGATGCGGTTTCTGGGGTTGCCATGGTTTCAGGTGGTGCATGGTGATTTCCCTTGTCACTGAATAATGTATGCAAACAGACTCGTCCAGAGGTGGGGAAAAGGAGAACAGCCAATTTTAAACATGATGTATTAAGATATAGTAGAGAAACAAGTAATCACACTAGCCAGTTAAACATGGACAGTGCAATAGAGGGACAGGCATTTAGGTCGGCTGTTAACCTGCAGGCCAGGACACATGCATTCCACAGTGGAGGACCAGGGTTCAATTCCCAGCTCCAGTTCCAGCTCCCGACTCCAGCTTCCTGCTAATGTGGATCCTTGGAGGTAATGGTGATGGCTCAAGTAACAGGGCTCCTGCCACCCATAAGAGACCTAGACTGAGTTGCTGGCTCCTGGCTTCAGTGCTCTCACTGTTGTAGGCTGTCTGGGGACTGAACCTGCTAATGGTGGTGTTCATGCTCACTGCCTCTCTCTCCTGCCTCCCTCCATCACTCTCTCCCGCCTCCCTCCCTCTCCCTCTCCCTCTCCCTCTCCCTCAAATAACCCTTTAAAAAGCAGAAAGTGTCACATAAGGAATTATAAACTGGTTAGATGTGTTTACGTTCTAAAAGGAGCAAGAGAGGACTCCACAGACTACAGGAATAGTACACTCAGCACGCAGCTGTCACCACAGTAGCTGAGGGTGCTACCCCAGGGAAGTACTGAGAACTTAACAAGATATAGATCTTGTTGGAACAAGTATAGCTGCAGGCCATTGGATAGTGGAGCAGCCCATGGAGGTGCCATGGATTGGAGCTAGGGCCCAAGGGGCCCCTTGCTGGGTGCCAGTGACACCCATTGGAGAGGGCAACCTACATGCTCCTCTGTCTCATCATAGGGAGAGAAAGGGAACTAGGGAGCCAGGGGAGGGGCTCTTTCTTGGGTTGACCTTTAGCACCCTCTACTGTTGAGTGCTAATCTTGCACTGGTGGGCACAGACGCTGTGTTTGCACAGGGTTCAGGTCCAGTATTATGAAATGATACACAGAAGACCTGAGTAGTAACAAGAGCATGGGCTCCATGCCAGCTCGGTGCCAGGCTGTACATCGTGTTCCTCTCACATCCCATAATCTCATCTATTATCCTTTGAACTGGATGAAGACACTTGATATTAGAAGTAACGTGAGAAGACAGGAAACCACTGTGTGGCTGAGCTGGTCTGTGGGTAGCTCCTGGGGCCTGGTGTGGGCTTCCACAGCAGGCTCAGGCTGCTTTGCTCTGCAGAGGACTGAGGACGGTAAGATTTCATTCTCTCCCTCTCCAGCCCCACATCACTGCTTTTAATTACTAATTTAATTTTTATTAAAACAAAGGGAACAGATTTCATGTGGTTCATAGACAGAATTCTAAGAAATAATGATACTTCCTTCCCTCTCTGCATCCCTCCTGCTTGCTACCTTGCTTTTGAATTTTTTCAATAACATTGTATTTTTATTTATTTATTTTTTGGTAGGCAGAGTGGACAGTGAGAGAGAGAGAGAGAGACAGAGAAAAGGTCTTCCTTTACCGTTGGTTCACCCCTCAATGGCGGCTGCAGCCAGCACACTGCACTGATCCGAAGGCAGGAGCCAGGTGTTTCTCCTGGTCTCCCATGTGGGAGCAGAGCCCAAGCACTTGGGCCATCCTCCACTGCACTCCCGGGCCACAGCAGAGAGCTGGACTGGAAGAGGGGCAACCGGGACAGAATCTTGCACCCTGACCAGGACTAGAACCTGGTGTGCCGGCGCCGCAGGCAGAGGATTAGCCTATTGAGCCGCAGCGCTGGCTGCAATAACATTTTAAATTTACTTCATAGGTTTAACTCAGTAAGTAAAGGGTTCAACAAGTAAAAAGTAAGAAGACCACTATTCAGCAGGAGTATAGACAAGGACTATAAACAGCAATCAAACCCCAAAATGTGAATTTCACTCATATGAATTAAATTTTTTGTACTGTATATGTTGACTGTCACAAATTAGAGAAAACGTGATATTTGTCATTGTGGGTCTGACGTATTTCACAAAGCATAATGGTCTCCAGATGCATCCAGCTTCTTGAAAAAGACAGGATTTTCTTTTTTATGGCTGTGTCGTGTCCTGTTGTGTGTATATAGCACAATTTGTTTTACCCAGTCATCACTTGGTTGACATCCAGGCAGACTCCATAAATTAGCTGTTGTGAATTGAGCTGCCATAAACACAGGGGATGGGTGACTGTTTCCTTTGAGTACATTCCCAGGAGTGGGATGGCTGGATCATATGATAGATCTATCGCTAGGTCTCTGAGGAATCTCTGTATTGTCTCCCATAATGATTGTACCAATTCACATTCCCACCAACAGCATATTAAGGTACCTTTTTCCCCACATCCTCACCAGCATTTGTTTCTTTTTGACTTTTGGATGATAGCCATTCTAACTGGGGTGAGGTGACTTCTCATCATCGTTTTGCTGATATCTAGTGATCTTGAGCATTTTTCCTACGTGTGTTGGCCATTTGTATTTCATCCTCCAAAAAATATATGTTTATGTCCTCTGCCTGTTTCTTAACTGGAGTGTTTATTTTGTTGTTAAGTCTCTTGAGTGCCTAATATCTTCTGCATATTAATACTTTATCAGATGCTTAATTAACAAATGTTTTTCCAATGCTGTCAGTTACCTCTTTGTTGAATGTCTCCTTTGCTGTGCAGAAGCTTCTTAGCTTGATGTAATCCCATTTGTCCATTTTTGCTTTTATTGCCTGTACATTTGGGGTCTCATTCAAGAAGTCTTTGCCTATGTCAATGTCTTTTAAAATAGTAATTTAAAAGCTTTAGATCCTTGATTTTTGTAAAGGGGTTAAGGTAGGGGTCTTGTTTCATACTTCATTCAGAGATCCAATTTTCCCATTTGTTGAAGAGACTATCCTTTCTCCAGGGAGTAGTGATTTTAACTCCTTAGTTGCTTGTACATGTGTGTATTAGTTCCTAGGATGTGTACTCTGTTCCATTGGTCCACATGTCTATTTTTGTGCCAGTATCAGGTTCTTTTGATTATAACAGTCCTATAGCATGTCTTGAAATCTGACATTCTGATGTCTCCTGCTTTGTTTTTATTGTTTAAGATCACTTTGGCTATTTGGAATTTTTTGTGTTTCCATGTGAATTTAGGGTCATTCTGTTCTAGATATGAGAAGAATTTTCTTGGTATTTTGATTGGGAGCACATTGACTCTATAAATCCCTTCGGGTAGCGTGGACATTTTGGTGATGCTAATTCTTCTCATTCACAAATGCGGAAGATTTTCCCATTTTTTGTGTCTTGCATTTCTTTCCTTAATGTTTTCTAATTTTCATTGTAGAAATGTTTCACATTCGTCATTAAATTTATCCAAGATATTTAATATTTTTGTAGCTATTTGGAATGGAACTGTCTTTATAAGTTCTCTCTCAACCATTGAATTGTTGTTCTTTTATGAATTCTGGTAGTTGCCTAGTTGAGATTTTGGTTTCCCTGTATCTAGGATCATGTCATCTCCAAATAGGGATTTTTTACTTCCTCCTTTCCAATTTATATCTCTTTGATTTTGATTTTTTCTTGCCCAATGACTCTGCTTAAACTTCCAGAACTATATTGAATAATAATCATGAGAGTAGGGATTCTTGTCTAGTCCAGGATTCAGTGGAAATGCCTCCAGCTGTTTCCCTACAATATGATGGCGGCTGTGAGTTTGTCATATATTGCCTTGACTGTGTTGTGTTGAGGTATGTTCCTTCTGTGCCCAGTTTTTAAAGGTTTTTTTTACATGATGTATGTTGTGTTTTATCAAATACTTTTTTTTGACAGGCAGAGTGGACATTGAGAGAGAGAGAGACAAAGAGAAAGGTCTTCCTTTTCCATTGGCTCACCTTTCAATGGCTGCTGCAGTTGGCATGCTGCAGCCAGCACACCACACTGATCCGAAGCCAGGAGCCAGATGCTTCTCCTGGTCTCCCATGCAGGTGCAGGGCCCAAGGACTTGGGCCATCCTCCACTGTACTCCCGGGCCACAGCAGAGAAGTCGACTGGAAGAGGAGCAACCGGGACAGAATCCAGTGCCTCGACTGGGACTAGAACCCAGTGTGCCGGCACCACAGGCAGAGAATTAGCCTATTGAGCCATGGTCTTCAAATACTTTCTGTGCATCTATTGAGATTTTTTTTTTAACTTTTATTTAATGAATATACGTTTCCAAAGTACGAATAATGGATTACTATGGCTTCCCCCCCATACCGTCCCTCCAACCCACAACCCTCCCCTTTCCCACTCCCTCTCCCCTTCCATTCACATCAAGATTCATTTTCGATTATCTTAATATACAGAAGATCAGCTTAGTATACATTAAGTAAGGATTTCAACAGTTTGCTCCCACACAGAAACATAAAGTGAAAAATAATAGATGATTTTTTTAATGATGATGAAATCAGATCAGACCTATTGTCATGTTTAATCCCAGTGAGAGTCAAGTTGGGAGTTGATAGTTTCTTTTTTTTTTTTTTTTTTTTACAGAGGATCAGTTTAGTATGCATTAAGTAAAGATTTCAACAGTTTGCACCCCCATAGAAACACAAAGTGAAATATATTATTTGAGTACTCGTTATAGCATTAAATCTCAATGCACAGCACATTAAGGACAGAGATCCTACATGAGGAGTAAGTGCACAGTGACTCCTGTTGTTGACTTTACCAATTGACACTCCTGTCTATGGCATCAGTAATCTCCCTATGCTCCAGTCATGAGTTTCCAAGGCTATGGAAGCCCCTTGAGTTCTCCGACTCTTATCTTGTTTAGACAAGGTCATAGTCAAAGTGGAGGTTCTCTCCTCCCTTCAGAGAAAGGTACCTCCTTCTTTGAAGACCTGTTCTTTCCACTGAGATCTCACTCACAGAGATCTTTTGCCAGAGTGTCTTGGCTTTCCATGCCTGAAATACTCTCATGGGCTTTTCAGCCAGATCTGAATGCCTTTAGGGCTGATTCTGAGGCCAGAGTGCTATTTAGGGCATCTGCCATTCTATGAGTCTGCTGAGTATCTCACTTCCCATGTTGGATCACTCTCCCCTTTATTTATTCTATCGGTTAGTGTTAGCAGGTACTAGACTTGCTTATGTGCTCCCTTTGACTCTTAGTCCTTTCATTATGATCAATTGCGAACTGAAATTGATCACTTGGACTAGTGAGATGGCATTGGTACATGCCACCTTGATGGGATTAAATTGGAGTCCCCTGGTATGTTTCTAACTCTACCATTTGGGGCAAGTCAGCTTGAGCATGTCCCAAATTATATATCTCTTCCCTCTCTTATTCCTACTCTTATGTTTAACAGGGATCACATTTCAGTTAAATTTCAACACTTAAGAATAACTGTGTATTAATTACAGAATTAAATCAGTCATATTAAGTAGAACAGACAAAAAAACTACTAAGAGGGATAATGTATTAAGTTGTTCATTAACAGTCAGGGCTATGCTGATCAAGTCACCGTTTCTCATAGTGTCGATTTCACTTCAACAGGTTTCCTTTTTGGTGTTCAGTCACTTGTCACCGATCAGGGAGAACATATGGTATTTGTCCCTTTGGGACTGGCTTATTTCACTCAGCATGATGTGTTCCAGATTCCTCCATTTTGTTGCAAATGACTGGATTTCATTGTTTCTTACTGCAGTATAGTATTCTAAAGAGTACATATCCCATAATTTCTTTATCCAGTCTACCGTTGATGGGCATTTAGGTTGGTTCCAGGTCTTAGCTATTGTGAATTGTGCTGCAATAAACATTAGGCTGCAGACCGCTTTTTTGTTTGCCAATTTAAATTCCTTTGGGTAAATTCCAAGGAGTGGGATGGCTGGGTCGAACGGTAGGGTTATCTTCAGGTTTCTGAGGAATCTCCAGACTGATTTCCATAGTGGTTTGACCAGTTTGCATTCCCACCAACAGTGGGTTAGTGTCCCTTTTTCCCCACATCCTCGCCAGCATCTGTTGTTGGTAGATTTCTGTATGTGAGCCATTCTAACCGGGGTGAGGTGAAACCTCATTGTGCTTTTGATTTGCATTTCCCTGATTGCTAGTGACCTTGAACATTTTTTCATGTGCCTGTTGGCCATTTGGATTTCCTCTTTTGAAAAATGTCTATTGAAGTCCTTGGCCCATCTCTTAAGTGGGTTGTTGGTTTTGTTTTTGTGGAGTTTCTTGATCTCTTTGTAGATTCTGGTTATTAACCCTTTATCTGTTGCATAGTTTGCAAATATTTTTTCCCATTCTGTTGGTTGTCTCTTCACTCTCCTGACTGTTTCTTTTGCAGTACAGAAACTTCTCAATTTGATGCAATCCCAATAGTTAATTTTGGCTTTGACTGCCTGTGCCTCCCGGGTCTTTTCCAGAAACTCTTTGCCTATGCCAATATCTTGAAGGGTTTCTCCAATGTTCTCTAGTAACTTGATGGTGTCAGGTCGTAGATTTAGGTCTTTAATCCATGTTGAGTGGATTTTTGTGTAAGGTGTAAGGTAGGGGTCTTGCTTCATGATTCTGCACGTGGAAATCCAATTTTCCCAGCACCATTTATTGAATAGACTGTCCTTGCTCAAGGAATTAGTTTTAGATCCTTGATCAAATATAAGTTGGCTGTAGATGTTTGGGTTGATTTCTGGTATTTCAATTCTGTTCCATTGGTCTATCCTTCTGTTTCTGTACCAGTACCATGCTGTTTTGATTACAACTGCCCTGTAGTATGTCCTGAAATCTGGTATTGTGATGCCTCCGGCTTTGTTTTTGTTGTACAAGATTGCTTTAGCTATTCGAGGTCTCTTGTGCCTCCATATAAATTTCAGCACCAATTTTTCCAGATCTGAGAAGAAGGTCTTCGGTATCTTGATTGGTATTGCATTGAATCTATAAATTGCTTTTGGGAGAATGGACATTTTGATGATATTGATTCTTCCAATCCATGAGCATGGAAGATTTTTCCATTTCTTGGTATCCTCTTCTATTTCTTTCTTTAAGGTTTTGTAATTTTCATCGTAGAGATCTTTAACGTCCTTGGTTAAGTTTATTCCAAGGTATTTGATTGTTTTTGTAGCTATTGTGAATGGGATTGATCTTAGAAGTTCTTCCTCAGCCATGGCATTGTCTGTGTATACAAAGGCTGTTGATTTTTGTGCATTGATTTTATACCCTGCTACTTTGCCAAACTCTTCTATGAGTTCCAATAGTCTCTTGGTAGAGTTCTTTGGGTCCCCTAAATAAAGAATCATGTCATCTGCAAAGAGGGATAGTTTGAGTTCTTCCTTCCCAATTTGTATCCCTTTCATTTCTTTTTCTTGCCTATTAGCTCTGGCTAGAACCTCCAGAACTATATTGAATAGCAGTGGTGAGAGTGGACATCCCTGTCTGGTCCCAGATCTCAGTGGAAATGCTTCCAACTTTTCCCCATTCAATAGGATGTTGGCTGTGGGTTTTTCATAGATTGCTTTGATTGTATTGAGGAATGTTCCTTCCAAACCCAGTTTGCTTAGAGTTTTCATCATGAACGGGTGTTGTATTTTATCAAATGCTTTCTCGGCATCTATTGAGATAATCATCTGGTTTTTCTTCTGCAGTCTGTTAATGTGGTGTATCACATTGATTGTCTTGCGCACATTAAACCATCCCTGCATACCAGGGATAAATCCCACTTGGTCTGGGTGGATGATCTTTCTGATGTGTTGTTGCATTCTATTGGCGAGAATTTTATTGAGGATTTTTGCATCTATGTTCATCAGGGATATTGGTCTGTAATTCTCTTTCAGTGCTGCATCTTTTCCCGGCTTAGGAATTAAGGTGATGCTGGCTTCATAGAAAGAATTTGGGAGGATTCCCTCTTCTTCAATTGTTCTGAATAGTTTGAGAAGAATTGGAGTTAGTTCTTCTTTAAATGTCTGGTAGAATTCAGCAGTGAATCCATCTGGTCCTGGGCTTTTCTTTGTTGGGAGGGCCTTTATTACTGTTTCAATTTCTGTCTCAGTTATGGGTCTGTTTAGGTTTTCGATGTCTTCCTGGTTCAATTTAGGTAGGTTGCATGTGTCCAGGAATCTATCCATTTCTGATAGGTTTCCCTGTTTGCTGGCATACAAGTCCTTGTAGTAATTTCTGATGATTCTTTTTATTTCTGTGGTGTCTGTTGTTACATTTCCTTTTTCATCTCTGATTTTATTGATTTGGGTCTTTTCTCTTCTTTTTTTAGTTAGTTGGGCCAATGGGGTGTCAATTTTGTTTATTTTTTCAAAAAACCAGCTCCTCGTTTGGCTGATTTTTTGTAATGTTTTTCTTGATTCAATCCTGTTGATTTCTTCTCTGATTTTAATTATTTCTCTTCTCCTACTAGATTTGGGTCTGGTTTGCTGTAAGTTTTCTAGATCCTTGAGGTGAATAGAAAGCTCATCTATTTGGTGCCTTTCCAATTTCTTGATGTAGGCACCTATTGATATAAACTTTCCTCTTAACACTGCTTTTGCTGCGTCCCATAAGTTTTGGTATGTTGTGCTGTTATCCTCATTTACTTCCAGAAAGTTTTTGATTTCTCTTTTGATTTCTTCTATGACCCATTGTTCATTCAGGAGCATGTTGTTCAATCTCCATGTGTTTGCGTATGCTCTAGGGATTCCTGAGTTGTTCATTTCCAACTTCATTCCTTTATGGTCTGAGAAGCTGCATGGTATGATTCTAATTCTTTTGAATTTGCTGAGACTTGCTTTATGGCCTAGTATGTGGTCAATCCTAGAGAAGGTTCCATGTACTGCTGAGAAGAATGTATAATCTTTAGCTGTAGGATTGAAAGTTCTGTATATATCTGTTAGATCCATTTGGGCTATAGTGTCGTTTAAATCTACTGTATCCTTATTGATCTTCTGTCCTATTGATCTGTCTATTTCTGAGAGTGGAGTATTGAAGTCCCCCAGTACTATTGTATTGGGGTCTAAGTCTCCCTTTAAGTCCGTTAACAAATCTTTTAGATAAACTGGTGCCCTGTAGTTAGGTGCATATACATTGATAATTGTTATATCTTCCTGTTGAATTGATCCCTTAATCATTATGTAGTGTCCCTCTTTGTCTCTCTTAATGGTTTTTGTGGTAAAGTTTATGGTGTCTGATATTAAGATGGCTACGCCTGCTCTTTTTTCATTTCTGTTGGCATGGTATATCTTTTTCCAGCCTTTCACTTTCAGTCTGTATGGATCTTTGTTGGAAAGATGTGTTTCTTGTAAGCAGCAAATAGATGGGTTTTGTTTTTTAACCCAATCAGCCAAACGGTGTCTTTTAACTGGACAGTTCAGGCCATTCACGTTCAATGTGACTAATGATAAGTGGTAACTTTGCCCTGCCATTTGCCAAAGATAAGTTCTAATATATGCTTTGAATTCCCTGTGATCTTTTGCTGTGAGCTTTCCTTCCTTGGTTTCCTTCCTTTACGTTCTTTCATATTGATGACCGTGTTTCTTTGTTTCTGTGTGTAACACATCTTTAAGCATCTTTTGCAGGGCTGGACGAGTGGCAACAAATTCTTTCAATTTCTGTTTGTTATGAAAAGTCTTTATTTCACCTTCATTCACAAATGATAGCTTTGCAGGATATAATATTCTGGGATGGCAGTTTTTCTCTCTTAGTACCTGGGCTATATCTTGCCATTCCCTCCTAGCTTGTAGAGTTTCTGATGAGAAGTCAGCTGTGAGTCTGATTGGAGATCCTCTGAGAGTAATCTGACGTTTCTCTCTTGCACATTTTAGGATCTTTTCTTTATGTTTCACTGTGGAGAGTTTAATTACAACGTGCCGTGGTGAGGGTCTCTTTTGGTCGTGTTTATTAGGGGTTCTGTGAGCTTCCTGTACTAGGATTTCTCTGTCCTTCTCCAAACCTGGGAAATTTTCTGCTAATATCTCACTAAAAAGGCCTTCTAATCCTTTCTCCCTCTCCATGCCTTCAGGAACTCCTAGAACCCGAATGTTGGGTTTTTTAATAGTATCCTGAAGATTCCCGACAATATGTTTTAGATTCCTAATTTCCTCTTCTTTTCTTTGGTCTGACCGTATCCTTTCCTGTTCTCTGTCTTCTAAGTCCGATATTCTCTCTTCTGCTTCTCCCATTCTGTTTGTAAGGCTCTCTATTGTGTTTTTCATTTGATCTATTGAATTCTTCACTTCAGTCACTATCCCAGTTTCCTGTTGTACTAGTTGTTTCATTTCATTTTGATTCCTCCTTAATATTTCATTTTCACGAGAGAGATTTTCTATCTTGTCCATTAAGGATTTCTGTAGTTCAAGAATTTGTTTTTGAGAACTTCTTAATGTTCTTATCAATTTTTTGAGATCTGCTTCTTGCATTTCTTCTATGTCATCATCCTCATAATCTTGAATTGGGGTGTCTTTTTCATTTGAGGGCTTCATGGTGACTTCCTTGTTTTTATTACCTTGGTTTTTGCGTTTGTTATTTGGCATATTGGAGATATTTGGTTTCTTCACTGTGGTGCTTTTTCTTGTTATACTATGACTCTAGATTAAGTGGACTATCTGTTTTTGATGGAGCCTTAGGGCTTGAGATGGGTGTGGCCTGAGAGCTCTGTTTGGTGTGCCAAAGGTGACACTCCCAGGTTAGGCGTGGTAAACCTCTCTCTCTCTCTCTCTCTCTCTCTCTTTTTTTTTTTTTTGATTCAACAGGGAAGTTAGTCTGCACAGCTGAACAAAGTTGGAGGTAGTTAGCAGGCAAATGATATACCCACAGGAGCCAGAGATCAGAAGCTCTTTCCCAAGGACCACACAGGGAATCTGTTCGGCCCTTAGAGTGGGCTCAAATTCTCCTTCAGTCTCCCACTGGGTTGCCAAAGTTACGGAATTGTAGCGTCTCTGGAGAGTGCTCACGTGAATTCCGTGAGTTCTCTCCCCCACCGTCTCTTTTTTCACAGTCTCAGTTCAGTAGCACCATAAATTTACTAAGTCCTAATCTCCTGTTAATTCGCCCCACCCAGAGTCAGGTTTTACTGCTAGGCTCAGGGCCGGTGCAGACCTGAGGTCGCTCTGCTTATGACGTATGTCCAAGATGGCGCCTGCTCTTTGTCTTGCTCGCCCTTGAGAGGTGAGCGGAGAGAGAGAAACCCATGTCCATACCAGTCACCTTTTTTTTTTTCCCTCTCTCTCTCTTCCAGTTAGCTTGGTGAAGTCCCCCCCGCCCCGGGGGTCGTTCCCTCTAGTCTCCTCTCTCCGCTTGCCTGCCGTTGTCTCGGGTTATTGAGGTTCGGCTCACCTCGCGTTCCAGCGCTGGTGTGTTGAGTCTGCCGCTGATGTCCCGAACTGTGGGCTCCCACGCTCTCCACGCAGGTCTGCTCCCCTTCCAGCGCCGATGTGTGGACTTGGAGCCCTGGACTTCCCAAGTCTCCCCGCTGTTGCACTCCCCTTCGAGCACTTGCGCGCAGACCCTGCAGCTTGCACAGCTCAGTCCCGCGGCTCGGCTTCCGCGGCTCAGTCCCGCGGCTCGGTCCTGCGGTTCGGCTTTCGCGCGCGGTGGGCGACCTTGTTCTCCCAGTAGGTCCTCCGATTCACGCCCACTGGATCCAGAAGAGTTTTGTCTGCAATATTTTCCTGGTTCTTTTTTCTGAGGCTACCGTAACTCCCCTTTTATTAAACTAAATTTTCCCGGACTATCGGTGCGCGCCCTCACTATTCCGCCATCTTGGCTCCGCCCCCCGCATCTATTGAGATTATCATATGATCTCTATTCTTCATTTTGTTAATGTGATGTATCACACTTATTGATTTGTGTGTGTTGAACCATCCCCACATTCCTAGGATAAATTCTAGTTGGTTTGGATGAGTGATCTTTTTGATGTGTTGTTGAATTCTATTAGCTAGTATTTTGTTAAGGATTTTTACTCCTTTGTTTATCAGGAATATTGACCTATAGTTATCTTTTTTGTTGTATCTTTTACTGGTTTTGGAATTAAGGTAATGCTGACCTTATAGAAAGAATTTAGGAGGGTTTTCTCTCTTTCAATTTTTTTTGAATAGTTTAAGAAGAATTGGAACCAGTGCTTCATCAAAGTTTGGTAGAATTCAGCCGTGAAAAACAGGAAGTTCTGTTTTTTTTTTCTTTGATGGGAAGCTCTTTATTACTGATTCAATCTCAGCCTTGGTTATTGCTCTATTCAGGTTTTCTGTGTCTTCATTCCTCAATTTTGGTAAATTGTATGTGTCCAGAAATCTATCCAATTCTTCTAGATTTTCCAATTTTATGGCAGATAGCTGTTTGTAATACTTCATGATGATTCTTTTTATTTCTGGGTATCAGGTGTAACATCTCCTTTTTCATCTCTGATTTTATTAACTTGAGTCTACTCCCTTTTTTGTTAGTTGGGCCAAGGGTTTATCAATTTTATTTATTTTTTTAAACTAGCTCTTCATTTCACTGATTTTCAATGTTTTTGCTACTTCAATTTTGTTTATTTCTACTTTGAATTGTATTCTTTCTTTCCTCATACTGATTTTGGCTTTGGTTTGTTCTTCTTTTTCTAGGTCCTTGATGGGCATTTCCAATTTCTTGACGTAGGCACTGATTGCTATAAGCTCTCTTCTTAATACTGCTTCGGCTGCATCCCATAAGTGTTGGTGTGTTGTGTTGTCATTTTCATTCATTTCAAGAAATTTTTGTTTTCGCCTGTGATTTATTTTATGACCCACTGTTCCTTCAGCAACGTGTTCTGTCTCCAGGGGTTTGCATATTTGTAGAGTTTCTTATGTTGTTCATTTCAGCTTCATTCCATTGTGGTCAGAAACATACATGGTATGTCTTTATTTTCTTTAATTTGCCAAGACTTGTTTTATGGCCTAGTACATGGCCTGTGCTACAGAATATTTCATACACTGGTGAAAAGAAAGCACTTTCTGCAGCTGTGGGGGAGATGTTCTGTAGATATCTGTTAGCTCCATTTGGCCAATAATGCAGATTAGTTCTGTTGTTTCTTTGTCTATTTTTTCATCTGCATGATCTCTCCATGGTTGAAACTGGTATATACAGTTTTATTTTATTGGAGCATAAGTCTCCATTAACATTTGTTTTAAATAGCTGGGTGCCCTAGCATTGATTCATATACATTTATTATAATCACATCTTCTTATTGAATTGATCCTTACTAATTATATAATTGCCTTATTTGTCTTTTTAAGCAGTTTTGTCTTAAAGTCTACTTTGTCTAATATGAGAATAGCTACACCTGCTCAATTTTATTTCCATTTTCCATTTTTTATTTCTAAGGAATCTCTGTTTTCATCCTTTCCCTTTCAGTCTGTGTTTATTAGTGAGGTATGCTTCTTATAATCAGAATATAGATGGATTTTGTTCTTTTTTAACTTTTATTTAGTAAATATAAATTTCCAAAGTACAGTTTATGGATTACAATGGCTTTCCCATCCCCATAATTTCCCTCCCACTCGCACCCCTCCCATCTCCCACTCCTACTCCCTCTCCCATTCCATTCACATCAAGATTCATTTTCAATTATCTTTATATACAGAAGTTCGATTTAGTATATATTAAGTAAAGATTTCATCAGTTTGCACCCACACAGAAACACAAAGTGTAAAATACTGTTTCAGTACTAGTTATAGCATTATTTCACATTGGACAACACATTAAGGACAGATCCCACATGAGAAGTAAGTACACAGTGACTCCTGTTGTTGACATAACAATTTGACACTCTTGTTTATGGCATCAGTAATCACCCTAGGCTCTTGTCATGAGTCGCCAAGGCTGTGGAAGCCTTTTGGGTTCGCCAATTTCGTTCTTACTCCGACAGGGGCATAGTCAAAGTGGAAGTTCGCTCCTCCCTTCAGAGAAAGGTACCTCCTTCTTTGATGGCCCCATTCTTTCCACTGAGATCTCACTCACAGAGATTTTTCATTTAGGTCTTCTTTTTTTTCCAGAGTGTCTTGGCTTTCCGTGCCTGAAATATTCTGATGGGCTCTTCAGCCAGATCCGAATGCCTTAAGGGCTGATTCTGAGGCCAGAGTGCTATTTAGGACATCTGCCATTCTATGAGTCTGCTGTGTATCCCGCTTCCCATGTTGGATCCTTCTCTCCCTTTTTTATTCTATCAGTTAGTATTAGCAGACACTATTCTGGTTTGTGTGATTCCTTTGACTCTTAGACCTATCAGTGTGATGAATTGTGAACTGAAATTGATCACTTGGACTAGTGAGATGGCATTGGTACATGTCATCTTCATGGGATTGTATTGGAATCCCCTGGCATGGGTTTTGTTCTTTAATCTATCCATTAAGCCAGTCTACATCTTTTGAGGATTGAGTCTATTTATATTCAAGGTTGTTATTGATAAGTAATAACTTGGTCCTGCCATTTTCCATGAATATTCCTATTGTTTGTTTTGGATCTCCTTTGTTCTCTTACTACGGGGTTCTCTGCCTTCGTATTCTTTCATCATGCTGATTATGGTTCTCTGTTTCTGTATGTAGTAGCACATCCTTAAGTATCATTTGTAAGGCTGGCTGAGTGATGACAAAGTCTTCAATTTTTTTCCTCACCTCGGAAGGTTTTTATTTCACCTTCATTTTTAAAAGACAGCTTTCCTGGGTAAAGTATTCTGAGTTGACAGCTTTTTCTTTTAGTATTTGGGATACAGTTTTCCATTCTCTCCTGGACTATGGGGTTTTTGTTGAGAAATCTGCTATCAGTCTAATGGAGATCCTTTAAAGGTATCTGGCATTTCTCTCTTTCACATTTTACAATATTCTCTTAACGTTCTACTTTTGAAAGATTTCTACAATGTGTCATGGTGAATATTTTTCTGCTCATGCCTATTTGGGGTTCTATGTGTTCCCTGTATTTGGATGTCCATATCTTTCTACAAATTGGGGGAATTTTCTGCTGTTATTTCCCTGAATACATTTTCTAAGCCATTCTACTTTCCATACCTTCAGGAACTGCTAGGACACAAATATTTGGTCACATTAGTGTATTAGATGGATCATGACACCATTTTCAGTTTCTTCTAAGTTTTTCTTTTTTTTTTTTGTCTGAGATACTTCAAAAACTTTTCTTCTAGATAGTGTATTATTTTTTCTGCCTCACTGAATCTGTTAAGGCTTTCCATTTTCTTATTTGACATATTGAATTCATTTCCAATATCTTGGTTTAATTTGTATTCAATATTTCTATCTCCCTGCAGAATTTCTCATCCATGTCATGTGCAGATTTCCTTATTTCATGGAACTGCTTCTTTGTGTTTTTGAGTAATCTTAGAATCACTCTTTTGAACTTCTTTTCAGGCATTTCATCCACCTCCCATTATTTCATTTCATAGCCCAATACTAATGCATTATTGTGTTCCTTTCAGGGACTCATATTGTCTTCCTTGTTCATTTGCTTGTGTTTCTACCTTGATTTTTACACATCTGGGAGCTCATTTGTTCATGTCACCTCTGAAGGCTGTGTTCTTGGAATTGTGCCTCTGCAGCTGGGACGAATGCCTATGGCTCACAGCAGATATTCAGGGTTGTGTGCTGGTAGGGCCAGGGATCTTTGGCCTGCATTTGTGGCTGGAGCACGAGTCCAGAATGACACCCAAGTTGGGTATGGCAGGTCTTCTCTATCATCAGTGGTGTGTGTGGGGGGGCATGTTGATGTTGGCTAGTGTGTTCACAGCCTCAGCCCTTCTCTGTGCCAAGGTGAACCAGGGACTTACTGCCCTGAGAGCTCAAAGTGCCTGTGCACACTGCCCATTCAGGTGCATGAACTGAACATAGCCCCTGTGCCCCATAGCATGAGCACTGCACCCTCTTCAGGGTCCCTCTGTAGCACACAGGGAATTCTGACTGGGCAAGGACCCAGAAACCAAGTTATACCCATGCCTTTCTCAGTCCCAAGGCTTATGCAGAATTCACAGTCCCAGGATTCTCACAGCCACAGGGTCCTGGGGATCCCTTCTCTGCCCTGTGACCTTCCCTGTCCCTGGACCAAGCCCCCTGACAGAAGTAGGTTGGAGCTCCACCTCGGCAAACTGAGTCTGGCAAATGGCTGGGGGCAGGGGAGGGAAGAAAGGTGGCCTCCCTTCATGGAGCTAAATGGATGCCCTGTCACCCGCCAGCTCCCAGCGCTGGACTCAAAGCCAGTGGGGGCTGCAGCATCCTCCCTTGGACAGAATCCCAGTGGTGCAGGCTGGGCACCGCCCTCCCGCTTGCCTTGGGAAGGTGGGTTTCCTGGCCAGCTGCAGGAATCACTGGTAGCATGCTGCTGGCTGCTGAATTTCTGTCCACTGCCCGCCCTTCTCCATGGAGTCTCTGCTGTTCTGTAGATTGTCCGGTGAAAATGTCTCTCCAACGGTGCCCTGAGGAGCTGCTCCTTTTGTTTTGCTGGTATCTACCAGTGACTAAAATCGGTGTGTCTTCTCCCTCCTCTTCAAGCATCTTGGACTACCAGTCTGGATTCGTCCTCCTCTGTTAAGCTACACAACACTTCCCAGCCTTTGTTCTTAGACTCTCCAGCCTGGAGAGACAGTAAGGCAGATGCCCCGTGGGCATCTAGGGTAGTGATTCCCAAACCAAAGTCTCCGTGGAAACCTTGTGAAATCATTTCCTAGGCCTGCTTCTGGAGATTCCAGTTTATTACATTTGGGGATGGAGCACCCTGGAGTCTGCATGTTAGCACAACCCTCAGAAGTCTCTGATAGACTCCATCAGAGGAGCATCCATTCCCACTGAGCTGGCAGTGGACGGTGAGGAGCTGCCCACCTTTGGTGGGGTGCAGGAATGAGGCTTCAGGCTAACTCCTTTCAGCTCCAGCTCTGCATGGGGAGGTCAGTCCTGACACCTGGCTTCCCAAAGACAAATCTAGTAGCTTCATGGGTCTGCTTTACAGCTGATGAGGTTGTGGTGGGTCCAGCAGAGGCTTGCTAGGGCTCTACATGTCCAACTGGAAGATTGGAGATCTGGGCCTTGAGACCCATGGCCTCTTGTCTCAAGGTCTTTTTTAAAGATTTTTTTTATTTATTTGAAAGGCAGAGTTACAGATAGGCAAAGGCAGAGGGAGAGGGAGAGAGAGAGAGGAGGAGAGAGAGAGAGAGGTCTTTGATATGCTGGTCCACCCCCCAGATGGCCGCACTGGCCAGTGCTGCACCGACCCAAAACCAGGAGCCAGGAGCTTCTTCCATGTCTCCCATGTGGGTGCAGGGGCCCAAGGACTTGGGCCATCTTCCATTGCTTTCCCAGGCCATAGCAGAGAGCTGGATGGGAAGAGGAGCAGCCTGGACTTGAACCAGTGCCCATTCAGGATGCTGGCACTACAGGCATTGGCTTTAGCCACTATGCCACAGCGCCGGCCCCATCTCACAGCCTCTTTAGGCACTTTCTGGACAGGTGATATTTCAGAGCCAGAGCGTGCCAGAGGTCTTCCCATCTGGCTTAGGAGCAAGAGCCACCAGTTTTGAGCACCTGTAGTGTGACGACGATTATGCTTTGTTAGCTCAGTCTTTAAACCCCTGTGTAAGGATTAGCCCCACAACCAAAGCACCAGATGAAGAGATCGAGGCTCTGGCCCAAGGCTGTGCAGACATAAGGAGTGGAGTGTGGGTTGGCCACATGCTTTGCCCTGGCACAGGTGAACTTGGGAGAGAGGAACAGCCTGACCCAAGCAGGCTACCTGCTCAGGGAGAATCAGACCAGTCCCAAGAGGGGCTGAGCATTTCCTGCCCTGGGAAGCTGACTGAGGCAGGGAGATCTCACTCAATGCTGCCTGCCAGGATGGTCAGAGCTAGGCAGGAGATGCCGGAAGTGTCCCAGCACAGAGAAGAGGGTGCTGATCCCAGGCCCCAACCCTACACAGACACCTGGGGGCGAGGCTGGGGGAACATGGTGACCCAGATCCATGGGGTCATAGTCACCATCACCCTATCAAGATTATGATATCTGATCAACTTCAATGTAAAATAGCCTCAGGAATGGGGACATTTGGAAATGTCTCAAACACCAGCCTGTTAAACCCCGTCCACTTTCCCACGTCATGCTGCTCAATCAGCGCATTGTGCAAGAAAGCTGGTGGGTGCCAGACTCATGAGTGCAAAGCAGAAGTTAGCCACATCTGTGGTCCCCACAAGAGTACAAGGCCCCCAGGCGGATGCTCTGCCTTGCTCAGGCGTGTCTCCAGAGACCAGCTTGTGCAGGTCATATCGCAGGCTATCAGGGGGAAGCCCTGTGGCCCGCTGCAGATTCAGGCAGAGGCAAGCTCAGATCCTTGCCACCTCCTGCTGTGTGATCTTGACCTTCACCTCTGGGCCAAGCTGCCATTCTCTGTAAAATGCACATTTAAATACATTGCGTCTTGGTGCAGACATTCGGCCGAGCAGTGAAGGCACCTGTGAGAACACCTGTATTCGATAGCTGAATGCCTGAGTCCCTGCTCCACTTCCAATTCCAGCTTCCTGCAAACATGTGCCCTAGGAGGCAGCTGAGGATAGCAAATCATTGAGTCCCTGCCACCCAGGTGGAGGTGCACATGGAGTTCCTGGATCCAGGGTTTCCCCGGCACAGCCTTGGCTATTGTGGGCATTTGGGAATGAACCAGCAGATGAGAGTGTGCTCGCTCTCTCTCTCGCTCTCTCTCTCTCTCTTGTTCGCTCTTTCTCTTGCGCTCTCTCTCTCTAGTAAATTTGTTAATTAACTAATTGACTTGTAGAAGTTTTAAAACACCGACTCTTGTCAGAACCCACAGAATGAGCAACACCCAGAGTGAACCACAGTATAAACCATGCATTTTGAGGGATGGTGATGTGCCCATGAAAATTCATCGACTGCAGCAGAGGCCCCACTCTGTCAGGGGAGGGGGGTGGTGGAAGGGGCTGTGGAAACAGGGTGGAGTATAAGGGAACACTCTGCATATGCACCTCAATGTTGCTATGCTATGTGCCTGGGGAACATCTTCCCTCTCTGTGTCTGTCTCCCCAGACCTGATTCCTGCCTCCTCCTTTCACGGAATACTTCGCTGAGCCAACTTTAAGCTAGATGATCTCCATTATTCTTCCCCTTGGGATATGATTTCTAAACAAAGGAGTTTAAATAAACTGGAAGAAATATAAAAGGAACACACTGTCAAAGTACAAAGTTGAGCACAGAAGTGTGTCCTCGTCCCGGCTCCCAGCACTGGTGTGTCCCTCCCGAGCCTTGCCTTTGGAATCTGTGTATCTGTAGGTTCTGGGAACATAAGTGCTTCTTTGCAAAGTGCTTGGTTATCTTTAAAGACCTCACCCCAGTATCTGTTCAGGGCCAGTCGATCTCCATTCTCAAGCAAAGGAAGGTCCATATGAAGCCAGGAGCCACACAGGAGCTTCCTCCTTGGCAGCTCTCCTTGTGCCCACCTCCATGCTAGGCCCCGCCCCTAACCCCTCCTGTAGGAGGATGCATTTGAGGAAGTGGAACAGGTGTGAGCCCTGGCTCTGCTGTGCACTTGCTGTGTGACCTGGGACGTTCCCTAACACAGCTGAATTTTCTCCTCTTTCTACATCGGCCCGACAGGGTTGTTGTAAGGAGTAAGCAAAATAGCACAAGTAGTGTCTCTGGCCACACATATGTGTAAGAAGTCACCAGGAATCTCACCCATGAATGAGAAAACCATGTGAAATATTGGGTCCATATCTAGGTCAGAATCCTCCAGGCATTGTCGTCTCGTGCTGGTTGCCTTTCAAAGCGGCCACCAGGTGGCAGCCACGGGCTGCGCAACTAGAGCCTTGGCTGTCACCCTGGAATGCTGGGGCTGGCAGGACCCGCAGGGACAGCGAACCACAGGGCTAGGTGAACAGGAAGCACTTAACACACCCACCTTATTTTAATCCTGAGGACCTTGTAGGAAGCCGTAGAGGAAGACAGGTGAGCTGGGGTGGGGAGAGGAACCCCTGTGGGATTGAGCAACAGTCAAGCCCAGTCCCTGTCTTCGGTCAGGTCAGTGGGGCTCCTGCCCTGTTCCGGGCCTCTTGAGTCCTCAGGACACAGAGGAGCACATGCAGCCCATGCAGGGAGGGGCTGGATTACCTTCCCACAGAGCCCAGGCTCCTGGGAGTGGCCCATCAGCCCCAGCCCCAGCTCTGCGTGAGGCCCAGCCTGGGCTCTCGGGAAGGGCACCTGGGACCCCGGGGGAGCATGCAGCCCATGTCTCATGCTCTCCTTCTGCCTTATCCGGCCAGGCGTCTTCTGATCCCCAAGTAATCTCTGCCACCGGCAGCCTCAGTGATTTGTGGAATCCTCGGTTAATCCCCCTCTTGCTCGGCTCCTGAGCAATTGCATCTGCTGCTCGGTGGCTTCTATTCCCATCATCCCAAATGTCCCCGGGGAGCCTCTATGGCTGCATGTCAGACGTGTGTCCCTGCTGGGGCCGCTCAGGCCTGTGGGACTGGGACAGAGCCTGGCCAAGCCCCAAGCTGGGCCCACTGCTCCTCTCTCCTCTTTTTCTCCGTCCTGTGAGTCTGGCTTGCAGGCAGGCCAGGGAGGAGCCTTGGGTCTGGGGGGGCACGCTGGCCAGAGCAGGGGATCCCCCAGCCTCTGCCCTTCCACACGGATTGCCTCTCACCTGTGCACAGTGACTACCTCCGTCTCCTCCTCTGTTAAATGGGGTAACAGGGATCCTATGTCACGGGGGTGCTGAGGGTTTACCAAGCCAGACAGGCAAGGGGTTTGCAGCAGCCCCGGTGCATCACGGGCAATTAGGGTTCACTGGCTGTGGGTGGCCGGGAGTCTCCACCTGCGCCTCCAAGCCTCGGCGACTGCTTCTGCCCCCTCTGTCCCACCCCTGGAGGGTGGGCCCAGGAGGGAGAGCAGTTCCTCCCAGAGCCTTGAGAGACACGTGGGGGGTGGGGGACAGCTCCTCAGCAGGGTGTGCCCCTGCAGGCAATGCACCTTCTGGGGGCTCCCTGCTCATCCCCACTCCTGGCCAGGGAGGAAGGTGTCCCGAGACTGTAGCTGTCGGAAGGGGTGCTGTGTCGAAGGCAGAATGAGGCATGGCCACCACTGCGTGTGTGGCTCCGTCTCTCCAGAGATGTGAGAGTAGAGGCCAGGGAGGAAGGCGCTCAGGAGCAGGTCTGCCCCAACCCCCAGCCAGGACAGAGAGGGCCCCACAGTGCGTCCAGGAAGGAAGGCTATCAGGTTAGCAAGGATCCACATGTTCCAAAATGTTCTGTGTGGGCAAAGGTGTAGGAAACAGGCACTGGTGTGCATTGTAGGGGGCAAGATAGCCCCTGTGGAGGGCACGTTGGCAACATCTGTAACACAAGTGCCTGCATGTCAGGCCCATAAGTTCTGTGAGTGAAGGACTTCATGCTACAGGTTATCTCTGCAGAAGGGGAGCGACCTTGCAGCTCTGGTTGTAAGCAGTTTCAGGGCAGGAGACAGCCTGGATGTCGGTCACAGAGGATGGTTACACAAATAGTAGCCCATGCAGGGAGACCCTCCACAGGCATTAGAATGAGAAACTCCTGATCCTGATCAGAAAATGTCTCCAAAACCTATATAGCTACTTCAACAAGTTCATGGGATGAATGGAATTGAAAGTTTATCTTGGTGTAAAATTATTGAAATGATACATACAAGAGGTCTTCAAATAATTCACAAAAACTATATGATGTTGGTGGTGGAGCCAAGATGGCGAAATAGTGAGGGCGTGCACCGATAGTCCGGGAAAAGATAGTTTAATAAAAGTGGAGTTACTGTAGCCTCAGGAAAAGCTCAGGAAAAAATTGCAGAGGAAACTCTTCTGGATCTAGTGGATGTGACACAGAGGACCTACGGGGAGAGCAAGGTCACCCTCCACGTGGAAGTGGAGCTACGGGAGCCGAGCGCCACAGAAGCCGAGCCGCAGAGTCTGCGTGCCAGCGCTGGAAGGGGAGGTGAGACAAAAACCCTGGTAACCCGAGACATTGGCGGGGAAAGGCAGAAAAAGCCAACAGGTAACAAGGCCTGAAGCCCCACTGGGGAAAGTTCACCAGGCTGACTAGAGGAGAGAAAAAAAAACAAATAAATAAGGGGAACTGGCATGGACATTAGCCTCTCTCCACTCACCTTACAAAGCCGAGCAAGACAAAGAGCGGGCACCATTTTACATATGTAAAGCGGCTCCCACCATTAGCCAAGCAGAAAATCCTGACTCTGGTGGGGAGAAATAACAGGAGGTTAAAACCTAGTGAAAGTGTGGAGCTAATGAACTGAGACTGTGAAAATCTGAGGAGAGGTGAGAGAACTTACCGAGTACACAAACTTGGTAACCGAGGCAACCTGGTGAGAGACTGCGGAGAAATTTGAGACCACACTGAGGGCTGCATAAACTCTTTGTGTGGTCCCAGGGGTAAGCAGACAAATACCCACAAGGGCCAGATTTCATACATCAACTACCCTCAATTCCACTCAGCTGTGTGGAATTACTTCCCAACTGAGTAAAAAAAAAAAGAGAGAGTGAGCAAGCGAGAGACCAATCTGGGTGAGTCACCTTTGGCACACCCTTAACCCTGAAGAACCAAACAGAGCTCTCGGGCCACATCCATCACAGCCTCTAAGGATCCATCAAAAGAAGACAGTCCGCTTAATCCAGAGTCACAGTATAACAAGAAAAAACACCACACCAAAGAAACCAAAGAATATCTCCAATATGCCCAACAACCGAGAAACTGAGATGCAGAAACTGAGGTAACAAGAACAAGGAAGACACTATGATGCCCCCAAACGAAATAGACACCCCAACTCAAGATTATGAAGATGATGAGATAGAAGAAATGCAAGAAGCGGATCTCAAAAAATTGATAAGAACATTAAAAAGTTCTCAAAAACAAATTCTTGAACTACAGAAATCCTTAATGGACAAGATAGAAAATCTCTCACACAAAAATGAAATATTAAGGAGGAATCAAAATGAAATGAAACAACTAGTAGAACAGGAAACTGTGATAGTGACGAGAAATCATAATGAAATGAAGAATTCAAGAGATCAAATGGCAAACACATTAGAGAGCCTTGAAAACAGAATGGGTGAAGCAGAAGAGAGAATATCGGATTTAGAAGACAGAGAACAGGAAAATATACAGTCAAACCAAAGAAAAGAAGAGGAAATTAGAAATCTAAAAAACATTGTTGGGAATCGTCAGGATACTATTAAAAAACCCAACATTCGGGTTCTAGGAGTTCCTGAAGGCATGGAGAGGGAGAAAGGATTAGAACGCCTTTTTAGTGAGATACTAGCAGAAAATTTCCCAGGTTTGGAGAAGGACAGAGACATCCTAGTACAGGAAGCTCATAGAACCCCTAATAAACATGACCAAAAGAGAGCCTCACCACGACACGTTGTAATTAAACTCACCACAGTGAAACACAAAGAAAAGATCCTAAAATGTGCAAGAGAGAAATGTCAGATTACTCTCAGAGGATCTCCAATCAGACTCACAGCTGACTTCTCATCAGAAACCCTACAAGCTAGCAGGGAATGGCAAGATATAGCCCAGGTACTAAGAGAGAAAAACTGCCATCCCAGAATATTATATCCTGCAAAGCTTTCATTTGTGAATGAAGGTGACATAAAGACCTTTCACAACAAACAGAAAGAATTTGTCGCCACTCGTCCAGCCCTGCAAAAGATGCTTAAAGATGTGTTGCACACAGAAACACAGAAACACGGTCATCAATATGAAAGAAGGTAAATGAAGGAAACCTCACAGCAAAAAATCACAGGAAGTTCAAAGCATATATTACAAAATATCTTTGGCAAATGGCAGGGCAAAGTTACTACTTATCAATAGTCACATTGAACGTTAATGGCCTGAACTGTCCAGTTAAAAGACACCGACTGGCTGATTGGGTTAAGGAACAAAACCCATCTATTTGCTGCTTACAAGAAACACATCTTTCCAACAAAGATGCATACAGACTGAAAGTGAAAGGCTGGAAAAAAGATGTGCCATGCCAACAGAAATGAAAAAAGAGCGGGCGTAACCATCTTAATATCGGACAACATAAACTTTACCACAAAAACTGTTAGGAGAGACAAAGAGGGGCACTATATAATGATTAAGGGATCAATTCAACAGGAAGATATAATGATTATCAATGTAAAAATATTTGTTAAGGGACTTAAAGGGAGACTTAGACTCCAATACAATAGTACTGGGGGACTTCAATACTCCACTCTCAGAAATAGACAGATCAACAGGACAGAAGATCAACAAGGAGACAGTAGATTTAAACAATACTATAGCCCAAATGGATCTAACAGATATCTACAGAACTTTTCATCCTACAGATAAAGCATTTACATTCGTCTCAGCAGTACCTGGAACCTTCTCTAGGATTGACCACATACTAGGCCATAAAGCAAGTCTCAGCAAATTCAAAAGAATTAGAAGCATATGATGCAGCTTCTCAGACCATAAAGGAATGAAGTTGGAAATTAACAACTCAGGAATCCCTAGAGCATATGCAAACACATGGAGATTGAACAACATGCTCCTGAATGAACAATGTGTCATAGAAGAAATTAAAAGAGAAATCAAAAATGTTCTGGAAGTAAATAAGGATAACAGCACAACATACCAAAACTTATGGGATACAGCAAAAGCAGTGTTAAGAGGAAAGTTTATATCAATAGGTGTCTACATCAAGAAATTGGAAAGGCACCAAATAGATGAGCTTTCAATGCATCTCAAGGATCTAGAAAATCTGCAGCAAACCAGACCCAAATCTAGTAGGAGAAGAGAAATAATTAAAATCAGAGAAGAAATCAACAGGATTGAATAAAAAAAATTACAAAAAATCAGCCAAATGAGGAGCTGGTTTTTTGAAAAAATAAACAAAATGACACCCCATTGGCCCAACTAACTAAAAAAAAGAAAATATGGGGAGCAACTGAGACTAGACTAAGTTACTGGAATTAAGACTTATTCTATGCATCTGCTCTCCCACAATATTGCACTGAGAGAGGGAGCAAACAACCTCTATGCAGCTGCCTCTCGCCAATTTGACTGATAAGCTGCAGGAGCTGATCCTGCTCCTGACTGGACGAGATCAGTGTGCTCGGCGTGTGGGTAGCAGAGTTGGGATTGGTGGAAGAGGACTATAAAGGAGGAGAGAAACAACATGCACCAGGAACATCTGAAGGAACATCTGAGGAACCCCTGAGAGCCGGCCGGCGCTGTGCCGCTCCTCCGCGGAAGCGGGAAAAGCGATGGGGGTGCTGCCCCTCCACGGAGGGGAAGAGCCGAGCAGAAAGAACAGCGCAGGGTCCAGTGTCGTTCCTCCGCGAATGGGGGAGCGACAGAAAAGACCCAAATCAATAAAATCAGAGATGAAAAAGGAAATGTAACAACAGACACCACAGAAATAAAAAGAATCATCAGAAATTACTACAAGGACTTGTATGCCAGCAAACAGGGAAACCTATCAGAAATGGATACATTCCTGGACACATGCAACCTACCTAAATTGAACCAGGAAGACATCGAAAACCTAAACAGACCCATAACTGAGACAGAAATTGAAACAGTAATAAAGGCCCTCCCAACAAAGAAAAGCCCAGGACCAGATGGATTCACTGCTGAATTCTACCAGACATTTAGAGAAGAACTAACTCCAATTCTTCTCAAGCTATTCAGAACAATCGAAAAAGAGGGAATCCTCCCAAATTCTTTCTATGAAGCCAGCATCACTTTAATTCCTAAGCTGGAAAAAGATGCAGCATTGAAAGAGAATTACAGACCAATATCCCTGATGAACATAGACGCAAAAAACCTCAATAAAATTCTGGCCAATAGAATGCAACAACACATCAGAAAGATCATCCACCCAGACCAAGTGGGATTTATCCCTGGTATGCAGGGATGGTTCAACATTCGCAAATCAATTAATGTGATACACCACATTAACAGACTGCAGAAGAAAAACCATATGATTATCTCAATAGACACAGAGAAAGCATTTGATAAAATACAACACCCTTTCATGATGAAAACTCTAAGCAAACTGTGTATGGAAGGAACATTCCTCAATACAATCAAAGCAATTTATGAAAACCCCACGGCCAACACCCTATTGAATGGGGAAAAGTTGGAAGCATTTCCACTGAGATCTGGTACCAGACAGGGATGCCCATTCTCACCACTGCTATTCAATATAGTTCTCGAGGTTTTAGCCAGAGCTATTAGGCAAGAAAAAGAAATGAAAGGGATACAAATTGGGAAGGAAGAACTCAAACTATCCCTCTTTGCAGATGACATGATTCTTTACTTAGGGGATCCAAAGAACTCCACTAAGAGACTATTGGAACTCATAGAAGAGTTTGGAAAAGTAGCAGGATATAAAATCAATGCACAAAAATCAACAGCCTTTGTATACACAGGCAATGCCACGGCTGAGGAAGAACTTCTAAGATCAATCGCATTCACAATAGCTACAAAAACAATCAAATATCTTGGAATAAACTTAACCAAGGACGTTAAAGATCTCTACGATGAAAATTACAAAATCTTAAAGAAAGAAATAGAAGAGGATACCAAAAAATGGAAAAATCTTCCATGCTCATGGATTGGAAGAATCAATATCATCAAAATGTCCATTCTCCCAAAAGCAATTTATAGATTCAATGCAATACCAATCAAGATACCAAAGACCTTCTTCTCAGATCTGGAAAAAATGATGCTGAAATTCATATGGAGACACAGGAGACTTCGAATAGTTAAAGCAATCTTGTACAACAAAAACAAAGCTGGAGGCATCACAAGACCAGATTTCAGCACATACTACAGGGCAGTTGTTATCAAAACAGCATGGTACTGGTATAGAAACACATGGATAGACCAATGGAACAGAATAGAAACACCAGAAATCAATCCAAACATCTACAGCCAACTTATGTTTGATCAAGGATCTAAAACCAATCCCTGGAGCAAGGAAAGTCTATTCAATAAATGGTGCTGGGAAAACTGGATTTCCACATGCAGAATCATGAAGCAAGACCCCTACCTTTCACCTTACACAAAAATTCACTCAACATGGATTAAAGACTTAAATCTACAACCTGACACCATCAAATTATTAGAGAGCATTGGAAAAACCCTGCAAGATATAGGTACTGGCAAAGAGTTCTTGGAAAACACCCCAGAAGCACAGGCAGTCAAAGCCAAAATTAACTATTGGGATTGCATCAAATTGAGAAGTTTCTGTGGGAGACCCAGAAGAAGCTCCTGGCTCCTGACTTCGGATCAGCGCAGCTCTGACCATTGTGGCCATCTGGGGAGTGAACTATTGGATGAAAGGCCTCTCTTTCTCTCTCTCTCTCTCTCTCTTTCTCCCTCTCCCTCTCCCTCTCCTTTTCCCTTGCCTTCTCCCTCACCCCCTCTCTCCCTGCCTCTGCCTCTGCCTTTCTGTAACTCTGCCTTTCAAATACATAAATAAATATTTTTAAAAAAACCTATATAATGAAAAAACTATGCATGCAAATCAAAAAAAATGCACCAAAATAAATGTATAACTTAATTTCATTTGCATGAAATTTTTGAAGTACCCTCATGTGTTGCTAGTTGAAAAAAGGGTAAGGCGACAGAAGAGTGTGGGAGGCATGCTGTTGTTTGTGTAAAAATAAGTGGGGAGGATACGAAGGGATTTTCTTGTAATTGTGCAAAAGATTTCTAGAAGGATGACATAACTAGTAGCACTGGCATCCTGCATAGAGAACGGTGTGTTAGGAGAATGGAGAGGAGAGGCATTCAGATAGTTTACTGTGCAGCCTTTTGAATTTTGAGTCATTTGATAGCACAAGCTACTCAAAACGTAAATTTAAAAATGTTTAAGAGCAACAATTAAAAAGAAAACTGTTCCATGAAATGATTTTTCCTCCTCATAGCATGATTGATATTCTCAATGAATCAAAAACGTCAGGACAAAAAAGAAAAATCCATTTTAAAGATTAGTTAAAATTGCTTCACAAAATAAGCTTGCAGACTTTTCAACTTCGAGTCATCGGGACTTCTGCCTCCTGCTCAGGGCACAGAAAGCCACCAAGAGCATGGACCCTGGGGGGGAAAGACAAGCCAAATAATCTCCAGGATGACAACTTGTCTTGAACTTACCAGAGAACTGGGACTGCCAGCAACCAGCTAAGGCGAAATCTGAGAAAAACAGGCATCTCCAAAGAGAGACTGAGCACAAGCACTTTCTTACATGCTACGTTCCATACAAGCTGGACAGATTCCAGACCAGATTTTTAACTAATCACTACGGGCCACATATGGGGTCCACATGGTTGTACGGGAGCTGCAGACTGATCGAAATGCACCTACAGTCTCCTCTCCGTGCACCATGCTGGGTGCTCACAAGACAAATTGAGCGATGTTGGGTGCCTGAACAAATCTGTCCCCTCAGGTCTGGGCCAGGGAGCACAGCTGCGGGAAAAGCACAAAGTTCTAGAAAGATCCTTCTCCCTGTATCCTCTATGGAAAAAGATGTAAATTCCTGGAAAAGAGGAATTACAGCCCAGGTTTATAAGGGGCGGCTGGGGACCCGGATTCTAATATGTGTGCGGTTTTCTTGTGACACATCACAGCAAGATCACCGTCCCTCCTGTAAGACCCTGAGCAGCAGGGGTGGCCTGGGCACAGGCTGAGGGAGGGTCGGGGACAGCCACAGCCCAGTGCTGATGACAATGGTACCTACACCCAGTCAGTGCCCAAGGCTCAACAAGTGGCCGTGTAGACAAGGTGGTTGGCATGGAGGCTTCGGCAGGCCTCAGCCACACAGCTGGCAGCGGATCAGTGAAGGACACAGAGCCTCAGTGCAGGGGAAGCTATGTGCTGCATCTGGGAGTGGTGGGATGTGAG
The DNA here is from genome assembly GCF_964237555.1 of Oryctolagus cuniculus. Lineage (NCBI taxonomy): Eukaryota > Metazoa > Chordata > Mammalia > Lagomorpha > Leporidae > Oryctolagus > Oryctolagus cuniculus. The sequence goes on from NC_091433.1 coordinate 172,014,304, forward strand.
GGGCATGGCCCGTTCCCGTGACTGCCATGCCATTAACGTGAGGTGTGTCCGGCTTTATGACCCTGGGCCTGATTTCTCTGGAAAACGCACATCACTGAGAGTTGACCCCTAAAGTGCACAGGAGGGAGAGCATGAACAGGCCAAGGTTTCCTCCAATAAACGGCCCCCCTGGAGCTGCACAGAGCCCTCTCTACAGACCCCCATTGCTTTTTACAAGTTTTTCTTTTTTTCTTTTTAATTTACTTGAAGGGCAGAGTTAAAGAGAAAGAGAGGGGGACAGAAAGTGAGAAATCTTCTATTTGCTGGTCAACCTCCAAATGACTGCAATGGCCTGGCTGGACTAGGCTGAAGCCAGGAGCCTGGAACTCCATCCAGATCTCCCATGCAGGTGGCATGTGTTCAGGAACTTGATTGGGCCATCTTCGGCTGCTTCCTCAGCTGCATTAGCCGAGAGTTGAGTTGGAAATGCAGCCCTGGTTCATAAGGGGTGGCTGGGGACCCGGATTCTAATATGTGTACAGTTTTCTTGTGACACATCAGAGCAAGGTCACCGTCCTTCCTGTAGGACCCTGAGCAGCAGGGGTGGCCTGAGCACCGGCTGAGGGAGGGTTGTGGACAGCCACAGCCCAGTGCTGATGACAATGTTACCTACACCCAGTCAGTGCCCAAGGCGCAGCAAGTGGCCATGTAGACACAGGTGGTAGGCATGGAGGCTTCAGCAGGCCTCAGCCACACAGCTCCCAGCGGATCAGTGAAGGACACAGAGCCTCAGTGGAGGGGAAGCTGTGTGCTGCATCTGGGAGTGTTTGGATGTGAGGGCCATGGCCTGTTCCTGTGACTGCCATGCCATTAATGTGAGGTGTGTCCGGCTTTATGACCCTGGGCCTGATTCTCTGGAAAACGCAAATCACTGAGAGTTGACCCCTAAAGTGCACAGGAGGGAGAGCATGAACAGGCCAAGGTTTCCTCCAATAAACGGCCCCCTGGAGCTGCGCAGAGCCCTCTCTAAAGACCCCCTTTGCTTTTTTTTTTTTTTTTGACAGACAGAGTGGACAGTGAGAGAGAGAGACAGAGAGAAAGGTCTTCCTTTGCCGTTGGTTCACCCTCCAATGGCCGCCGCAGCTAGCGCACTGTGGCCATCGCACCGTGCTGATCCTTAGGCAGGAGCCAGGTGCTTCTCCTGGTCTCCCATGCGTTGCAGGGCCCAAGCACTTGGGCCATCCTTCACTGCGCTCCCTGGCCACAGCAAAGAGCTGGACTGTAAGAGGGGCAACCGGGACAGAATCTGGTGCCCTGACCGGGACTAGAACCCAGTGTGCCAGCACCCCAAGGCGGACGATTAGCCGAGTGAGCCACGGCGCCGGCCTCCCCATTGCATTTTTTTTTTTTTGACAGGCAGAGTGGACAGTAAGAGAGAGAGACACAGAGAAAGGTCCCACTGCTTTTTACAAAAGTTTTTCTTTTTTTTTTTTTAAATTTACTTGAAGGGCAGAGTTAAAGAGAAAGAGAGGGGGACAGAAAGTGAGAACTCTTCCATTTGCTGGTCACCCTTCAAATGACCGCAATGGCCTGGCTGGACCAGGCTGAAGCCAGGAGCCTGGAACTCCATCCAGATCTCCCATGCAGGTGGCTCGGGCTCAAGTACTTGGTTGGGCCATCTTCGGCTGCTTCCTCAGATGCATTAGCAAAGAGTTGAGTTGGAACTGCAGCCCTGGTTCATAAGGGGCGGCTGGGGACCTAGATTCTAATATGTGTACAGTTTTCTTGTGACACATCAGAGCAAGGTCACCGTCCTTCCTGTAGGACCCTGAGCAGCAGGGGTGGCCTGGGCACAGGCTGAGGGAGGGTCGGGGACAGCCAAAGCCCAGTGCCGAAGACAATGGTACCTACACCCAGTCAGTGCCCAAGGCTCAACAAGTGGCCGTGTAGACAAGGTGGTTGGCATGGAGGCTTCGGCAGGCCTCAGCCACACAGCTGGCAGCGGATCAGTGAAGGACACAGAGCCTCAGTGCAGGGGAAGCTATGTGCTGCATCTGGGAGTGTTTGGATGTGAGGGCCATGGCCCGTTCCCGTGACTGCCATGCCATTAACGTGAGGTGTGTCCAGCTTTATGACCCTGAGCCTGAATTCTCTGGAAAACACAAATCACTGAGAGTTGACCCCTAAAGTGCACAGGAGGTAGAGCATGAAAAGTCCAATGTTTCCTCCAATAAACGGCCCCCCTTGAGCTGAGCAGAGCCCTCTCTACAGACCCCCATTGCTTTTTACAAGTTTTTCTTTTTTTCTTTTTAATTTAATTGAAGGGCAGAGTTAAAGAGAAAGAGAGGGGGACAGAAAGTGAGAAATCTTCTATTTGCTGGTCACCCTCCAAATGACCGCAATGGCCTGGCTGGACCAGGCTGAAACCAGGAGCCTGGAACTCCATCCAGATCTCCAATGCAGGTGGCACGGGCTCAAGTACCTGGTTGGGCCATCTTCGGCTGCTTCCTCAGCTGCATTAAGAGAGTGGAGTTGGAATTGCAGCCCTGGTTCATAAGGGGCTGCTGGGGATCCAGATTCTAATATGTGTGCGGTTTTCTCAGAGCAACATCACCCTCCTTCCTGTAGGACCCTGAGCAGCAGGGGTGGCCTGGGCACCGGCTGAGGGAGAGTCGAGGACAGCCACAGCCCAGTGCTGATGACAATGGTACCTACACCCAGTCAGTGCCCAAGGAGCAACTGAGGCATACAAGGCTCAAGTGGCCGTGTAGACACAGGTGGTAGGCATGGATGCTTCGGCAGGCCTCAGCCACACAGCTGGCAGCGGATCAGTGAAGGACACAGAGCCTCAGTGGCAGGGGAAGCTGTGTGCTGCATCTGGGAGTGGTGGGATGTGAGGGGCATGGCCCGTTCCCGTGACTGCCATGCCATTAACGTGAGGTGTGTCCAGCTTTATGACCCTGGGCCTGATTTCTCTGGAAAACGCAAATCACTGAGAGTTGACCCCTAAAGTGCACAGGAGGGAGAGCATGAACAGGCCAAGGTTTCCTCCAATAAACGGCCCCCTGGAGCTGCGCAGAGCCCTCTCTACAGACCCCCATTGCTTTTTACAAGTTTTTATTTCTTTCTTTTTAATTTACTTGAAGGGTTGAGTTAAAGAGAAAGAGAGGGGGACAGAAAGTGAGAAATGTTCTATTTGCTAGTCACCCTGCAAATGACCACAATGGCCTGGCTGGACCAGGCTGAAGCCAGGAGCCTGGAACTCCATCCAGATCTCCCATGCAGGTGGCTTGGGCTCAAGTACTTGGTTGGGCCATCTTCGGCTGCTTCCTCAGCTGCATTAGCCGAGAGTTGAGTGGGAAATGCAGCCCTGGTTCATAAGGGGTGGCTGGGGACCCGGATTCTAATATGTGTGCGGTTTTCTTGTGACACATCAGAGCAAGGTCACCGTCCTTCCTGTAGGACCCTGAGCAGCAGGGGTGGCCTCGGCACTGGCTGAGGGAGGGTCAAGGACAGCCACAGCCCAGTGGTGATGACAATGTTACCTACACCCAGTCAGTGCCCAAGGCTCAACATGTAGCCATGTAGACAAGGTGGTTGCCATGGAGGCTTCAGCAGGCCTCAGCCACACAGCTCCCAGCGGATCAGTGAAGGACACAGAGCCTCAGTGGCAGGGGAAGCTGTGTGCTGCATCTGGGAGTGTTTGGATGTGAGGGCCATGGCCTGTTCCTGTGACTGCCATGCCATTAATGTGAGGTGTGTCCGGCTTTATGACCCTGGGCCTGTTTCTCTGGAAAACGCAAATCACTGAGCGTTGACCCCTAAAGTGCACAGGAGGGAGAGCATGAAAAGTCCAAGGTTTCCTCCAATAAACGGCCCCCCTGGAGCTGCACAGAGCCCTCTCTACAGACCCCCATTGCTTTATTATTATTGTTATTATTATTTTCACAGGCAGAGTGGACAGTGAGAGAGAGAGAAAGAGAGAAAGGTCTTCCTTTGCTGTTGGTTCACCATCCAATGGCCGCCACGGATGCCGCGCTGAAGCCAGCACACCACGGTGATCCAAAGGCAGGAGCCAGGTATTTCTCCAGGTCTCCCATGGGGTGCAGGGCCCAACACTTGGGCCATCCTCCACTGCACTCCCCGGCCACAGCAGAGAGCTGGCCGGGAAGAGGGGCAACCGGGAAAGAATCTGGCGCCCCGACTGGGACTAGAACCCGGTGTGCTGGCGCCACTAGGCGGAGGATTAGGCTATTGAGCTGCGGCGCCGGCCCCCCATTGCTTTTTACAAAAGTTTTTTTTTAATTACCTGAAGGGCAGAGTTAAAGAGAAAGAGTGGGGGACAGAAAGTGAGAAATCTTCTACTTGCTGGTCACCCTCCAAATGACCACAATGGCCTGGCTGGACCAGGCTGAAGCCAGGAGCCTGGAACTCCATCCAGATCTCCCATGCAGGTGGCTCGGGCTCAAGTACTTGGTTGGGCCATCTTCGGCTGCTTCCTCAGGTGCATTAGCAGAGAGTTTGGTTGGAAGTGATGCAACCAGAATGCAACCAGCACCGTTATTGGATGCCACTGTTGAAAGCGAAAGCTTTACTCACTACAGCACCAGCCCTATAAGCCATTATTCTGCACAGTTGTCCCCCACGTGAGCAATTTGGGTACCAAATTCTCCAATGGGTAGATGGTTTCTTTTGAACTCACTGCTCCCAATGACTGCTCTAAACAGATATCTTGTCTGCTATTAGGGGAGAAAAATCTGCATTAGGAAGTGGAAATCCTTCAGATGGTTTTCCTCGAGGCCCCATGTCTAGGTAGGCTCATGGGGGAATGGCATTCTACAGAACTCCCCAACCATGTTTTTTGTTCCAAAACTGACTTTCAAAGGCACTATTAGTAAAATAATTTTGTGCATGTTGCGCAAGTATTTGCTTATTTATTCATTAGCTATATTTATATAATGGGGTCTATGTATTGTTTCCGGTATTTTTAGTTGAAAGTTCTAATAGGGTATTCCCAGGGGTCCCCCTTAATGAACATGAGGGAGGGGCCAGTACTGTGGCATAGTGGGCTAAGCCTCTTCCTGTGGTGCCAGCATCCCATATGGCTGCTTGTTTATGTCCCACCTGCTCCACTTCCAATCCAGCTCTTTGCTAATGGCCTGAGAAAGCAGTGAAAGATGGCCAAGGTGCTTGGTTCCCCGTACCCATATGGGAGACCCATAGCAATCTCCTGGCTCCTGGCTTTAGTCCCAGTCATTGTGGCCATTTAGGGAGTGAACCAGCAGATGGAAGACCTTTGTCTCTCCCTTTGTCTGTAGCTATGCCTCTCAAATAAATAAAATCTTTTTCCAATTATGTGAGAGAGATGAGCAAGCAGTGTGATCCTCACTTCACAGATAAGGAAACCAGGACTCAGAGGGAAGGGACTTGTCCAGGTCATAGAATCAAAACTCATAGACCTCAGGTGAAAACACGCTTCTAGTCAGGCAGGCGGCTCCCCCCGGCCCAGCGTGCCATCTCCCAGGCTGGTCACAACCACACTGTGCAGGGGCACACGTTCATCTGTCCTTGTTACTATTCATCTCTTCTACCCAGCACAGTGTGGGGATGGATGCGTCCTAAATATTCCCACCAGTTCAACATTTCTCCTTGCTTTGCTGCCTTTACCCTGCGTCCTTCAGCATAGGGGAAACCAGGTTGGCAGGAAGCATTTGCTGCCTGTTTATCTCTTTCTTCTGGATCTGCCAGCTGGGAGGCTGTACAAACTTTCCCTAGATCTTACTATGTCCAAGGAGTAAGGGATTCTGCAACTAGGAGCTGACATTTTGGCACAGTGGGTTAAACAGCTGCATGCCAAGCTGTCAGCCCATATTGGTGGGCTGGTTCAAGTACTAACTTCTCTGCTTCCAATCCAGCTTCCTGCTAGTGCACCTGGAAAAGCAGCAGAAGATGGTCTAAGGACCTGGGCTTCTGCCATCCATGGAGGAGACCCAGATGGTGTTCCAGGCTCCTGGCTCTGACCTGCCCCAGCCCCAGCAGTTGTGGCCATTTTGGGGGTGAACCAGCAGATGGAGGATCTCTCTCTCTCCCCTCTGCTCCCCCCATCACTCTACCTTTAAAATAAATCGATCATTAAAATGGATACTCTGCTCTCTTCTCTAGGAAGAAGATGCTGGCTCAGGAGAAAGCACCTGATTCATGTGCTAGAGTGGGCACACTCGATGAGAGGCACAGGGCTCAGCGCTTTCCTGGGTGAGGATGGCACATGGAGGCAGGCTGCTACCCTGAGTCTTTTCTCAGCACATCCTGTGTGCTGAGGGAAAACACCAAATCCCTGAAGCGGGAGGAAAGTGAAGAAATGGAAAGATCTGGAACCATTGAAAACCACAAACAAGGCAGCCGAGAAATCAGCAGTTCAAGGTCACAGGGGGTGAAGGGGGAATCAGGGGTTATGGGGAGGCTCTGGGGATCTTGCTAATAAAACAATCAGTATCCTCTCTCTCTCCCTCTGAGAGTTGCTGGCATCACTGTTTAACTAAGGTGGAGCATTAGCACCTGGTGTGCCCATATAAGGAAGAGCCGAAGAGGCAGACACCAGCAGCTGTCAGCCCTGCCGGTCTGCTGGCAATTCTTCCCCCGAGACTGCCGCACTCATCTGCCGGACCTCTCTCTCTGCCTGTCCTCTCTGCCACTCTCCATCCCGCGGAAGTGCTGCAGCTCAGCCTGTGGGCCTGCTCCGTCCCGAGCCAGCTCCCTGCAGGAAGGCTGCTGTCGGCACCCAGCAGACACACGTGTCTGGGAGTCAGGTACGGACTGAGTGGTGGTCTCCAGGAGCTCGGGGTCAGGACAGTCCTCCAAATGGTGCTGGCCTCCACGCTGCCCCCGAGAGCTTCTTTAGCCTACAGCAGCTGAGGCCCCACCCCCAGAGGGATGTGGAAACTGGGGATGTGGAGGCAGATGGTCCAAGGATGGGCTCTAGGAAAAACCAAGAGATGAGTTAGTTTTCTAAGAGAAGCTCCTGTAAACTATGCAGTTGTGGTAGCCAGGATGTCAGTCATTGAGCTGCCTTTGCTATCTGCTCAAAGTGACAACCTGGAGGGCTATGTTGACCGTAAGGGACACCCTGATGGTGGCCATCCTGTGCTCTTGGTTCACTGATGTATGGCCTCTGACATATAGTAGGTGTTTAAGAAATATTTGGTCAAAGGAATAATGAGTCCAGCCCGTTGTTTTCTAATTATTTAGCTTAACAGTTATATGAGAGACATTGAAAAATGTGAGTTAATCACAAAAGGCAGGTCGCTGTCACTTCAGAGGGTCAGGTGGTCCCTACACCCCACCAGCTGTGTCACTGTCTCATTCCTGTGTTTCTGCAGCTGTTGAACCTGCGTGACCTCTGAGATAGGATGCTGTTCTCAGGGAGACAGTTCTAGCTGGATAGCTCGACCCCAAACTAACCAGATTAGAGCAAAGGCAGTGTTTCCCCTCTGTAGTTCCAGCTGGGCTGCCCTGTTTGTCCTGGGTCACACACAGAACACTGCTAACCCCAAGTGATGTTTGTTGGGCCTTTAGTCAGCAGATTCTCTGGAGCTCTCCCACCCTGTACCCAGCTTGACGGAACCTCTGTTTTTCTTTGCAGGGGTATGGGACGGGGGCAGGTGGCAGCTGCAGAAAGCCTTATGTATTTGTATCCTTGCATTGATTGATGAGTATACAGTAATCTACTTATTGTATAATAGGTAAGAGTTACATGTAGCATCAGCTCATTACCCCCAGTTTGTAGATGGAAAGCTGACTTACTGCCAAGTTCATGCCAAATGCAAATGACAGAGCTAGGGTTCTGTTGTGCCTGGTAGTCTGTCTTGTCCCTTGGTTACTTAATTATATTCAAGGATCCACTTGGAAGAATGCCTTAGAAGAAAAGCTGCTAACAAATACAGAAATTAGTGACTCACCTGCCACCCTGAGGGCATGCTTGATGTCAAGCTCTGTGTTAGCAGTGTGGCTTCAGGCATGTTTCTGTGCATCCCTTGGTCCTAGATTCCTCTTCACTAAATGTGATAGTAACAGTATCTGCCTCATCCAGCTATTGAAAAGTTATGTAAAAGTATTAGCAGTGACTTGCACAAGAAAAGTGCCCAAGAAATTTTAGTTATTGCTGTTGATATTATTTTAGTCTGGGTTCTCTATAAAACAAAACCCGAGGCAGAGCAGAAGTGCTAGTACACTCACTGATCTGGGTGGGTACAAAACCAAGGCAGTGAGAGAAAAGCACAGAGAATGGGAGTTGTACAAGGTGATGGTCACTCCACAAAAAGACAAGGCCAGCCACCTGGGCCAAAGCAGGGCACTCGCAGACTAGCTTTACAAAAACATTGTGTCTGTGTCCTTCAATAAGAGGGTGGAGAGGGAATTTATAAACCAGCTCCTCGTGTCTCCTAGCTCTTCTTGTTCAAGGTTTGACCCATGGGGAGTTGGCTCTTCCACCCTGCTTCCTAGCTTGTGTTATCTGACCCCTTTGGCAGCCACCAGGAATTCTGGATCCTAGCCCTTGAGGCTTGGCATGAACCTGAATCCACATGTGGTCACTCCCTTGGCTGGGGGAACCGAGAGTCCCAGAGAAAGGTGTGGCTAAGGGAACTCGAGACAGTGCCTAGATATGTTCAATAAAGACCAAAGTATCATTGTTAATATTCTCTGGACATGGTGCAAAACTCTATTGATTCCTGGAATCACCTCTTTCCCATGAGAAACCCAGGAAGAGGTCTTCAAGTGGGCTGGTCCATGCCACCACTGCTCACTCTTTGGAAGAAGTCAGGGTGAGCACATCTCAACCCCTCAAAGCTTAGCCTGGTGAGAAAGCCTAAGACCACACAGATGTTAGAACAGAATCCAGAGAAGACTGTTAATTTCTTACCACCCCTGGAACTCAATTTATTTTCCTTCTTTTTAAGATTTATTTCATTTGAAAGGCAGAGTTGCAGACAGACAGACAGACACAGAGAGAGAGAGAGAGAGAGAGAGAGAGAGAGAGAGAGAGCTTCCATCTGCTGATTCACTCTGTGAATGGCCACAATGGCCGGGGCTGGGCCCAGCCAAAGCCAGGAGCCAAAAGCTTCATTCAGGTCTCCCATGTGGGTGCAGGGGCCCATGCACTTGGGCCATCTTCCACTGCTTTCCCAGGCCATTAGCAGAGAGCTGGATCAGAAACAGAACATCTGAGAATTGAACCAGTGCCCATATGGGACCGGATTTGCAGGCAGCAGCTTAACCCATTATACTACAATGCCAGCCCCGGGACTCTGTTTCTTGAACAAGTATTTCTAAATCAGGACACCCAGAACATGAATTCTCGGCGTTGTTGCTGGGAACTCATTGATATAAAGTTTCTTTGATCAAATATTTGAACAGATGTTGCCTCCTCCTTTTCCCTCCTTGGAGACTCATGATTCAGATTTGTACGTAAAGGCCCTGAGAAGACCAAAACAAAGGAATCGGCTGACCTGAGAGCACCAGCACTTTCCAGAACCACTGGTTGGAAGCACTGATTGGGGTCCTAGTGGCTCTGGGCTGTCTCTCTCTGTCTTGATCCCGGGTTCTCAGGGGAACTTCCCGGATTATGCACTACTTTTTGCTTTGCACAAACCTTTCTGAAAAGGAACAAGATATATATTGTGATATGGTGGGAGGCTGCAGGGTACATGGAAAGCTCACTAATCTGCAAAGTCAACAACCAGGAAAGCTCAGCCAAGCCTTGCTTCCTTGTCTTCATAATGAAAACAGAGGAATAAGGCACCCCAGGGGAACTCCCAGCCCCTTGTAACCTGGGATGTTCAGATAAAAGGGAGCAAAGAGTGCCCCTTACCCTCCTTACCTCGTCCTGAGGCTGTGGCTCAGACAATGGGTTGCTTCTACATTACTGGACCAAAAGAGGGCCAGGCCTCTGGGGTCAACATCCTTGTCCACCAAATAAGCCCTCAGGGACCTTTGGAACTGAGAGTGTCCATGACCTTGAAAGGAACAGCCCTTCCACCAGCACTGGGCCCTTGGCTGAAGGCTGGGTCAGCCCTGCCGTGCCCACCTCCTCTGCCTGTGGTTCAGGACCTGCCAGGAACTCCCACTCAGCTCAAGGACTAAGCTAGATCCCATCATGCCTATGCACCAAAGACGCACAGAGCCGTTGTCTCCATCATTAATGAGCGCATGTCTGCCTACAGGAGCTGCAGTATCTTCCCCCCAAGGGCACAAGGCAGGAGAGGTCATGGGCTCCCAAGCCATTGGACTGGGGGCCCCAGTCCTCTTAGTCAACCACTCTGTCTGCTCCCCAGTCTAATCTGTAGCCAGGAGCTGCTGCCAACCTGCTGAGCTTCCTCACTAAGCTTCATCTCCCATAGCCCCAATTCCTCTCGGGAACTGAAGAGGCTTTCAGATGGCATTGCCTGTGGGACACATGCAGGCCAGAGGCTTTCTGAATAGGCTGGTTGCTGTGACCGGTGGCCCGCCTGGGCACCTCGCTATAGCCCAGGGACTGTCTCCCCCTGCACTGCCTTGGAACCCTTGCCTGCTCCCTCAGCCAGGTCACGTTCCCCAAGTGGGCTTAGGACTTGCTATGGCTCACTGACCGCCTCACCTGTTCTGGAATGCAGTCCAGGTAGGGGGAAGGTCAGAGGGTTCTCCTGACCACATGCCCGTCTCTCCTCACCCTGCTCTTCTCTGCTCCCCTTCTGATTCTCACGCTGCCGCCCACACCGGCACACACATTGACACAATTGTGCTTGAAGTTCATGCTCTTTTGTGCTGCTCTTTCACATAGGTACTACAGAAAAGTTCTTGGTTGTTTGTGTTCTATTTGAGATGCAGAGAGATGGTTGGGGGAGGGGAGGAAGAGAGAAATGGATTGATCCCATCTGCTGCTTCACTCCCCAGATGCCTTCAATGTCTGCTGTGCCAGGCTGAGGCAATGAACCAGGAACTTGATGGGGTTCTCCCATGTGGGTGGTAGGGACCCAACTTCTTGGGTCATCACTGCTGCCTCCCAGGGTGTGCACTTAGCAGGAGGCTGGAATCTGAAATAGAGCCAGGATTGAACCAGGCACTCCAATATGTGGTAATGGGATACAGGCATCCCATAGGCAGCTTAACACAGGCCCAGTGCCTGCCCCTAACTCTTATATTTGAAGACTTTCCCCTCCCATGTACACACACTGTCCCGGTTCCCAGAGATATGACCTTATGTGTTACGTAGAAGCTTTCTTTCAAAAAAAATCTCAGAACAAGGAAGTTGATCTGGGCCTCCCTGGGAGCCACTCTCAGGTATCCCTGAGCTCCTGGGGGAGATGGCTGCTGGGCTGCTGGCACTACTGGCTCTCTCTCCCACCCCTGGCACATCCAGGCCACAGTAGGAAGAGCCATCAGCAAAGTTGGAACCAGGCTCCCAGCCCAGGGTTGGACTCCTTGCCTCTGTGACCTCCACCCAGCCTGAGATGCCCAAAGTGACCAGACTGGGATGCCTGAGGTCATGGCCAGAGGCCCAGTGCTGGCCCTGCCATACTTGTCTCTCCCCTGTGCCATGGCCAGAGGCAGCGTTCTGGGGTGGGGATCTTTTGAGAGCTCCACCTGGAAGTCACAGCGATTGTGTTCTGTCTTCCTGCTGTGCGTTGGTAGCCACATCTGATGGTAGGCATGCGTGGTGATTGTGGCCCATGGGGTGCTCGAAGCGCATGAGAATGGGTATCCTCCCTGGCTCTCATTTCTGCATCTTGGCCTCTCCTCCGTCCTCTGCCTCAGTCTCTGTCTCCACTGACTGCTGTCCCTGGCTTGCTCTCTCTGTCTCTCGGCCTCTCTGGTTGAGACTCCCTGCCATCTTGCCTTTCTCTGTGTGGTCCCTCTGTCTTTATCCCAGCCATTGTCTATTTTTCTTTATCTCCCATACAATGAAACCTGAGACAGTAGGCTAAGAGCGAATCCTTAAGAACAAATGGACTATCTAAATGAATCCTCAGCTGCAAATAACCTTTTTAAAAAAGAAAGAAAAATGTAAGGAAAAAGGACGCCAGGGCCTGTTCTCTCTGGTGAATGCCTTTGGGAAGTGAGCAGCTTGGAGCCTGGGTCCTGCCTGTGGTCTCTATCTGAACGAGGGACCTGTGCGACCCAACAATTTAACTTGATCATGGCAGGCCCCAAGCTCCTAAACCTAATCCGATTCCAAGAAAACATGAATCTGCTTAGTGGGAAGCACATCCCTTCTTCATGGGTGAAAAAATAAATCTATGCCCAGAAATATTAACTGTTGGTGCTCCTGAGACACATATAGTTCTAGAACCCAGAAATGTTACTCTGCCGTGTCCAAAGGCTACAGCAGACAGTCTGCTAGAGAGCTATAGAACCTGGGAAGAGTGCTCTGTGTTGGGTGTAGGCTGCAGCAGAAGGTAGACTCAAGACAGTTTCCTCTGTGAAATTCTATCTTCTTGGTTTTTTTTTTTTTTAGATTTATTTATTTATTTGAAAGTCAGAGTTACACACACACACACACAGAGAGAGAGAGAGGTGTTTCATCTGCTGGTTCACTCCCCAGCTGGCCGCAGTGGCCAGAGCTGCACCAATCCAAAGCCAGGAGCCAGGACCTTCTTCCGAGTCTCCCATGTGGGTGCAGGGGCCCAAGGACTTGGGGCATCTTCCACTGCTTCCTAGGCCACAGCAGAGAGCTGGATCGGAAATGGAGCAGCCAGGTCTTGAACCGGCACCCATATGGGATGCCGGCGCTTCAGGCCAGGGCATTAACCTGCTGTGCCACACTGCTGGCCCCCATTTTCTTGGTTTTGAGATCATTTGGAATCTTAATTCTGCCATCTGTTGGTTAAAGGTTATTCTTGTATTTTTATTATTCAAAATGCTGAAAGACTTGAAAAGGATCTTCATTTTCATTTTAACATCTTCTTCCACAACTGAGATGAAATGTTGAACAGAGCAGGACAAGGAGAGCTCTGTGACTGTTACAATGCAATGGTTCCAGGATAAGTCAGAATCATTAATCTATCATCTCTGGGTCAAGTAGAAAATTCTACTCACTGCACTATACTTACTATGCTACAGTGCACTGCTGTACTACATGTTATACAACCCATCCCGTTTTACCATCTTACAGGTAGAGGGCATGGGAGCTAAAATTAAAAAAAAGAAAGAAAGAAAGAAAAGGAAATGTCTGTGTGTATCAGTATTGCTGGAAAGATAGTTTTGTAAAACTTTTTAAAAGCAAATGTTTTACATATTTTTGTCTTTCTCCAAAGTAGGGACTCTATTTAGGGGTGTGAGTAGGGAGGAGAAGTGGAGGGAAATTAAATACTTGGCTTTAATGAGATTATTACCTGTTTTTAGAAATACCAGCATTATTTCCTAACAAACACTTAAAAATATCTCTTTGCAGTTCCATCACAAAATTTGGCTATGAATACCAAGCTTCTTAAAAATATTATTTAGAACTATAAAAAATTTAAATCAGTGTTTTAGAAAAATGTGAATCACAAATAAATGTTCTATTTTTTAGAAAGACTCACAATGTTTCTTTTATTAAGTAAATTGTGTTCCTGGCTGCTACATGGGACACCTGGATTGTGTTCTTGGCTCCCACCTTTGGCCAAAACACTCATCCATTGTGGGCACTTGAGGAGTGAGCCAGCAGACACGGATGCTTGCTCTTTAAGAAATAAATAAATATCTGAAAACAAAGATGAACATTTGGCTCAGCTTCTAAAAGTTAAACTGATAATTGCTTGTAATACATTTCTATCTGTGTGAAGTGGAGGATATCTGTTCATCAGTAGACACTGTAAAAATGAACAGGATAAACCTGAGTGGGAGAAGATACTGGTAACACAACCAATGAAAGACAAATGTCCAGTGTAGGGGAAGAATTCCTACAAATCAATAAATAAAAGACAACACAGGGGACAAATGGGTGTAAGATATAAGTATTCATTTCACCAGACAGGGAACGGTGAATGGGGAAGAAACATATTGAAAGATACTCAATCTTCACAGTAATCAGGGAAACAATTTAAGACCATAGGGGGTTGCCCTTTCCACTCTCTAGACGGATACAAATAAGAAGCTTGCCAATACCAAGGGTGAATGAGGATTTATTGCAATGGGACCTCTTACAGCACTGGTGAGGTTAAAAACTGGCACAGCCTTGGAAATATTAAATGTTGGCATACTTGGCGAGGCAGAGTCTGTGTGTACCCTAAACCTGGAAATTCCACTCCTGGGAATGTGACCTAGAAAACAGCAGGTGTGCCCAAGAACATTTACAGCATGCTTTTTCAATAAAACACAGGAGAAGATTATTAAACATCCAAGGACTGGCGATAGTTAGTTGTACAGAAGAGGAAGTGAGTGAAATCTAGCTATTATTAACCTGGTGGGGTTAAAAAAAAGAGTTGCTGATGCATAAGTTGTATATTTAACTTTTAGGCAACTTTAGTTGTAACTGACATACAATAACTGAACATAACCTGTACAACTTGGTGAGTTTTTACACATGTGAAACATCACCGTACTCAATAAATATTTCTATCACCCCCAAAGGTTTCCTTATAACTCTTTTTAATGCATTGCTCCCTACATCCACATTTGTGAGTAACCACAGAATTTCTGTCATGGTACATTAATTTGCATTTCTAGGATTTTATATAAATGGACAATATGCTGTGTACTGTTTTGATTGGTTTCTCTCGGTATTTTTGTGGGTTTTTTTTGAGATTTATTCATGTTGTGTCTATCAATAATTCATTCCTTTTTATTACTGAGTAGTGCTTTATTTTATGGTTATATTATGTCACAATGTGTATATTCATTCACCTTGTGACAGAGTTTGGGTTGTTTCCAGTTTTTGCTGTTAAGTGGAAGCCTGTGTTGAGCTTTTATCTACACAGCTTTGCAGGAACATAGCACTTTCATTTCTCTTGGGTGAATTCTTGGGACTGGAATGGCTGGATCATATGGTATGTGGATGTTTACCTTTTTAGGAAATGTTTAAGACATTTTTAAAAAGAAGTTTAGGAAAACTTATTGCCACTGTTTACTGATGGGTCTGTACAATTTTGTATATCCACCACAATGTTGTGAAGGTTCTGGCTGCTTTATTTTCTCACAATTACTCTCATCTTTCCAATTTTAGTCTTTCTAAAGTCTATAATGACTTCTCAGTATGCTATTAATTTCTGTATCACTGGTGACTTATGATTTGGGACATGTTTTCATGTTGATCATTGCCTGTACTTACATGTTCTTCGGTAAAGTATCCATTCAGATCTTTTGATCGTTCTCATGGATTATTTTTCACTCATTATTTATCTCTTCTTTACATATTCTGAATACAAGTCCTTTTTTCTGATATATGTGCCATGAACATTTTCTCCTGATCCAGATTTTCTTGTTTTCTTAATGGTATCTCTTTAACCTTGCTAAACCTAAGTTACCTTTCCTCCACTTTTTTTTTTCCTAGTAAGGCTTATAAATTTTTCTGTGCCTTTTTTGTAAAGATTTATGTTTTTGTTTATTTGTGAGGCAGAGTTGGAGAGAGAGAGAGAAACATAGAGAGAGATCTTCCATCCTCTGGTTCACTCTCCAAATGGTCCCAATGACCAGGGCTGGGCCAGGCCAAAGCCAGGAACCAGGAGCTTCTTCTAGGTCTCCCTTGTGGGTGCCAGGGGCCCAAGGACTTGGGCCATCTTCTGTTCTTTCCTTGCCTATTAGCAGGGAGCTGGATCGGAAGTGGAGCAGCCACGTCTGTAATTGGTTCCTTTGTGGGGTGCGGGTGTCTCAAGCAGAGGCTTAACCTGCTATGCCAGAATGCCGGCCCCCAAGCTTTTATGTCTTATCAAATACATTTCCACTTGTCTCAATTGAGCAAATGTTTTCTCCAATGTTGTCTTTTGAAATGTAATTTTAAGATTTACCTTTAGGTCTATGGTCCTTTGCACTTGTGTGTATGGTGTGATGTGTAGTCTAGGTTTGTTTACTCTTTTCCATATGGCGAGCCTGTTGATACACTTTTATTGGAAGACTTTTATTTCCCCATTGAGCTGCCTTTGTATTAGCTCACATAATTGACCATACACGTGTCTGCATTCTGCACTCTGCTCCATCAATCTACCTGTCCATCTGTTTGCCCTTATTATAGATTTATAACATGTATTAAAGCCCAATTAATTAAGTCTTCCAGTATTTTTCTTCTCTTGAAAATTTGGACTATTTTAGATCCTTTTCATTCAGATGTTTATTATAGCATCAGCTTGTTGATTTCTAATAAAAAGAATATGCTGGAGTTTTGGTTAGTATCATGTTGTGGAAATGCTATGGGTAAATAAATCGGGGGGGACTTGTCATCTGCTCATTACTGAATCTTTTAATCAACGACTCTGATATTTCTCTCCATTTATTTAGGTTTCCTTCAGTTTCTTTCGTCAAAGATTTGTTTGTTTTTTTTTTTTTTGTAGAGATCTTTTGCTAGATATGTTCCTATGTCGTTTTTTTCTAGGTGCTACTATTTTCCTGTTGTTTCCTACTGTTTACTGCTATGGTAGGAAATACAAGCTGTTTTGGGTATTAACCTTGTATCTGTGACCTTGCTAAGTTTAATTATTATTTGTAGTAGTTGTTTTGAGGATCTCCCACCATCAAGATGTTAAAGTAGGGGCCACTTTTTCTCCTTCCTGATCTTTTGGCCTTTTCTCTTTATTGCATGGGCTAGGACCTTCAGTACTGTGGTTAATGTAGTGACAAGGGTATCAGGGTATTGCCACCTTCATTCTGACCACAAAGAGAAGAAAATACACTCTTCCGTTATTAAGTATGATGTTACCTGTAGGTTCTTTACAGGTGCCCTGCGTACATTTAAGAGCGTTACCTACTGTTTCTAGTTTTCTCTGAGTTTTTTTTGGTTTGTTTTTGTGTTTTAAATCATAGATATATGTCTTTGTAGCCCTTCAACGTGGTGAATTGCAAACCAGTCTTCCATTCCTGTGACAAACTTAACTTAGTCATGATAAAATATCTATTTGTTTTCTTACATTATTGGATTTCACTTGCTAAAATTTTGTCAAGGGTCCTTGCATCCCTTTGCATTCATTGGAGAATATTGGTCTGTAATTTTTTTTCAGGGGCTGAATTTCTTTATGAGGTTTTGTTAGTATGGTGCTGAACTGATAAAATAAACTCAGCAGTGTCTGTTTCTCTTCTACTCTATTTTCTGAAGACTTTTATGTGAGATCAGTGTTACTTTGTCCTTGAAAGTATCATACATTTCACCAGTGAGATTTTGTGGGCCTGGGGGTTTCTTTGTGAGAAAACCTTTGATTAGCAAATTGAGTTTCTTTGTGGATATAGGATTATTCAGAGTTTCTGTTTCTTCTTATACCAACTTTGGTCAGCACATTTATATAGCTCATCAATTTTTTAGCATTGGATTGTATGTAGTATTTTCCTGTTAGTCTTTAATGTCTTCAGGACGCATGATGACAACCGTTTTATCAATGATGATAGTGATATTTTCTCTCTCTCTCTTTCTTGACAGGCAGAGTTAGACAGTAGAGAGAGACCGAGACAGAGAGAAAGGTCTTCCTTTTTCCGTTGGTTCACCCCACAAATGGCCGCCACGGCTGGCGCGCTGCAGCCAGCGCGCTGCACTGATCCAAAGCCAGGAGCCAGGCGCTTCCTCCTGGTCTCCCATGCAGGTGCAGGACCCAAGCACATGGGCCATCTTCCACTGCCCTCCTGGGCCACAGCAGAGAGCTGGACTGGAAGAGGAGCAACCAGGACTAGAACCCAGCGCCCATATCGGATGCCTGCGCCTCAGGCAGAGGATTAACTGAGTGAGCCACGGCGCCAGCCCTATTTGCTCTCTCTCTTTAGATCTTTTTGGCTTGACTGGGAGAGTGTGTCCATTTTGTTGACAGATTTTTACTTTTCCTGTTTCCTCCATGGTCTATTTTATTAAGTTGTGCCCTTGTATTTGTTATTTGCTTTTATTCTGAGTTTTTTTTTTAAATCTGACTTATGCCATCATCGTTCCCTCGTGAGTTATTTGGGGTTTTCTTAAATATCCTATTGCTATGAAATCCAGCCTGTGCATTTCGTGTAGAAGAATAACTGGGAGGAAGGGGGAAGGTGAGGTAATAATGCCCTTACCCTGTGCCCAGGCAGGTGTGATTTAGATTCTGCTGTGCCTGTTCTCACAACTCTTCATTTTCACGGTGTAGGGGGAGAAATGCAAGGAAGCATAGGACAAGATTAGAACCAGAAAAGTAACTAATAATGGGTGTTCTTGCCTAAGGCTCACAGCTTACATCTCCTGTCTATTTTCTCATTGGGTTTTTGCATCAAGCATCCTTGGCGAAAGAAGAAACTTAGGTGCTCGGTGCTCAGGAAATTCCCTGGGGGTCAGAGAGCTATGAAGGGGCAGAATGAGGACTGGAGGCCGGGGATCCTGAAGTCATTTAACTTCTGTGAATCTTTTCTATGTTCCAACAAAAGGGCTTTCCAGTCCTGTGTGTGAAACCCTGAAAGTGAACTTTAGTTTCTTCACTGAGGACTTCTTCGAGCTTCTTGTGAATCCCCGTAGAGATTGATCAGTATGAAATGTTTCCCAGAACAATTCGGCCACATAAGCTGCTGGTTATGATGCACATCAGAAAGCTGCTGCTCCACAGGACACACCCAGGAAGAGCTGCTATGTGACATTCATTCTGACAACACCTGCCAGCAGTGCATTGAGTATCTGTTATGTGCCTGGTTTGGCGCCAGGTACTGGCAGACCAAAAATACTGTGGAGCCCCATTAGCAGGCCTTGGTATTACCTGAGACATCTCGGTCAGTCAGGAGCCCTCATCCCCTTTCTACTGTGAATCCAAGACATGTCTGCTCACCCAGCACTGTCAAGCTCTCCTCCGTCATTGTCCTGGTGTCCAGTGGCATCCAGCACCTGTTGCCGGAGGTCCTTAGTGATACACCCAGCTCCCGTTTGATCTACATTCTCCCTCAACTAGGCAGCCAGGGCTGAGAGAGGCACTGGGCCAGCCCGGGGCCAGTCAATGCTGTGGCCTGAATTATCCTGTTGCCAACTTCACAAGGGGCCTTGACCCCAGTGGGACTGTCTCTGAAACCAGGTCTCTAGAAGTTACCTAAGGTTAAAGAGTGGAGCCTAATCTGATAGGACTGTGGCCTTATAAGAACACGAGGTGTGGAGGGACCTCTCTCTCTCCCTCCCTTCCACCCATTCCTCTTTCTTCCCTTCCAACCCCATCCCATGCTGTGTGAGGACATGAGCCAGGGAGGGGGCTCTCACCAGCACATGCTGTGCCAGCTTCCTCATTCCCAGAAGTGTGAGAAAATGAGCTCTGTGGTTTAAGCTTAACATGCAGGGGTTTTTGGTACCCAGGCTGAGCAGACAGTCAGCTCGGCAGGGGTTACTGCGAGGACCTGGGCTACACTTTGTGTCATAGATGCTGAGGTGAGCAGAAGAGGCCTCCGTCCCCGGCAGCACCTCCCGCCTGCCTCTGGAGCTGGAGACAGGAGCACACACACTCTCCCAGGGAGAGCTTTATGCTAGCTATGTTCGCCATCTTGCTAGCCACTCCGGTGCCATTTTTCTTGCTACCCCCAAGAGTTACCCCAACAGCAGAAAACTTAATACCAGGCCTTTAATCTCTCTCTTTCCGTCACTTCAGGCGGCTGTCTTCTGCCTTTGGCTGTCTTGGCTTGTGAGGTAAGTGTAAAGTAGAAAAGAGGGGAAGAAACCAGTGTGACGAGTGAGAACACTTTGGGGGGTCCCTCCTGGGGCACACAAGAGGGACCTGTTGGCATGTTCTATACGCCCATCCTGAGAAAGTGAGGCTTCAGGCTGTTCCCCAGCAATGACATGAGCAGTTCAAAGAGAAAGGGAGAGCCTGGTAGGTGGGAGGTGTGTGTGTGTGTGTGTGTGTGTGTGTGTGAGTTGGGGCTGGGTTGGGGGGAGGGGTTGCCGAGCAAGCTTCCCCTGCCTGCTTTCCCTTTTCTTCACCAAGGTTCATCCCTCAGTTGATGATGCTGTGGCACAGCAGGTTAAGTCACCGCCTACAATGCCAGCATCCCACGTAAGCACCAGTTCTAGTCCTGGCTGTTGCACTTCCAACCCAGCTCCCTCCTAATGCATCTGGGAGAGCAGCAGCAGGTGTCCCAAATGGAAGATGAAAGGAGATTGAAGATACATCTGTCTCTCTCTACCTCTGTCTCTCCCCCACCCCAACTCTGCCTTTCAAATAAATAAATCTTTAAAAAAAGATAAAGATTCTCCCCTCAGAGATGCCCAGCTCCTCCAGCATTAGATGTATTCCTGTGAGTGGTCCCCACAGCCTTTCTGTTCCCCCTGGGCCTGGGCAGGCCAGTCATGAGTGGTGAGCAGCAGCAGAGCTGAGGACACAGGTCTGGCCGCCCACTGTGGCCCTCGCCTCTGCCAGCCTCTCTGAGCCTAGCCTGTCCAGGGTATGAGCACATCCTCCTCTTGGGGCTGTTGGGTCTCTGCACATTCTCTCCACACCCAAAATAATTGCATCACATGGATAACTGTATTAACTGACCGCTGTCCATTCACCTATCCATGTGATAGGCATCTTACAAGTGTGGCTTCCTCTGCACCTCATAGCAACCCTATGATGTGTGTACCACTACTATCATCTCCACTTCACCAATGAGGCAAGTAAATACTAGAATGGGAGTTCCAGGGGCGGGCACTGTGGTGCAGCGGGTTAAAGCCCTGGCCTGAAGCACTGGCATCCCATATGGGAGTCGGTTCTAGTCCCAGCTGCTCCTCTTCCAATCCAGCTCTCTACTATGGCCTGGGAAAGCAGTAGAAGATGGCCCAAGTCCTTGGGCCCCTGCATCCATGTGGGAGACCCAGAAGAAGCTCCTGGCTTTGGATCAGCCCATTTCTGACCCTTGCAGCCACCTGGGGAATGAACCAGCCGATGGAAGACCTCTCTCTCTGTCTCTACCTCTCTCTGTAACTCTCTCTTTCAAATAAATAAAATGAATATTTTTTAAAAAAAAGAATGGGAGTTCCTGAAGTCCAGCCAGGTCACTACCCAGCATGAGCAGTGGGGTTCTGCAGGTGGGCTGGGAGCCAGTTGATTTTTTTTAAAGATTTATTTATTTATTTGAAAGTCAAAGTTTTTTAAATATTTATTTATTAATTTGAAAGTCAAAGTTACACAGAGAAGGAGGGTCAGAGAGGGAGAGAGAATTCGCTGGTTCACTCCCCAATTGGCTGCAACAGCCAGAGCTGCTCTGATCCAAAGTCAGGAGCCAGGAGCTTCTTCTGGGTCTCCCACGTGGGGGTGCACATGGGTACAGGGGCCCAAGGACTTGGGCCATCTCTACTGCTTTCCCAGGCCATAGCAGAGAGCTGGATTGGAAGTGGAGCAGCCAGGACTCAAACAGGTGCCCATATGGGATGCTGGCACTGCTGACCGTGGCTTTACCTGCTATGCCACAGCCCTGACCCCCATGGGACCCAGTTTTATGATGCTGATGGAGATGTGAAGCAAGTCTTTAGATGTTCATTTTCTCCATACAAGTAAGGGCTGCTTGCTGGAACCCCAGATTGTGTTATTAAGGGTAACCAGTTTAATTTTCATAAACTAAAATTAGCTCACCACATGAGTTGATCTTATGTGCTAATATTTCACAGAGAGGTGGGAAGTTTGGCAAAGCTGTCCCTGAGCACACACGGAGAGCTGGTAAACCCACAATTTTCACAACTCTTCATTACCAGGTGTTACTGCCTTTGCCTTGAGTTGTCAATTTCTGTCACTGTTTTCTTGCTCTTGAATGATGTCTGGCTGTTATTTCAGCTTCATCACTGTTTATTTAATTTGTTGTGGACTTAACCCTATTGCGAATGGTGAGGCATATTGGATATTTCGACTTGTTATTTTACAAAAACTATGTTGAAGAAATGTATATATCATGTTAAGTAAAAACCAAATGAAATTGTGTATATTTAACCATTTTTTACCTTAGGTTAAACCATACAAAACTGACTATATTTAACCAAAATTACCTACAAATATGACAATTACACATTGTTCCATCTACTAGTTCAAATATAAATTATTCATATCCTGTTTGCAAGACAATTGTATGTACATTTCCCTCCAAATTACATTTCATTGGTAATATTCTAATCTATGAAATCTAAACAATTTGCCACATACAGCCATTTAGCTGTAAGAAAATTGCTAAGTTATTGTAAGTTTGCTTACAATCACTTGCTTAGGTTCACGTCACATTCTTGATCACATGATTCCTTTTCCCATGTGAGATGGGGAGGGGTGAGACACACAGACGCTGGGGTCTTTTGTGCCACCTAAGCAGACTGATGGAGAAGCTGTAAAAGCAGCACCTTGGGGTCTGAGGAGGTTTTTCAAGCCCCACAACAGGTAAGCGTGGATTCTGCATCGAGACCCAGGCCAGCTCACAGGTGCAGGATCTGATATATATATTGGCAGACAGTATCATCATTATGGTGGCCTGAATGAAAAACCTCAGACTTACTCGACTTCTTTTTAGGGAAATTGGGGCATGCACATTCATTGAACGCCGACTGTATGTGTGTTCTTTTAGGTCAAACCTCATAGAACACTACAACTAGCCCTGCAAGGGTGGGCTGATCAGTCCACACAGGTAGAGATGTAGCTGTCCAAGCTCTAGGATTAGCTCAGTATTGTAGACTTGATGGACATGGAAAGGAAACTTCAAAACCACATGACCGTTCTCCACCATGTCTTGATTTTTACTCCTTCCCCCCTCCTTGCCATATTCAATTTACCAACTAATCCTCTTGGTTCCACCTGAAGTGTCTCTCCCCTCTGCCATGTTCACTCTCCACTCTCTATCATTGTCTGTCCCATGGACAAGAGCAGCAGCCTCCTCACTTCTTCCTCACTTCTATCTCTTCTCATCCTCTCCACCTGGCTCCCAACTTGCTCCCTACATCACCACTGGACATCAGATCTGATCCATCTGATCAGACCCTACCTCTTCAGACCCTGCTTGCAGAATGTAAAACCCTTCAGAATCTGACTCTAACCCGTATTGCTGGCCATCTCTTCCAAAGTCCCTGCCATTAGCTCCCCCTGCCCCCTGCCCCACAAAACCAACAAAGCCTCCAGTGACTCTACATTCTGTCCAGTGCTCCAAGACATTTCCAGCCCAACTGCTGGACCTCCGTACACTGACCACTCGGGGTGCCCGTAGGCACTTTGGAAAGAAGTCAATCCATCCTGTGCCTGGAAATTTCTTCCTGGAAGGCACAATTCAAAGGTCACTGCCAGTGAGAGAGTCATTCAGAGTGCCATGCAATTCACAGCTCCTCCTCTTTACTCCACCGGACTTTGTACACATTTTCAGTTGAACTCTTCCTGTTGGATGATATATATAGTTATTGAAATGTCTTCTATCTTTCCCACTTGATAATGAGCCTCTAGGGGATAAAGATCATGTTGTATTTATATTTGGATTGCCAGTATTCCAGAGAACGCCTGGCACAGGTCAATGCTCAACCAGTGTCCATTAAATGTATCAATGGCCCGGTAGGCTCTCAGGTACATCGGAGCGCACGGTGAAGCTGTTCAGTACAGCAGACTGAATGCAGATCTGGAGTAAGAATGTTGAATTCTACCTGAGGCTTGCCTACCCACTGGCCACGTCACCAGGAACAGCGTGGATCTGGGTCTCAGTCTTCCCACTTGTAAATGGAGGGAGGGTAGTGGACATCTGAGTACCCTTATAGACTCAGGGCTGATGATCCAAATGACTTGACAGCTCACTCCAGAAAATATTCCTTCTCTCACCAGAAAGAAACCATCTCCGAAGTTTCACAAGGGAGTCATGGCGCAAAACCGCAGGCCTGTGGCAGAGTCTTCCTTCATCAAGTTCAAGGAGCAGGACTTCAGCTCCTTGCGGGATCATTGCTTAAGCAGGCGCCAGCTCTTTGAGGATGAGACATTCCCTGCCACGGCTTCTTCCATAGGCCATAAGTTGCTCCAGGAAAAGAACCTGTCCCAAGTGGAGTGGAAGCGGCCACACGTGAGTGAACCCCCAGGAACACACCCAGCTCTGGGACCCTTGGAGCACCTGCCTTGGTGCCTCCCACTAAAAGGAGGAAGGACTCAGAATGAAACTGGCCTGGTCCCTCTGCTACAGTGGTCAGTGGTGTATGCACTCGGGGGGATGGGGAGACTAATGAAAACAGGACCTGGGACCCTTGAGCTGTACGTAACCCAGTTCTAACAAACTACATCATTATGTTGAGTGAGCACATCACTAGGTTAAAATGCCTCAGTTTTCTCACCAGAAAAATGGGAAACCCCAGTTATGAATATTATAGTAGTTGGTCTATAGGTATAGTAGTTGGTCTACAGAGTCTCTTCCACCCCCGTTATTGGTCCATTTATCAGTCTGCCATCCTTTATTCTCTTCAGATATGAATAACTATATGTCCTTTTCTGTGCCCCTATCTGAATTTCCTCCCAGGGAATATATCATGTCAGTCATTCATACTGTAGGATGAATTTCAGTTCTTGCCCTGCCTCTCTTTTATATTTACATGTTTAATCTTATAGAAAATTGATCACCTATAAAAGAATTTCAGACATCAGCCATCAAACTAAGGAGATATAGCAGAGCAATGTTTAAACCAGCCTCATTCCGCCCCAGCAGATGTCCACTACTAGTTCTGCCTTGCAGCAAGGGGAGCCCTGATGATTTTTCTAGAACAATCTCAATTTTAGGGTGTGAAACTCCATGGGATATTTCTCATGGTCATACTCTCCTCGGGATTAATGTTGAGGCAAAAGATCTGGATTAGAACCATTGTGAGGGTTCTGAAACCCATTGCTGCTGTTGGTGCTTCTGCAAACTGATGGCAGAACCCAGACCAAGGGAAAACAGGATAATATCCAGTAAGTTAATGAATCTAATATCAGCAGCCATCACTAAACACTGAATACCCACCAAGCACTCTACTGAGCTCTTTCAATATGGCCAGGGAGGTTAAACAGGAAAGGAACTTTCTGGCTGTGGATACGTAGTGGATATCTTCTCCAGGGAAAAGTTGACGGCATCCAGCTGTACGGGAGACAGCCTCTTCCCTGCATCTAGACAGATTTGTAGTTTAGGGGAAGGGAAGCGTTCATGGGGATGAGGTTAGGCTTGAGGAGCTGCTTAAAGGAAGATGTGGGTATTTCAGCCTCCTAGGGTCTTTCTCATTATCCATCCTCAGTAAATCTCCACCAACAACTTCATTCTTCTGACCTTCACCTGTCACGGAGAGCTGAGGCAGGCACCACACATGCTGTTCTTTTCCTCACGTGGTACTTGAGTGCGTAACAGGGACTCTGCTAGGATTTGGATGAATGAATACACGAGTGAGTGAACAAATGAATGAATGACTCTAAGCCTTTAAATGTGACGTTCCCTTGGGTCTCTTATCACAGCTGGCAACATGCATATTTTAGTAGAACTTTTGAGGACTTTCCGTGTGTCCTCTCTTCCTTTATCTCCTCTGTTTGCTCCCAATTTTATAGGAAGGTGAGTTGAGGCTCAGCCAGGTGATGAGACTTGCCCAGGTGACATGGTTAGGGAAGGGAAGAGTCCAGGATTGAAATTCAGACTCCTGACTCCACATACTGTATTCTTACTCACATGGACATGAATGCATAATGGGAACTCAGCTAGGATTTGAGTGAATGAGTGAAAGAACACTTGAATGAATGACTCCGAGTTGTGAGATGCAACTTTCCAGCTTGTATGTGCATTAGAGAAAACTCGGGTTGCCCTCTTTCCTAGGCAGGATGGCAGAGGAATAAACCAATGTGTTCAACCCTTCAACATTGTGATGACCTTGACAGCCATAGTTGTAACTGTGGTCACAAACAGCCCGAGACAGGAACCAGAGCCAGGTTTTCCACCAGGCTGACAGGGACTCAGCCACTGGAGCACTGCCTGCTGCCTCCCCAGGTGCACATTAGCAGGGAGCTGGAGTCAGGGGTAGAGCCATACTCAAACCCAGTCACTCCCAACACGCAACACAGGCATCCAAGCAGCAGCATCTTAACCACTTCACCCAGTACCTAACCCCAGAGAGAGCATTTCCTTTTCTTTTTTTATGATTTATTTATTTATTTGAAAGTCAGAGTTAGAGAGAGAGACAGAGAGAGATTCTTCCATCCATTCTTCCATACACTGATTCCCTCTCTCTCTTCACTCTCTTCTTTTTTTTTTTTTTTTTTTTTTTTTTTGGACAGGCAGAGTTATACAGTGAGAGAGAGAGACCGAATGAAAGGTCTTCCTTCCGTTGGTCCACCCCCAACAGGGCCGCTGCCTAATTCGTGTTTATATTCTATCATGTTCAATAATGACTGCGCCCTAGACTCTGGCTTGGCCTGTGGGGGCAGCCTTTTTCATTCTGCAGGTATTACAAAAGAACTGCATCAATATTTATTGAGCAAGGACTCTGTCAGCTGCTGAGCTAAGCACTGCACTTCCTGCTCCTCATTCGCAGGTGGCAGGTCTGGTTCTCCTCCACTGCAGGGCATAGTCGTGGCATCCAGCAGCTGGCCCTTGCCATGGTGGCTCTATCACATGTTTCTCCCACCTGGGTGCACCTGTTCTGTGTTCATGCTCATTTTACATGGAAGGATACTGAGGCTTAGCCAAGCAGAGCAGAGAGCTCCAGGCTCAAGGTCATGCAGGGAGAACTGTCATGGCAGAATCCACACCGGTTTGTCTGCCGGGGCTGTCCAAGCATGCCCACCATGAGGAAGGGCTGCAGCTCCGTGGCAGAGAAATGGAGTGAAACAGTCCTCACTCCTGGTCCCGCCGTGGGGCCCCAGCCTGTGAAAGTCCCATGAGAGGAGGGCTCTGGGTGTCCCTGCTCATGGCAGCAGCCTCCTTTAAGAGCTCCAACTCCTTTTCCAGTATGGAAAAAGTGAGATGGAGTGGAGGGTGGGGTGGCACACTTGAGACACTGAGGTGCCAGCATACCGTATCAGAGTGCTGGGGTTTGAGTGCCGTCTCTGCCCCTGCTGCTGCTCCCAGCTTCCACTCGTGAGTCTGAGAAGGCCAACATGGAGTTCTGGGCTCCTGGCTTTGGCCTGACAGCCCTGACTGTTGGGGAGTGAACCAGCAGATGGAAGATTCTCTCTCTCTCTCTTTCTCTTCCTTTAAAATAAAAATAAACAAAACTTCATTTCAAAAGCTCTTAGGGTGCCCCCAAGGTGTTTTAAAATTGGCTCCGTGGCCCCAGCACACTGCCAGACTCAGGCAGGGCCTTCTTCCCTGCTGGCTTGTGTTAGAGGAGACGCGGTTCTGCCCAGCCTTGGCTCTGGCCGGGCAACCCCCACCCTGCAGGCCTGGGCCTGAGCGTGTTCCGCCTGGCATCCGATGGGCTGGTGTCTGTTGGGAAAGCAGGGAAACAGTGCAGGGGGAGGATGCCCTCAGCTGGGTGAGGTGTACACTTCTGTTTGTCCTGGATTCTGCACCTCTACCAGGAGACTGGCAGCTCAGGCAGGGCTGGCAGGTGCTCCTGGACACATGACTCTGTACACTGATCACTGTGGAGCCAAAGAATCCATTTACAGCCCTGCCCTGTACCCTGGGAACTTGCTTGTCAATATAAGAAGAAATGACACAGCCAAAATTACCAAGCTGTGCACCTTGTACCACAGAACTGCAGGCAGAGCTGCACTGAGAGGTAGCTGAGACGAACACCGAGGGCTCCTTGTGCACACAAACCTCGAGGCCTGGCTGTGGCTGGGACGGGAGACAGACCCTGGCACAGTGTGCCTTGAATGTGCATGTGGGCCCCCTGCAGGAACTCTCAGGTCAGCTCAGAGTCCCCCGAATTCTGCCAGACACTGCTGCTCTCTGGAATCCTCCACTCGCCTCTTCCCGCCCTTTCTGTGGCTGGCAGGTGCTCTGTGTGTTGGAGGTCAGGGAAGAATTGGACACTGAGTAAACAGCACTTGGGACAAGGGCCCAGGCACCTTCCGGTCTCACTCTGAGTTAGCCGCATCTGAGCAGTGGGCCAAGAACTGAGCAATCGCATGTCCCATGTGGCATAAGGCTGGATTTCAACCTGGAGTCCAGAATGCCTAAGCTTCGGTGTGAGCTGGTCTGGTACTGTATTATGTTTAGAAATGTCTCCTCTAATACAGATATCCCATTCCGTTTTGTCCGTTTGCAACCTCTTAATAAAACGCTGGTTTGCGGAGGGCTATTTGCTACAAGAATCTTGAATCCTCATTTATGTTATCCTCACGCAGTTTGTGTGGGCATCATTGCCTCTGATTCCTGCCTTCCTGGTAGCAGGAAAAGCTGAAGAACAAAGGGAAGGTTCAAACTCTGATTTTCAGTACTCAATTAAGAATTAACCTTGGTCCCTCAAAGACAAAGGGAATGATGTCTTAGGAACCCCCCTGGGACATAGAGGACGAAGGATGCTATAGTGTTTCTTCCTCTTTCCTAAGGATTTGTCAGCGGGCCCCCCTCACTTCATCCTGGAAGGTGTGAGCAGATTTGACATCCAACAAGGAGAAGCAGGTAAGAAATCAGCATTTTCCTGGGAAGCCACTGTTCCTTGGACCAAGTAGGTAGATGCCCATCTGTACACCAGCCCATAAATCCCCATCAGGGCTTCTCCTGCCTGGAGAGATGATCTCTCCGTGGGCGTCTTTGTGGCATGAAATGTCATGGCAAGGATTGACTGCATGGAAAGTGTGGGAGGGAAGGGCTCACATGACATCCAAAGAGGAACTCAAGACCACACAGTCCTCAGTGGGGAAGAGGAGAGAAATCCGGTGAGGGCTATAGGGTTCCCAGCATGCACAGGGGCTGAGCAAATATGAGCAGAGAAAAATAGAAATCTGGTTACTGCAATTGCACGGAACACTCTTGTCCCTGATGTTGGCAGCCAAACTCACTATGATGTTAGCCCTGGGTGCCTATGGCCAAAAGAGAATCAGGATTACGTCGGCTCCTCAGCTTCACCCCAGGTTTGGCTGGGGCATCTTCGCCCCATCTTCACTCACTGTCAGCTACCACCACTGCCACGAACACCACCAGCCCTTTGCCTATCTTGCTCAGAACTGACCCACTGAATCCTTCCCCCAGTGCTCTTTCAAAGGGTAGAAAACCATTACAATCTGAACATCCATAATCCAAATCTCCAAAATTCAAAACACTCTTAAATCCAAACTTTTTGGGGGCTGGCGTGATGCCACCGTGGAAAATTCCACACCTGACGTGATGGATTGCAGGAAGATGCAGCTGCACTACAGATGCTGTGTCACATTGCCTTCAGGCTGTGTCTAAGGTAGCCCGGGAAGAAAAGGGTGTTTCATGTTTAGACATGAGGCCATCCCCAGGATATTTTCTTTGGGACATGCAAATGTCCCAACATCCAAAAGCTAGACATTTCTGCTTCCAGGCATTGCAGATACGGGATTGAGAAGGAGCTGTGCAGACCCTGGAGACAGGGACCTGTGAAATCCTGGGGAGGGGCTTCCAGGTGTGGCCAGTCAGCTTCCCGTGGCTCTACCCTTTTCCAGGAGACTGCTGGTTCCTGGCAGCGCTGGGCTCCTTGACCCAGAACCCACAGTGTCTGGAGAAGATCATGCTACACCAGAGCTTTTCTCACCAGTATGCGGGGATTTTCCGCTTCCAGGTACGTGTACCACTTCCTGCACGACCAGGTTCTCTGTGAGCACAGGGAAGTGGCAAGAGGCAGGGTGAGTCTCATGGCCTGGCAGCTGGAGAGAGGAGTGGGGGAAGTCCCCTCTCTACAAGGGACTGGCGTTTATGGTCTGACAGCGCATGGGAAAGACGAGAGTCACAATGTTTTTGTGCAAATGAAGAGAAATGGCAGAAACAATTAGCAAGAGGAAAGAGCTGTCGGTCAAGAACCCTGCAGCCAGCACTGAACATTTGTCTCCAAGTCTATTTCTGTGCCATAGTGTGTTCTGTCGATTACAGGGGCTTTCTATGAAGCTGCAACACCTCACTGGCTGAGTTCCCCTTCGTTATTCATTACTCTTTTCTCAAAAAGATCTTCCTAATTCTTGCACATTTATTCTTTCATGAGCATTAAAAAACCCTTTTGTCTAATTAAAAAGAAGCACCATTATGATGCAGAATAGAAGAGCCTTAAATGTATGTATTAATTTGGAAAAAATTACTGTTTTATTATTTTAATTATTCCTTTCCAGAAACATGTTATTCTCTATATGTATTCAGAAGTAGTTTTATGCCCTTCTATAAAATGTTGCAGTTATGTTTTCATATTGGTGCTGTGCCGTTCTTTGTAAATTTATTCTCAAATATTTTATGATTTTGTACCGAATGTGAATGAGATTTTATTCCTCTCATTTCTAGCTTGATGTTGCTGGAAAATAGAAAAGCTACTACTTATGTATTTAACTCTATCCAGCTACCTTACCAATTTTTTATTAGTTTTCCTTTTTTTCTTTACCTGATAATATCTGTAAGTAAAGATAATTCTGTCTCTCATTTTAATATTTGTAAAACCTATTTTGTTCCTTTGTCTGTCACATGGGAAAGAACCTCAGTATTCTGGTTTTTTTTTTAAGATTTATTATTTATGTGAAAGACAGTTATGAGAGAGGGAAAGCCAGAGTGAGAGATCTTCCATCTACTGATTCACTCCCCAGAGGCAGCTGCAGCCGGAGCTGGGCCAGGCTGAAGCCAGGAGCCAGGTGCTTCTTCTTCCAGGTTTCCCACATAGGTGGCAGGGTCCCAAGCATGTGGGCCACCTTCTGCTGTTTTTCCCAGGCCACAGCAGGGAGTTGGATCAGAAGAGGAGCAACGAGCACTTAAACCCGTGCCCATGTGGGATGCCAGTCAAGAGGGAAACCCTGCCTTCTCTGGCTTTTAGGAACATATTTTCTTGACATTCTGTTCTTTCCATACACTGTTGGATTCAATGTGCTGGGAGTGCTGTTAGCATTTTTACCTATATCATGCATGAAATTGGTTTCTAAGTGATGTTACATTTATCATGTTTGAATTACACTAATTTTAAAAAATGAACTGATTATGCATGACTTTTTAAATATGAAGTAATTTGAATAACAGTTGCTAATCCCTGATGATCTGTTTTGTGAAAGTAAGATTGACCATTGTTGAAGGCCTACCTACTCTTCAAATGTGATTCTTTAACTCTCTCAGTGTATTCAGCTATGGGTCTGCCTGAACCTCTTATTTCTACTGGAATGAGTTCTGGAAATTTATGCTTTACAAGAAAAAAACTCCACTGTTTCTTCTGTATTTCCAAATGTACTGCCATAGAGTTCCACGTACGATTTTCAGAGGGTTCATTCCATCTTGTAATCTATGGCTAAGCCTGCCTTCTCAGTCACAGTGCTAGATGTTCATTTTTCCAGTTTTCTTAATCCAACCAATTGATATAACTAATTATTTTAGCAAATTAACTTTGGGTTTTCATTTTTCTTATTTTTTTGAAATTGTTTGTAAATAATTAAATTTAATTTTATTTTATTTTTTATTTATTTTTTTTGACAGACAGAGTTAAACAGTGAGAGAGAGAGACAGAAAGAAAGGTCTTCCTTCCATTGGTTCACCCCCAAATGGCTGCTGCGGCCAGCACGCTGCGCCAATCCGAAGCCAGGAGCCAGGTGCTTCCTCCTGATCTCCCATGCGGGTGCAGGGCCCAAGCACCTGGGCCATCCTCCACTGCCTTCCTGGGCCACAGCAGAGAGCTGGACTGGAAGAGGGGCAACTGGGACAGAATCCGGCGCCCTGACCCGGTGTGCGTGTGCCGCAGGCGAAGGATTAGTCTAGTGAGCCATGGGACCGGCCAAATTTAATTTTTATTCTTTTATGTTCTCCTGGTTAATTTTATTGTTCGTTTTGTTTTTTTCCTGAAATTACACATTTAATATCCTTAGTTTTTTCTCAGTAATGTAAGGCTCATAATTTATATCTGAGGTCTTACCTGGAGCCATCGGTTTCAATATAAATGACTTCCTTTTATCAGTGTTAAGATGTTGTGTTCTTAGTTTCATTTTTTTTCTTTCACATGGTGGTTTTTCTTAATGTTTATTTCATTCTCAAGTGATTAAGTTTGCAGAGAGTAATATTCCAGTTGCTGGGATTTCATTTTATTAGATTATGGTCAGAGAATATAATTTATACAATGTCTGTCTCCGTTTGGGGAAATTACTAAGTTATTTGTATTTGTGGCCACGTCCAGGACAGCTCCTGTGAGTGGCTCCTGGATGCACAAGAGATGCGGACCATCCACTTGTTCGTCAGTTTCGTGTAGGGAATCAACACCTGTTCTGACTTGCAGTTGGCATCACCTGCGCTGTCTGTTTTGTCTCAGCCTCATTTGCCTGCTTGCTGTACCAAGTTCTGAAACAGACAAAGCTGCCCCTCATGGCTTTTCTCTGGAGATCCCTGATGCTTCCAGACCTTCGGGCTGGCCTCTGCCTGTGCTCTTCTTTGCTGGTCAGGGGGTTACAATCTTGCCATCTTCTTGTTGGAGTCCTAAAGCTTGCGTAGGGTCCCCACCTGCTGCACTTACCTTGCTTTTGGCCACGAGTTCATGTTCTCCTGCTGTCATCTTGGCACCTCGCCCTCATACTTCCCTTCCATCCTTGGCTGAGCCTTTGCCATCGCTGTCATTTTCCCGGTGTGATGAGTATGTCTCTTATACATAAGTATGTAAGAAGAAACTGAAAAGTCACTGTTTCTTCCCTTTCCTCCTTGTCTTAACACTTTTCCTCTAACGTCTCCTCCATGGAGAGAAGCAAGACCTTCAATCACCTCCTCAGACGACAGGAAGTCTCACTGGCTCGCCCTCGAGAACAGGTCACACTCAGGCGTGCAATTCTGGGATCCCGTTCCTTTTCCTCGGAAGTCTGTAAACGTTGCCCCACTGTCTTGTAGTATCTAACAGTGCAGAAGAGAGATCCAGAGTTACTCTGTTCTCCTGACTTTCAGCACGGGCTTCCTGGCTGCTTGTCTGTAAGAGATGCTCACTTGCTCATTTGCTCGCTATCTCTATGTGTGTGTGTGTGTGTGTGTGTGTGTTTGTGTTTGTGTGTGTGTCTGTCTGTCTGTCTTTATGGAGTTCAGGAAATTCTCAAGACTCTATCTGGATATATGTCTTCTAGAAACTCATCTCATGGGGCCAGTGTGTGGTGCAGCAACTAAAGCTGCTGCCTGCAGAGCTGGCATCCCATATGGGTGCCAGTTTGAGTCCCAGCTGCTCCACTTCAATCCAGCTTGCTGCTAATGGCCTGGAAAAAGCAGCAACAGATGCCCCAAGTGCTTAGGCCACTGAACCCACATGGGAGACCTGGAAGAAGCTCCTGGCTTCAACCTGGCCCAGCCCTGCCTTTCAAATAAATAAATAAATCTTTATTTACAAAAGAAAGAAAAAGCAAAGAAACTCATCTCACTGGAATTCAGCATTTTCAATCTGAAGTCCTGCCTCCTGCTCAGCCAGGTTTCTGTGCCTTTATCCTGGGCTCCCGCCTTCATCATGTTCTTGCTTCCTGTGTGCCAACATGTGTATCCTGATCTTCCAACAGGTGCCCAGGTGCTGCTGCTGCTGCTGCTGGTCCGAGGACCACACCACAGGAGCAGCTGAAAGGCTCCAGGGCTGAGCTGTGTCCGAGTCTGTCCCGGGGCTGCCAGCATAGAGGGAGTTAGGGAGGTGGTTGGACAACCTAAGGCCCAGGAGGGACATACTGTGCTCCTCCGCAAGTGGTTCTGCAGAAGCGGCTGTGGTGCTGACCTCTGCAACCTCTTCCTGTCCCTGTGTGCTCTGGCCCTGCTTCCAGAAAGGACCCATTTCCTAGAGTACCTCAAAAGGTCTGTCAACAAAGCTCTGGCTTCCTTATCAGACCCTTGGCTATTGCAAAGATGGCACCAGCATGGTTCTTGGGAGTCTACAGGCAATGTCCAAATGCCAGTCCTCCTCACCCCGAGCCAGGAACCAGGACACATAGGTCAGTAGTCTCATTCTTGGCCACAGTCAGGTCAACTGTACCTTATCTGGAATGGAACTCTTACCTGTGCTCCCTTTGTGTAGACAGAGCAAGCCTGGTCCCCGTTATCTGGGAGGAGAAGAGAGGGGAGGAAACTTTTAGAGGAAAACCCACCGGAAGTGCTCTTTCAAGCCAGGACTCTCTCCCTCTTCCTCTCTCTGTCGCTGTCCCTGTCCCTATCCTCCTCCCTCCCCTACTTTTTTTTTTAAATTTCCTTGTGTATATTCTACTAGAATGGCAAAGCATTTTCCTACATAAAACATTATCATTTTCCCATTACTTCAAAGCAATCCAATAAATGACTTTACAGTAAAAGGGCCTGAATGAACTCATTCTTGATGGCCAACTGTGCACCAGATAGCATCCTGGGCGCTGAACATCCCAGCTGTTAAAGACACGGGCCCCCTTCTCAACACTGGACTCTCACCCTCACAATCTCAGCCGACTCTGCTGTGGCCCTTGGGCCAGCTCCTACTCTTCCAACCAACTGACAGATGCAGAAGCTGAGTCACAGAGAATCAAGCGTCTTGCTCAGCATCTGTTGTTTGGGTGATAAGAGGCAACACCAGAATCCAGCACAGTCCCATCAACGACACCGTCTACTGTACGTTGCTTCAGAATTCAGCAGGAAGTCCAGATGGTTCTTCCAGGACCCCACTATGTAGGAGCTGTGACCAGGCTTCCGGGTGATCTCCCTCCCAATGCCGTCCCCGTGACCTCAACCTCCCCTGCCTCCGCACCTGCCCAGAGAATGTTGAGTCCACGGCTCTACTGCGAGCTCCTTCAGAGCAATGGCTCACTAGTGAGGGTGAGATCATCTCCGTGGCTGTCTCCGCTGACAACGCCAGCTCTTCTCTGGAAGTGTGTCCTCAGCTGGACACACAGCCTGGCCTCTGGGGTGTGTGACTGTGCGAAGGTCATGTGCATGAGAGGCCACATCCACCCAGGACTCTGCAGCCCACCTGGCGCAGACTTGCCTTTCTCTTTTCTGATGCCCAGTCCTGAAGCCAGCGCAGGGGAGGCCAATGAAGGGGCACAAGAGGCTGCTTTGTCATGCATTGCCCTCCTAGGTAGTACCCCCGGGTGACCCACCCAGAGCTGCACTCTAAAGTTGAAAGCAGTCTGCTCTGGTGAGGGGCACCTGCTTCATCGGTGCTCTTAGTGGTGGCAACGCCATCCAGTCTTGTGTCTCAGCTGTGACAACAGGGCCAGCAAGCAGAAGGTGGGCCACAGGGGGGCTGTCGCTCTTATTCTTCCCAAGCCGGCAGTGTCGATTTGCTTCCAGCCCCCCACCCCCATGCCCGCACAGTCCCCATGGCCTGGGGGTGTCTTCCCTAGATGCTTGCTACGTGCTTATACTCTACCTCCTCCCTCAAGTCTCCAGCTCCTCATGGCCATCCTGCTCCTTCCCGCCCCCTGTGGTAGGCTCGCACTCCCCGTCTGCCCTATGTTGCATCTCGGTGCTCTCGGAGGACATGCCCATGTTAGGCCACAGCGAGTAGTGAAGCCGAACTAGAACCCAAGTCTCTTCTGCCCTGCCTGTACTTTCCTCGGCTACCTTGGCACAGGGCTCACTCTTTCCCTCTGCCAGAGACCCAGCCATGCCTGTCTTCTGCTCAGCAGCCTGGATGACATCTTGTTCTGGGTGAAGCTGGTGTGGTTTTCTTCCAGATGGAGTTGCGGGTGCATCCGTGGTGTTGGGGTGCAGGAGTTGGGGTGCGGGAGCTGCCCCACCTCCACTGAGGCATCTGCCTGTCTCTCTCCAGTTCTGGCAGGATGGCCGCTTGGTGGAAGTGGTGGTGGATGACCGCCTGCCTGTTGTGGACAAGGCCTGCCTCTTCGTGCGTCCTCGCCAAGGCAACCAAGAGTTCTGGCCCTGCCTGCTGGAGAAAGCCTATGCCAAGTAAGTATGGCGCCCTCAGCCCAGACTTCCCACGCCAACCCTGCTGGCCAGCATCTCAACCTGCCAGGCACTCTCGGCCAGTTGGCCCTGCAGCTCCCCACGGCTCTCCCGAATGTAAGCAGTGCCCCCTCGTGGCGTCAAAGCCTTTGCCACCTGGCTGAGCATCCTCTGTGAACAGTTACCACCTCGAGGGTCAGCACTGGGGCCACTGAGAGGGGCCAGAGGAACTGAAGAAAGGGGCAGCACTGCAGTGACCAGATAGAGATGCAGAGACAATGTTACTGGTGTGGGTAGCACCCACATGAACACCTGAACCCTACCTGCTCAGTTGTCCTCCTGCTTAGGGAGTATGGGCATGAATTGGCCAAGTCTGTTGAATATAGGGGAGAGAAAAGCTTATGTGGGGATTTTTTTAAACCCCCTCCCCAAGGTTGGAACATCGAGAGGAGAATGGGGATGATGGCCAGGTTGGCCGCACATCCACCCACCCGGATAATCTGCAGAGTGCATCTGCTGCACTGCCCCCTGCTGGCCACCCCGGCCATGGATCCCAGCACTGCCCCCTGCTGGCCACCCCTGCCCTAGATCCCAGCACTGACCCCTGCTGGCTGGCCCTGCCCTGGATCTCTTCGCTCCTCCTTCTTCTCCACCATGGTTGGGCCCACGCTGCCCACAAATCAGGCTGAAGCAGGGGACAAGGACCAGGCTCTCAGAATTCCCCCCTTCAGGTGGCAAGGGATGGTGACAGCATGACAAGCACAGCTCTCTCTGCTGTGCTTGCTGTCAGCCACAGGGGCTAAGAGTAGTCACCTGGCTCCCAAAGCGCCAGCAGGACAGAACTCATGTTTATACAGCGGAGGGAGTGAGATCTCCTTGTCCACAAGCCAGCTACCTCCACAATGAGTGTTATGGGAACTATGCATAGACAGACGGCTCCAAAGGACACAGGCAGGGAGCTAGTGGACCATGGAGGGTGGAGGCAGAGAGAGAAAGAGATTTCCCATGTACTGGTTCACTCCCCAAATGCGTGTGTATGTGTATGAGTGATTGAGGCTGAATGGTAGCTGAAGCCAGGAGCTGAGAACTCAGCCCTAACCTCCCACATGGGTGGCAGGAAGCCAATTACTTCAGTCATCACCCCACGTCAGGGTGTGCATAGCTGGAAGCTGGGTGTGGATCCCTGTACTCTGATGTGAAACTCGTGCACCTTAACTGCTAAGGTAAATGCCTACTGCAGCACTATGGATTGAGGACCAGGAACCAGAATCCAGGAGCATCAAGGAAGTGGAGCAGTGAGACCCAGCAGGGCATAAGCATGGCCAACCAGAGGCTCTGCTGTTGGCTGAGTCAGTGCTCCTGCAATCAGAGCCTAGTGCCAGCCATAACCTGAGTCAGAAGGAAGGAGAGACAGGACGCTAAGGTCTGCAACCAGCCCTAAAACAAGTTGGTAGAAATCTGTCATGTGGTACTTGCTGTGGCCACAACCCTTTGTCCTGTGCACCCTGGCTTTCTTTAATAAAACACTTCCTAGGGCTGCTGCTGGTGTAGCAGGTAAAGCTACCGCTCGTGACACACCAGCATCCCATGTGGGCTCTGGTTCATGTCCCAACTGCTCCTGTTCTGATCCAGCTGCCTGTTGGTGGCCTGGGAAAAGCAGAGGAAGATGGCTCACATGTGTGAGCCCCTGCTACCCACGTGGGAGCTCCTGGCTTTAGTCTGACTCCGCCCTGGCTGTGGCGGCCATCTGGGGAGCGAATCAGCAGATGGAAGATCTCTCTGTCTCTCCCTCTCTGTGTGTAATTTTTACCTTCAAACAAATACGTGAATCTGAAAAATAAAAATCAAAAGGCGGCAGGGCTGGTGACTGGGAGTCCTTGGAGGGCAGAACATACACCCTGCCTGGTGTCTGGCACACAGTCAGAGATTAACACTGCCACCAATCAGAGCAGATGCTCACTGTAATAGCATCCAGTATTGGTGTGCATGATGCTGAGCAAACCCCATGAGGCCGAGCAGCTCACCCAGGTCCCACGGCTAAGCCTGTGGCGAGGCTGGGGCTCGACCCCTGGCCTGTGACTCCAGCACCTGTACTGCCCACCTCCACACAACGCTGTGCTCGTGGGACTGTCTAGTTCTGGAAGGCCAAGGAAGCGAGGCAGGGAGGAAAGTTCTGGTCCCCGCACGGGCAGCTGACTGCTGGAGTCCCAGCTGGATGAGTGGCAGGGGTGGCTGTGCTCCTAGTGGATCGGTAGTTCCTCGCCTGGGAAACGTGCAGTCAGTGCAGCCTCCTCCCTCCCCGGAGACGGTCAGAGCGGCAAAAGCAGCCCCCTGTGTAATCCAACTTCCTCCTCCCAGGCTACGTGGATCCTATTCCCACCTGCACTACGGCTACCTCTCTGATGCCCTGGAGGACCTCATGGGAGGATTAGTCACCAACATCAACCTGCACTCTTCCCCTTCTGAGCTGGTGAGGGCAGTGAAGATGGCCACCAGGGCAGGCTCCCTGATGACCTGCGCCACGCCGGAGGGGGTGAGTTGGCTGCAAAGCCAGGACCTGCTGCTTCCTGGCAACCAGGAGTGGTAGATTCCCAGGTGACCGTGGAGCCCTGGGCTCTCTGATTCTTGCTGGCCCAAATGGGAGGGCAAGAGGCGCACCTCTGCGTTATCTGAGTCTCTCTGAGTCGCCTGGCTCCCTGTGCACGGGGACCGTTCTCACACTCTTTAAACATGTGGGCCTTGATTCACATGATCCTGATCCCAAATGCCACTGGAAACCCAGGATTTACTCAGAACCCAGTTACAGCACAAGGAGGGAGATTCCTGGCCCCTGTAAATGGCCCAGCAGGCACACTCTGTGCAGTGTCTCCCTGATGGCCAGTGGTTGGACTAGCAAGCAGCGCAGGGTCTCAGGTCTCTGTGGGATCCCTTCAGCCATGGGTGGTCTCCTGGGACTGGACCTACCTGGAACCTCCACACCCAAGGGCCTTCCTACTCCACCTCTCGAGAAAAGAATTCTAGGCACCGGCACCATCCCCAGTGGGCTGGGGGGACCCAGCTGGCTCTGCCCCTCTCTGAATTGACGGCTTCCACGTCTGTGAGAAGTTCACCTTGCTTTCTCACCTGCAGCCAACAGGTCATGCCCCGGTGATGGAGAACGGACTGGTGGCTGAGCATGCCTACACGGTGACCGGGGCTGAGCAGGTAAGGCCGGCCACAGGCCTGGTGTGTCTGCACTGGGCTCGGCTCAGTGTTCTTTTCCCTCTACCCGGGAGCCATCACAAAGGCCCCCAGCAAAGCTGCCAAGAGCCTTTATCACGTGCACTCCCGTGGTACCCACCACAGCCAGCCTCGGGTCCCCTGTCTGTCCAGAGTTCCTGGCACCCACGCCCCACCCGCCCGAGGAACATACCTGAGACACACTGTCCTTGAGCTGACTCAGGTCAGGATGTCAGCGTGGCTGCAAGATTCAACCCCAGAGAGGAGGAGCTGACTGCCCCACTAGTGGACTCTGGAGGGGAGTTTGCCCTGAAAGGGGTTTCTTTGTAATGTACAAGCCGAACCACTATGGTGAAGCCCACTCCAAATAACAGGCGCTTAAACAAGATAGAGGTCACAGCTCTCTGATGGGCACAGGCGATCCAGGGCTCATGGGTGGCTCTGCCTTCCTCAGCTCAGAGCTGCCATCTGGGAGTCCAAATCCAGCTCCTCCCAAACCCCTTCTCTCCCAAGTGCGGGAGAAAGAGGCCAGGGCACCCTCATTCA
The DNA here is from genome assembly GCF_964237555.1 of Oryctolagus cuniculus. Taxonomy (NCBI): domain Eukaryota; kingdom Metazoa; phylum Chordata; class Mammalia; order Lagomorpha; family Leporidae; genus Oryctolagus; species Oryctolagus cuniculus. Next base: position 172,054,075 of record NC_091433.1, read on the forward strand.
TCCGTGTCGGGGGCACGGACCATTTCCTCTCACTGCCCACGAGTCTGGCCGTAGTCCCATGGCCCCACCAAGGCCAGGGTGTGCTAGCTGGACCACCATGTGCCTAGATAAACCTCTGTCTCTGTTCAAAAGAAGGAGGACATTGCTGGAGGGCACCCTTGGCCCTGGAAGGGAGAACTGACTTGAAACAGACATAAGTCTAAGGAGGTCGGTGGGTGGAGTAGGGCCTGGAAGACCCTGCTGAAGTCCAGCCTCCTCCATCCACTAATGCAGAGGCTGAGGCCTGCCCGGAGGGATGTCTCTCACTGGGATCCAGAGACAGCACCTGTGACACGGCTGGTGCAGCCGCTGCAGCTCCTCACTTCTCATCTCAACGTCCCTATGAGGCTTTCCTGCTAACGCCGCCCATCTCTATTCTTCTAGCACTCTTTACACCTAATGATAATTTGTAAGCAGAGAGAGGCAGGGTCTAACCCCCAGGACACATTTCCCACAGGATTATGGAGCAAGGAATGCAGAGTATCAGGTTCTATCTGTCGCTTTCCCATGCTTGCACCACCTCCCTCTGCATCAGTCTCTCTCCCCTGGCCAATGACCTGAGGCCAGTTGCTCCATTGATGGAGAATGTCCCAATTCATAAAATGGGACAATATCTCCTGTCTCCCTAGCGCCCTCTCTGGGGTAGGTGCCTACTGTCTCCCACTAGGCATCTAATCTATACTTGTTGGATCAATGGATGGGAGCACTGGCATGAATGAATGGGTGCATTGCCCTTGGCTGTGAAGGGGACCCTGCTGACTGACCATCCCAGAATGTATGTGAGGAGCTCAAATGTTGTTTCCTGCCAGTGAGGAAGAGCTTCCTCTGATACACACAGGCCAGAAGAGACCCTGGTCGTGATGTCACCTGACTCTCTGCTTCTGAACTGTGCACCAGGGCCTTCCCTGAGGTCTCCTTGGTGTCAGGCAATGACATCATCACCACTGGCCACATATGGACACATCTGTCCCCACAGCTCCCCTGTCCCAGACATGGCCACGTCTTGGGACAGAGAATAGACTTTATGTTGTGTGCCAGTTTTGCTCAGTTTTCAGCCCTGCCTGGATTACCAGGTTCACCAGATTATGGCTCTGCCCAAGACTGGTGAAATAGAGCTGTGATCAATGGGAAACACCTGTGTTGGGCTGGGACCAAGGAAGTCGTGGTCCCCACACTGTCTACTTGCCACCCTTGGAGAAAACACTTTATAAACATTGAGACAGCCTTTCTGTCTCCTCTGAATACAGGGGAGATGGGCTTGTGTAGCCAGACGTCTCACTGGAGTGTGAGTGCCTGCAGGGGGTGGCTAGAGGTGGGCAGGGGTGGCTGTGACTGCCGGGCCACAGAGCAGCAATGAAAATGCCTCAGCTGGTGGGGGCCGCTGCCCATCCCATTCACAGCCCATATGCTTCGCAACACGCAGTGACTTGCTTTTAGGACACCCTGAGCGATCTGATCAGCACACCTCTGCTGTGACAAGAGGTGATCAAGACCGCATGTCCCACGTGTTCCATTCCCAGCAGCTGCCGTTCCCCAGCATGTGCTCTGAGGACGGACAGGCTGGCTGTGTCCTCTGTAGAAACAGGTTTTCTAGGACACTGGACAAGTGCAGCTTGCATAGCCCCTTCTTGGAAATTCATGGAGTATATTAATTTCTAAAAGGTTCTGAGAGAGTCTGCATTAACCACACAGGTACTGCTTGGATTTCTCTCTAGGAATAATTGTTAGTGGTCAGCGGAAACTATATTCAAGAGAATATATCTGAGGAACCACTAGTCTAGGTTTAGATAACTTGGGCTGCCTCTTGGCCTTTTCTGAGAGCTGCCTGGGGATAAGAGTATGGTCAGTAGCCCAGGAAGAAGCACATGAGCCAGCCCATTCTCATCCACAGCAAAGGCCTTGGCCTTGAGGGTGACCCTGGTGCTCCCTGGCCAAGGCCCACATGCTTCTCAGTAGGGTACCATCATGAAGGCATGACATAGTCCTACAAGGGCTGAGAGCGAGGAGGTCGGAGAGCTGACCCACCAGTGCTGAGATTAAATGAGCCTGTGAATGTATTGTGCTTTGTAATCTGCTCATCCTTCCTCCAGGCAGGTCACAGCCAGGAAGACAAATGAAGCTGGCATTCTTTCTTATGCACCTAACTCAGTCAGCAACTCCCCTGGGCAAGGGGGTGAGTGTTATCTGCATGCCTCATTGAGCCCTGGCCTCAGCCCCTTTGAGTCTCTGGCTGATTTTCTTCCCTGTGCTAACTGAGCCCCCTCACCATCCACTGTGCACAGAGGGTGGCTGTAAAACTCTTTGGGCCACCAGGCAACTGTTTCTCATGTCCCTGTCCCAGGGCTCCATCAGATGCTGGTAGTTAATAATTAACTCTGTGCAAGGCTCAGAGTGCCTGGAGGGGCACAGAGAGGGGTGAGAAGCCTGGGTTTGTGCCACTTAGAGCCAGAGCACCTTCCACTGCAGTGCCAGCCAGAGACAGGGAGCAAAGAAGGACCACAATGGGCAAGCTCCCGAGCGCTTAAGTGACCGCTCCTTTATGGCGACGACCTAATGTTTGTCCAAGAGCCTAGCCCAGTGGCTCCAGTGTCACATTCAAGGTCAAGGTCACAGGCATACCCAGGAATGGATCTTCACCCATACGCAATTCCAGCATTAAGAGCCCAGAGTTGGGGAACAGACAACTGGAATCACAGCTCTGCCCCTGCCACTTGCCCTGTGTCCTTGGGAAAGTACCTAAGCTCTGATGCTCATTGCCAGCTCTGCAAGGGAGGAACAAAGGACCTAACACACTAGTGGGTGGCTGGCTTGGAGCCCCGCTTCCCCACAGGGGTTCTCTTCCAGGTTTATTGTGGTTTTCTGTCTCCCCTGCCTTAGAATCAGCAGGCAAGCTCGGCCCTTCTCTCTCCCCTGCAGGTCTCTGTTGCTCAGAGAACATTGACACAAAGCAGTATCACGGCTGTGACTCAGTGGCATTTTAATGCCCTTGCCCGGCTGAGGGCTCTTGGCTCCTGGGACGTGGGCTCAAGGGCCTGCCCTCGTTTGCTTGTAGCTTTCCCGTGTGTGGGTAGAATGGAACAAAGGGGCAACCCTGGCCTCTGCAGTGAGTGATGATGAGCTTCCCAGGGGCAGGTAGCAGGGAGAAAAGTTTAGGTCATCGTGGGCCACCTGCTCACAGACAGAGACATCTGGTTAGTGCTGGGATGCAGGATGAGGAGGGCTAGCCTTGGGCTATGGCTGTCGGGCTATCCCACTCTTAATCATATCAGCCTCTTCTACCTTCCCATCTCACTCCAGTGCCATGGAAATGGTGCCATAGCTCCTAATGGGCTGGGAGCCAGGAAACAGGCTGTGTCTATAGAATAGAGATGCTGCCTGTGACAGGGCTTGGCAGGCCCTGGGAACCCGTAAAGATCTCTCCTCTGCAGCCTGAAGCAACATCGCTGCCATTTATCTGCTATTGCCTCTCAGCTCGCCCAGGGTCTTGGATGCAGTCACAGGGGTGCTGAAGTGGCACCTGCCCTTGCGAAGGGCCAACAGAGACAGGGGCAAGTTTCTCCCCTCTCTCATCCCAACACCATGCAGGCATCAGAGATATGGTGGTTTGTTTGCTTCCATTTTTCTTGCTCTGGCTGCAGCCAGCTGAGGTCTGAGGTTAAATTCATCCTTACTGGTAAAAAGCAGCTGTGCTCAGCTTCCTCTGCTCTGACTTGCACTGGAGAGCCCTGACCACTTGCTTCTCTGTTCTTTGCAGATCCAGTACAGGGGAAGACAGGAAGGACTCATTCGCCTGTGGAACCCCTGGGGCAAGACGGAGTGGAAAGGGCGCTGGAGTGATGGGTATGGCTTCTGCAAACTTCTCCCCATTCTTCCCTGAGAGGCCAGTGTGGAGGGGGCACCCTGCCCACGTGGGCACATCTCTCTTGCTGACTGTGGGTTTTACCACAGACCTGTCTGGTTCACACCTGGTATGGCTGTCACTCTAACTCAAGCTCCCATGGTGCCATTCACTGAGTGCCTATTAGACACCTATTGTGTTCTCTGTATTCAGTGCCCTGAGTTGAGGGGACAGGTGCTGTGGGATCTATACAGTTGACAAAAGCCAGTGTCTCTCCTCCAGTTGGCCACGGTCTGGAGCTATGAACCCACATACCTAGAATTAGCACAGAGGGCTGGAGGCAGGGCAGGAGCCAAGCCCCCATTTGGCCAGAGAGATGGAGAAAAGGAACGTCATCTTTTGATGGGATCCCATGGGATTCTGGTTTGGAGGAGGCTGCATCATCAAGATGGAGAAGGCTTCCTATGTAGGGGGAGGTGGGGAAACGGAGGCAGGGGTCTGAACGACCTTCTGCTCAGTGGACTCCAAATCTCAGTCCTGCCTGCTGACCTGGACTGCCGCTGTCCTGGGTGCTGGAATAGTGCCTTGCTCACTGTGGGAGTGGATGCTCTCAGTGCCCTTAAGTAGGCCCCAGCGGGGGCCAGCAGAGTGGTCCCAGCATTCCCCCAAGAGCTAGGCTGGCCCTTCGCCATTGCCATGGGGGTTGACTCCTGGTCCCCCACCTGCTTGCTGACCGAGAAGGAGAAGTGGTCCCGGGAAAGACAGAGGGGCAGCAGCAGGTTACTTGTTCTTCCCAGCTTCTCTGGGTCCCAGCCCCATGGTGTGGCTCTGCAGGTCTGTGTAGACCAATAGAAAGAGCCATGGTTCAGTGGCCACCAGCAGCATTGCTGGGGAGGGAGGCGTGATTGGAAAGGAAATGAAATGCATCCAAAACAATAGGAGGACTGGGCCCAGCAGGAGTGAAAATCAATACAGTGAGGACAGTGAGTTCCAGAAGGAGACGCAGAGCCAACCAGGGCTCCAGGCCCAGGTCCAGGCTGCCCAGACTCTGGCTGGCCTGATGCTCTCAGATAAGCTGTGCAGTGGTCGCTGATTCCAGGTGAGCCCGAGCAGCTGGTGTGTGCCTGGCACATGTGGGCGCTCTGCACGTGTGAGATGAATGCAGGACTGGGGTGAGGGAGAAAGAAGCGAAGGGAAGCAAAGCAGAGTGATGGGTACAGTAGCCCTGGCTGTGACCTCAGGTGCCCCTGAAGAGTAGATCCAGGCTCTTGCCCATCCCTGCCCCGAGAAGGGGAATGAACTTGTAAACTCCAAACTAAGCCAGCTTGGTCACCCCTCTTCCCTCTGATACTTCTATTCCTCCCCTTCCCCAGGGAAATCCTAACAGCCTCTATCCTTGTCCAGTTCTCATTCCCATTCCTTACCCCAAGCTGCCCAGTACAGCCTGAGGTTGAATTCCTGATGTGGGGTTGGCTGGGGGGCAGGAATGGAGAGAGGGCAAAAGGCAGTGACATTCCCTGGGGGAGGCGGGGAGGAGGCACAAACCCACCTGAGCTGATGGTTCACTCATGTCTGCAACTAAGCATCAAGTCCTTTGTGAACCTAGCAGAGGCACTAGGGAGTGGGCAAGGAGAACCCTGGGTGCCCCTGGGTGGGAGGGGACGTGCAGGCCAGGACACAGCCAGGCTAGCCTGATGAAGAGGAAGGTAAGAGAAGGAGTATGGGGAGCTGGGCTTGGGGTGCCCAATGCCTGCATGGGAACTTGGATTTGTACCCTACAGGTGTGGGCATTGACGGGGGGCTTCTAAGCCGGGAGGGCAGGGCTTGGACAATGGATGCAGGAGTGGCAGCAGCACCAAGTCTGTAGGTCACTGCCTGGTTGAATGGCAAGGGACACCCACTTCCACCAGAAGCCAGGCTGGAAGGCAGCCACGGGGCCGGCAAATCACTGTCTGCACTGTCTGCAGGTGGGCGATTTCTTCCCTGCTTTTTAGGAGCGGAGATGGATGGAGCACCTGGATGGTCTTGTGCCAGCCGTAATTAAAATTTCACTCATACACACTTAAAGGCAAACTTGCATGAATCAATAGCATATTGATTTACACTACATTTATTTTCCCTTACACACTGCAGAAAATGTAATTATCCCTTAATTATGAAATTGCCATTTTACAATAACATATCTGACTGCCTCAGCCTGCAGCCGGAAGCCGGAGTGGTGGCCCCTGCTTGTCATCCTGGTGGGGAGGTGACCCGGGTTCTCCATGCAAGCCCTTTCAGGAGAAGGAGCTCATTAAATTTTTTATGCCGCTGGGCTGTTGCCCATGAGCATGACTCCACTCTGAAAAGTGGGCAGACGGAGGGGCAGCTCCTCCCTTTTGCCTGTTGAGGGTCTCCTTGTCTGCAGACCCTAGGACTAGCTTCTGGAATAGCGGGGGTATTCAGTAAGTGTCCGGAAAATGCACATTATTACACAGTTCTTTTACTTCATTTTTCCCATGACCTTTTAGAATTATCCCTCGTACCTCATTCCAGCATTAAGCAGAGAAGAAGGCAAACAAAAGCTCACTTGCCTGCTGTGTCAAGCGCACGTGTTAAACACCTGGGATGGGATGGAGGCCAAGAGAGCCCACTGACCTCATGGCACTGGGAGCTCAGTGGGGGACAGCATCAAAGAAACCAGCAGCAGGGTGCATTTTGCCAAGATAGGAGTGGTGCAGTGGGCTATGGGAGCTCAAAGGCACCGTACCAACCCTGTGTAGGGAGCTTGTAGGTGGCACAGGGCCAAGAAAGTCATCCTAGGGGAAGTGTCCTCTAAGAGGAAAGATGAGGAAGAGACAATGGGCTCCACAGCTGAGAGAAGGAACGTTCCAGGTGGAGGAAGCATCATGGTGAAAGCCGAGATGGTGGGAAAGGAGGGATTTCTAAGGAAATGAATTCAGCCATTATCACTGGAGTACAGAATCCAGGGTGGGAAGAGGAGAGGAAGTGGGAGATGGTCCAGGGAGACCTGGAAGGTAGGAAGAAACCAAGGCTCTCCTTCAGGAGCTTGAATGTACCCTGAGAGCGGGGGAATGACATCCCATGACTAAACTTTAAAAAGATCCTGTTGCTGTCGGTGCAAGGAATGGATAAGAAAGTGGCCAAGACTGAGTTCAGGGAGGCCAGTCAGAAGTCCAGCAGGGAGATGAGTGTAGTCTGAACTAGGGTAATCCCAGGAGGGCTGGAAATTAGTGGATGACTTTGAGAGCAGTTGAGGAGGTGGAATCAACCAGTGACTAACGTGTGGTGACTGTCTGGACGTGGGAGACAGGAGTGAGAGTTACCCCCTGCTACTCCCACTCAGGCAGTAGGAGGAGGAAGTGGATGAGTGTGGTCTGAGACAAGTGTCTTGAAGTATCTACAGAGAAGTGGGGCGGACTGTAGAGCCATCCAGAGTTCACCGGTGAGGATCAGGCTGGGGACAGGTGTTTGGAAGTCATCAGCATACAGGGAACGACTGACTCCTGTCCCCAGGTAGATGACACTCTCCACCTGCTCCCCGACTAGGCGAAGCACCCTGCTGGGCAACACACCTGGATGAGATCAAACGCTCTGCATAGGTCACACTAATGATTGTCTCTCTATGCTCAGGTCTCAAGAGTGGCAGGAAATCCATAATCAGTGGAAAAGCCAGCTACATGAGGACAAAGAAGATGGCGAGTTTTGGTATTTACCCTTCTTTACTACATAAAAATCCCTGCTTTAGAAGGATGGACAGTACCTGCAAACACACAATTTTGGATGGAGATTTCCATGTCCTTTCCTTGTGTGTGAAGGTTTTTTTGGGTATGAAATACTGTACCTCCAGGGACATTTTAATGGTCAAAAGGAATATTGGTACCAAAGGTTTCCTAGCAACTAGGAGGCATGGTTGTCACACCTCTGTCTACTGTGCCAATGTGTTACCACCCTGGCACTCTGCAGTCTCCCTGGTGTGATATGCCAAACAGCAGCAGGAGGTCACTGCCCAGCTCTGCCTCTGAGTACAGGGGTAGACATCAGCATCACCACCCAGAAGTCAGGGAGGGATGGACGGTCTAAAACCACATTCTTGGCCAGCGGCTCATTTCTTTACTTAGAGGATAAGATGGAAATTTTTTTAATAAATCTTTTTAAAAGATTTATTCATTTATTTGAAAGGCAGACAGGGAGAGAGGGAGGGAGCGGGAGAGGGAACAGGAGCTGGAGAGGGAGAGGGAGCGGGAGCGGGAGAGGGAGAGGGAGAGGGAGAGGTCTTCCATCTGCTCCTTCACTTCCTAGATGGCCACAATGGCCGGAGCTGCATTAATCCAAAGCCAGGAGCCAGAAGCTGCTTCTGGGTCTCCCACATGGATACAGGGATCCAAGGATTTGGGCCATCTTCCACTACTTTCCCAGGCCATAGCAGAGAACTGTATTGCAAATGGAGTAGCCAGAACGCAAACCAGTGCCCATATGGGATTCCAGCACTGCAGGCAGAAGCTTAGCCTGCCATGCCACAGGGCTGGTCCCAAGATGGACATTTCTTAGAGGGCTTGTTTGGTTTATTTATTGTGAATATGTGAAAAGGAGCCCGGATCTGAGTAATTAAAACTCAGAGGGACAAATGTGAGTTAGAAGGAGATATTCTCAGTATCCCTGGTGTAACCACAGAACAAGGTGGGGTTTTCAGTGTGGAATGAGCTTTATTCTGAGAAAGACCTCAACAGTGACTTTGGCAAGAGGCTCCAGAGAAAGGCAATGCTTGCAGCAGCATGTGAGGCCTGTAGCAAAGAGAACCTGGCAGTCGCTGTGGCCTGGAGAGGGCTGGGAATTGGCTCAAGGGGTTGAGGAGATGGTAAGTGCCAAGAGACGTGCAGAATTGAAGGTTTGACCCTGCCCTTGTCCTGCCGGCCACTGAACAGAAGGGTTCTTGGAGGGGAGTGAGCCTGTGTCAGACTCAGGGCTTCAGGTAGGACAGAGGTAAGTCAATGGCTACTTCAGCTGGCACAGAAAAGGTACAGTAAAGGGGTGGAATCCACCCCTGGGACACACCAGTGGTCCTTTGCTGATCCTGGTGTATATCTGTTGTTAACAGGATGTCATGTCAAGATTTCCAGGAGAACTTCACCTGCTTATATGTATGCAACCAATTTCCAATCATCCTGGACGAAGGATTTATGTCCCATGAGAGATGGTCTCCAAAGATATTGAAGAATCAAGTGACTCTAGGAAACACTGCAGGTATTCCTGGTGTTGGTGGTCATTCTGCTAGCATGGAAGCTATCAGCCCTGGCCTTGGCCTGGCTTCAGCTCTCTTTGGGCCTTGATTCTGGATAGACCATCACCCTGGAGCTGAAAGGAGGGGGATTTTACAGCCCCTGCTTCTCCAAGGAAAGTGACTGCTGATGGGGAGTGGGTAGCAGAAGCTCCAGTGAGCATCCTCTGGCCCATCATGGTCTGCCTCTGTCCATATCACCTCTCCTGGGAGAGGAGCAGGCTCTCTGCTTATCGGTGAATGTTCAGGCAGTGGACAGAGCTGAGGAAAGAACACAGGACAGAAGTGAGAATCTAGATTAAACCATTATCATTGCTGTGTGTTAGCTTTGAGATCCTGGGGTACATTTGACCTCTGGGTCCTCAGCACCCCGGCTGTTAGCAGTGGAACTAGAAATCCCCGTGAGCCCTCTTGAACCCACACGCACCACCCGCCCACCAGCAAGAGGATGTGTGAGTCCCTGTGCCCTGTTTTGGTTGGTGAGCCCACAGAGGTAGGTCCTTTTGAGTCTATCCCTCGGCTCCTCTGAGATGAATCTTATTGCTCTTGAGTCTGGGAGAGTCACATTCCCTCACTCTATATCCTGCTCGCTGTTTGTGACATTGATACGTGAAACAGCTCCCTGTAGAGACAAATATGAGTGTGCCTATCTACCCTTGATAAAAGAAGCTGTAAATATATTTGTGTGTGTGTGTGTATGTGCATGCCTGCATAGGTGTGTATGTTGGCACTGAGACACATGCATTCTCTTTAATGGCTGCCTTGTGACAATGGTTTGCTTGAATGATTCCATAGTTGGGGTGACCTTTTCCACCTCCAGCTGTAGTGCTCACTGTGCTGCTCACAACCTCATCACCAGGCGGTCATTCTTAGGTGGCTAAGTTACTAATTCACCTGCCTGAGCTGCACCTGTCTGCCTGTGAGACCCAAGTCCCCGTCCACGGATGTACTGCACGTTGTAAACTAACCAAAGTTATACATTGTGGCCATTTTTAGCAATAGCTGACAAGGGAGAGAAGAAAGGAAGCTTTGATCAAGTACCTGTTAGGTGCAGTTTAACGCCTCCCCTTACTCGAGGGGAGCAGGAAGCCCATGGCCATGTCCTCGGCAGCTTCCCATTCCCCTGTCAGAGCTTCCCGGGTTGAGACCTGGACCCTCTGATGTGTGTTCGCTCATCTCTGTCTTATCTTCATTCCTCCATGCATTTGAATCTAATGGTGTCCACAATGGTCCTCTCTCTTGCTATGGCTGCCGTGAGCATGCTTGGGCAGAAGAGAACCCTAGCCTGGCACCTCCCGTTTGATCTTCCTCTGTCTCTATTGGTGCTTGAGTGATTGATGCCATTTCAAGGCTCTGGTGGTTACCCCTAATGCCTTAACACCCAAGGGCTCTCTCATTCCCCTTATTATTAGAAAAATAGGCCTTGGCTTTACACGTTGAGAAATGTTTTTGCCAAGCTGGGACTATATTCTACCACCCTGTATTTGAGGTTTAGAAAATAAACGTGTACCCCAACAAGTAACTGTAAAGACCAGACCCAGGCCTTAGGTCTCCAAATCCAGAGCTTATAATCCAACCCCACAGGAATCTTGAACTTGGTGATTGACCCAACTGGGAGCCCCAGGAGTGGAGCTGAGATCAGTAACATCTCTTTCCCATATAGGAGGACCTCAGAGGGACACTCACTATCTGTTTTCTGTGCAAGAGGACATGGGAGGCAGCAATGTCATCGTGTCCCTCACCGTCAGGCCACAAAGTTTGAAGGCAGAAGATGACCACTTTCCTCCACACTTCCAGGTCTTCAAGGTAAGACAGCCTGCCGCAGGGCTTTCACTGGGGACATTTCTCCCAGCTGGGGAGAGCCTCTGCCAGGCTGGGAGATTTGAATGCATCACATCATGGAAATTAAGCTTACCATGGCCATCATATTCATCTGGTCCAACTCTACATTTGCAAGATAACCTAGGAGCTGAGGGAGATTAGATGTTCCCGTGTTGATGATGGGACACACACCTTCCTGGGCCACTTGCATCACTTCCTGTTTTGCAGAAGCTAATACCTGTTGCTCAGAAAGGAGTCTGGTCCAAGCCCGGTTACTGCAGCACTGCAGATTCCTGGGCCCACCGTAGGCCTCGTGAAGCAGAATCTCCAAGGACAGAGCGTGAAAATCTGCACTCTCAAGAGTTCCCTGGGGCTGGTTATGCTCAGTAAAGTTTGAGAATCATTGACTTCTCTAATCATTGATTAGCAAATCCTGGACATAAATGAAAAGGGTGCATTTTTCTCTTATGTGTCGACCAAAATGCAGCCATAGCTGGGATGTGGCCTGTGAGCAGCTGTTCAGCCATTTGCCCAAGTCCAGGTCTTTCTCTCTTTGTGGACCCCCAACCAACTTCTTAGCTGCAGAGGTGCCGTCTGCCCCTCAGCACGCCAGCACATACAGCGTGTGAGTAGAAGACACAGGAATCTGCTTTGTACAACATCATTTAAAAGGGGAACAAGCTGCAAAAGGAAATTTGATGCCTCTGCTTCCTCCTTCTGCCCCAAACAATTCAGCACACCCAAAGGAAGGGGAATTGGTTCTCAAGTCATTCTCTGCACTAATGTGGGTCATTTAAAAGCCGCCACCACCAAACGAAGGATTTCCTCTGCTCATGATGAAGAAAGTAAGGCCCAGGGAGGAGATGACATAGAGTTCATAGCAGAGCTGGGGGTGGAGCCCAGATGTCCACCATGCCTTTGTCCAGCACTCCAGTTGCCGTTGTGAGTGCCAGGGATGCCTGAGTCCCATCACCAGACCAGACTACTGATGACAGCATCTCTGGGAATGACTTCAATCCTGCTCACTGGGAGTAAGGCAGAATTTGGGCCCCAGCTCATTTAGGGGCAGGCAAGATCCCTGGGTACTCTGCTCCTGGCTGAACAGTTGGTTGTACTGATGAGAAGGCCTCACAGCAATAGTGTGCTTCAAAGTTACAAGCATGATCACATTCATGGTCTCAAAACCCGGATAGCCCCACTGTTGGAGATGCAGAAGCTAAAGTTCAGGGAGTGAGAATGAGCTAGCCAAAGTGCTACTCGGAGCTAATGGGGAGGTTTGATCCCAAGACCTGTGATCCCAGGTCCAGGGCTCTACGCTGGACTTAGGCCCTTGCCTTTCTCTTGATGCCCAGGGCCCCAAGGGAAACCAAGATCCTGTCTCAGGAAAAGGGAGAGAGTGGCACTGGGTGGTAAGAATTCAGTGGAACTTGTTGGGGTTCAGCACAGCACCTTGAGGGTGTCCCAAACCCACTGAGGCTATCAAAGGACATCTCCCAAGAATGTTTTCTAGACTTTAAAAAAAAGATATTATTTGAGAGTCAAAGTTACACAGAGAGAAGGAGAGTTGGGGAGGGGCAGGGAGAGAGAATGGTCTCCCATCCACTGGTTCTCTCCCCAAATGGCCACAACAGCAGAGCTGTCTTAAACTCAGGAGCCAGGAGATTCTTCCAGGTCTCCCATGCAGGTGCAGGTGCCCAAGAACTTGGCCATCCTCCACTTCTTTCCTAGGCACATTAGCAGGGAGCTGGATTGGAAGTAGGGCATCTGGGACTTGAACTGGCACCCATACAGGATGCTGGTGTGGTAGGCAGAGGCTTACCCTCTATGCCACAGTGCCAGGCCTGGACATTTTCATTGCACTCTGGCACCAGAACACCCTTCCACAGTGGGGGAACTGGAGAGAACCAGGGTCCATCCTCCACTGCGGTAGCCAAGGAGACCAGGAATTCCCTTTACCAGACTTTGGATGCCAAAGGTGTAGACTTGTGACCCAGGTTGGTCCAGTTAGGTGCTCCCCCATCGCCACCATGACCTACCTGCCCCCAACACACCCACACACACTCTGCCACTCGGAGTTTTCCTCTTGAAGAATTAAATGGAAGAGATGGGAACAGACTAGAATTCTGAGCCTCACAGCAGCAAAGTAGGGCAGTCCCTACGGTGGTGTCCATCCATGTAGCCAGCTCACCTGGCACCTGCCCACCTTCCAAGCTGTGCTGTTCAGATTCCCATGGACATGAGAAGCTACACTCTTCCAAGAAATGCTTTCTGGCCCATGCCAGCTGGGTTGTTTATGGTGTTCTCAGTCAAGAATCCCTCCTGATTCAGATGCCTGCTAAGGGGATCCTCATCCCCATGTCCCTCACCTCTCAGCTCTGTGCAGATAAAAGTTTGGACCAAAAGCAAGGATTTGGGAAGGGCAGGGAAGACATTGAGGCACTTGGTCCTCCCACCCAGGATGGAATAAGCCAGGGCTCCAGGTAAGCCCAGTAACAATAGGTCAGCTGAGTCTCCCATTTCTGACATGAGTCAGAAGCCCAGAGAGGGTCCCAGGACGGCTCTGATGCACAGCCCCTGGGTCTGCTATTTACATGGTCATCTGTGAGTCCAGGTCTCTGAGCTGGACAACACAACATGTTTTCTCAGAGGGCTTTACAGTTCAGGAGCCCTAGCCAGGAGGTAATCACACTCACTTTTAAGATGCTAGCAAGACCTCTTCTCGACTTTTCAGCTAGATTTGCATTATTTCTCACTTGCCCAGCTTGCAACACCAGGATTTCAGATCTTCACTTAAACAACAGACAGCTCCAGAAACACTTGGGTTGCAGCAGGCCCTGTACGGTGCAGTAGCCAAGCTCTCAGGAGTCCCTCGAGCTCTCAGGGTGTTTGTGGCACAGGGCAGACCCAGTGAAAACAGCACTGTAGCCCTGGCATGGGCCTGTGGCTCCCTGCTTACTATGGGGCCTCTGCTCTGCTTTACACCAACATGCGGAACATGTGTGGTGTAAGAACAGGGAGGGAGAAGACAGGAGGTGGAAAGGGACAGGGGTGGACAAGCCATGCAATCCTCACCCCAAATCTCCACCCCTATTCTGGGACTCTCCAGCCTCCTCTCATGTCACCCTCGGCCTCCAGAGAAGAACATGCAAACCAAGTCAGTCCACATGGGTGGGCCTCAGGATCAACAGTGGAAAAGAACCAAATCCCAGTGTCATGGCAGCAGGACTGAGTGACAAAGTCACATGGCTTGATGTGTGTTCCAGTGACAAAGTCACATGGCTTGTTGTGTGTCCCCAACTCCACTGAGCTTCACTTTCCATATCCATATCCATAGACCTGGATCCTAGGGTCTGCTGGCAGGAATTTTGTGAATGGCATGTCCCATACAAGTGCTTCACAAAATGCAGAGTGGCTTGGATTCGGTGCTTCCTTTGACTACACAGAAAGACCGGCATTTGGCCATTTCTGAATAGACATGCAGAGGTTCCTGACTGCTGGGCATCCTAGAACAAACACCCATATCTTACGGTGGTCTGATGGGAAGACAGTTCCCTTCTCACTGGAGCTCCCAAAGTTGGGGAATTTACACTGGGTCCAAGTTCTGTCTTTTCTGCAGGCCCCGTGAGTGCTGTCAGCGTTGTTAGGAGCGGTAGGCAGGCCTCAGATACTTCCCCTCCTGGTCTCCAACTTGCTGCTGCCTGTAGCTGAATCGGCTTCCTTTCTTACAACTTTGCACAGCGGGTCAGTAATCATCCTCATTCCGTCCAGGGGTACCAGGGAACAGGCTGACACAGGAGGTGAAGAGATCCAGGGCCACTTGACTTTCTGTTTCAGTGCAGGTCCCTGAACCTGTCTTTCTTCCTCTCGTCCACAGGTGGACTCTCAGGTATGGCTCACCGGCACCCTCCCTGGGCTTCCCATGCCTTGGCTGCTGTCCGTTGGTAAAGTGCTCTTCCTGTTCCGGCACCCAGGCCTTCATGCAATCAGTGGCTGCAAATGCAGCCTTGCTTTGTCTCGCATCAGATACTTGGGCTCCCCAGACAGGTCAGCTCGGTGGGAAAACACTGAGCTGCCCTGGTCTGAAGGTTGGATCCCCTGAGCTGCTCCCTTGTTTAGCATTCAAGAGGGGCTGGACCCATTTGCAAGCATTTGCCACTGGTAGAGGGGTGAGCTTGATGCATCCAATCCCATCTCACCAAAGACGAGAGCAGCACAAAGTGGGTGCCTCAGGAGCATCCTTTGCCCCCTGCGTTAGTCAGCCCCACAAAGCCGCCACCCACAGAATGCGTGCGCTCCAAAGGCAGCCTCAGGGAATGTCCTCCAACTCCACTCACAAGCAAATCCCCCCCTCCGAAATGGGTGACCTGGCTCAGTGTCAGTGAAAAGCAACTTAGAACTATTAGGAAGGACCAGAAGGTCAGACAGATTCGGCAAAGTCCGTGCTCACAGCACTCAGCTCTGTCCGTGTAGAGGAGCCGTGTGGTGCCCTCACTGCCAAGTGGGCAGGTGTAGTGGAGGCACATCTGCCTGGCTACTGAAGACAGGTGTGGGGAGCAGGATGTGGCCACAGTCAGCTGAGCATGGCTGCGGCATTTCCAGCCCTTCCCGACAGAGGTCAGAGCAGGGAGTCTCAGTGCAGGGGACAGTCGGAAGTTCAGGCAGAGAGCTGATAACAAGGAGGCCTGCCTGGGAGCTGTGTCCCAGCTGCAGGCAGGGGTTAGGATCCTGCTCTGGCCCTGGGTGCCCCAGCCCAGGAAGGGAAATATCTGGCAGGGCTTTGAGAGGAGCAGTCAGGTGTGAGGAGTGGTCAGCAGCCCATTCCCAGCTCTGGAGGACAGTGTGGAGACTTGGACCAGGAAGGCACATGCCCATCCCTAGAACAACATAAACAGGTCTGTGCACAACTAGTCCTGTGTTAACTTGATGTGTGGGGAAGGGGACCCCTGAGCCCTGGACCAAGGCCTCCCCTCTCTCCCCACACTCCATTTCTCACTGTCACTGGGGACCCGGGACAGGGCTGTGAGTGTCCAGTGGTGGAAAGAGAGCAGTAAGCAGGGCCATCTTCGCCTTCTGGATGGTGGGCCATGCGCTGCCTCCCCCCACCCTCACACACGATCAACCCAGGGACTCCTGGCATGGCTCACCCTCTGGGAAAGGGCTCGTGGGTGCCAACACTGCTTTTGTCAGGAGGGTCCAAGTGAGTCAGGTTCCTGAGCCCACTGGGGACTGCAGGTTCCATCAGCTGGATAGCCTTGGAGGAGCTGCTGAACCCCCCCCCTGTTCACCTGGGGGACTGGCTCCTGGCTCACCTGGGAGACGGCCCTGTCCTTGCCGTGTACACAGCAGCTCTCTCCTTCCCCCTTCAAGCAGAGCTCGTAAATAATCATTTCATGCTGTGTAACCATTCTAGATGGATTCTTCAGGCTACACTATAGTAGGGAAAATTTGTTTAGTAAGGGATTTTTATTATGTAATATGACTGTGACATCCAAAAATGGGAACTGCATTATATTTATTGTTTTATCTCTAAGAAAAATATTGAAATAAAAGGAAAGTCATCAGGGCCTATTATTTTCCAATGAGAAGGAATCTCAGGGCCCCACTGCAGGTGAACCAGAGGAAGTGAAAGGAATCCTACTGTGCCACGCTATCACAGGCTGGGGTGTATTGTGCCAGGTTCAGAAGAGAAGGGCAAGACCCAAGGGGAAAAGAAAGAACCTCGGTACTACACAAGGCCATCAGTTTTCCTGGAAATCATCTCTCTAAGCTGAGAAAGGAAACCCAGAAGCCAATGTGGTCTCAGGCTCAGCGAGACAAAACTGTGTGTTCTACTTCTCTGCATTCATTGTCGAGGGGCCACCCAAACAGAGCAGCCTCAACTGTGCTGTGTAAGAGTTCAGACAAAGATGGCCTCTATTGTCACTGTCTTTGGTGCTGTTCTGGTGAACAGAGAAGGATCTAGAAGGTGGAGGAGGGAGGGATCCTTTCCTGGTGGCTGGAGAGCGTTTTCTCATGATGATCCTGTGTCTTCCAGTTCCAGGAGTTCCGGGAGAGATTGCCGCCCAATTTTTTTTCCCAATTCAGAAATGCTGTCCAGGGTGTAGACTGTGAAACCAAGTGTAACCTGACAAAGATCTTCCATCTGAACCCTGGGACCTACGTCGTGGTCCCCTCCACACATCGAGAAGAAGCCGAGTTCCTGCTCCGAATCTTCCTGAAAGTGCCGGATGGTGACAGGTACAGGGCTTGCGGCATCCTGCATGTTTGCTTCTGCTTTGTTGTCTGAGGTTCATCGTGCCACGCTGCGCTGTGCCCTCTGTGTCGCACTAGTGTGTGCTGTGTCCGAGGGGGACACGGTGAGGGCCTCGCTATTGAGAGCCTATTGAGAGACACTGTAAAGGGGGGTGACAAGGCCTAGGAGCGAATGACCCTACCACCAGAAGGAGGCGCTGCTGCTGGATGCAACACTCGATGCAGAGACAGCAGACTGGAGGGGACTGCTTCCAGCGAGAGGGGGAGAACACTGCCCCTTGAGGAAACAGCACTTGAGCTACTCCCCACAGGACAGTGAAAGTTAATGGCTTAAAGGGGAAGGCCACGCAGGTGGAAGACAAAGCCCAAACAGGATGGAAGGGGGTGAGCATGGGGCTTTTTGAAGAGTTGAGTGGTGGCAGCCACGTGTATGGGAAAGTGGTTTGTGAGCACGTGTGTCAAGTTGTCTAGAGTTGTGGGTATATCAGGGAAACATATCAGGGAGACACTGAAAGGTGGGCTTTAAAGATGGATGACCCCAGTCATGAAGGGTCCTGAATGCAAAGTCATTGGGTCAAAAGTGGGATCGAGAAGAACTCGCTCTGCTGGGCACCTCGTCCCCTCTTGGGGCTGAGGAAGACACCACCACAGCCATGCTGGGCATTATAATAGCATGGGTGAGGCCTGCAGGCAGCACACTGCCAGTTGGTGGTGGAACGTAAGACACAGCTTCTCTGCCTGATGGCATTGGAGGTTACTGTGCTGAGTGTATCTGATTGTGAAAGACACCATTCACCAGTGACTGGAAGACCAGACCACAGTCACTCCCAAGGCTGCACACAAGGCCACAGTGCTTGACTGCCTGTGAACTGCCATAGCGGTCCACGCCCCAGCCAGCAGTGCTGAAGACTCCACTCAAGTCCTTGGCAGAGATACCTAGTGTCCTTGGCTGCTCTCCATAGGCAGGTGTCCTTTGAATAGTGAGCTGGCCATTTACATCACATATTCCCCTGTTTTTCCAGGAAGGTCGGCAGTGATTTCAACCTCAAGGCACTGAAGGTAGGTGTGCAGCAAAGTTTGGCTAGTGAGTGTCACTGCCCACATCCCATCTCCAGGAGATTCTGTCTCCTTCACTGCCTTACCCGTGACCATGGAAACAGAGACACCATAATGGGCAAAAGGGGGCTTGAAGGGGAATGGGCGAGACAGAGCAGAGGGGTTAGGGGAGGAGACCAGGCCCCCAGGGCCAGGCTGGACACAATAGCCTTCCTTCTACAACCTTCCATTGATTTTTCATGCCCCTAAGGGGTTCTCCACTTGTCTGACCTCTATCTCTGATCTAGGCGGGGTGGTTGTGTCCTTGTTGGTGGCCTCTTTCCCCACAAGCTTAATGTTGACCATTTTCCCTTTGGTCCAGGGAAGTCTACCGGAGGATGCCTCCCCAGAAGTTGTTTTCCACAGATACACTCAGCAGGTACAGTGTCTAGTGCTGAGGGCCTTTTGGAGGATTGGGGAGGGAGGGAGAGAGCTGAGGAAGGAAGACTTCTCCCAGGCCCTCATGAGAATTCAGGGAGGAAAAGCAAGGTGACAGATCATTCTATCAGCCCCTCTCTCTCCCTGGATTGGCTCCAGAACGTCTCCAACTGCCAAGCTCCGTAGAGAAGTGGCGTCCTCATTGGGATGGCATCCATATGGAACTTAGAGCTTGGGAAGGGAGGGGATAATTATAGGAGGTATATATGAAGTGTGTTGCCTTTTGAATCTTTAAACAAGCAGCTGGCGCTGTCCCTTGAAATCCTTCCTTCTCCCACTTGGCCACCTCTATACCAACCTGGCATCACTCTTCCTCAGTGCTGGCCAGCTGCAGAGAGCACCAATGGCACGCTTCCTGCCAAGCCACCTATGTGCACACGGGATTTGCCTAATGGTTTAGTAAACTGTTATAAAGAACTCCCTGACTTGTCAGGTTAAAAGCAGCTGCCAAGGGCTCTGCATGATGGGCCTTTACCGTCGTTAATCATGTTGGCATGGGAAGTGGAAAGCGATACAGATGACCACATGCACCTGCTGCCTTGGTGCAGCCAGAGGCCAAGGACAAGAATGCATTTTCATTCCCAGTGCTAAATGGGTAGTGGTAACCTGGAGGCAGCCTGGCCCCAGCAAGGAGGCAAAAGGAGAAATGAAAAGTGTGACCAGACATAGAGGGGGCCAGTGCAAAGTACAATGACTTTGGACCCCTGGGATCCAGACTTATTTTGAAAGATGGAGTCCAGACATGGACTCAGGCACTTTCCTTGATGCACAGCAAGGCAAGACAGGATGACTGTCTCCAGCCCATGAGCTTCGGAAGGCAGAGATGACATCATATGCATTCCTTGTCCCCAACTCTGAACGCTGTCCTTGGCCAGAAGAGGTGCTCAATCATTTCTGTGGAATTGAATTAAGACAGATTGGCTCCCCCAGAGCAGGTGCCCAAGCCAAGGTTAGCTTCCCAGAGACGGTCAGCAGGGCCTCATTAGAATGCCTGAGTCCTTGTTTCCTTCAGGGCAGGTGGGAAATTCTCACACGTGGCCCGTGCACCTGCACCTCTAAAATAAGCTACCATTTGTCATGTGATGACATGGTACAGATTCCCTAATCACAGCTCTCCTACCCAGTAGCCAAACACCTCCTCACAGATGGTGACTGGGAGCCCCCGTGGGGCCTTTGTAGGAATGAGAAGACGCAGGTGCAGCACTGTGCCAAGGGACACAGCTGGAAGTAGATGCCAGCCCTCCTTTTCAGCCCATGGTGGGGACGGTCTTGAACTGGTCCTACTTGGCTTCATTCTGCAAAACCTGTAGGCTATCCTCAGAGGCTGTGTCCTCCACAGCAAGTTTAAAGCAAAAATATTCATCCATGCATTCACAATCCCCTAATCTCTTCTATGAGTTTAACTTATGAACTAATACTACAGTGTGTTCTTACCACTCCTCCTACTTCTTCCATTAGCCAGAGTGTGGTGTAACACTCCAACCAGCTTCTGCCTGAGGGCAAGGAAGCACACACTGGGATTCTTGGACAGGCTAGGTCCTTTCTTCTACCCATCATTTAATTGCAAAGCACTAAGGACACTGAGAGTACTATGCCAAGCACTTGTTAAAAGATTTACTTATTTATTTGACAGGGGGAGAGGAGAGAAGAGGTGGGGGGAGAGAGGAAGAGAATGACTTCCATTTGCTGGTTAACGCCCCAGATGGCTACAGTGAGGCCTGGGTCTCCCCGTGGGTGTCAGGGGCCTAAACATCGGCTGCTGCTTTCCCAGGCACATGAGCAGGGAGCTGGATCAGAAAAGGAGCAGCTAGGATGACTACTGGCACTTCAACATGGGATGCCAACCTTGCAAGCAGCAGCTTAACCTCCTGTGCCACAACGTTAAGCTTTGGGAATACCTAAGCACTGGCCCTTGGGTGTCATACATTTTGGTGGTACAGGCAAACATGCAGTTCTTTGGGAATTATTCAAGCAGCTATCATCTCCATTCTCTATCTCCATTTCAACTCATCACCCCTCATTTCCTCCAATACTGTGGTTGGTTACTACGTGTAGGGTCCGGGTCAGAGTGATCCTGAGGGATCTGGCTTAGAGCTGAAGGGCCCCCAAAGGAAAGATGATGGGGCTGCTTTGTGTCCAGTTGGAAGTGGCGAGGGCAACCCTAAGAGTGGGAAGGGACAGTGCGTCTGTTGCCTTTGAGGTGCTGGCTCTCATGAAAACTCCTAGGAGGCACCTTACCCTCCCTCACCCACTCTACAAGACCACCAATGCCAGCTCCCTAGGCAAAGGCTTCCCCAGGTGACAGTGTCACATCCTCCTCTCAGCTCTTGCCAGGAGGTGAGAAAGGGCCACAGGAGGACGTAGCACAACCTTGCCTCTAGAACATCATTGAAGACGCTGCCCATCGAGCTGTTCACGGCCCCCAACAAAAATTCGAGTGCAGCTAACTCCTGCAGAGCTCAGGCCAGGACAGGTTTCTCTCCCCCGCAGCCTCAGTTGCTTCCTGAGTTTAATCCAAGGAAAACCATGCCAGCTCCCTCTTTGCTTCAGCTGCTGGGAAGACCAGTAATGTGCTCAGGTGCAGCCGCATCCCACAGCCTAGATGTCTGGTATTTTTTACTCCGTGCCCACCGAGGTACACACCGTAGTCGTATGTTCTCAGTGTGTTTCTGGAGGCAGAGGGGAAGCACACAACAGCCCTTATCCAGAGGGGCTCCCAGCACCTGGGACAGCGAGGAGGAAGCACCCACTGCTTGCAGTCCAGGGGTGAATGGAGAGAGAAAAGCAAGGTGCCAAATGTCGGGGGTGGCCAGCACCACAGGTGTTCAGGGGAAGGCTTTGAGACAAAGCCTGCCGGGCCCGAGGTGGGTGGGAAGTGAGTGTTTAGAGAGTGCTCTACTGTCAGGCAGGTGTGCCTGCTGGGTCCCAGCTGTGCTGATGCCCATGGTCCTCTCTCAATTGCACCAGGGGCTGGACGTGGACGCTACCAGGCTGCAGAGCCTTCTCAACCAGGAGCTCCTGTCAGGTATGGTCATCCCAAGGACCTTCTGCTCCCAGCCTGACCCCACCGTCCCCCTGCCCCCTCAGACCAGCATTTCCAGCCTTCCTGTTCTCTCTCCAGGACCTGCGGGGGACACATTCTCCTTGGATGAGTGCCGCAGCATTGTGGCTCTGATGGATGTATCCTTTGCCATTCAGAGCCTATGCATTCTGAGAGCTTCCCCAGGGGCCTAATTAGGGCTCACCCAGGAGCTGGGGTCTTGTGGATTCTCTGCTAGCTCATTAACCCTCTGGACCAACCACAGCCCCTGTACCCATTTCTGCTAATACACTGCATTGGCAGGTGCAGGAAGTGGCTACAAGCGGCAGGACCAAGCATCAAGGTCTGGGCTTGTGCTCTCCAATGAGCTGTTCTGCCCCTGCCCTCCCTGTCTCCCAGGCAGGAGAGACGGGCTCTGCACATGGCTCTCCCCGCACCCCACTGGCCCATGTGCTGTCTCCTGGGAGAGACAGATCACCCAGCTAGCACACTGTTAACAAGGCTTGATTGGCAACGCAAGGGTGGCCACTGTAGAACAAGAAGCTTCTCGATGAAATGATAAATCAGGTCCTGTCTCCACTGGCTGTGGTGGGAGTGCTCGGAGACACACAGCAGTCTCCTGGCCTGGGCAGCCAACAGCCTGGGGCCGGACCCAAGCAAAGCAAATGGGGCTTTGCTAGCCTCCCTCCTCCCCACTTGCCAGCTTCCCTTCCTGTTTCTCAGAGGACTTCATCTGTTGTCGTTGAACCCATCTTACGGGGTGACCAGGGCTGGCTTTACCCTGGAAAGTGTTGCCTGCACACACCTCTCACTGCGGCTTCCGGAGTGACAACCCCCATGCTCCCTGGCTGGGACCCCACCCCGACCGGTGAAGGCCGTCTCCTGGGCTCCTGTCTTCAGATGCCAGCGACATTGGCCTCCCTTTCTCAAGGCTTCCTTCTCCCTCCAGCTGTTCATCTTTCTCTAGAAAACCAGTCTAAGCCTGTTTGCTCCCAGAATCAGAGGAAGCTCACTGGCATGAGGCCATGCCCTGGTGACGCCACATGCAGGGGGTTATTGCTGATGGATGGAATGCTTGGGCTTCAGCCTCCTTGGCAGTACCAGAGGCCCCTCTGCTCTTTGCACGCTGGACCGGTTAACCCTTAACTCCCCATCAGCTGAAAGTGAACGGGTGGCTCGACCTAGAGGAGTTTGCAAGACTGTGGCAGCGCCTCATCCACTACCAGGTGCGAGCAGGTTCTCCATGACTGACAGTCCTGTTCCTTCCAGTTCAGCAAACGTTTGCTGGGGTCACAGACCTGCACTGGGATTAAGTGGTACAAACAGAGGGACTCTCGCCCCTGCCCTCGCAGACAGCTCCCATTTTGTTTGAGGAGGTGTGCTGGCAGCACGAGAGGGTGCAGGCACTGCCCGATGAAGTGGCAGGATAATGGAGGAGAGCCAGGTCACTGGGGACTCTGGCCTGCCAGTCAGCTGCACCTAGACCCTGACCTGGGGCTGTTCAGCTTCTGCAAGGGCTGTCAAGTCTGCCCTCCCCACCTTTTAGATTTCAGGTCCTCCAGGGCCGAGCTCCCTCAGATTCACCTTCTCCCACTGGCTTCCATGGGTGGAAGGCCCATGCAACAGCAAGCTGGTTCGCAGACCACCTTCGGCACTGCGTGTGCACGGGGATGGGGAGGCAGTTCTAGTCTGCTTTCAGTAGGGACGACACAGCGCTCACTCCTGTGCAAGCCCCGCTCCTAAGCACTTTCTAGAGATTTGCTCCTTTAGTCCTTGCAATAAGGCTGAAGTAGGCATCATCATTTGCCCTGTGCTTCTGATTAGGAAACTGGTGTCTCAAAAGGGCTACAGTGTGCCCAAGGCTGCACAGCTGTGGGCAGTGGAGCTGGGGTTTCCATCGGAGCAGTTTGGTTATAAAATCTGCTGTTTGTCGTGACACCGTGTGAACTCTCCAGAGAGCCCCACACCTCCCTTGAAGTCAGCAAATTGCCCTTGGTGTCAGGGGTCATGTCAGGGTTGGAGAGGGGGAGTGGATTGGGGAGCAGCTGGGGAGCCGAGGAGCTGCAGTCCCGGGCATGGCCAGGTGTAGCCACTCCTGCCTTCCCCAGCCAGCTGCTCAGCTGCCCCGCCTGCCTCTGAGCTGGCTCCACCCCAGTCTTGGTGAGCAGCCTCCCCCACCTCTAGGGGGGATGGAGAGATTTCTGGGAACTGCCCCAGTGCTGGACACCTCTAGGTCTCACATGAGCTTCTTGCTTCGTTTTCCGTTTCAGCGTGTTTTCCAGAAACTCCAGCAGAGCTCTGGATTTCTCCTGAGCTCAGACCTGAGGAAGGCCATAGAGAATACAGGTAAGGCGGGGCCCTTTCAGCTGTGAGACAGGGGACATGGGGGTGGCGTGTGTGATGTGCACGCTGGTAGCTGCTGTAGGCAAGGCGGGCGTAGTCATTCTGGGAAGTCAGAGAGGTGATCCTGTCACTCTCCCCCTCCCCCGTTCATTCGGCCTCAGTGGGCCTCTGTGACTTGGGCTTCACCCCTCCTGCCCCAACCCGAGTCCTCATGAGCCAGTCACTTTCCCCAGCGACCTTTCTCCCAGTACAGCTCTGACCGTGAGAAAAGAGCCCTGGGGGATTGATACCCTACCAGGAATGAACGGGGCTCGCCTTGCAGAAGCTCGCATCTCAGGACCTGGGCCATGGGGGTTAAATACCCAGAAGCAGGTTCATGATCTCTCTTCCCTCTCTTCACTGAGGGCTTAGGCTAAATTAAACCACATGGCATCTGTCTGCTTCAAGGAGGGGAAGCTTCCAGGCCTGGGATGATGACAATAAAGCCAGAGGGTGCACAGGTGCTTCATAGTTCACCAAGAACTCCTCATCACGTCATCCCGCCTGATTGTCTGAAACCACCATGGCCCCCAGGTTAGCACTGGGAGGCAGTCTCCATAATTCTCTCTCCGGTGACACCTGGCCAGGACGTGGGCTAGGAGGACAGGGCAGCTGGTGCCCATGTAAGCACCGACCCGCCCTCCAATCTGTCATAACCGGGGAGACTGTGCTCGAAGCTGAGCGTGCTGCGGTATCCCCTGCAGGGCTTGTTAAAACACACGTGGCTGAGCCTCGCGCAGCGTTTCTGAGGCACAAGCCTGGAGGGACTGAGCAGCTGCTTTCCCAACAAGCTCCCCGGTGATGCTCCTGCCTCTGTCCTGGGAACCATACGTTGAGAACCGCTGAAGAGTCAGAGCAAAGTCTGTAACACAGACCTCACTAATGGCTCCAGAATAATAAAAAGCAGAAAAAGAGAAGTTCAAGTTCAGCTGAAAAGGCATCAGGGCCAGGCAGGTCATGGTCTCGTAAGAGGGGTGACCTCTGAAGGTGGCCAGTGGGAGAGTGTGCGTGCTCTGCCTACAGGCATCCAAGTTCGCGTCTTTCTGACTCTGCTGGCAAGACCAGTCCTGCCTCCAGCAGGCTCAGCCCCTGGTGGGTAGTGTGACTTCCAGGGTCACCTGAGCTTCAGGCCCCACCACTGGCCAGTCTTCTGGAAGTGCGAGGTAGCCGGGCCAGAGTGAGCCAGGTGCTGATCTCCTGCCCACCAGAGGGAGCATCGTCTGAGCCTTGGCTCCACTCCGAGGCCCAGCCCTTCTCTGGCAGAGCAGCCCAGGACTGAATCTCCCTCCTCCCCGGCCCTCTTCCACACACCCCCCCCTAGCAGCTTCCCTCATACAGACCTGGAGACTGCCATGGTTGGGGGTAGGGGGAGGCCGGGCAGAGGCAGGGCTGGAAGCAAGCCCCACCACCCTGACAACTTGCACAGAGCATGGGAATGATCTGAGTGCTCTGAGGGCTGCTGTGTCCCCAGAAGGGGGGTTGGTTGGAGGGCGGGTCGGTGCTTACATGGGCACCAGCTGCCCTGTCTTCCTAGTCCATGTCCCAGCCAGGTGTCACTGGAGGGAGAATTATGGAGACTGTCTCCCAGTGCTAACCTGGGGGCCATGGTGGTTTCAGACAATCAGGCGGGATGACGTGATGAGGAGTTCTTGGTGAACTATGAAGCACCTGTGCACCCTCTGGCTTTATTGTCATCATCCCAGGCCTGGAAGCTTCGCCTCCTTGAAGCAGACATGCCGTGTGCTTTAATTTAGCCCTAAGCCCTAAGCCCGGTCTCTGGCCGACTCCAGAACTGTGTTCATGGGGCCTGGCAGCCACCGGGGGGGAAGAGACACCGAGCAGGAGAGGGGAGAGAGGCTGCTGGGTACCCAAACCTCACGAGGCAGAGGGCCACCCCCAAGGCTCCCCCGACTCACCAGCTCACCCTGGGGCCCCAGACTTCCTCACAGGGGTCTCCATCAGCGGGAAGCTGCTGCATCTCATGACTCTGCGGTACAGTGACAGCTCCGGTAGCATCAGCTTCCCCAGCCTGGTCTGCTTTCTGATGCGCCTGGAAACCATGGCAAGTAAGTGTCCCTGACACCCTGGGTGACCAAAGAATACAGCAGAGGGCTGGGGGGGCACCTCGTCTCAGCCCTGGACAGGGCCTCAGGAGGGGGTGGGCTTGGTTCAGTGTCAGCAGTGGCGTTCCCAGCCTGGCGACTGTCCCCGTGGGCCCCCGGCACCTTCCCCTTGCCCGGGCCTCTCTTTCCTCTCTCAGAGGTCGGTGTGGCTCCCTGTGTGCCCTTAGCGGGTTGTGTTGCTAGCCGCACCTGCTCTCTCCTTGGGCAGGGAAGGCTCTGGCCTCTGCTGAGGAACCTCCCACACTAGTGACCAGGTGGGGGTGGGAGGTCTTCCCCAGGCTCAGCGCTCACCCCCACGGTGGAGGCAGAGGGTTTGACATCTTCGAGCAGCCTGAGCTCCTGCGTTAAATGAAAGCTGCTGTGAAGCCCAGGCCATGGTGCAGCTCAACATGGAGCTGTTGGCACTGAGCGGGAGGGGGAGGGGGCTCAAAGTGCTTGCAAGTCCTTTTTCTTCTGATCCCTCCCAGCTGGGAGGTGCCTCTGCAAACCTAAGCTGTGGGTGGGCACTTGGGCCCCAGCCTTGCTCTCAGCGAGTCCTCAGTGGACGAGGGAGCTCCCCACGCTGCACTCGGGCCAGCATACACGGAGCTGAAGGTGTGGTCACGCAGCAGCAAGGGCCAGAGCAGCCCTGGGGGGAGGAGAAGAGTCCCAGCTGCCCGACGTGCAGAGGGAACAGGAGGGAGGAGAGGGCGGGAGCCAGTGGTGCTCTGCAGAGCAGGGCTGCTGCAAGTAAGGTCACATGGCCACAGTCTCCACCTGAGCCCTGCCATACTCCCTCCTCGTTCAGCTGACGCCTCTCCTGCTTTGTCCTAGAGACTTTCCGTAACCTCTCCAAGGATCGAACAGGACTGTACCTGACAGAAATAGAGGTGAGCTGTCTCCCCAACCCCAGAGATGGACCGCAGTCCCCCGGGGCCACCTCTGCGGATCGGACTCCTGGGGTAGTTTTCTCCCTGAGGATAAGGGATCATCCATCAGCAGCAGCCAGGCTGCTGGCCCCCGGCCTCCAATTACTGCCTTTATATATTGCCAGCTGCCAGGCTGCTGGAGGACCTTGGCAGAGAGATTTTATTTTTTTTCCAATAGCTTAATAAAGCAGAGGATTGTGTGGGAGTCATAAATCCAAGGGGAAACTCAGGAACAGCCACGGAGCTCACTGTACATTAAACTGACTCCCATTGAATTGTTGAACCTCCCAACTGGCCAGCTGGTCGACCTCCAATGTACCTATCAGTACCTGGCTTCTCAGAGAGGAGCAGAAGATGTATGTGACAGGGGTGCTGAGACCTCCTGCTTGGGTTGAAATTAGCTAGAAAGGGGTGAGGGGACTGGACTGAGATCTCCCAAGGGAGGAGGGTGGCATTCCCTACTCTGGGCTAGGCTAACGAGATGAAGGACTTGGTTGTAACGACAATGCTTATTTCCCAGTGGCTGAACCTGGTCATGTACAATTGAGGCGAGGAGGAGAGAAGACCGTGTGGTCCAGGTAAGACATGGTAGTGTTGGAATCCTCTCCTCCTAGGGACCATGCCCCTTCTCCTCCCTCACTGGGAAGGCTGAAACCTTATCTGTGTGAGCCAGTGCTCAGCTGCTCAGGACTCTTGAATTTCAAGGCCAGTGCTGCAAATGTCTGTGTCGTGAAGACCAGGGGGCATTCATGGAAGGAAGCAGCCTGAAAGTAATGAGTGGGGGTTTAGAAGTCTTAGCTGAAGCTCCAAAGACAAAGGGGCATCACTCATGCCAGACCAGGCAGGAGAGGCAGTGCAGGTAGAACGGTGTGCAGCAGTAGAGACAGATCATGTGGAGGGGAGCTCCAGGTCTGGTCCCACCTCCACCACTGCCTCACCGTACAGTGGACCGACCACATCCATCTGTAGGCGTCTGTGTTCATACCTCTGGTATGAGTGTACTGAAGAAATAGCACACTCTCTCATTTTCTCCACATTGGTTTGTGTGGGATACACCCTACAATTACGTAGTCCACGCTGCTCCCCTGCAGTAGTAGAAGCCCCAACAGACTCTTCTAGGCTCCTCTGTGACTGGGGAGCCCAGTAGTGCATGCTCTCCCCTGTTGGACATCTCCAGATGTTGAAGGTTCCTTGTGGGACAACACCTGCTTCCAGAGAACACTCTACCCATGCCTCTAGCTCCACCCTCAGGACCACCGTAGAATCACAGACCAGATGTGCCAGGCCTTCAGATACTGAGGATGTCTGCTGCCTCCCCGAAAGCCTTCCTTCCCCAGTTGCCCTGTTGGTTCTCACTTGGGACCTGCTGGTGACCTTACGTCTGCAACAGTGTTTCTTTGATGAGTACCCTCTCCACACAGCAGTCCTGCGATCTATAACCTCTGAAACGTGAATGTATTTCTAAACATTTATTGACCCTCCCAAGCATGTATTTTTTTTTAAGATTCATTAACCTATTTGTTAGAGTGACAGAGATGGAGGGACACAGAGATAAAGAGATCGTCCATCTGTGGGTTCAGTCCCCCAATGCCCACAGCAGCCAAGGCTGAGCTGGCACACCTTTCCATCTTCCACGCGGATGGCAGGGACCCAAGCACTTGGACTGTGATCCACTGCTTTTCCAGGCACTTTTTCAGGGAGCTGGATTTGGAAGCAGAGCCACCAGGACTCACACCAGCACTCCCGACGTGATACATGGGCATCCCAAGCTGTGCCGCTGTGCTGGTCCCCCAGTCATGTGCTTGGAATCTGGAGACAGATACCGTCTCCATGAGGAGATAATATTTTAGTGTAGACACTTCCTGATAGATTCGTGGTGCTTCCTGTTAGTAAACATCACAGAGATCATGGTTAATTCAAGTCCATTCTGTTTTCTTAGATTCCTCTTTTAGTCTTTCTTTGCTACAAGATATTTAACCACCTCTAAGTTTTTGTGCCTATTAAAATCTGCATGATTTGTAGAATCAAGAATGACTCCTCAATTATATCTTTAAGCTAAGTTGGCACACAGGTCCCGAAAGTGTGAACTTTTGCAATGGCTGGACTCTCTCTCATCAGCTTTTTCTCTATATGGGAGGCCAGTTCCCTGTTGATGAATTTTTCCACCTTTTCTGTTTTGAAGGCTGCATAAGGAGGAAGTAGAAGATACAAGCTATGGGTGTTTTGGTCCCCTCCCAGTGCTGCCCCCGGTGCCCTCCTTAATCACCAGGCTCTGGCTCTATCCTATTAAAGCACAGGCTTTCCTTCTGGGCTCATGGTCCCTCAGCAGAATTGGAAGCAGGGGGGTGAGGAACTTCCACCTCCCCATCTGCAAGCTCACCTTCCCCTATAACCAGGCCCCCTTGCCCGTGGTGTCAGAGAGCAGGTCCCCCCTCCTCACCTTCACCTATAACCAGGCCCCCTTGCCTGTGGTGTCAGAGAGCAGGCCCCCCTCCTCACCTTCATCTATAACCAGGCCCCCTTGCCTGTGGTGTCAGAGAGCAGGTCCCCCCCTCCCTCTCCCTCTCTCCCTCCCTCTCCCCCACCTCCTTCCCCCTCCTTCTTTCCCCCTCCTCCCCCTTCCTCCCCCCTCCCCCCCACTCACATTTGCACTGGTTATCAGTCTGAGTTTCCTATACCCCCTCATAGCCCTGAAATCAATTCTGGCAGCCAGGGTGTAAATTTAAAACTCCAAATGCTATCTTTCCATTTCACAGGTTAAAACCCTTCAATGTCTCCCCATTGCTATGTATGAAAAATCTGGAGTCTTCCGTGTGGACCGCAAGATTGAGCAGCATCTCCCACCTGCCTGCCCGTTGGCCTGCACCTGCGCCCCTCCGCCGTGCTCCCCTCCCACCACAGAAGTCTGTCTTTATTTCCATCTGTTTTCCATGCTTTGCCCAGCCTCGGGTCCTTGACCCCACTCTGCTCTGCTTCACTGAATCATACCATGTAAACATTAATATACTCTTCTTGTCCCACATTAAAAACTATGATGATTGATTTTTAAAAAGATATTATTGCATAACCCCAAATCACAAGTAGTTACTCCTTTGTTCTGCTAGAAGTTTTATGGTTTAGCTCTTCTCCCTAGGTCTGTGATTTATTTTGAGGTGACTTTTGTTCATGGTATAAGGCAGGGGTCTGACATCATGGATTTGCATTCAGTTAATCAGCTGTTCCAGCACCACTTGTTGAAAAAAATTATTTTCCCCCATTGTATTGCCTTGGCATTCGTTTAAAAAAATAAAAGCGTCCTAATGTAAGGATTTTGTCTGTCCTTATTCTGGTACACATGCATTGTTTTCTCTGGTTTTCTAGTTACTTTCAGATTCCTTTATTTTTCCAGTTTATTTTGGCTTTCTGGGTTCTAAGCATTCACATACATGTATCATTTTTTAGGATCAACTTGTCACTTACTGCAAAAAACTGTGTTGGCGGGGCTGAGATTTTGATAGACATCACATTAAATTTATAAAGTAACCTGGGAAACATTGATGGCTTCACACCGTGATAGTCCTTTGATCCATGAACATGGGATGTTTCTCCACTTTTTTTTTTAAAGCTCTAGTTTTTGATAATGTTTCTGATTTTCAGTGTAGAATCTTGTACTTCATTCTTGAATTTACTCTCAAGGATTATATTATTTTTATGCTATTATAAATGGAATTATTTCCTTAATTTCATTTCCTGATTATTCATTGCTAGTGTTTAAAAATAAAATAGATTTTTGTCTATTGATCTGATATACTGTAACATTACTAAGCTCATTGATTAGTTCAAATATTGTACTGGATTCCTTAGAATTTCATATATACAAACTCATGTCATCTGTAAATGGATATAATTTTATTTCTTATTTTCCAATTTGAATTCCTTTTACTCTTTCTCTGCCCTTATTATCCTAAGTATGATGTCAACTGAGAGTTTTTCCTAGATAGCATTTATCAGATTGAGGACATTCTCTTCTATTTGTAGTTGGCAGAGTTAACACACTTCAAATTACTGTTTGATGTCTGTATCCCCGACTAGACTGTGAGCTTATGAGTCCCTTTCTTGTTGATATCTACTTAGTAAAAAATCAAAGTGCCTTCATAGAGAAATTATTCTGTAAAACCATTTCCCAAATGACTGAATTAAATTATTTATTCAGCTTTGTATCTTCTTCTGTTTTGTTCTCATCCTAACTTTTACAAATATTATTTTATACCCAAGTCTCCCCAGTATTTTAGCTGTTTCTCTATTTTCTTCCCTCTTGGGGTACTGGGAAGCAGATGGCTAAGATTATCTTGTTACTCTCTGTAACCTGTCAGAATCTCTGTTCTCTGATGAAGACCACTATCTGACCTGTTCAGCCTCATATTTGTGAGACCTGCTTTGCTGTGCTTGGTGCACATGTAAGCTCTGCTGGTTCACAGTCAGACTCCTTTCTTCCAGGATTTCCATCACTCTCAGGCAGCAACGAGGCTTGCACTGTTGGCCAGCACTCAATGCAAAGAATTCCCTCTCCTCATTTTTGGTCCTTTGCCCAAGAAAATGTCACTGGAACAAACTAAGGCTTGTCTTAGGAGCTAAGGGAGTCGTGTTACTGGGGTTATTGGAACCGTATCACTAGTCTACTTTGCTTCTGGGTCATTCCCTACAAACTACGAAGAAAGGTCTTTGACCTTTGCCCTTGGACTCGCTGGGCAAGTTGGGGTATGCGTCCATTGTGAGAAGACTTCTCTCTGGGTCTCATCCTCAACCCATCTTCTCCTCTCTGACTTGTTAGCTTGGGAAATGGGTAGGTGCAACTAGGCTGAACAACCCATCCTCTCCTCCCATTGAATTCCATTGCTTCCTGAACAAAGCACCATTGCCACTTTGAAGGCAATACTGATGTTAAAACATCAAGATCATAATTTTTAAAATGCTAATACTCAGTGCATTGGTATGTGCTCCTCAGACATTTGAAGCTGTGCTGGTCTGTATTGAGTAGAGTCTAGAGGTTTAATGTACTGCCAGTTCCATACTGTTGAGAGGTGGGCTGATGTCATCCACAACCACCTTACTCCAACAGAATTCATGGTTTAGCAACTTCCTCTACACAGAAATAAAGTCTCTTGAGGAAAGGACCACCTTCTAACCTACATGAAGGTAAAATGTGGGCCACAGTGGCCTTGATCTTGCTGATCACCAACAGTAGATTTTTCTAGAGTGCACCTGCCTCTGTCCCAATACATCCATCTCTCCCACTCTTTGGACCAGAGAAATTCTTTGAGACTCTTGAGTCAAATTTGGGTTGAAGACTGACACCATGGGGCAGACAAGACTGTCAGAAGTTTGAGTCAAACTGCTGTGCAGGTTGAGTTGAGGGCTGGAGTCTGGATTTTCCATTGGCAGTGTGAAAACCCCCAACCCCATTAGCAAACACAGAGCTGGTGGTTACAGGCGAGGCCAGGGTGTCCAGCCTTCTGGGGCTGGTGTTGGAACAGAAGCGTAACCAACTGAGAGAATGACACTTACACTCTAAGGACGTAAATCAGGAAGGGAACAGCTGGAAACCAGGAAAGTCATGGCCCAACAGTAGAGACAGGAGAGGAATGTGAAGAGCAGGCTGTTCCGAGGGGTGATATCTGGGAAAATGGAACCAATCATTTATCAGTTTGCTTAATGATAGGAAAAATACTGCTCATGAGGGTTTTGAAATTCTGTTGCAGAGTGTTGAAAGAATTATTAAGATAATGAAGGACTATGCAGGCAAAAAAAATGAGGTAATTTTTAACTGTGGAAGAACAAAGAATTATGAAAGAAAAGCAGTGTGATCTTACACTATTTCTTCACTCAGAAAACAGTACATACATAATTGTAATAAAATAAAAATTAATATTGATTTAACAAAAATGTGATACAAGTACATTAGGAGAATGGAGCAAGAAAAGATACAGATAGGAAACTAGGTGAAGCCCCATCTTCCATCATAAAAATCAATAGGCATTGAAAATCGACATGTCAAATATTAGCTGTGTAAGCATCTTATTTAGAAAAAAATGGAGGCAGCACATCAGAAGACAGTTTGGGGAGAGAAATGTAGAGCAGGAATGGGAGAGAGGAGTTCTGTTTTACCTTCATGCCTTGTAATACTATCTGAGTTTTTCAATGATGTACATTAGACCAACATTTTAGGAAGTAATAAGTAAACTAGCAAATAGCCAGAGACAAGATTTTATGACTCAGGAGGGAGGGAGGGAGGGAGAGAGGAAACAAGAGCCAGGGCTGCTGTTGTACACCAGGGACAGGGAAGTCAGCTGATTATAGTTACAGAAAGGTAGCATCTGTATGAGAGACGTCACCTAACGCAGCCCCATGCACCTGAGAAAAGCCACGCCAGGGTGGAAGTCCGCAGGCAGCGCCTTGCAGCCTGGCTCAGGCAGAGGAGCCGTTGTTGTTACAGCTGCCCCTGGCCTGGCCCCTGACCCTGGCCTGGGGTAAGGGAGGAGTGCCTGCTCCCGACTTTCCCTCCATGCTGCTGCTGGCCCTCAAGGTGCATGAATTGCCTGTGGCTTGGGCTCAGGCTGGAGCCATGACAGAGCCACTGGGGAGATGTCCTCCAAGGAATCCTGAGGAAGGGGGTGGGGCCATTCCCACTCCCTGGGGGACCTCTGGCGTGGTGGCACCGGTCAGCCTTGCAGTAGGCGTGCAGAAGGCTGTGCTCGCTGTGCTGCGGGATTGTCCAGAGTGGCCTCGGTGGTCCCTCAAAGGAAGGAAGTTTCTCACTCACCCTGTGCCTTCTGCACGGGAATGTCCCTGTCTGTCTCCAGGACGCACCCACAGTGAGCGCTGGAGAAGCTGGCTCCTACTCCAGGGGTGTCCGTGGTCCCCGGTGGCTGTGAGGCCGCTAAACCAGCCCCATAAAGCAGTGACCTTCCAGGGCTGTGGGCCTCGCCTTTGGCCAGGTCCGGCTCTGGCAAGCCCAAGGCCGCCTTGCAGGTCACCTGAGCACTTCGGGACAACAGCCTGGACTCCCTAGACAATGACACAGGAAATAGCCCTCTGTGTGTGAGAAAGGAGGGGAGAAGCTCCAGTCACCCCCCATCAGTTATATCCATTTCTTGGGAGAGCCAGAATGAGCCAGTTTGCCCTTGGGGAGCTGTGGGTGACACATGACTGGGGCCGTTAGCAGATAATCACACTCTCATCAGCAAGTAACACAGCAGTCTTAGCACCCACCCCCTGGTGGACATGTGGTGCACCCTTGCCCTGGAAAGGATGCCATCCTGTCATTTGCAACAGCAGAGGTGGACCTGGGGACATCGTGCTGAGTGGAGTGAACCGAGCTCAAAAAGACCGGTACTGCATGATGTCACTCATCTGTGGCAACTAAAACAGCTGATCTCATAGCAGCTGAGAGTAGAATGGGGGTCAGCAGAGGCTGGGCAGCTAGGGGAGGGGGAGGAGTGGGTGAAGACGGTCAGCGGCACTAAGTTACCGCGAGACAGGGGCAGGAACTGCTGCTGTGCTGTCACACAGTGGGCGACTGTTGCGAACAACAGTGCGTTATGTGGTTCAAAAAGCTAGAAGAAAAGATACTGAATGTTTTTGCAACAAGGAAATGATAAATGTTTGTGACATGAGTTATGCTTGCCCTGATTTGAACATTATACAATGTCTGTATGCACTGAAACATCTGTGATATCCCATAAATATGTATAATTGTTATGTCAATTACCTTTTTTTATTTTAAAAAGAAATCACTCTCCCCAGTGTCTGAATCCTGATTGTTTCACAGCCAAGTGGCTAAACAAGACATGTTTTCCATGGAGGCCTCCCCGTGACAAGAGAGGTCTGAGTGTGGCTCAGCAATACAGCGGGGGAGGGGAAGGCAGCCAGCAAGGCAGGTGGCGCTCGGCCCCCGTCAGCCACGCAGTGGTCAGCAGGCTCTGGAGGTCATGGCCACAGCGGGCAGAAGAGGTTCCTGAGAATGAGCAGGTCAGACCCGACTCAGGAGACTTTGCAATTTTGGAGGTGATTTCTGGAAGCATGTGCCGAGTGGGGGAATCCTTGCAAATGTGTGGGCCAAAAGGGCAGGACCATGGGGACCTTCCTGTGTGCCACTCTCTGAGCAGAGGGCGTCAGGGGGTGTCGCGGTGCACACAGCCACACCAGGAACAAGGTCAGTGTTCTGAAGTGGATCGTCTGGTGTGCGCACAGCAAGCACAGCCATCCAACCGGCAGCCACTGGGGCAGCAGCCAAGTGTGCGTCATCCCATCCTCGCAGAGCCGAGTCCCTCTTGTTTGGCTTTGAAATGGCCAGAGGGTCAGACTCCCAGCAAAGCCTGGACCAGGCCGCTTTGTCTCCCGGTCCCCTGCTTGGCGAGCCAGGATATGTGACCACGCTCCTTCTGGGGCCTGGGCTACCAGCAGGCAAGAAAGGCCTCAGGTCAGTGGCAAGCGGCCCAGGGATTGGGCCAGGCCCCGTCTGTGCTGGTTGAATCCGCATCCATGGGGCAGAGCAGTTCCCTGCCTCCCAGAGCCTCCCTCGTGAAGTGCATCTGGGACTGTCTCCTGCCCAGGGGAGAGCCCAGGCCCCCAGCCCCTGCCACACTGCAGAGCTCTGGAATGGAGTACGAGGGGTGCAGGGGCCCTAATAGCAGTAGCCAGCCCAGAGGAAAGAGCAAAGTGGAGGGACAGGAGGAAAGGCCAGCAGATGGCGCTAGAGTGGGAGGAGGAAGAAGACAGACACAGACCAGGGGGATGTGGCCTGGAATGACATTGACAGAAAGGGAGAGATGGAGAACAAAAGATCAAAAGAGAAGGAAGCAGAAGAGGCTCTGTGGGTGCTGCTGGGAGTGTCGGCGATGGCACCCAGGCTGTGAAATCCATGCCCCATGGAAATGTTGACTTGTCCAGCTCCTCTAACCTCAACCCTCTGGGCCTGCAGCTCTCAATTTTTTTGTGCACCTGAAATGAAATGATTTAAGACATCCTCAGGGGCTGGCGCTGTGGCGTGATGGATCAAGCTGCTGCCTGCAGTGCTGGCATCCCATAAGGGTGTCAGTTCCTGTCCCAGCTGCTCCGCTTCTGATCCAGCTTCCTGCTAATGACTTGGGAAAAGCTTCAGAGGATGGCCCAAGTATTTGGGCCTCTACCATCCACGTGGGAGACCTGGGTGAAACTCCTGGCCCTTGGCTTTGGGCTGGTCTAGCCCTGGCCATTGCAGCCTTTTGCAGAATGAACGAGTGGATGGAAGGTCTCTCTCTCTCTCTCTCTCCCTCTCTCTCTCTCTCACTCTGACTTTCAAATAAAATAAATCTTTTTCAAAAAATCTTCACGAGTTCTAGTTCAGAAAGCCAGTCTGGGAATCTGCCTTCCTACAAGCTCCCAGAACAGGTGTGTGCCTCAGTGAAATTCTGGGGATCACTGCTCCTGCATCCCCATGGAAAAGGGCAGTTTGGGCTGAAGCATCCAGGATAACCCTGAAAGACACAATGAAGTCAAGGGTAAGGCCTGCCCCTTGGAGGCCTCGCCACACCCCAAATCCCTTCCTTCCTTGCAGCTCCCGAAGAACCAATGTCCTGGCTGGTTTTCCCCTCTAAACAAGCTAATTGAGCAATAATCCTAGAAGAATCCATCGCTCTGACAAGGTTGATTAACCAAGCCCCGAGTGCTGAACATCCCAGCAGAAGGGTCGATGCCGAGCTCGGCCGCGGGACACAGCTGTCAGAGAAGATGGGTGTACGGGGGCTAGTGGCCCAGCTTTGTACCAGTGCAGCACGGAGGAGGGCAAGGGGGCCTGTTTTGGGACCACATTGCCTGGGGCATCTCTAACAACATTCTGGACTGTTCTTTCTGAGAGCACCAAGTTCCCGCAGAGGGTATCTAGAGCTCTGAGCCACTCTGGACGGTGGGCGGAGGGCCAACCCAGACTGACACGTCTTTCTCTTCTGCACTACAGCTCTTACGTTACACACCACTCCATTTCCTAAAAGGATTTACTTTCTTCAGCCCCTGGACAAGCTTCCCTTGGACCAAGGAGAATGCGATAAAACACTGCCCCCTGGTGGTCACCACTGTTGCAGCTTCCGATCATTCACATTTCAAAGGTTTGGCCAGTGTGGAGCCTCTTGTCAGCCCAGCCCGAGTTCCCACCGTTGGAGCCCTGCTGTCTGTGTGACTGACTCCTCACCTCACTTCTGCCAGTGTTTGAATAAAGAGTGCAAGCACTCTGGACCAAGAGGAAGCAAACAGTCCCCCGGCTGTGGTCCCCACACACCATGTCGTGTCATCCTAGGTGATTAAGAGTTTCCAGCTGTGTTCAGCCACAGCGTCTGCACCAATGCAGAGAGAATGGACTGAGCACGTGTAGTATAATGATAGGACTGGACAGAGCCCTGAGCAAGGACCCTGGCTTCTACGCTTCAAGTCCTGTTTCTGCCTCCAGCCGGCTGTGTGTCCTCAGGGGAAGTGACCTTCTGCAGCTGGGCTGCCGTCTCTAAAAATGAAAGGCCTGGACTGATGCATCTCTCAGATCACAAAGTTGGGAAGCCAGGTCCTAACAGATTCTGATCTAATCTCAGCCAACTTGGGGAGGGGGGGATGAGAAGCCAGAAAGAGCCCCCAGCAATGCAGCAACTGGGAACCCACACTCCTGGGGCCGCCAGCTAACAGAGCTTTCTTCCCTCAGCCTGGGAGGTGTTGCTTCTCTCTGAAGTTTCTGACAAATGTAATGTATTGGCTAGAGCCAGCACTGACATGGCCCGAGGGAGGACACAGTGCATGGTGCAAATCACAGTGGTGCGACACTGCCACCCAGTGGCCATCTCCACTAATCACAGCCCAGCCCTGCCCCAACACTGCAGACCAGAAGCCTACAGCAAGTCCGGTCCTCCTGTGGTTAAACCGGCAACACGAAATCAACTCCGAGTGCGATTGCAGCCCTGCCACTGCTTCTCCGTCTCACCCTGGTCAGCTGCTTCCATTGTCACTGGGCCTGAGCCACTCTCTCCTCCTCTAACTCCAGACAGGACTTCCATGGTCAGAGGTTCTAGGCCCGCATGGAAGCAGGAGATCCCCACGACATAGAGGGTTCAGCACAGGGGCCAGGGGTGCCACCCACAGGGTCGTCCATCCCTGTCCACACAGCCAGGAAGCAGGACCCCAGGGTTCAGCCACTGACCACAGCCATTCTATGCCAAGGTCTGCATCCAATCCAGCGGTGGCCAAGGTGGGGGAGGAGAAAGAGAGGCAGGCAGACAGAAGCCTGCTTTGCTAGTTTCTTGTTGAGGGCAGTATGGTCAGCAGATTTTGCCATTTTGGGTACCAGGGTCTTACCTACGCGTGGGGTCCATAGTGTTCACATGGATCTGAAGAACAGTGCAGATGGGTTCCCTTAACTAAGCTTACTCTCTATGCAAAGCATGGACAGGGGATGTGAACTGAGGCTCCAGAACCTTCCCCAAGGCCCAGGGACTGAGCTTGGTGAAGGACAGAGTCGAGTGTGTGTCAAGTGTGTTGGGACTTTCCTGAGCCCCCCGGTATTCTTCTCCTGGGAGAGCTGGGCTCCCGCCTCTTGGCCATGTTCCCGATCACCAGCATTTGTTGTTTACTCACTCGTCTCACAGTGCCGCTTTCAGCACTGCAAGATTCCTGCAGAAACCTTGGTGCCTTCCCACTTGCAAACTGCAGAGACACCCGAGGCAACTGTGTGGATTTCCTCCACTCTCACCCCTCCGAGCCTTCCCCAAGCCATTGCTCAAGAAGTGTCACGGGTAAGACCCAGATCCCTTGAGGAGCCAAGTCATTCATTCACACTGGGATGCGGTTTCTGGGGTTGCCATGGTTTCAGGTGGTGCATGGTGATTTCCCTTGTCACTGAATAATGTATGCAAACAGACTCGTCCAGAGGTGGGGAAAAGGAGAACAGCCAATTTTAAACATGATGTATTAAGATATAGTAGAGAAACAAGTAATCACACTAGCCAGTTAAACATGGACAGTGCAATAGAGGGACAGGCATTTAGGTCGGCTGTTAACCTGCAGGCCAGGACACATGCATTCCACAGTGGAGGACCAGGGTTCAATTCCCAGCTCCAGTTCCAGCTCCCGACTCCAGCTTCCTGCTAATGTGGATCCTTGGAGGTAATGGTGATGACTCAAGTAACAGGGCTCCTGCCACCCATAAGAGACCTAGACTGAGTTGCTGGCTCCTGGCTTCAGTGCTTTCACTGTTGTAGGCTGTCTGGGGACTAACCTGCTAATGGTGGTGTTCATGCTCACTGCCTCTCTCTCCTGCCTCCCTCCATCACTCTCTCCCGCCTCCCTCCCATCTCCCTCTCCCTCTCCCTCTCCCTCTCCCTCTCCCTCAAATAACCCTTTAAAAAGCAGAAAGTGTCACATAAGGAATTATAAACTGGTTAGATGTGTTTACGTTCTAAAAGGAGCAAGAGAGGACTCCACAGACTACAGGAATAGTAAACTCAGCACGCAGCTGTCACCACAGTAGCTGAGGGTGCTACCACGGGAAGTACTAAGAACTTAACAAGATATAGATCTTGTTGGAACAAGTATAGCTGCAGGCCATTGGATAGTGGAGCAGCCCATGGAGGTGCCACGGATTGGAGCTAGGGCCCAAGGGGCCCCTTGCTGGGTGCCAGTGACACCCATTGGAGAGGGCAACCTACATGCTCCTCTGTCTCATCATAGGGAGAGAAAGGGAACTAGGGAGCCAGGGGAGGGGCTCTTTCTTGGGTTGACCTTTAGCACCCTCTACTGTTGAGTGCTAATCTTGCACTGGTGGGCACAGACGCTGTGTTTGCACAGGGTTCAGGTCCAGTATTATGAAATGATGCACAGAAGACCTGAGTAGTAACAAGAGCATGGGCTCCATGCCAGCTCGGTGCCAGGCTGTACATCGTGTTCCTCTCGCATCCCATAATCTCATCTATTATCCTTTGAACTGGATGAAGACACTTGACATTAGAAGTAACGTGAGAAGACAGGAAACCACTGTGTGGCTGAGCTGGTCTGTGGGTGGCTCCTGGGGCCTGGTGTGGGCTTCCACAGCAGGCTCACGCTGCTTTGCTCTGCAGAGGACTCAGGACGGGAAGATTTCATTCTCTCCCTCTCCAGCCCCACATCACTGCTTTTAATTACTAATTTAATTTTTATTAAAACAAAGGGAACAGATTTCATGTGGTTCATAGACAGAATTCTAAGAAATAATGATACTTCCTTCCCTCTCTGCATCCCTCCTGCTTGCTACCTTGCTTTTGAATTTTTGCAATAACATTGTATTTTTATTTATTTATTTTTTGATAGGCAGAGTGCACAGTGAGAGAGAGAGAGACAGAGAAAAGGTCTTCCTTTACCGTTGGTTCACCCCTCAATGGCGGCTGCAGCCAGCACACTGCACTGATCCGAAGGCAGGAGCCAGGTGTTTCTCCTGGTCTCCCATGTGGGAGCAGAGCCCAAGCACTTGGGCCATCCTCCACTGCACTCCCGGGCCACAGCAGAGAGCTGGACTGGAAGAGGGGCAACCGAGACAGAATCTGGTGGCCTGACCAGGACTAGAACCTGGTGTGCCGGCGCCGCAGGCAGAGGATTAGCCTACTGAGCCGCAGCGCCGGCTGCAATAACGTTTTAAATTTACTTCATAGGTTTAACTCAGTAAGTAAAGGGTTCAACAAGTAAAAAGTAAGAAGACCACTATTCAGCAGGAGTATAGACAAGGACTATAAACAGCAATCAAACCCCAAAATGTGAATTTCACTCATATGAATTAAATTTTTTGTACTGTATATGTTGACTGTCACAAATTAGAGAAAACGTGATATTTGTC
Organism: Oryctolagus cuniculus; assembly: GCF_964237555.1. Classification (NCBI taxonomy): domain Eukaryota; kingdom Metazoa; phylum Chordata; class Mammalia; order Lagomorpha; family Leporidae; genus Oryctolagus; species Oryctolagus cuniculus. Next base: position 172,095,144 of record NC_091433.1, read on the forward strand.
ATTGTGGGTCTGACGTATTTCACAAAGCATAATGGTCTCCAGATGCATCCAGCTTCTTGAAAAAGACAGGATTTTTTTTTTATGGCTGGGTAGTGTCCTGTTGTGTGTATATAGCACAATTTGTTTTACCCAGTCATCACTTGGTTGACATCCAGGCAGACTCCATAAACTAGCTGTTGTGAATTGAGCTGCCATAAACACAGGGGATGGGTGACTGTTTCCTTTGAGTATATTCCCAGGAGTGGGATGGCTGGATCATATGATAGATCTATCGTTAGGTCTCTGAGGAATCTCCGTATTGTCTTCCATAATGATTGTACCAATTCACATTCCCACCAACAGCATATTAAGGTACCTTTTTCCCCACATCCTCACCAGCATTTGTTTCTTTTTGACTTTGGATGATAGCCATTCTAACTGGGGTGAGGTGACTTCTTATCATCGTTTTGCTGATATCTAGTGATCCTGAGCATTTTTCCTACGTGTGTTGGCCATTTGTATTTCATCCTCCAAAAAATGTATGTTTATGTCCTCTGCCTGTTTCTTAACTGGATTGTTTATTTTGTTGTTAAGTCTCTTGAGTGTCTAATATCTTCTGGATATTAATATTTTATCAGATGCTTAGTTAACAAATGTTTTTCCAATGCTGTCAGTTACCTCTTTGTTGAATGTCTCCTTTGCTGTGCAGAAGCTTCTTAGCTTGATGTAATCCCATTTGTCCATTTTTGCTTTTATTGCCTGTACATTTGGGGTCTCATTCAAGAAGTCTTTGCCTATGTCAATGTCTTTTAAAATAGTAATTTAAAAGCTTTAGATCCTTGATTTTTGTAAAGGGGTGAAGGTAGGGGTCTTGTTTCATACTTCATGCAGAGATCCAATTTTCCCATTTGTTGAAGAGACTATCCTTTCTCCAGGGAGTAGTGATTTTAACTCCTTAGTTGCTTGAAGATGTGTGTATTAGTTCCTAGGATGTATACTCTGTTCCACTGGTCCACATGTCTATTTTTGTGCCAGTATCAGGTTCTTTTGATTATAACAGTCTTGTAGCATGTCCTGAAATCTGACATTGTGATGTCTCCTGCTTTGTTTTTATTGTTTAAGATCACTTTGGCTATTTGGAATTTTTTGTGTTTCCATGTGAATTTAGGGTCATTCTGTTCTAGATATGAGAAGAATTTTCTTGGTATTTTGATTGGGAGCACATTTAATCTATAAATCCCTTTGGGTAGCGTGGACATTTTGGTGATGCTAATTCTTCTCATTCACAAATGTGGAAGATTTTCCCATTTTTTGTGTCTTGCATTTCTTTCCTTAATGTTTTCTAATTTTCATTGTAGAAATGTCTCACATTCGTCATTAAATTTATCCAAGATATTTAATATTTTTGTAGCTATTTGGAATGGAACTGTCTTTATAAGTTCTCTCTCAACCATTGAATTGTTGTTCTTTTATGAATTATGGTAGTTGCCTAGTTGAGATTTTGGTTTCCCTGTATCTAGGATCATGTCATCTCCAAATAGGGATTTTTTACTTCCTCCTTTCCAATTTATATCTCTTTGATTTTGATTTTTTCTTGCCCAATGACTCTGCTTAAACTTCCAGAACTATATTGAATAATAATCATGAGATTAGGTATTCTTGTCTAGTCCAGGATTCAGTGGAAATGCCTCCAGCTGTTTCCCTACAATATGATGGCGGCTGTGAGTTTGTCATATATTGCCTTGACTGTGTTGTGTTGAGGTATGTTCCTTCTGTGCCCAGTTTTTAAAGGTTTTTTTACATGATGTATGTTGTGTTTTCTCAAATACTTTTTTTGACAGGCAGAGTGGACATTGAGAGAGAGAGAGACAAAGAGAAAGGTCTTCCTTTTCCATTGTCTCACCTTTCAATGGCTGCTGCAGCTGGCATGCTGCAGCCAGCACACCACACTGATCCGAAGCCAGGAGCCAGATGCTTCTCCTGGTCTCCCATGCGGGTGCAGGGCCCGAGGACTTGGGCCATCCTCCACTGTACTCCCGGGCCACAGCAGAGAAGTGGACTGGAAGAGGAGCAACCGGGACAGAATCCAGTGCCTCGACTGGGACTAGAACCCAGTGTGCCGGCACCACAGGCAGAGAATTAGCCTATTGAGCCATGGTCTTCAAATACTTTCTTTGCATCTATTGAGATTATCATATGATCTCTATTCTTCATTTTGTTAATATGATGTATCACATTTATTGATTTGTGTGTGTTGAACCATCCCCACATTCCTAGGATAAATTCTAGTTGGTTTGGATGAGTGATCTTTTTGATGTGTTGTTGAATTCTATTAGCTAGTATTTTGTTAAGGATTTTTACTCCTTTGTTTATCAGGAATATTGACCTATAGTTATCTTTTTTGTTGTATCTTTTACTGGTTTTGGAATTAAGGTAATGCTGACCTTATAGAAAGAATTTAGGAGGGTTTTCTCTCTTTCAATTTTTTTTTGAATAGTTTAAGAAGAATTGGAATCAGTGCTTCATAAAAGTTTGGTAGAATTCAGCCGTGAAAAACAGGAAGTTCTGTTTTTTTTTTCTTTGATGGGAAGCTCTTTATTACTGATTCAATCTCAGCCTTGGTTATTGCTCTATTCAGGTTTTCTGTGTCTTCATTCCTCAATTTTGGTAAATTGTATGTGTCCAGAAATCTATCCAATTCTTCTAGATTTTCCAATTTTATGGCAGATAGCTGTTTGTAATACTTCATGATGATTCTTTTTATTTCTGGGTATCAGATGTAACATCTCCTTTTTCATCTCTGATTTTATTAACTTGAGTCTACTCCCTTTTTTGTTAGTTGGGCCAAGGGTTTATCAATTTTATTTATTTTTTTAAACTAGCTCTTCATTTCACTGATTTTCAATGTTTTTGCTACTTCAATTTTGTTTATTTCTACTTTGAATTGTATTCTTTCTTTCCTCATACTGATTTTGGCTTTGGTATGTTCTTCTTTTTCTAGGTCATTGATGGGCATTTCCAATTTCTTGATGTAGGCACTGATTGCTATAAGCTTTCTTCTTAACACTGCTTCGGCTGCATCCCATAAGTGTTGGTATGTTGTGTTGTCATTTTCATTCATTTCAAGAATTTTTTGTTTTCCCCTGTGATTTATTTTATGCCCCACTGTTCCTTCAGCAATGTGTTCTGTCTCCAGGGATTTGCATATTTGTAGAGTTTCTTATGTTGTTCATTTCAGCTTCATTCCATTGTGGTCAGAAACATACATGGTACGTCTTTATTTTCTTTAATTTGCCAAGACTTGTTTTATGGCCCAGTACATGGCCTGTGCTACAGAATATTTCATACACTGGTGAAAAGAAAGCACTTTCTGCAGCTGTGGGGGAGATGTTCTGTAGATATCTGTTAGCTCCATTTGGTCAATAATGCAGATTAGTTCTGTTGTTTCTTTGTCTATTTTTTCATCTGCATGATCTCTCCATGGTTGAAAGTGGTGTATACAGTTTTATTTTATTGGAGCATAAGTCTCCATTAACATTTGTTTTAAATAGCTGGGTGCCCTAGCATTGATTCATATACATTTATTATAATCACATCTTCTTATTGAATTGATCCTTACTAATTATATAATTGCCTTATTTGTCTTTTTAAGCAGTTTTGTCTTAAAGTCTACTTTGTCTAACATGAGAATAGCTACACCTGCTCAATTTTATTTCCATTTTGCATTTTTTATTTTTAAGGAATCTCTGTTTTCATCCTTTCCCTTTCAGTCTGTGTTTATTAGTGAGGTATGCTTCTTATAATCAGAATATAGATGGATTTTGTTCTTTTTTAACTTTTATTTAGTAAATATAAATTTCCAAAGTACAGTTTATGGATTACAATGGCTTTCCCATCCCCATAATTTCCCTCCCACTCGCACCCCTCCCATCTCCCACTCCTACTCCCTCTCCCATTCCATTCACATCAAGATTCATTTTCAATTATCTTTATATACAGAAGTTCGATTTAGTATATATTAAGTAAAGATTTCATCAGTTTGCACCCACACAGAAACACAAAGTGTAAAATACTGTTTCAGTACTAGTTATAGCATTATTTCACATTGGACAACACATTAAGGACAGATCCCACATGAGAAGTAAGTACACAGTGACTCCTGTTGTTGACATAACAATTTGACACTCTTGTTTATGGCATCAGTAATCACCCTAGGCTCTTGTCATGAGTCGCCAAGGCTGTGGAAGCCTTTTGGGTTCGCCAATTTCGTTCTTATTCCGACAGGGGCATAGTCAAAGTGGAAGTTCGCTCCTCCCTTCAGAGAAAGGTACCTCCTTCTTTGATGGCCCCATTCTTTCCACTGAGATCTCACTCACAGAGATTTTTCATTTAGGTCTTCTTTTTTTTCCAGAGTGTCTTGGCTTTCCGTGCCTGAAATATTCTGATGGGCTCTTCAGCCAGATCCGAATGCCTTAAGGGCTGATTCTGAGGCCAGAGTGCTATTTAGGACATCTGCCATTCTATGAGTCTGCTGTGTATCCCGCTTCCCATGTTGGATCCTTCTCTCCCTTTTTTATTCTATCAGTTAGTATTAGCAGACACTATTCTGGTTTGTGTGATTCCTTTGACTCTTAGACCTATCAGTGTGATGAATTGTGAACTGAAATTGATCACTTGGACTAGTGAGATGGCATTGGTACATGTCATCTTCATGGGATTGTATTGGAATCCCCTGGCATGGGTTTTGTTCTTTAATCTATCCATTAAGCCAGTCTACATCTTTTGAGGATTGAGTCTATTTATATTCAAGGTTGTTATTGATAAGTAATAACTTGGTCCTGCCATTTTCCATGAATATTCCTATTGTTTGTTTTGGATCTCCTTTGTTCTCTTACTACGGGGTTCTCTGCCTTCGTATTCTTTCATCATGCTGATTATGGTTCTCTGTTTCTGTATGTAGTAGCACATCCTTAAGTATCATTTGTAAGGCTGGCTGAGTGATGACAAAGTCTTCAATTTTTTTCCTCACCTCGGAAGGTTTTTATTTCACCTTCATTTTTAAAAGACAGCTTTCCTGGGTAAAGTATTCTGAGTTGACAGCTTTTTCTTTTAGTATTTGGGATACAGTTTTCCATTCTCTCCTGGACTATGGGGTTTTTGTTGAGAAATCTGCTATCAGTCTAATGGAGATCCTTTAAAGGTATCTGGCATTTCTCTCTTTCACATTTTACAATATTCTCTTAACGTTCTACTTTTGAAAGATTTCTACAATGTGTCATGGTGAATATTTTTCTGCTCATGCCTATTTGGGGTTCTATGTGTTCCCTGTATTTGGATGTCCATATCTTTCTACAAATTGGGGGAATTTTCTGCTGTTATTTCCCTGAATACATTTTCTAAGCCATTCTACTTTCCATACCTTCAGGAACTGCTAGGACACAAATATTTGGTCACATTAGGGTATTAGATGGATCATGACACCATTTTCAGTTTCTTCTAAGTTTTTCTTTTTTTTTTTTTTTTGTCTGAGATACTTCAAAAACTTTTCTTCTAGATAGTGTATTATTTTTTCTGCCTCACTGAATCTGTTAAGGCTTTCCATTTTCTTATTTGACATATTGAATTCATTTCCAATATCTTGGTTTAATTTTTATTCAATATTTCTATCTCCCTGCAGAATTTCTCATCCATGTCATGTGCAGATTTCCTTATTTCATGGAACTGCTTCTTTGTGTTTTTGAGTAATCTTAGAATCACTCTTTTGAACTTCTTTTCAGGCATTTCATCCACCTTCCATTATTTCATTTCATAGCCCAATACTAATGCATTATTGTGTTCCTTTCAGGGACTCATATTGTCTTCCTTGTTCATTTGCTTGTGTTTCTACCTTGATTTTTACACATCTGGGAGCTCATTTGTTCATGTCACCTCTGAAGGCTGTGTTCTTGGAATTGTGCCTCTGCAGCTGGGACGAATGCCTATGGCTCACAGCAGATATTCAGGGTTGTGTGCTGGTAGGGCCAGGGATCTTTGGCCTGCATTTGTGGCTGGAGCACGAGTCCAGAATGACACCCAAGTTGGGTATGGCAGGTCTTCTCTATCATCAGTGGTGTGGGGGGTGGGGCATGTTGATGTTGGCTAGTGTGTTCACAGCCTCAGCCCTTCTCTGTGCCAAGGTGAACCAGGGACTTACTGCCCCGAGTGAGCTCACAGTGCCTGTGCACACTGCCCATTCAGGTGCATGAACTGAACATAGCCCCTGTGCCCCATAGCATGAGCACTGCACCCTCTTCAGGGTCCCTCTGTAGCACACAGGGAATTCTGACTGGGCAAGGACCCAGAAACCAAGTTATACCCATGCCTTTCTCAGTCCCAAGGCTTATGCAGAATTCACAGTCCCAGGATTCTCACAGCCACAGGGTCCTGGGGATCCCTTCTCTGCCCTGTGACCTTCCCTGTCCCTGGACCAAGCCCCCTGACAGAAGTAGGTTGGAGCTCCACCTCGGCAAACTGAGTCTGGCAAATGGCTGGGGGCAGGGGAGGGAAGAAAGGTGGCCTCCCTTCATGGAGCTAAATGGATGCCCTGTCACCCGCCAGCTCCCAGCGCTGGACTCAAAGCCAGTGGGGGCTGCAGCATCCTCCCTTGGACAGAATCCCAGTGGTGCAGGCTGGGCACCGCCCTCCCGCTTGCCTTGGGAAGGTGGGTTTCCTGGCCAGCTGCAGGAATCACTGGTAGCATGCTGCTGGCTGCTGAATTTCTGTCCACTGCCCGCCCTTCTCCATGGAGTCTCTGCTGTTCTGTAGATTGTCTGCTGAAAATGTCTCTCCAACGGTGCCCTGAGGAGCTGCTCCTTTTGTTTTGCTGGTATCTACCAGTGACTAAAATCGGTGTGTCTTCTCCCTCCTCCTCAGGCATCTTGGACCACCTGTCTGGATTCGTCCTCCTCTGTTAAGCTATACAACCCTTCCCAGCCTTTGTTCTTAGACTCTCCAGCCTGGAGAGACAGTGAGGCAGATGCCTGTGGGCATCTAGAGTAGTGATTCCCAAACCAAAGTCTCCATGGAAGCCTTGTTAAATCATTTCCTGGGCCTGCTTCTGGAGATTCCAGTTTAGTACATTTGGGGATGGAGCACCCTGGAGTCTGCATGTTAGCACAACCCTCAGAAGTCTCTGATAGACTCCATCAGAGGAGCATCCATTCCCACTGGGCTGGCAGTGGACGGTGAGGAGCTGCCCACCTTTGGTGGGGTGCAGGAGTGAGGCTTCAGGCTAACTCCTTTCAGCTCCAGCTCCGCATGGGGAGGTCAATCCTGACACCTGGCTTCCCAAAGACAAATCTAGTAGGTGCATGGGTCTGCTTTACAGCTGATGAGGTTGTGGTGGGTCCAGTAGAGGCTTGCTAGGGCTCTACATGTCCAACTGGAAGATTGGAGATCTGGGCCTTGAGACCCATGGCCTCTTGTCTCAAGGCCTTTTTTTAAGATTTTTTTTTATTTATTTGAAAGGCAGAGTTACAGATAGGCAAAGGAAGAGGGAGAGGGAGAGAGAGAGAGGAGGAGAGAGAGAGAGGTCTTTGATATGCTGGTTCACCCTCCAGATGGCCGCAGTGGCCAGTGCTGCACCGACCCAAAGCCAGGAGCCAGGAGCTTCTTCCATGTCTCCCATGTGGGTGCAGGGGCCCAAGGACTTGGGCCATCTTCCATTGCTTTCCCAGGCCATAGCAGAGAGCTGGATGGGAAGAGGAGCAGCCTGGACTTGAACCAGTGCCCATTCAGGATGCTGGCACTACAGGCATTGGCGTTAGCCACTATGCCACAGCGCCGGCCCCATCTCACAGCCTCTTTAGGCACTTTCTGGACAGGTGATATTTCAGAGCCAGAGCGTGCCAGAGGTCTTCCCATCTGGCTTAGGAGCAAGAGCCACCAGTTTTGAGCACCTGTTGTGTGACGACGATTATGCTTTGTTAGCTCAGTCTTTAAACCCCTGTGTAAGGATTAGCCCCACAACCAAAGCACCAGATGAAGAGATCGAGGCTCTGGCCCAAGGCTGTGCAGACATAAGGAGTGGAGTGTGGGTTGGCCACATGCTTTGCCCTGGCACAGGTGAACTTGGGAGAGAGGAACAGCCTGACCCAAGCAGGCTACCTGCTCAGGGAGAATCAGACCAGTCCCAAGAGGGGCTGAGCATTTCCTGCCCTGGGAAGCTGACTGAGGCAGGGAGATCTCACTCAATGCTGCCTGCCAGGATGGTCAGAGCTAGGCAGGAGATGCCGGAAGTGTCCCAGCACAGAGAGAGGGTGCTGATCCCAGGCCCCAACCCTACACAGACACCTGGGGGCGAGGCTGGGGGAACATGGTGACCCAGATCCATGGGGTCATAGTCACCATCACCCTATCAAGATTATGATATCTGATCAACTTCAATGTAAAATAGCCTCAGGAATGGGGACATTTGGAAATGTCTCAAACACCAGCCTGTTAAACCCCGTCCACTTTCCCACGTCATGCTGCTCAATCAGCGCATTGTGCAAGAAAGCTGGTGGGTGCCAGCCTCATGAGTGCAAAGCAGAAGTTAGCCACATCTGTGGTCCCCACAAGAGTACAAGGCCCCCAGGCGGATGCTCTGCCTTGCTCAGGCGTGTCTCCAGAGACCAGCTTGTGCAGGTCATATCGCAGGCTATCAGGGGGAAGCCCTGTGGCCCGCTGCAGATTCAGGCAGAGGCAAGCTCAGATCCTTGCCACCTCCTGCTGTGTGATCTTGACCTTCACCTCTGGGCCAAGCTGCCATTCTCTGTAAAATGCACATTTAAATACATTGCGTCTTGGTGCAGACATTCGGCCGAGCAGTGAAGGCACCTGTGAGAACACCTGTATTCGATAGCTGAATGCCTGAGTCCCTGCTCCACTTCCAATTCCAGCTTCCTGCAAACATGTGCCCTAGGAGGCAGCTGAGGATAGCAAATCATTGAGTCCCTGCCACCCAGGTGGAGGTGCACATGGAGTTCCTGGATCCAGGGTTTCCCCGGCACAGCCTTGGCTATTGTGGGCATTTGGGAATGAACCAGCAGATGAGAGTGTGCTCGCTCTCTCTCTCGCTCTCTCTCTCTCTCTTGTTCGCTCTTTCTCTTGCTCTCTCTCTCTCTAGTAAATTTGTTAATTAACTAATTGACTTGTAGAAGTTTTAAAACACCGACTCTTGTCAGAACCCACAGAATGAGCAACACCCAGAGTGAACCACAGTATAAACCATGCATTTTGAGGGATGGTGATGTGCCCATGAAAATTCATCGACTGCAGCAGAGGCCCCACTCTGTCAGGGGAGGGGGGTGGTGGAAGGGGCTGTGGAAACAGGGTGGAGTATAAGGGAACACTCTGCATATGCACCTCAATGTTGCTATGCTATGTGCCTGGGGAACATCTTCCCTCTCTGTGTCTGTCTCCCCAGACCTGATTCCTGCCTCCTCCTTTCACGGAATACTTCGCTGAGCCAACTTTAAGCTAGATGATCTCCATTATTCTTCCCCTTGGGATATGATTTCTAAACAAAGGAGTTTAAATAAACTGGAAGAAATATAAAAGGAACACACTGTCAAAGTACAAAGTTGAGCACAGAAGTGTGTCCTCGTCCCGGCTCCCAGCACTGGTGTGTCCCTCCCGAGCCTTGCCTTTGGAATCTGTGTATCTGTAGGTTCTGGGAACATAAGTGCTTCTTTGCAAAGTGCTTGGTTATCTTTAAAGACCTCACCCCAGTATCTGTTCAGGGCCAGTCGATCTCCATTCTCAAGCAAAGGAAGGTCCATATGAAGCCAGGAGCCACACAGGACCTTCCTCCTTGGCAGCTCTCCTTGTGCCCACCTCCATGCTAGGCCCCGCCCCTAACCCCTCCTGTAGGAGGATGCATTTGAGGAAGTGGAACAGGTGTGAGCCCTGGCTCTGCTGTGCACTTGCTGTGTGACCCGGGACGTTCCCTAACACAGCTGAATTTTCTCCTCTTTCTACATCGGCCCGACAGGGTTGTTGTAAGGAGTAAGCAAAATAGCACAAGTAGTGTCTCTGGCCACACATATGTGTAAGAAGTCACCAGGAATCTCACCCATGAATGAGAAAACCATGTGAAATATTGGGTCCATATCTAGGTCAGAATCCTCCAGGCATTGTCGTCTCGTGCTGGTTGCCTTTCAAAGCGGCCACCAGGTGGCAGCCACGGGCTGCGCAACTAGAGCCTTGGCTGTCACCCTGGAATGCTGGGGCTGGCAGGACCCGCAGGGACAGCGAACCACAGGGCTAGGTGAACAGGAAGCACTTAACACACCCACCTTATTTTAATCCTGAGGACCTTGTAGGAAGCCGTAGAGGAAGACAGGTGAGCTGGGGTGGGGAGAGGAACCCCTGTGGGATTGAGCAACAGTCAAGCCCAGTCCCTGTCTTCGGTCAGGTCAGTGGGGCTCCTGCCCTGTTCCGGGCCTCTTGAGTCCTCAGGACACAGAGGAGCACATGCAGCCCGTGCAGGGAGGGGCCAGAATGCCTTCCCACAGAGCCCAGGCTCCTGGGAGTGGCCCATCAGCCCCAGCCCCAGCTCTGCGTGAGGCCCAGCCTGGGCTCTCGGGAAGGGCACCTGGGACCCCGGGGGAGCATGCAGCCCATGTCTCATGCTCTCCTTCTGCCTTATCCGGCCAGGCGTCTTCTGATCCCCAAGTAATCTCTGCCACCGGCAGCCTCAGTGATTTGTGGAATCCTCGGTTAATCCCCCTCTTGCTCGGCTCCTGAGCAATTGCATCTGCTGCTCGGTGGCTTCTATTCCGATCATCCCAAATGTCCCCGGGGAGCCTCTATGGCTGCATGTCAGACGTGTGTCCCTGCTGGGGCCGCTCAGGCCTGTGGGACTGGGACAGAGCCTGGCCAAGCCCCAAGCTGGGCCCACTGCTCCTCTCTCCTCTTTTTCTCCGTCCTGTGAGTCTGGCTTGCAGGCAGGCCAGGGAGGAGCCTTGGGTCTGGGGGGGCACGCTGGCCAGAGCAGGGGATCCCCCAGCCTCTGCCCTTCCACACGGATTGCCTCTCACCTGTGCACAGTGACAACCTCCGTCTCCTCCTCTGTTAAATGGGGTAACAGGGATCCTATGTCACGGGGATGCTGAGGGTTTACCAAGCCAGACAGGCAAGGGGTTTACAGCAGCCCCGGTGCATCACGGGCAATTAGGGTTCACTGGCTGTGGGTGGCCGGGAGTCTCCACCTGCGCCTCCAAGCCTCGGCGACTGCTTCTGCCCTCTCTGTCCCACTTCTGGAGGGTGGGCCCAGGAGGGAGAGAAGTTCCTCCCAGAGCCTTGAGAGACACGTGGGGGGTGGGGGACAGCTCCTCAGCAGGGTGTGCCCCTGCAAGCAATGCACCTTCTGGGGGCTCCCTGCTCATCCCCACTCCTGGCCAGGGAGGAAGGTATCCTGAGACTGTAGCTGTCAGGAGGGGTGCTGTGTCGAAGGAAGAATGAGGCATGGCCACCACTGTGTGTGTGGCTCCTTCTCTCCAGAGATGTGAGAGTAGAGGCCAGGGAGGAAGGCGCTCAGGAGCAGGTCTGCCCCAACCCCCAGCCAGGACAGAGAGGGCCCCACAGTGCGTCCAGGAAGGAAGGCTATCAGGTTAGCAAGGATCCACATGTTCCAAAATGTTCTGTGTGGGCAAAGGCGTAGGAAACAGGCACTGGTGTGCATTGTAGGGCGCAAGATAGCCCCTGTGGAGGGCACGTTGGCAACATCTGTAACACAAGTGCCTGCATGTCAGGCCCATAAGTTCTGTGAGTGAAGGACTTCATGCTACAGGTTATCTCTGCAGAAGGGGAGCGACCTTGCAGCTCTGGTTGTAAGCAGTTTCAGGGCAGGAGACAGCCTGGATGTCGGTCACAGAGGATGGTTACACAAATAGTAGCCCATGCAGGGAGATCCTCCACAGGCATTAGAATGAGAAACTCCTGATCCTGATCAGAAAATGTCTCCAAAACCTATATAGCTACTTCAACAAGTTCATGGGATGAATGGAATTGAAAGTTTATCTTGGTGTAAAATTATTGAAATGATACATACAAGAGGTCTTCAAATAATTCACAAAAACTATATGATGTTGGTGGTGGAGCCAAGATGGCGAAATAGTGAGGGCGTGCACCGATAGTCCGGGAAAAGATAGTTTAATAAAAGTGGAGTTACTGTAGCCTCAGGAAAAGCTCAGGAAAAAATTGCAGAGGAAACTCTTCTGGATCTAGTGGATGTGACACAGAGGACCTACGGGGAGAGCAAGGTCACCCTCCACGTGGAAGTGGAGCTACGGGAGCCAAGCCGCCACAGAAGCCGAGCCGCAGAGTCTGCGTGCCAGCGCTGGAAGGGGAGGTGAGACTAAAACCCTGGTAACCCGAGACATTGGCAGGGAAAGGCAGAAAGAGCCTACAGGGAACGAGGCCTGAAGCCCCACTGGGGAAAGTTCACCAGGCTGACTGGAGGAGAGAAAAAAAAACAAATAAATAAGGGGAACTGGCATGGACATTAGCCTCTCTCCACTCACCTTACAAAGCCGAGCAAGACAAAGAGCGGGCGCCATTTTACATATGTAAAGCGGCTCCCACCATTAGCCAAGCAGAAAAACCTGACTCTGGTGGGGAGAAATAACAGGAGGTTAAAACCTAGTGAAAGTGTGGAGCTAATGAACTGAGACTGTGAAAATCTGAGGAGAGGCGAGAGAACTCACCGAGTACACAAACTCGGTAACCTAGGCAACCTGGTGAGAGACTGCAGAGAAATTTGAGACCACACTGAGGGCTGCATAAACTCTTTGTGTGGTCCCAGGGGTAAGCAGACGAATACCCACAAGGGCCAGATTTCATACATCAACTACCCTCAATTCCACTCAGCTGTGTGGAATTACTTCCCAACTGAGTCAAAAAAAAAAAAAAATAGAGAGAGAGAGTGAGCAAGCGAGAGACCAATCTGGGTGAGTCACCTTTGGCACACCCTTAACCCTGAAGAACCAAACAGAGCTCTCGGGCCACATCCATCACAGCCTCTAAGGATCCATCAAAAGAAGACAGTCCGCTTAATCTAGAGTCACAGTATAACAAGAAAAAACACCACACCGAAGAAACCAAAGAATATCTCCAATATGCCCAACAACCGAGAAACCGAGATGCAGAAACTGAGGTAACAAGAACAAGGAAGACACTATGACGCCCCCAAATGAAATAGACACCCCAACTCAAGATTATGAAGATGATGAGATAGAAGAAATGCAAGAAGCGGATCTCAAAAAATTGATAAGAACATTAAAAAGTTCTCAAAAACAAATTCTTGAACTATAGAAATCCTTAATGGACAAGATAGAAAATCTCTCACGCAAAAATGAAATACTAAGGAGGAATCAAAATGAAATGAAACAATTAGTAGAACAGGAAACTGTGATAGTGACGAGAAATCATAATGAAATGAAGAATTCAAGAGATCAAATGACAAACACATTAGAGAGCCTTGAAAACAGAATGGGTGAAGCAGAAGAGAGAATATCGGATTTAGAAGACAGAGAACAGGAAAATATACAGTCAAACCAAAGAAAAGAAGAGGAAATTAGAAATCTAAAAAACATTGTTGGGAATCTTCAGGATACTATTAAAAAAACCCAACATTCGGGTTCTAGGAGTTCCTGAAGGCATGGAGAGGGAGAAAGGATTAGAACGCCTTTTTAGTGAGGTACTAGCAGAAAATTTCCCAGGTTTGGAGAAGGACAGAGACATCCTAGTATAGGAAGGTCATAGAACCCCTAATAAACATGAACAAAAGAGAACCTCACCATGACACGTTGTAATTAAACTCACCACAGTGAAACACAAAGAAAAGATCCTAAAATGTGCAAGAGAGAAATGTCAGATTACTCTCGGAGGATCTCCAATCAGACTCACAGCTGACTTCTCATCAGAAACCCTACAAGCTAGGAGGGAATGGCAAGATATAGCCCAGGTACTAAGAGGGAAAAACTGCCAGCCCAGAATATTATATCCTGCAAAGCTTTCATTTGTGAATGAAGGTGAAATAAAGACCTTTCACAACAAACAGAAAGAATTTGTCGCCACTCGTCCAGCCCTGCAAAAGATGCTTAAAGATGTGTTGCACACAGAAACACAGAAACACGGTCATCAATATGAAAGAAGGTAAACGAAGGAAACCTCACAGCAAAAAATCACAGGAAGTTCAAAGCATATATTACAAAATATCTTTGGCAAATGGCAGGGCAAAGTTACTACTTATCAATAGTCACATTGAACGTTAATGGCCTGACCTGTCCAGTTAAAAGACACCGACTGGTTGATTGGGTTAAGGAACAAATCCCATCTATTTGCTGCTTACAAGAAACACATCTTTCCAACAAAGATGCATACAGACTGAAAGTGAAAGGCTGGAAAAAAGATGTGCCATGCCAACAGAAATGAAAAAAGAGCGGGAGTAACCATCTTAATATCGGACAACATAAACTTTACACAAAAACTGTTAGGAGAGACAAAGAGGGGCACTATATAATGATTAAGGGATCAATTCAACAGGAAGATATAATGATTATCAATGTATATGCACCTAATTACAGGGCACTGGTTTATTTAAAAGATTTGTTAAGGGACTTAAAGGGAGACTTAGACCCCAATACAATAGTACTGGGGGACTTCAATACTCCACTCTCAGAAATAGACAGATCAACAGGACAGAAGATCAACAAGAGACAGTATATTTAAGCAATACTATAGCCCAAATGGATCTAACAGATATCTACAGAACTTTTCATCCTATAGATAAAGCATTTACATTCTTCTCAGCAGTACCTGGAACCTTCTCTAGGATTGACCACATACTAGGCCATAAAGCAAGTCTCAGCAATTTCAAAAGAATTAGAATCATATGATGCAGCTTCTCAGACCATAAAGGAATGAAATTGGAAATTAACAACTCAGGAATCCCTAGAGCATATGCAAACACATGGAGACTGAACAACATGCACCTGAATGATCAATGGGTCATAGAAGAAATTAAAAAGAGAAATCAAAAATGTTCTGGAAGTAAATGAGGATAACAGCACAACATACCAAAACTTATGGGATACAGCAAAAGCAGTGTTAAGAGGAAAGTTTATATCAATAGGTGCCTACATCAAGAAATTGGAAAGGCACCAAATAGATGAGCTTTCAATGCATCTCAAGGATCTAGAAAAATCTGCAGCAAACCAGACCCAAATCTAGTAGGAGAAGAGAAATAATTAAAATCAGAGAAGAAATCAACAGGATTGAATCAAAAAAAATTACAAAAAATCAGCCAAATGAGGAGCTGGTTTTTTGAAAAAATAAACAAAATGACACCCCATTGGCCCAACTAACTAAAAAAAAAGAAAATATGGGGAGCAACTGAGACTAGACTAAGTTACTGGAATTAAGACTTATTCTATGCATCTGCTCTCCCACAATATGGCACTGAGAGAGGGAGCAAACAACCACTATGCAGCTGCCTCTCGCCAATTTGACTGATAAGCTGCAGTAGCTGATCCTGCTCCTGACTGGAGGAGAGCAGCATGCTCGGCGTGTGGGTAGCAGAGTTGGGATTGGTGGAAGAGGACTATAAAGGAGGAGAGAAACAACATGCACCAGGAACATCTGAAGGAACATCTGAGGAACCCCTGAGAGCCGGCCGGTGGTGTGCCGCTCCTCCGCGGAAGCAGGGAAAGCGGTGGGGGTGCTGCCCCTCCACGGAGGGGAAGAGCCGAGCAGAAAGAACAGCGCAGGGTCCAGTGTTGTTCCTCCGCGAATGGGGGAGCGACAGAAAAGACCCAAATCAATAAAATCAGAGATGAGAAAGGAAATGTAACAACAGACACCACAGAAATAAAAAGAATCATCAGAAATTACTACAAGGACTTGTATGCCAGCAAACAGGGAAACCTATCAGAAATGGATAGATTCCTGGACACATGCAACCTACCTAAATTGAACCAGGAAGACATCGAAAACCTAAACAGACCCATAACTGAGACAGAAATTGAAACAGTAATAAAGGCCCTCCCAACAAAGAAAAGCCCAGGACCAGATGGATTCACTGCTGAATTCTACCAGACATTTAAAGAAGAACTAACTCCAATTCTTCTCAAGCTATTCAGAACAATCGAAAAAGAGGAAATCCTCCCAAATTCTTTCTATGAAGCCAGCATCACCTTAATTCCTAAGCCAGAAAAAGATGCAGCATTGAAAGAGAATTACAGACCAATATCCCCGATGAACAAAAATCCTGCTAAAATCCTCAATAAAATTCTGGCCAATAGAATGCAACAACACATCAGAAAGCTCATCCACCCAGACCATGTGGGATTTATCCCTGGTATGCAGGGATGGTTTAATGTGCGCAAAACAATCAATGTGATACACCACATTAACAGACTGCAGAAGAAAAACCATATGATTATCTCAATAGATGCCGAGAAAGCATTTGATAAAATACAACACCCTTTCATGATGAAAACTCTAAGCAAACTGGGTATGGAAGGAACATTCCTCAATACAATCAAAGGAATTTATGGAAACCCCACGGCCAACACCCTATTGAATGGGGAAAAGTTGGAAGCATTTCCACTGAGATCTGGTACCAGACAGGGATGCCCACTCTCACCACTGCTATTCAATATAGTTCTCGAAGTTTTAGCCAGAGCTATTAGGCAAGAAAAAGAAATGAAAGGGATACAAATTGGGAAGGAAGAACTCAAACTATCCCTCTTTGCAGATGATATGATTCTTTACTTAGGGGATCCAAAGAACTCTACTAAGAGACTATTGGAACTCATAGAAGAGTTTGGCAAAGTAGCAGGATATAAAATCAATGCACAAAAATCAACAGCCTTTGTATACACAGGCAATGCCACGGCTGAGGAAGAACTTCTAAGATCCATCCCATTCACAATAGCTACAAAAACAATCAAATACCTTGGAATAAACCACACCAAGGACGTTAAAGATCTCTACGATGAAAATTACAAAATCTTAAAGAAAGAAATAGAAGAGGATACCAAAAAATGGAAAAATCTTCCATGCTCATGAATTGGAAGAATCAATATCATCAAAATGTCCATTCTCCCAAAAGCAATTTATACATTCAATGCAATACCAATCAAGATACCGAAGACCTTCTTCTCAGATCTGGAAAAAAATGATGCTGAAATTCATATGGAGGCACAAGAGACCTCGAATAGTTAAAGCAATCTTGTACAACAAAAACAAAGCTGCAGGAATCACAATACCAGATTTCAGCACATACTACAGGGCAATTGTAATCAAAACAGCATGGTACTGGTACAGAAACACATGGATAGACCAATGGAACAGAATAGAAACACCAGAAATCAATCCTAACATCTACAGCCAACTTATATTTGATCAAGGATCTAAAACCAATCCCTGGAGCAAGGAAAGTCTATTCAATAAATGGTGCTGGGAAAACTGGATTTCTACATGCAGAATCATAAAGCAAGACCCCTACCTTTTACCTTACACAAAAATTCACTCAACATGGATTAAAGACTTAAATCTACAACCTGACACCATCAAATTATTAGAGAGCATTGGAAAAACCCTGCAAGATATAGGTACTGGCAATGACTTCTTGGTAAACACCCCAGAAGCACAGGCAGTCAAAGCCAAAATTAACTATTGGGATTGCATCAAATTGAGAAGTTTCTGTACTACAAAGGAAACAGTCAGGAAAGTGAAGAGGCACCCGACAGAATGGGAAAAAATATTTGCAAACTACACAACAGATAAAGGGTTGATAACCAGAATCACAAAGAAATCAAGAAACTCCACAACATCAAAACAAACAACCCTCTTAAGAGATGGGCCAAGGACCTCAATAGACATTTTTCAAAAGAGGAAATCCAAATGGCCAACAGGCACATGAAAAAATGTTCAAGATCACTAGCAATCAGGGAAATGCAAATCAAAACCACAATGAGGTTCCACCTCACCCCAATTAGAATGGCTCACATTCAGAAATCTACCAACAATAGATGCTGGCGAGGATGTGGGGAAAAAGGGACACTAACCCACTGTTGGTGGGAATGCAAACTGGTTAAGCCACTATGGAAGTCAGTCTGGAGATGCCTCAGAAACCTGAATATAACCCTACCATACAACCCAGCCATACCACTCCTTGGAATTTACCCAAAGGAAATTAAATTGGCAAACAAACAAGCTGTCTGCACATTAATCTTTATTGTAGCTCAATTCACAATAGCTAAGATCTGGAACCAACCCAAATGCCCATCAACAGTAGACTGGATAAAGAAATTATGGGACATGTACTCTATAGAATACTACACAGCAGTCAAAAACAATGAAACCCGGTCATTTGCAACAAGATGGAGGAATCTGGAAAACATCATGCTGAGTGAACTAAGCCAGTTCCAAAAGGACAAATATCATATGTTCTCCCTGATCGGCGACAACTAACTGAGCACCAAAAGGGAAACCTGTTGAAGTGAAATGGACACTATGAGAAAGAGTGACTTGATCAGCTCTTGTCCTGACTGCTGATGTACAATGTAATACTTTATCCATTTTAGTATTTTTTTGTTCTAGTACTATTGGTTGAACTCTGTAACTAACACACAATTATTCTTAGGTGTTTGAATTTTAACTGAAAAGTGATCCCTCTTAGGAATTTGGAAAACCTTATGCTGAGTGAAATAAGCCAGTCCCAAAGGGAAAAAAATCATATGTTTTCCCTGATCGGTGACAACTAACTGAGCAGCAAAAAGGAAACCTGTTAAAGTGAAATGAACACTATGAGAAACGGTGACTTGATTAGCATAGCCCTGACTGTTCATGAACAACTTAATAGGTTATCCCTCTTAGTATTTTTTTTGTTTGTTCTACTTAATACTTTTGGTTGAATACTGTAATCAATACACAGTTATTCTCAAGTGTTGAAACTTAACTGAAAAGCGATCCCTGTTAAACATAAGAGTGGGAATAAGAGAGGGAAGAGATGTATAATTTGGGACATGCTCAAGCTGACTTGCCCCAAATGGTAGAGTTAAAAACATACCAGGGGATTCCAATTCAATCCCATCAAGGTGGCATGTACCAATGCCATCTCACTAGTCCAAGTGATCAATTTCAGTTCACAATTGATCATAATGAAAGGACTAAGCGCCAAAGGGATCACATAAACAAGACTAGTGTCTGCAAATACTAACTGATAGAATAAAAAAGGGAGAGAACGATCCAACATGGGAAGCGAGATACACAGCAGACTCATAGAATGGCAGATGTCCTAAATAGCACTCTGGCCTCCGAATCAGCCCTTAAGGCATGCGGATCTGGCTGAAAAGCCCATGAGAGTATTTCAGGCATGGAAAGCCAAGACACTCTGGCAAAAAAAAAAAAAAAAAAAAAAAAAAACCTAAATGAAAGATCTCTGTGAGTGAGATCCCAGTGGAAAGAACATGTCATCAAAGAAGGAGGTACCTTTCTCTGAAGGGAGGAGAGAACTTCCACTCTGACTATGACCTTGTCTAAATATGATCAGAGTCGGTGAACTCAAAAGGCTTCCATTGCCTTGGCGACTCATGACAAGAGCCTAGGGTGATTACTGATGCCATAAACAAGAGTGTCAATTTGTTAAGTCAACCACAGTAGTCACTGTGCACTTACTCCTCTTGTAGGATCTCTGTCCTTAATGAGCTGCACATTGTGATTTAATGCTATAACTAGTACTCAAACAGTATTTTTCACTTTGTGTTTCTATGTGGGTGCAAACTATTGAAATCTTTACTTAATATATGCTAAACTGATCTTCTGTATATAAAGAGAATTGAAAATGAATCTTGATGTGAATGGAAGGGGAGAAGGAGCGGGAAAGGGGAGGGTTGCGGGTGGGAGGGAAGTTATGGGGGGGGGAGCCATTGTAATCCATAAGCTGTACTTTGGAAATTTATATTCATTAAATAAAACTTAAAAAAAACTATATGATGTTGAGCTGGTGCTGTGGCTTAGGGGGTCAAGCTGCCATCTGCAGTGCCAGCATCCCATATGGGCGCCGGTTCAAGTCCCAGCTGTTCCACTTCCAGTCCAGCTCTCTGCTGTGGCCTGGGAAAACAGTGGAAGATGGCCCAAGTACTTGGGTTCCTGCACACATGTGGGAGACCCAGAAGAAGCTCCTGGCTCCTGACTTCAGATCAGCGCAGCTCTGACCATTGTGGCCATATGGGGAGTGAACTAGTGGATGAAAGGCCTCTCTCTCTCTCTCTCTCTCTCTCTCCCTCTCCCTCTCCCTCTTCCTTTCCCTCGCCCTCTCCCTCACCCCCTCTCTCCCTGCCTCTGCCTCTGCCTTTCTGTAACTCTGCCTTTCAAATACATAAATAAATCTTCTTAAAAAACCTATATAATGAAAAAAACTATGCATGCGAATCAAAAAAATGCACCAAAATAAATGTATAACTTAATTTCATTCCCATGAAATTTTTGAAGTACCCTCATGTGTTGCTAGTTGAAAAAAGGGTAAGGTGACAGAAGAGTGTGGGAGGCATGCTGTTGTTTGTGTAAAAATAAGTGGGGAGAATACGAAGGGATTTTCTTGTAATTGTGCAAAAGATTTCTAGAAGGATGACATAACTAGTAGCACTGGCATCCTGCATAGAGAACGGTGTGTTAGGAGAATGGAGAGGAGAGGCATTCAGATAGTTTACTGTGCAGCCTTTTGAATTTTGAGTCATTTGATAGCACAAGCTACTCAAAACTTAAATTTAAAAATGTTTAAGAGCAACAATTAAAAAGAAAACTGTTCCATGAAATGGCTCCTGGGGTGGGGGGAGACAAGCCAAATAATCTCCAGAATGACAACTTGTCTTGAATTTACCAGAGAACTGGGACTGCCAGCAACCAGCTAAGGCGAAATCTGAGAAAAACAGGCATCTCCAAAGAGAGACTGAGCACAAGCACTTTCTTACATGCTACGTTCCATACAAGCTGGACAGATTCCAGACCAGTTTTTTAACTAATCACTTCGGGCCACATATGGGGTTCACATGGTTGTACGGGAGCTGCAGACTGATCGAAATGCACCTACAGTCTCCTCTCCGTGCACCATGCTGGGTGCTCACAAGACAAAGTGAGCGATGTTGGGTGCCTGAACAAATCTGTCCCCTCAGGTCTGGGCCAGGGAGCAAAGCTGCGGGAAAAGCACAAAGTTCTAGAAATATCCTTCTCCCTGTATCCTCTATGGAAAAAGATGTAAATTCCTGGAAAAGAGGAATTACAGCCCAGGTTTATAAGGGGTGGCTGGGGACCTGGATTCTAATATGTGTGCGGTTTTCTTGTGACACATCAGAGCAAGGTCACCGTCCCTCCTGTAAGACCCTGAGCAGCAGGGGTGGCCTGGGCACCGGCTGAGGGAGGGTCGGGGACAGCCACAGCCCAGTGCTGATGACAATGGTACCTACACCCAGTCAGTGCCCAAGGCTCAACAAGTGGCCGTGTAGACAAGGTGGTTGGCATGGAGGCTTCAGCAGGCCTCAGCCACACAGCTGGCAGCGGATCAGTGAAGGACACAGAGCCTCAGTGGCAGGGGAAGCTACATGCTGCATCTGGGAGTGGTGGGATGTGAGGGGCATGGCCCGTTCCCGTGACTGCCATGCCATTAACGTGAGGTGTGTCCGGCTTTATGACCCTGGGCCTGATTTCTCTGGAAAACGCAAATCACTGAGAATTGAACCCTAAATTGCATGGGAGGAAGAGCATGAAAAGGCCAAGGTTTCCTCCAATAAACGGCCCCCCTGCAGCTGCACAGAGCCCTCTCTACAGACCCCCATTGCTTTTTACGAGTTTTTCTTTTTTTCTTTTTAATTTACTTGAAGGGCAGGGTTAAAGAGAAAGAGAGGGGGACAGAAAGTGAGAAATGTTCTATTTGCTGGTCACCCTTCAAATGACCGCAATGGCCTGGCTGGACCAGGCTGAAGCCAGGAGCCTGGAACTCCATCCAGATCTCCCATGCAGGTGGCATGTGTTCAGGAACTTGATTGGGCCATCTTCGGCTGCTTCCTCAGCTGCATTAGCCGAGAGTTGAGTTGGAAATGCAGCCCTGGTTCATAAGGGGTGGCTGGGGACCCGGATTCTAATATGTGTACAGTTTTCTTGTGACACATCAGAGCAAGGTCACCGTCCTTCCTGAAGGAACCTGAGCAACAGGGGTGGCCTGAGCACTGGCTGAGGGAGGGTTGTGGACAGCCACAGCCCAATGCTGATGACAATGTTACCTACACCCAGTCAATGCCCAAGGCGCAGCAAGTGGCCGTGTAGACACAGGTGGTAGGCATGGAGGCTTCAGCAGGCCTCAGCCACACAGCTCCCAGCGGATCAGTGAAGGACACAGAGCCTCAGTGGCAGGGGAAGCTGTGTGCTGCATCTGGGAGTGTTTGGATGTGAGGGCCATGGCCTGTTCCTGTGACTGCCATGCCATTAATGTGAGGTGTGTCCGGCTTTATGACCCTGGGCCTGATTCTCTGGAAAACGGAAATCACTGAGAGTTGACCCCTAAAGTGCACAGGAGGGAGAGCATGAACAGGCCAAGCTTTCCTCCAATAAACGGCCCCCTGGAGCTGCGCAGAGCCCTCTCTAAAGACCCCCTTTGCTTTTTTTTTTTTGTTTTTTTGTTTTTTGTTTTTTTGACAGACAGAGTGGACAGTGAGAGAGAGAGACAGAGAGAAAGGTCTTCCTTTGCCGTTGGTTCACCCTCCAATGGCCGCTGCAGCTAGCGCACTGTGGCCAGCGCACCGTGCTGATCCTTAGGCAGGAGCCAGGTGCTTCTCCTGGTCTCCCATGCGTTGCAGGGCCCAAGCACTTGGGCCATCCTCCACTGCGCTCCCTGGCCACAGCAAAGAGCTGGACTGTAAGAGGGGCAACCGGGACAGAATCTGGTGCCCTGACCGGGACTAGAACCCAGTGTGCCGGCACCCCAAGGCGGACGATTAGCCGAGTGAGCCACGGCGCCGGCCTCCCCATTGCATTTTTTTTTTTTTTGACAGGCAGAGTGGACAGTAAGAGAGAGAGACACAGAGAAAGGTCCCACTGCTTTTTACAAAAGTTTTTCTTTTTTTTTTTTTTTTAAATTTACTTGAAGGGCAGAGTTAAAGAGAAAGAGAGGGGGACAGAAAGTGAGAACTCTTCCATTTGCTGGTCACCCTTCAAATGACCGCAATGGCCTGGCTGGACCAGGCTGAAGCCAGGAGCCTGGAACTCCATCCAGATCTCCCATGCAGGTGGCTCGGGCTCAAGTACTTGGTTGGGCCATCTTCGGCTGCTTCCTCAGATGCATTAGCAAAGAGTTGAGTTGGAACTGCAGCCCTGGTTCATAAGGGGCGGCTGGGGACCTAGATTCTAATATGTGTGCGGTTTTCTTGTGACACATCAGAGCAACGTCAAGTCCTTCCTGTAGGACCCTGAGCAGCAGGGGTGGCCTGGGCACTGGCTGATGGAGGGTCGGGGACAGCCAAAGCCCAGTGCTGAAGACAATGGTACCTACACCCAGTCAGTGCCCAAGGCTCAACAAGTGGCCGTGTAGACAAGGTGGTTGGCATGGAGGCTTCGGCAGGTCTCAGCCACACAGCTGGCAGCGGATCAGTGAAGGACACAGAGCCTCAGTGCAGGGGAAGGTATGTGCTGCATCTGGGAGTGTTTGGATGTGAGGGGCATGGCCTGTTCCCGTGACTGCCATGCCATTAACGTGAGGTGTGTCCAGCTTTATGACCCTGAGCCTGAATTCTCTGGAAAACACAAATCACTGAGAGTTGACCCCTAAAGTGCACAGGAGGGAGAGCATGAAAAGGCCAAGGTTTCCTCCAATAAACGGCCCCCCTGCAGCTGCACAGAGCCCTCTCTACAGACCCCCATTGCTTTTTACAAGTTTTTCTTTTTTTCTTTTTAATTTACTTGAAGGGCAGGGTTAAAGAGAAAGAGAGGGGGACAGAAAGTGAGAAATGTTCTATTTGCTGGTCACCCTCCAAATGACCGCAATGGCCTGGCTGGACCAGGCTGAAGCCAGGAGCCTGGAACTCCATGCAGATCTCCCATGCAGGTGGCTCGGGCTCAAGTACTTGGTTGGGCCATCTTCGGCTGCTTCCTTAGGTGCATTAGCAGAGAGTTCAGTTGGAACTGCTGCTCTGGTTCATAAGGGGCAGCTGGGGACCCGGATACTAATATGTGTACGGTTTTCTTGTGACACATCAGAGCAAGGTCACCGTCCTTCCTGTAGGACCCTGAGCAGCAGGGGTGGCCTGGGCACTGGCTGATGGAGGGTCAAGGACAGCCACAGCCCAGTGCTGATGACAATGGTACCTACACCCAGTCAGTGCCCAAGGCTCAACATGTAG
The DNA here is from genome assembly GCF_964237555.1 of Oryctolagus cuniculus. Lineage (NCBI taxonomy): Eukaryota > Metazoa > Chordata > Mammalia > Lagomorpha > Leporidae > Oryctolagus > Oryctolagus cuniculus. The sequence continues at coordinate 172,119,542 of NC_091433.1, forward strand.
CCATGTAGACAAGGTGGTTGCCATGGAGGCTTCAGCAGGCCTCAGCCACACAGCTGGAAGCTGATCAGTGAAGGACACAGAGCCTCAGTGGCAGGGGAAGCTGTGTGCTGCATCTGGGAGTGGTGGGATATGAGGGGCATGGCCTGTTCCCGTGACTGCCATGCCATTAACATGAGGTGTGTCCGGCTTTATGACCCTGGGCCTGATTCTCTGGAAAACGCAAATCACTGAGAGTTGACCCCTAAAGTGCACAGGAGGTAGAGCATGAAAAGGCCAAGGTTTCCTCCAATAAACGGCCCCCCTGGAGCTGCACAGAGCCCTCTCTACAGACCCCCATTGCTTTATTATTATTATTATTATTATTATTATTATTATTTTCACAGGCAGAGTGGACAGTGAGAGAGAGAGAAAGAGAGAAAATTCTTCCTTTGCTGTTGGTTCACCATCCAATGGCTGCCACGGATGCCACGCTGAAGCCAGCGCACCACGGTGATCCAAAGGCAGGAGCCAGGTATCTCTCCAGGTCTCCGATGGGGTGCAGGGCCCAACACTTGGGCCATCCTCCACTGCACTCCCCGGCCACAGCAGTGAGCTGGCCGGGAAGAGGGGCAACCGGGAAAGAATCTGACGCTCCGACTGGGACTAGAACCCGGTGTGCTGGCGCCACTAGGCAGAGGATTAGGCTATTGAGCTGCGGCGCCGGCCCCCCATTGCTTTTTACAAAAGTTTTTTTAATTACCTGAAGGGCAGAGTTAAAGAGAAAGAGTGGGGGACAGAAAGTGAGAAATCTTCTACTTGCTGGTCACCCTCCAAATGACCACAATGGCCTGGCTGGACCAGGCTGAAGCCAGGAGCCTGGAACTCCATGCAGATCTCCCATGCAGGTGGCTCGGGCTCAAGTACTTGGTTGGGCCATCTTCGGCTGCTTCCTCAGGTGCATTAGTAGAGAGTTTGGTTGGAAGTGATGCAACCAGAATGCAACCAGCACCGTTATTGAATGCCACTGTTGAAAGCGAAAGCTTTACTCACTACAGCACCAGCCCTATAAGCCATTATTCTGCACAGTTGTCCCCCACGTGAGCAATTTGGGTACCAAATTCTCCAATGGGTAGATGGTTTCTTTTGAACTCACTGCTCCCAATGACTGCTCTAAACAGATATCTTGTCTGCTATTAGGGGAGAAAAATCTGCATTAGGAAGTGGAAATCCTACAGATGGTTTTCCTCGAGGCCCCATGTCTAGGTAGGCTCATGGGGGAATGGCATTCTACAGAACTCCCCAACCATGTTTTTTGTTCCAAAACTGATTTTCAAAGGCACTATTAGTAAAATAGTTTTGTGCATGTTGCGCAAGTATTTGCTTATTTATTCATTAGCTATATTTATATAATGGGGTCTATGTATTGTTTCCGGTATTTTTAGTTGAAAGTTCTAATAGAGTATTCCCAGGGGTCCTCCTTAATGAACATGAGGGAGGGGCCAGTACTGTGGCATAGTGGGCTAAGCCTCTTCCTGTGGTGCCAGCATCCCATATGGCTGCTTGTTTATGTCCCACCTGCTCCACTTCCAATCCAGCTCTTTGCAAATGGCCTGAGAAAGCAGTGAAAGATGGCTCAGGTGCTTGGTTCCCTGTACCCACATGGGAGACATAGCAATCTCCTGGCTCCTGGCTTTAGTCCCAGTCCTTGTGGCCATTTAGGGAGTGAACCAGCAGATGGAAGACCTTTGTCTCTCCCTTTGTCTGTAGCTATGCCTCTCAAATAAATAAAATCTTTTTCCAATTATGTGAGAGAGATGAGCAAGCAGTGTGATCCTCACGTCACAGAAAAGGAAACCAGGACTCAGAGGGAAGGGACTTGTCCAGGTCATAGAATCAAAACTCATAGACCTCAGGTGAAAACACACTTCTAGTCAGGCAGGCGGCTCTCCCCGGCCCAGCGTGCCATCTCCCAGGCTGGTCACAACCACACTGTGCAGGGGCACACGTTCATCTGTCCTTGTTACTATTTATCTCTTCTACCCAGCACAGTGTGGGGATGGATGCGTCCTAAATATTCCCACCAGTTCAACATTTCTCCTTGCTTTGCTGCCTTTACCCTGCGTCCTTCAGCATAGGGGAAACCAGGTTGGCAGGAAGCATTTGCTGCCTGTTTATCTCTTTCTTCTGGATCTGCCAGCTGGGAGGCTGTACAAACTTTCCCTAGATCTTACTATGTCCAAGGAGTAAGGGATTCTGCAACTAGGAGCTGACATTTTGGCACAGTGGGTTAAACAGCTGCATGCCAAGCTGTCAGCCCATATTGGTGGGCTGGTTCAAGTACTAACTTCTCTGCTTCCAATCCAGCTTCCTGCTAGTGCACCTGGAAAAGCAGCAGAAGATGGTCTAAGGACCTGGGCTTCTGCCATCCATGGAGGAGACCCAGATGGTGTTCCAGGCTCCTGGCTCTGACCTGCCCCAGCCCCAGCAGTTGTGGCCATTTTGGGGGTGAACCAGCAGATGGAGGATCTCTCTCTCTCCCCTCTGCTCCCCCCATCACTCTACCTTTAAAATAAATCGATCATTAAAATGGATACTCTGCTCTCTTCTCTAGGAAGAAGATGCTGGCTCAGGAGAAAGCACCTGATTCATGTGCTAGAGTGGGCACACTCGATGAGAGGCACAGGGCTCAGCGCTTTCCTGGGTGAGGATGGCACATGGAGGCAGGCTGCTACCCTGAGTCTTTTCTCAGCACATCCTGTGTGCTGAGGGAAAACACCAAATCCCTGAAGCGGGAGGAAAGTGAAGAAATGGAAAGATCTGGAACCATTGAAAACCACAAACAAGGCAGCCAAGAAATCAGCAGTTCAAGGTCACAGGGGGTGAAGGGGGAATCAGGGGTTATGGGGAGGCTCTGGGGATCTTGCTAATAAAAAAAATCAGTACCTCTCTCTCTCCCTCTGAGAGTTGCTGGCATCACTGTTTAACTAAGGTGGAGCATTAGCACCTGGTGTGCCCATATAAGGAAGAGCCGAAGAGGCAGACACCAGCAGCTGCCAGCCCTGCCGGTCTGCTGGCCGTTCTTCCCCTGAGACTGCCGCCCTCACCTGCCGGACCTCTCTCTCTGCCTGTCCTCTCTGCCACTCTCCATCCCGCGGAAGTGCTGCAGCTCAGCCTGTGGGCCTGCTCCGTCCCGAGCCAGCTCCCTGCAGGAAGGCTGCTGTCGGCACCCAGCAGACACACGTGTCTGGGAGTCAGGTACGGACTGAGTGGTGGTCTCCAGGAGCTCGGGGTCAGGACAGTCCTCCAAATGGTGCTGGCCTCCAAGTTGCTCCTGAGAGCTTCTTTAGCTCACAGCAGCTGAGGCCCCACCCTCAGTGGGATGTGGAAACTGGGGATGTGGAGGCAGATGGTCCAAGGATGGGCTCTAGGAAAAACCAAGAGATGAGTTAGTTTTCTAAGAGAAGCTCCTGTAAACTATGCAGTTGTGGTAGCCTGGATGTCAGTCATTGAGCTGCCTTTGCTATCTGCTCAAAGTGACAACCTGGAGGGCTATGTTGACCGTAAGGGACACCCTGATGGTGGCCATCCTGTGCTCTTGGTTCACTGATGTATGGCCTCTGACATATAGTAGGTGTTTAAGAAATATTTGGTCAAAGGAATAATGAGTCCAGCCCGTTGTTTTCTAATTATTTAGCTTAACAGTTATATGAGAGACATTGAAAAATGTGAGTTTATCACAAAAGGCAGGTCGCTGTCACTTCAGAGGGTCAGGTGGTCCCTACACCCCACCAGCTGTGTCACTGTCTCATTCCTGTGTTTCTGCAGCTGTTGAACCTGCGTGACCTCTGAGATAGGATGCTGTTCTCAGGGAGACAGTTCTAGCTGGATAGCTCGACCCCAAACTAACCAGATTAGAGCAAAGGCAGTGTTTCCCCTCTGTAGTTCCAGCTGGGCTGCCCTGTTTGTCCTGGGTCACACACAGAACACTGCTAACCCCCAAGTGGGGTTTGCTGGGTCTTTAGTCAGCAGATTCTCTGGAGCTCTCCCACCCTGTACCCAGCTTGACGGAACCTCTGTTTTACTTTGCAGGGGTATGGGACAGGGGCAGGTAGCAGCTGCAGAAAGCCTTATGTATTTGTATCCTTGCATTGATCGATGAGTATACAGTAATCTACTTATTGTATAATAGGTAAGAGTTACATGTAGCATCAGCTCATTACCCCCAGTTTGTAGATGGAAAGCTGACTTACTGCCAAGTTCATGCCAGATGCAAATGACAGAGCTAGGGTTCTGTTGTGCCTGGTAGTCTGTCTTGTCCCTTGGTTACTTAATTATATTCAAGGATCCACTTGGAAGAATGCCTTAGCAGAAAAGCTGCTAACAAATACAGAAATTAGTGACTCACCTGCCACCCTGAGGGCATGCTTGATGTCAAGCTCTGTGTTAGCAGTGTGGCTTCAGGCATGTTTCTGAGCATCCCTTGGTCCTAGATTGTTAATATCATTGTTAATATCATTGTTAATATTCTCTGGACATGGTGCAAAACTCTATTGTTTCCTGGAATCACCTCTTTCCCATGAGAAAGCCAGGAAGAGGTCTTCAAGTGGGCTGGTCCATGCCACCACTGCTCACTCTTGGGAAGAAGTCAGGGTGAGCACATCTCAACCCCTCAAAGCTTAGCCTGGTGAGAAAGCCTAAGACCACACAGATGTTAGAACAGAATCCAGAGAAGACTGTTAATTTCTTACCACCCCTGGAACTCAATTTATTTTCCTTCTTTTTAAGATTTATTTTATTTATTTGAAAGGCAGAGTTGCAGACAGACAGACAGACACACACACACAGAGAGAGAGAAAGAGAGAGAGAGAGAGAGAGATCTTCCATCTTCTGATTCACTCTGTGAATGGCCACAATGGCCAGGGCTGGGCCCAGCCAGGAGCCAAAAGCTTCATTCAGGTCTCCCATGTGGGTGCAGGGGCCCATGCACTTGGGCCATCTTCCACTGCTTTCCCAGGCCATTAGCAGAGAGCTGGATCAGAAATAGAACATCCGAGAATTAAACCAGTGCCCATATGGGATACCGGCATTGCAGGCAGCGGCTTAACCCATTACACTACAATGCCAGCCCCGGGACTCTGTTTCTTGAACAAGTATTTCTAAATCAGGACACCCAGAACATGAATTCTCGGCGTTGTTGCTGGGAACTCATTGATATAAAGTTTCTTTGATCAAATATTTGAACAGATGTTGCCTCCTCCTTTTCCCTCCTTGGAGACTCATGATTCAGATTTGTACGTAAAGGCCCTGAGAAGACCAAAACAAAGGAATCGGCTGACCTGAGAGCACCAGCACTTTCCAGAACCACTGGTTGGAAGCACTGATTGGGGTCCTAGTGGCTCTGGGCTGTCTCTCTCTGTCTTGATCCCGGGTTCTCAGGGGAACTTCCCGGATTATGCACTACTTTTTGCTTTGCACAAACCTTTCTGAAAAGGAACAAGATATATATTGTGATATGGTGGGAGGCTGCAGGGTACATGGAAAGCTCACTAATCTGCAAAGTCAACAACCAGGAAAGCTCAGCCAAGCCTTGCTTCCTTGTCTTCATAATGAAAACAGAGGAATAAGGCACCCCAGGGGAACTCCCAGCCCCTTGTAACCTGGGATGTTCAGATAAAAGGGAGCAAAGAGTGCCCCTTACCCTCCTTACCTCGTCCTGAGGCTGTGGCTCAGACAATGGGTTGCTTCTACATTACTGGACCAAAAGAGGGCCAGGCCTCTGGGGTCAACATCCTTGTCCACCAAATAAGCCCTCAGGGACCTTTGGAACTGAGAGTGTCCATGACCTTGAAAGGAACAGCCCTTCCACCAGCACTGGGCCCTTGGCTGAAGGCTGGGTCAGCCCTGCCGTGCCCACCTCCTCTGCCTGTGGTTCAGGACCTGCCAGGAACTCCCACTCAGCTCAAGGACTAAGCTAGATCCCATCATGCCTATGCACCAAAGACGCACAGAGCCGTTGTCTCCATCATTTATGAGCGCATGTCTGCCTACAGGAGCTGCAGTATCTTCCCACCAAGGGCACAAGGCAGGAGAGGTCATGGGCTCCCAAGCCATTGGACTGGGGGCCCCAGTCCTCTTAGTCAACCACTCTGTCTGCTCCCCAGTCTAATCTGTAGCCAGGAGCTGCTGCCAACCTGCTGAGCTTCCTCACTAAGCTTCATCTCCCGTAGCCCCAGCTTCCTCGCGGGAACTGAAGAGGCTTTCAGATGGCATTGCCTGTGGGACACATGCAGGCCAGAGGCTTTCTGAATAGGCTGGTTGCTGTGACCGGTGGCCTGGCCTGGGCACCTCGCTATAGCCCAGGGACTGTCTCCCCCTGCACTGCCTTGGAACCCTTGCCTGCTCCCTCAGCCAGGTCACGTTCCCCAAGTGGGCTTAGGACTTGCTATGGCTCACTGACCGCCTCACCTGTTCTGGAATGCAGTCCAGGTAGGGGGAAGGTCAGAGGGTTCTCGTGACCCAGTGCCCGTCTCTCCTCACCCTGCTCTTCTCTGCTACCCTTCTGATTCTCACGCTGCCGCCCCGCCCACACCGGCACGCACATTGACACAATTGTGCTTGAAGTTCATGCTCTTTTGTGCTGCTCTTTCACATAGGTACTACAGAAAAGTTCTTGGTTGTTTGTGTTCTATTTGAGATGCAGAGAGATGGTTGGGGGAGGGGAGGAAGAGAGAAATGGATTGATCCCATCTGCTGCTTCACTCCCCAGATGCCTTCAATGTCTGCTGTGCAGGCTGAGGCAATGAACCAGGAACTTGATGGGGTTCTCCCATGTGGGTGGTAGGGACCCAACTTCTTGGGTCATCACTGCTGCCTCCCAGGGTGTGCACTTAGCAGGAGGCTGGAATCTGAAATAGAGCCAGGATTGAACCAGGCACTCCAATATGTGGTAATGGGATACAGGCATCCCATAGGCAGCTTAACACAGGCCCAGTGCCTGCCCCTAACTCTTATATTTGAAGACTTTCCCCTCCCGTGTACACACACTGTCCCGGTTCCCAGAGATATGACCTTACGTGTTCCATAGAAGCTTTCTTTCAAAAAAAATCTCAGAACAAGGAAGTTGATCTGGGCCTCCCTGGGAGCCACTGTCAGGTATCCCTGAGCTCCTGGGGGAGATGGCTGCTGGGCTGCTGGCACTACTGGCTCTCTCTCCCACCCCTGGCACATCCAGGCCACAGTAGGAAGAGCCATCAGCAAAGTTGGAACCAGGCTCCCTGTCCAAGGTTGGATTCCTTGCCTCTGTGACCTCCACCCAGCCTGAGATGCCCAAAGTGACCAGACTGGGATGCCTGAGGTCATGGCCAGAGGCCCAGTGCTGGCCCTGCCATACTTGTCTCTCCCCTGTGCCATGGCCAGAGGCAGCGCTCTGGGGTGGGATCTTTTGAGAGCTCCACCTGGAAGTCACAGCGATTGTGTTCTGTCTTCCTGCTGTGCGTTGGTGGCCACATCTGATGGTAGGCACGCGTGGTGATTGTGGCCCATGGGGTGCTGGAAGCGCATGAGAATGGGTATCCTCCCTGGCTCTCATCATTTCTGCATCTTGGCCTCTCCTCCGTCCTCTGCCTCAGTCTCTGTCTCCACTGACTGCTGTCCCTGGCTTGCTCTCTCTGTCTCTCGGCCTCTCTGGTTGAGACTCCCTGCCATCTTGCCTTTCTCTGTGTGGTCCCTCTGTCTTTATCCCAGCCATTGTCTATTTTTCTTTGTCTCCCATACAATGAAACCTGACACAGTAGGCTAAGAGCGAATCCTTAAGAACAAATGGACTATCTAAATGAATCCTCAGCTGCAAATAACCTTTTTAAAAAAGAAAGAAAAATGTAAGGAAAAAGGACGCCAGGGCCTGTTCTCTCTGGTGAATGCCTTTGGGAAGTGAGCAGCTTGGAGCCTGGGTCCTGCCTGTGGTCTCTATCTGAACGAGGGACCTGTGCGACCCAACAATTTAACTTGATCATGGCAGGCCCCAAGCTCCTAAACCTAATCCGATTCCAAGAAAACATGAATCTGCTTAGTGGGAAGCACATCCCTTCTTCATGGGTGAAAAAATAAATCTATGCCCAGAAATATTAACTGTTGGTGCTCCTGAGACACATATAGTTCTAGAACCCAGAAATGTTACTCTGCCGTGTCCAAAGGCTACAGCAGACAGTCTGCTAGAGAGCTATAGAACCTGGGAAGAGTGCTCTGTGTTGGGTGTAGGCTGCAGCGGAAGGTAGACTCAAGACAGTTTCCTCTGTGAAATTCCATCTTCTTGGTTTTTTTTTTTTTAGATTTATTTATTTATTTGAAAGTCAGAGTTACACACACACACAGAGAGAGAGAGAGAGAGGTGTTTCATCTGCTGGTTCACTCCCCAGCTGGCCGCAGTGGCCAGAGCTGCACCAATCCAAAGCCAGGAGCCAGGACCTTCTTCCGAGTCTCCCATGTGGGTGCAGGGGCCCAAGGACTTGGGGCATCTTCCACTGCTTCCTAGGCCACAGCAGAGAGCTGGATCGGAAATGGAGCAGCCAGGTCTTGAACCGGCACCCATATGGGATGCCGGCGCTTCAGGCCAGGGCATTAACCTGCTGTGCCACACTGCTGGCCCCCATTTTCTTGGTTTTGAGATCATTTGGAATCTTAATTCTGCCATCTGTTGGTTAAAGGTTATTCTTGTATTTTTATTATTCAAAATGCTGAAAGACTTGAAAAGGATCTTCATTTTCATTTCAATATCTTCTTCCACAAGTAAGATGAAATGTTGAACAGAGCAGGACAAGGAGAGCTCTGTGACTGTTACAGTGCAATGGTTCCAGGATAAGTCAGAATCATTAATCTATCATCTCTGGGTCAAGTAGAAAATTCTACTCACTGCACTATACTTACTATGCTACAGTGCACTGCTGTACTACATGTTATACAACCCATCCCGTTTTACCATCTTACAGGTAGAGGGCATGGGAGCTAAAATTAAAAAAAAGAAAGAAAGAAAGAAAAGGAAATATCTGTGTGTATCAGTATTGCTGCAAAGATAGTTTTGTAAAACTTTTTAAAAGCAAATGTTTTACATATTTTTGTCTTTCTCCAAAGTAGGGACTCTATTTAGGGGTGTGAGTAGGGAGGAGAAGTGGAGGGAAATTAAATACTTGGCTTTAATGAGATTATTACCTGTTTTTAGAAATACCAGCATTATTTCCTAACAAACACTTAAAAATATCTCTTTGCAGTTCCATCACAAAATTTGGCTATGAATACCAAGCTTCTTAAAAATATTATTTAGAACTATAAAAAATTTAAATCAGTGTTTTAGAAAAATGTGAATCACAAATAAATGTTCTATTTTTTAGAAAGACTCACAATGTTTCTTTTATTAAGTAAATTGTGTTCCTGGCTGCTACATGGGACACCTGGATTGTGTTCTTGGCTCCCACCTTTGGCCAAAACACTCATCCATTGTGGGCACTTGAGGAGTGAGCCAGCAGACACGGATGCTTGCTCTTTAAGAAATAAATAAATATCTGAAAACAAAGATGAACATTTGGCTCAGCTTCTAAAAGTTAAACTGATAATTGCTTGTAATACATTTCTATCTGTGTGAAGTGGAGGATATCTGTTCATCAGTAGACACTGTAAAAATGAACAGGATAAACCTGAGTGGGAGAAGATACTGGTAACACAACCAATGAAAGACAAATGTCCAGTGTAGGGGAAGAATTCCTACAAATCAATAAATAAAAGACAACACAGGGGACAAATGGGTGTAAGATATAAGTATTCATTTCACCAGACAGGGAACGGTGAATGGGGAAGAAACATATTGAGAGATACTCAATCTTCACAGTAATCAGGGAAACAATTTAAGACCATAGGGGGTTGCCCTTTCCACTCTCTAGACGGATACAAATAAGAAGCTTGCCAATACCAAGGGTGAATGAGGATTTATTGCAATGGGACCTCTTACAGCACTGGTGAGGTTAAAAACTGGCACAGCCTTGGAAATATTAAATGTTGGCATACTTGGCGAGGCAGAGTCTGTGTGTACCCTAAACCTGGAAATTCCACTCCTGGGAATGTGACCTAGAAAACAGCAGGTGTGCCCAAGAACATTTACAGCATGCTTTTTCAATAAAACACAGGAGAAGATTATTAAACATCCAAGGACTGGCGATAGTTAGTTGTACAGAAGAGGAAGTGAGTGAAATCTAGCTATTATTAACCTGGTGGGGTTAAAAAAAAGAGTTGCTGATGCATAAGTTGTATATTTAACTTTTAGGCAACTTTAGTTGTAACTGACTTACAATAACTGAACATAACCTGTACACCTTGGTGAGTTTTTACACATGTGAAACATCACCATACTCAATAAATATTTCTATCACCCCCAAAGGTTTTCTTACAACTCTTTTTAATGCATTGCTCCCTACATCCCCATTTGTGAGTAACCACAGAATTTCTGTCATGGTACATTAATTTGCATTTCTAGGATTTTATATAAATGGACAATATGCTGTGTACTGTTTTGATTGGTTTCTCTCGGTATTTTTGTGGGTTTTTTTTGAGATTTATTCATGTTGTGTCTATCAATAATTCATTCCTTTTTATTACTGAGTAGTGCTTTATTTTATGGTTATATTATGTCACAATGTGTATATTCATTCACCTTGTGACAGAGTTTGGGTTGTTTCCAGTTTTTGCTGTTAAGTGGAAGCCTGTGTTGAGCTTTTATCTACACAGCTTTGCATGAACATAGCACTTTCATTTCTCTTGGGTGAATTCTTGGGACTGGAATGGCTGGATCATATGGTATGTGGATGTTTACCTTTTTAGGAAATGTTTAAGACATTTTTAAAGAGAAGTTTAGGAAAACTTATTGCCACTGTTTACTGATGGGTCTGTACCATTTTGTGTATCCACCACAATGTTGTGAAGGTTCTGGCTGCTTTATTTTCTCACAATTACTCTCATCTTTCCAATTTTAGTCTTTCTAAAGTCTATAATGACTTCTCAGTATGCTATTAATTTCTGTATCACTGGTGACTTATGATTTGGGACATGTTTTCATGTTGATCATTGCCTGTACTTACATGTTCTTCGGTAAAGTATCCATTCAGATCTTTTGATCATTCTCATGGATTATTTTTCACTCATTATTTATCTCTTCTTTACATATTCTGAATACAAGTCCTTTTTTCTGATATATGTGCCATGAACATTTTCTCCTGATCCAGATTTTCTTGTTTTCTTAATGGTATCTCTTTAAGCTTGCTAAACCTAAGTTACCTTTCCTCCACTTTTTTTTTTCCTAGTAAGGCTTATAAATTTTTCTGTGCCTTTTTTGTAAAGATTTATGTTTTTGTTTATTTGTGAGGCAGAGTTGGAGAGAGAGAGAGAAACATAGAGAGAGATCTTCCATCCTCTGGTTCACTCTCCAAATGGTCCCAATGACCAGGGCTGGGCCAGGCCAAAGCCAGGAACCAGGAGCTTCTTCTAGGTCTCCCTTGTGGGTGCCAGGGGCCCAAGGACTTGGGCCATCTTCTGTTCTTTCCTTGCCTATTAGCAGGGAGCTGGATCGGAAGTGGAGCAGCCACGTCTGTAATTGGTTCCTTTGTGGGGTGCGGGTGTCTCAAGCAGAGGCTTAACCTGCTATGCCAGAATGCCGGCCCCCAAGCTTTTATGTCTTATCAAATACATTTCCACTTGTCTCAATTGAGCAAATGTTTTCTCCAATGTTGTCTTTTGAAATGTAATTTTAAGATTTACCTTTAGGTCTATGGTCCTTTGCACTTGTGTGTATGGTGTGATGTGTAGTCTAGGTTTGTTTACTCTTTTCCATATGGCGAGCCTGTTGATACACTTTTATTGGAAGACTTTTATTTCCCCATTGAGCTGCCTTTGTATTAGCTCACATAATTGACCATACACGTGTCTGCATTCTGCACTCTGCTCCATCAATCTACCTGTCCATCTGTTTGCCCTTATTATAGATTTATAACATGTATTAAAGCCCAATTAATTAAGTCTTCCAGTATTTTTCTTCTCTTGAAAATTTGGACTATTTTAGATCCTTTTCATTCAGATGTTTATTATAGCATCAGCTTGTTGATTTCTAATAAAAAGAATATGCTGGAGTTTTGGTTAGTATCATGTTGTGGAAATGCTATGGGTAATCGGGGGGGACTTGTCATCTGGTCATTACTGAATCTTTTAATCAACGACTCTGATATTTCTCTCCATTTATTTAGGTTTCCTTCAGTTTCTTTCGTCAAAGATTTGTTTGTTTTTTTTTTTGTAGAGATCTTTTGCTAGATATGTTCCTATGTCGTTTTTTTCTAGGTGCTACTATTTTCCTGTTGTTTCCTACTGTTTACTGCTATGGTAGGAAATACAAGCTGTTTTGGGTATTAACCTTGTATCTGTGACCTTGCTAAGTTTAATTATTATTTGCAGTAGTTGTTTTGAGGATCTCCCACCATCAAGATGTTAAAGTAGGGGCCACTTTTTCTCCTTCCTGATCTTTTGGCCTTTTCTCTTTATTGCATGGGCTAGGACCTTCAGTACTGTGGTTAATGTAGTGACAAGGGTATCAGGGTATTGCCACCTTCATTCTGACCACAAAGAGAAGAAAATACACTCTTCCGTTATTAAGTATGATGTTACCTGTAGGTTCTTTACAGGTGCCCTGCGTACATTTAAGAGCGTTACCTACTGTTTCTAGTTTTCTCTGAGTTTTTTTTGGTTTGTTTTTGTGTTTTAAATCATAGATATATGTCTTTGTAGCCCTTCAACGTGGTGAATTGCAAACCAGTCTTCCATTCCTGTGACAAACTTAACTTAGTCATGATAAAATATCTATTTGTTTTCTTACATTATTGGATTTCACTTGCTAAAATTTTGTCAAGGGTCCTTGCATCCCTTTGCATTCATTGGAGAATATTGGTCTGTAATTTTTTTTCAGGGGCTGAATTTCTTTATGAGGTTTTGTTAGTATGGTGCTGAACTGATAAAATAAACTCAGCAGTGTCTGTTTCTCTTCTACTCTATTTTCTGAAGACTTTTATGTGAGATCAGTGTTACTTTGTCCTTGAAAGTATCATACATTTCACCAGTGAGATTTTGTGGGCCTGGGGGTTTCTTTGTGAGAAAACCTTTGATTAGCAAATTGAGTTTCTTTGTGGATATAGGATTATTCAGAGTTTCTGTTTCTTCTTATACCAACTTTGGTCAGCACATTTATATAGCTCATCAATTTTTTAGCATTGGATTGTATGTAGTATTTTCCTGTTAGTCTTTAATGTCTTCAGGATGCATGATGACAACCGTTTTATCAATGATGATAGTGATATTTTCTCTCTCTCTCTTTCTTGACAGGCAGAGTTAGACAGTAGAGAGAGACCGAGACAGAGAGAAAGGTCTTCCTTTTTCCGTTGGTTCACCCCACAAATGGCCGCCACGGCTGGCGCGCTGCAGCCAGTGCGCTGCACTGATCCAAAGCCAGGAGCCAGGTGCTTCCAACTGGTCTCCCATGCGGGTGCAGGGCCCAAGCACCTGAGCCATCCTCCACTGCCCTCCTGGGCCACAGCAGAGAGCTGGACTGGAAGAGGAGCAACCAGGACTAGAACCCAGCGCCCATATCAGATGCCAGCGCCGCAGGCAGAGGATTAACTAAGTGAGCCACAGTGCCAGCCCTATTTGCTCTCTCTCTTTAGATCTTTTTGGCTTGACTGGGAGAGTGTGTCAATTTGTTGACAGATTTTTACTTTTCCTGTTTCCTCCATGGTCTATTTTATTAAGTTGTGCCCTTGTATTTGTTATTTGCTTTTATTTTGAGTTTTTTTTTTTAAATCTGACTTATGACATCATCGTTCACTCATGAGTTATTTGGGGTTTTCTTAAATATCCTATTGCTATGAAGTCCAGCCTGTGCATTTCGTGTAGAAGAACAACTGGGAGGAAGGGGGAAGGTGAGGTAAAACGCCCTTACCCTGTGCCCAGGCAGGTGTGATTTAGATTCAGCTGTGTCTGTTCTCACAACTCTTCATTTTCACAGTGTAGGAGGGAGAAATGCAAGGAAGCATAGGACAAGATTAGAACCAGAAAAGTAACTAATAATGGGTGTTCTTGCCTAAGGCTCATAGCTTACATCTCCTGTCTATTTTCTCATTGGGTTTTTGCATCAAGCATCCTTGGCGAAAGAAGAAACTTAGGTGCTCGGTGCTCAGGAAATTCCCTGGGGTCAGAGAGCTATGAAGGGGCAGAATGAGGACTGGAGGCCGGGGATCCTGAAGTCATTTAACTTCTGTGAATCTTTTCTATGTATGTAACCATTCTCCAACAAAAGGGCTTGCCAGTCCTGTGTGTGAAACCCTGAAAGTGAACTTCAGTTTCTTCACTGAGGACTTCTTCGAGCTTCTTGTGAATCCCCGTAGAGATTGATCAGTATGAAATGTTTCCCAGAACAATTCGGCCACATAAGCTGCTGGTTATGATGCACATCAGAAAGCTACTGCTCCACAGGACACACCCAGGAAGAACTGCTATGTGACATTCATTCTGACAACACCTGCCAGCAGTGCATTGAGTATCTGTTATGTGCCTGGTTTGGCGCCAGGTACTGGCAGACCAAAAATACTGTGGAGCCCCATTAGCGGGCCTTGGTATTACCTGAGACATCTCGGTCAGTCAGGAGCCCTCATCCCCTTTCTACTGTGAATCCAAGACATGTCTGCTCACCCAGCACTGTCAAGCTCTCCTCTGTCATTGTCCTGGTGTCCAGTGGCATCCAGCACCTGTTGCCGGAGGTCCTTATTGATACACCCAGCTCCCGTTTGATCTACATTCTCCCTCAACTAGGCAGCCAGGCCTGAGAGAGGCACTGGGCCAGCCCGGGGCCAGTCAATGCTGTGGCCTGAATTATTCTGTTGCCAGCTTCACAAGGGGCCTTGACCCCGGGGGGACTGTCTGTGAAACCAGGTCTCTAGAAGTTACCTAAGGTTAAAGAGTGGAGCCTAATCTGATAGGACTGTGGCCTTATAAGAACACGAGGTGTGGAGGGACCTCTCTCTGTCCCTCCCTTCCACCCATTCCTCTTTCTTCCCTTCCAACCCCATCCCATGCTGCGTGAGGACACGAGCCAGGGAGGGGGCTCTCACCAGCACCTGCTGTGCCAGCTTCCTCATTCCCAGAAGTGTGAGAAAATGAGCTCTGTGGTTTAAGCTTAACGTGCAGGGGTTTTTGGTACCCAGGCTGAGCAGACAGTCAGCTCGGCAGGGGTTACTGCGAGGACCTGGGCTTCACTTTGTGTCATAGATGCTGAGGTGAGCAGAAGAGGCCTCCATCCCCGGCAGCACCTCCCGCCTGCCTCTGGAGCTGGAGACAGGAGCACACACACTCTCCCAGGGAGAGCTTTATGCCAGCTATGTTCACCATCTTGCTAGCCACTCCAGTGCCATTTTTCTTGCTAACCCCAAAAGTTACCCCAACAGCAGAAAACTTAATACCAGGCCTTTAATCTCTCTCTTTCAGTCACTTCAGGCGGCTGTCTTCTGCCTTTGGCTGTCTTGGCTTGTGAGGTAAGTGTAAAGTAGAAAAAAGGGGAAGAAACCAGTGTGACGAGTGAGAACACTTTGGGGGGTCCCTCCTGGGGCACACAAGAGGGACCTGTTGGCATGTTCTATACGCCCATCCTGAGAAAGTGAGGCTTCAGGCTGTTCCCCAGCAATGACATGAGCAGTTCAAAGAGAAAGGGAAAGCCTGGTAGGTGGGAGGTGTGTGTGAGTGTGTGTGTGTGTGTGTGTGTGTGTGTGAGTTGGGGCTGGGTTGGGGGGAGGGGTTGCCGAGCAAGCTTCCCCTGCCTGCCTTCCCTTTTATTCACCAAGGTTCATCCCTCAGTTGATGATGCTGTGGCACAGCAGGTTAAGTCACCGCCTACAATGCCAGCATCCCACATAAGCACCAGTTCTAGTCCTGGCTGTTGCACTTCCAACCCAGCTCCCTCCTAATGCATCTGGGAGAGCAGCAGCAGGTGTCCCAAATGGAAGATGAAAGGAGATTGAAGATACGTCTGTCTCTCTCCCTCTATCTCTGTCTCTCCCCCACCCCAACTCTGCCTTTCAAATAAATAAATCTTTAAAAAAAGATAAAGATTCTCCCCTCAGAGGTGCCCAGCTCCTCCAGCATTAGATGTATTCCTGTGAGTGGTCCCCACAGCCTTTCTGTTCCCCCTGGGCCTGGGCAGGCCAGTCATGAGTGGTGAGCAGCAGCAGAGCTGAGGACACAGGTCTGGCCGCCCACTGTGGCCCTCCCCTCTGCCAGCCTCTCTGAGCCTAGCCTGTCCTGGGTATGAGCACATCCTCCTCTTGGGGCTGTTGGGTCTCTGCACATTCTCTCCACACCCAAAATAATTGCATCACATGGATAACTGTATTAACTGACCACTGTCCATTTACCTATCCATGTGATAGGCATCTTACAAGTGTGGCTTCCTCTGCACCTCATAGCACCCCTATGATGTGTGTACCACTACTATCATCTCCACTTCACCAATGAGGAAAGTAAATATTAGAATGGGAGTTCCAGGGGCGGGCACTTGGTGCAGTGGGTTAAAGCCCTGGCCTGAAGCACTGGCATCCCATTTGGGTGCTGGTTCTAATCCCGGCTGCTCCTCTTCCAATCCAGCTCTCTACTATGGCCTGGGAAAGCAGTAGAAGATGGCCCAAGTCCTTGGGCCCCTGCATCCATGTGGGAGACCCAGAAGAAGCTCCTGGCTTTGGATCAGCCCATTTCTGACCCTTGCAGCCAGCCACCTGGGGAATGAACCAGCCGATGGAAGACCTCTCTGTCTCTACCTCTCTCTGTAACTCTCACTTTCAAATAAATAAAATAAATATTTTTTAAAAAAAGAATGGGAGTTCCTGAAGTCCAGCCAGATCACTACCCAGCATGAGCAGTGGGGTTCTGCAGGTGGGCTGGGAGCCAGTTGATTTTTTTTTTAAGATTTATTTATTTATTTGAAAGTCAAAGTTTTTTAAATACTTATTTATTAATTTGAAAGTCAAAGTTACACAGAGAAGGAGGGTCAGAGAGGGAGAGAGAATTCGCTGGTTCACTCTCCAATTGGCTGCAACAGCCAGAGCTGCTCTGATCCGAAGTCAGGAGCCAGGAGCTTCTTCTGGGTCTCCCACGTCGGGGTGCACATGGGTACAAGGGCCCAAGGACTTGGGCCATCTTCTACTGCTTTCCCAGGCCATAGCAGAGAGCTGGATCAGAAGTGGAGCAGCCAGGACTCAAACAGGTGCCCATATGGGATGCCGGTACTGCTGACCGTGGCTTTACCTGCTATGCCATAGCCCCAGCCCCCATGGGACCCAATTTTATGATGCTTATGGAGATGTGAAGCAAGTCTTTAGATGTTCATTTTCTCCATACAAGTAAGGGCTGCTTGCTGGAATCCCAGATTGTGTTATTAAGGGTAACCAGTTTAATTTTCATGAACTAAAATTAGCTCACCACATGAGTTGATCTTATGTGCTAATATTTCACAGAGAGGTGGGAAGTTTGGCAAAGCTGTCCCTGAGCACACACGGAGAGCTGGTAAACCCACAATTTTCACAACTCTTCATTACCAGGTGTTACTGCCTTTGCCTTGAGTTGTCAATTTCTGTCACTGTTTTCTTGCTCTTGAGTGATGCCTGGCTGTTATTTCAGCTTCATCACTGTTTATTTAATTTGTTGTGGGCTTAACCCTATTGCGAATGGTGAGGCATATTGGATATTTTGACTTGTTATTTTACAAAACCTATGTTGAAGAAATGTATATATCATGTTAAGTAAAAACCAAATGAAATTGTGTATATTTAACCATTTTTTACCTTAGGTTAAACCATACAAAACTGACTATATTTAACCAAAATTACCTACAAATATGACAATTACACATTGTTCCATCTACTAGTTCAAATATAAATTATTCATATCCTGTTTGCAAGACAATTGTATGTACATTTCCCTCCAAATTACATTTCATTGGTAATATTCTAATCTGTGAAATCTAAACAATTTGCCACATACAGTCATTTAGCTGTAAGAAAATTACTAAGTTATTGTAAGTTTGCTTACAATCACTTGCTTAGGTTCACGTCACATTCTTGATCACATGATTCCTTTTCCCATGTGAGATGGGGAGGGGTGGGACACACAGACGCTGGGGTCTTTTGTGCCACCTAAGCAGACTGATGGAGAAGCTGTAAAAGCAGCACCTTGGGGTCTGAGGAGGTTTTTCAAGCCCCACAACTGGTAAGCGTGGATTCTGCATCGAGACCCAGGCCAGCGCACAGGTACAGGATCTGATATATATATTGGCAGACAGTATCATCCTTATGGTGGCCTGAATGAAAAACCTCAGACTTACTCGACTTCTTTTTAGGGAAATTGGGGCATGCACATTCATTGAACGCCGACTGTATGTGTGTTCTTTTAGGTCAAACCTCATGGAACACTACAACTAGCCCTGCAAGGGTGGGCTGATCAGTCCACACAGGTAGAGATGTAGCTGTCCAAGCTCTAGGATTAGCTCAGTATTGTAGACTTGATGGACATGGAAAGCAAACTTCAAAACCACGTGACCGTTCTCCACCATGTCTTGTTTTTTACTCCTTCCCCCCTCCTTGCCATATTCAATTTACCAACTAATCCTCTTGGTTCCACCTGAAGTCTCTCTCCCCTCTGCCATGTTCACTCTCCACTCTCTATCATTGTCTGTCCCATGGACAAGAGCAGCAGCCTCCTCACTTCTATCTCTTCTCATCCTCTCCACCTGGCTCCCAACTTGCTCCCTACATCACCACTGGACATCAGATCTAATCCATCTGATCAGACCCTACCTCTTCAGACCCTGCTTGCAGGATGTAAAACCCTTCAGAATCTGACTCTAACCCATATTGCTGGCCATCTCTTCCAAAGTCCCTGCCATTAGCTCCCCCTGCCCCCTGCCCCACAAAACCAACAAAGCCTCCAGTGACTCTACATTCTGTCCAGTGCTCCAAGACATTTCCAGCCCAACTGCTGGACCTCCGTACGCTGACCACTCGGGGTGCCCGTAGGCACTTTGGAAAGAAGTCAATCCATCCTGTGCCTGGCAATTTCCTCTTCCTGGAAGGCACAATTCAAAGGTCACTGCCAGTGAGAGAGTCATTCAGAGTGCCATGCAATTCACAGCTCCTCCTCTTTACTCCACCGGACTTTGTACACATTTTCAGTTGAACTCTTCCTGTTGGATGATATATATAGTTATTGAAATGTCTTCCATCTTTCCCACTTGATAATGAGCCTCTAGGGGATAAAGATCATGTTGTATTTATATTTGGATTGCCAGTATTCCAGAGAACGCCTGGCACAGGTCAATGCTCAACCAGTGTCCATTAAATGTGTCAATGGCCCGGTAGGCTCTCAGGTACATTGGAGCGCACGGTGAAGCTGTTCAGTACAGCAGACTGAATGCAGATCTGGAGTAAGAATGTTGAATTCTACCTGAGGCTTGCCTACCCACTGGCCACGTCACCAGGAACAGCGTGGATCTGGGTCTCAGTCCTCCCACTTGTAAATGGAGGGGAGGGTAGTGGACATCTGAGTACCCTTATAGACTCAGGGCTGATGATCCAAATGACTTGACAGCTCACTCCAGAAAATATTCCTTCTCTCACCAGAAAGAAACCATCTCCGAAGTTTCACAAGGGAGTCATGGCACAAAACTGCAGGCCTGTGGCAGAGTCTTCCTTCATCAAGTTCAAGGAGCAGGACTTCAGCTCCTTGCGGGATCATTGCTTAAGCAGGCGCCAGCTCTTTGAGGATGAGACATTCCCCGCCATGGCTTCTTCCATAGGCCAGAAGTTGCTCCAGGGAAAGAACCTGTCCCAAGTGGAGTGGAAGCGGCCACACGTGAGTGAACCCCCAAGAACACACCCAGCTCTGGGACCCTTGGAGCACCTGCCTTGGTGCCTCCCACTAAAAGGAGGAAGGACTCAGAATGAAACTGGCCTGGTCCCTCTGCTACAGTGGTCAGTGGTGTATGCACTCGGGGGGATGGGGAGACTAATGAAAACAGGACCTGGGAACCTTGAGCTGTACGTAACCCAGTTCTAACAAACTACATCATTATGTTGAGTGAGCACATCACTAGGTTAAAATGCCTCAGTTTTCTCACCAGAAAAATGGGAAACCCCAGTTATGAATATTATAGTAGTTGGTCTATAGGTATAGTAGTTGGTCTACAGAGTCTCTTCCACCTCCGTTATTGGGTCCATTTATCAGTCTGCCATCCTTTATTCTCTTCAGATATGAATAACTATATGTCCTTTTCTGTGCCCCTATCTGAATTTCCTCCCAGGGAATATATCATGTCAGTCATTCATACTGTAGGATGAATTTCAGTTCTTGCCCTGCCTCTCTTTTATATTTACATGTTTAATCTTATAGAAAATTGATCACCTATAAAAGAATTTCAGACATCAGCCATCAAACTAAGGAGATATAGCAGAGCAATGTTTAAACCAGCCTCATTCCCGCCCCAGCAGATGTCCACTACTAGTTCTGCCTTGCAGCAAGGGGAGCCCTGATGATTTTTCTAGAACAATCTCAATTTTAGGGTGTGAAACTCCATGGGATATTTCTCATGGTCATACTCTCCTCGGGATTAATGTTGAGGCAAAAGATCTGGATTAGAACCATTGTGAGGGTTCTGAAACCCATTGCTGCTGTTGGTGCTTCTGCAAACTGATGGCACAACCCAGACCAAGGGAAAACAGGATAATATCTAGTAAGTTAATGAATCTAATATCAGTAGCCATCACTAAACACTGAATACCCACCAAGCATTCTACTGGGCTCTTTCAATATGGCCAGGGGAGTTTAAACAGAAAAGGAACTTTCTGGCTGTGGATACGTAGTGGATATCTGCCACAGGGAAACGTTGACGGCATCCAGCTGTACGGGAGACAGCCTCTTCCCTGCATCTAGACAGATTTGTAGCTTAGGGGAAGGGAAGCGTCCATGGGGATGAGGTTAGGCTTGAGGAGCTGCTTAAAGGAAGATGTGGGTATTTCAGCCTCCTAGGGTCTTTCTCATTATCCATCCTCAGTAAATCTCCACCAACAACTTCATTCTTCTGACCTTCACCTGTCAGGGAGAGCTGAGGCAGGCACCACACATGCTGTTCTTTACCTCACGTGGTACTTGAGTGCGTAACAGGGACTCTGCTAGGATTTGGATGAATGAATACACGAGTGAGTGAACAAATGAATGAATGACTCTGAGCCCTTAAATGTGACGTTCCCTTGGCTCAGAGCTGGCAACATGCATATTTTCCTAGAACTTTTGAGGACTTTCCGTGTGTCCTCTCTTCCTTTATCTCCTCTGTTTGCTCCCAATTTTATAGGAAGGTGAGTTGAGGCTCAGCCAGGTGATGAGACTTGCCCAGGTGACATGGTTAGGGAAGGGAAGGGTCCAGGATTGAAATTCAGACTCCTGACTCCACATACAATATTCTTACTCACATGGACATGAATGCATAATGGGAACTCAGCTAGGATTTGGGTGAATGAGTGATAGAACACTTGAATGAATGACTCTGAGTTGTGAGATGCAACTTTCCATCTTGTATGTGCATTAGAGAAAACTCGGGTTGCCCTCTTTTCTAGGCAGGATGGCAGAGGAATAAACCAATGTGTTCAACCCTTCAACATTGTAATGACCTTGACAGCCATAGTTGTAACTGTGGTCACAAACAGCCCGAGACAGGAACCAGAGCCAGGTTTTCCACAAGGCTGACAGGGACTCAGCCACTGGAGCACTGCCTGTTGCCTCCCCAGGTGCACATTAGCAGGGAGCTGGAGTCAGGGGTAGAGCCATACTCAAACCCAGTCACTCCCAACATGCAACACAGGCATCCAAGCAGCAGCATCTTAACCACTTCACCCAGTACCTAACCCCAGAGAGAGCATTTCCTTTTCTTTTTTTAAGATTTATTTATTTATTTGAAAGTCAGAGTTAGAGAGAGAGACAGAGAGAGATTCTTCCATCCATTCTTCCATCCACTGATTCCCTCTCTCTCTCTCACTCTCTCTCTCTCTTTTTTTTTTTTTTTTTTTTTTTTTGGACAGGCAGAGTTATACAGTGAGAGAGAGAGACCGAATGAAAGGTCTTCCTTCCGCTGGTCCACCCCCAACAGGGCCGCTGCCTAATTCGTGTTTATATTCTATCATGTTCAATAATGACTGCGCCCTAGACTCTGCCTTGGCCTGTGGGGGCAGCCTTTTTCATTCTGCAGGTATTACAAAAGAACTGCATCAATATTTATTGAGCAAGGACTCTGTCAGCTGCTGAGCTAAGCACTGCACTTCCTGCTCCTCATTCCAGGTGGCAGGTCTGGTTCTCCTCCACTGCAGGGCATAGTCGTGGCATCGAGCAGCTGGCCCTTGCCATGGTGGCTCTATCACGTGTTTCTCCCACCTGGGTGCACCTGTTCTGTGTTCATGCTCATTTTACATGGAAGGATACTGAGGCTTAGCCAAGCAAAGCAGAGAGCTCGAGGCTCAAGGTCATGCAGGGAGAACTGTCATGGCAGAATCCACACCGGTTTGTCTGTCGGGGCTCTCCAAGCATGCCCACCACGAGGAAGGGCTGCAGCTCCGTGGCAGAGGAATGGAGTGAAACAGTCCTCACTCCTGGTCCCGCCGTGGGGCCCCAGCCTGTGAAAGTCCCATGAGAGGAGGGCTCTGGGTGTCCCTGCTCATGGCAGCAGCCTCCTTTAAAAGATCCAACTCCTTTTCCAGTATGGAAAAAGTGCGATGGAGTGGAGGGTGGGGTGGCACACTTGAGACACTGAGGTGCCAGCATCCCGTATCAGAGTGCTGGGGTTCGAGTGCCGTCTCTGCCCCTGCTGCTGCTCCCAGTTTCCACTGGTGAGTCTGAGAAGGCCAACATGGAGTTCTGGCTCCTGGCTGTGGCCTGACAGCCCTGACTATTGGGGAGTGAACCAGCAGATGGGAGATTCCCTCTCTCTCTCTCTCTCTCTCTCTCTCTCTCTCTATTTCTCTCTGCCTTTAAAATAAAAATAAACAAATCTTCATTTCAAAAGCTCTTAGGGTGCCCCCAAGGTGTTTTAAAATTGGCTCCGTGGCCCCAGCACACTGCCAGACTCAGGCAGGGCCTTCTTCCCTGCTGGCTTGTGTTAGAGGAGATGCGGTTCTGTCCAGCCTTGGCTCTGGCCGGGTGACCCCCACCCTGCAGGCCTGGGCCTGAGCGTGTCCCGCCTGGCATCCGACGGGCTGGTGTCTGTTGGGAAAGCAGGGAAGCAGTGCAGGGGGAGGATGCCCTCAGCTGGGTGAGGTGTACACTTCTGTTTGTCCTGGAGTCTGCACCTCCACCAGGAGACTGGCAGCTCAGGCAGGGCTGGCAGGTGCTCCTGGACACATGACTCTGTATGCTGATCACTGTGGAGCCAAAGAACCCATTTACAGCCCTGCCCCGTACCCTGGGAACTTGCTTGTCAATATGAGAAGAAATGACACAGCCAAAATTACCAAGCTGTGCGCCTTGTACCACAGAACTGCAGGCAGAGCTGCACTGAGAGGTAGCTGAGACGAACACCGAGGGCTCCTTGTGCACACAAACCTCGAGGCCTGGCTGTGGCTGGGACGGGAGACAGACCCTGGCACAGTGTGCCTTCAGTGTGCATGTGGGCCCCCTGCAGGAACTCTCAGGTCAGCTCAGAGTCCCTCAAATTCTGCCAGACACTGCTGCTCTCTGGAATCCTCCACCCTGCCTCACCCCGCCCTTTCTGTGGCTGGCAGGTGCTTTGTGTGTTGGAGGTCAGGGAAGAATTGGACACTGAGTAAACAGCACATGGGACAAGGGCCCAGGCACCTTCCGGTCTCAGTCTGAGTTAGCCGCATCTGAGCAGTGGGCAAGAACTGAGCAATCGCATGTCCCATGTGGCATAAGGCCATAAGGCTGGATTTGAACCTGGAGTCCAGAATGCCTAAGCTTCGGTGTGAGCTGGTCTGGTACTGTATTATGTTTAGAAATGTCTCCTCTAATACAGATATCCCATTCTGTTTTGTCCATTTGCAACCTCTTAATAAAACGCTGGTTTGCGGAAGGCTATTTGCTACAAGAATCTTGAATCCTCATTTATGTTATCCTCAAGCAGTTTGTGTGGGCATCATTGCCTCTGATTCCTGCCTTCCTGGTAGCAGGAAAAGCTGAAGAACAAAGGGAAGGTTCAAACTCCGATTTTCAGTACTCACCTAAGATTTAACCTCGGTCCTTCAAAGACAAAGGGAATGATGTCTTAGGAACCCCCCTGGGACATAGAGGACAAAGGATGCTATAGTGTTTCTTCCTCTTTCCTAAGGATTTGTCAGTGGGCCCCCCTCACTTCATCCTGGAAGGTGTGAGCAGATTTGACATCCAACAAGGAAAAGCAGGTAAGAAATCAGCTTTTTCTGGGAAGCCACTGTGTCTTGGACCAAGTAGATAGATGCCCATCTGTACACCAGCCCATAATCCCCCATCTGGGCTTCTCCTGCCTGGAGAGATGATCTCTCCATGGGCGTCTTTGTGGCATGAAATGTCATGGCAAGGATTGACTGCATGGAAAGTGTGGGAGGGAAGGGCTCACATGACATCCAAAGAGGAACTCAAGACCACACAGTCCTCAGCGGGGAAGAGGAGAGAAATCCGGTGAGGGCTATAGGGTTCCCAGCATGCACAGGGGCTGAGCAAATATGAGCAGAGAAAAATAGAAATCTGGTTACTGCAATTGCACGGAACACTCTTGTCCCTGATGTTGGCAGCCAAACTCACTATGATGTTAGCCCTGGGTGCCTATGGCCAAAAGAGAATCAGGATTATGTCGGCTCCTCAGCTTCACCCCAGGTTTGGCTGGGGCATCTTCGCCCCATCTTCACTCACTGTCAGCTACCACCACTGCCACGAACACCACCAGCCCTTTGCCTATCTTGCTCAGAACTGACCCACTGAATCCTTCCCCCAGTGCTCTCTCAAAGGGTAGGAAACCATTACAATCTGTACAGCCATAATCCAAAACTCCAAAATTCAAAACGCTCTAAAATCCAAACTTTTTGGGGGCTGGCATGATGCCACCGTGGAAAATTCCACACCTGACGTGATGGATTGCAGTAAGATGCAGCTGCACTACAGATGCTGTGTCACATTGCCTTCAGGCTGTGTCTAAGGTAACCTGGGAAGAAAAGGGTGTTTCATGTTTAGACATGAGGCCATCCCCAGGATATTTTCTTTGGGATATTCAAATGTCCCAACATCCAAAAGCTAGACATTTCTGCTTCCAGGCATTGCAGATACGGGATTGAGAAGGAGCTGTGCAGACCCTGGAGACAGGGACCTGTGAAATACTGGGTAGGGGCTTCTAGGTGTGGCCAGTCAGCTTCCCGTGGCTCTACCCTTTTCCAGGAGACTGCTGGTTCCTGGCAGCGCTGGGCTCCTTGACCCAGAACCCACAGTGTCTGGAGAAGATCATGAAACACCAGAGCTTTTCTCACCAGTATGCGGGGATTTTCCGCTTCCAGGTACGTGTACCACTTCCTGCACGACCAGGTTCTCTGTGAGCACAGGGAAGTGGCAAGAGGCAGGGTGAGTCTCATGGCCTGGCAGCTG
The DNA here is from genome assembly GCF_964237555.1 of Oryctolagus cuniculus. Lineage (NCBI taxonomy): Eukaryota > Metazoa > Chordata > Mammalia > Lagomorpha > Leporidae > Oryctolagus > Oryctolagus cuniculus. The sequence goes on from NC_091433.1 coordinate 172,145,246, forward strand.
GAGAGAGGAGTGGGGGAAGTCCCGTCTCTACAAGGGACTGGCGTTTATGGTCTGACAGCGCATGGGAAAGAGGAGAGTCACAATGTTTTTGTGCAAATAAAGAGAAATGGCAGAAACAATTAGCAAGAGGAAAGAGCTGTCGGTCAAGAACCCTGCAGCCAGCACAGAGCATTTGTCTCCAAGTCTATTTCTGTGCCATGGCGTGTTCTGTTGATAACAGGGGCTTTCTATGAAGCTGCAACACCTCCCTGGCTGAGTTCCCCTTCGTTATTCATTACTCTTTCCTCAAAAAGATCTTCCTAATTCTTGCACATTTATTCTTTCATGAGCATTAAAAAACCCTTTAGTCTAATTAAAAAGAAGCACCATTATGATGCAGAATAGAAGAGCCTTAAATGTATGTATTAATTTGGAAAAAATTACTGTTTTATTATTTTAATTATTCCTTTCCAGAAACATGGTATATCTCTATATGTATTCAGAAGTAGTTTTATGCCCTTCTATAAAATGTTGCGGTTATGTTTTCATATTGGTGCTGTGCCGTTCTTTGTAAATTTATTCTCAAATATTTTATGATTTTGTACCGAATGTGAATGAGGTTTTATTCCTCTCATTTCTAGCTTGATGTTGCTGGAAAATAGAAAAGCTACTACTTATGTATTTAACTCTATCCAGCTACCTTACCAATTTTTTTATTAGTTTTCCTTTTTTTCTTTACCTGATAATATCTGTAAGTAAAGATAATTCTGTCTCTCATTTTAATATTTGTAAAACCTATTTTGTTCCTTTGTCTGTCACATGGGAAAGAACCTCAGTATTCTGGTTTTTTTTTTAAGATTTATTATTTATTTGAAAGACAGTTATGAGAGAGGGAAAGCCAGAGTGAGAGATCTTCCATCTACTGATTCACTCCCCAGAGGCAGCTGCAGCCGGAGCTGGGCCAGGCTGAAGCCAGGAGCCAGGTGCTTCTTCTTCCAGGTTTCCCACATAGGTGGCCGGGTCCCAAGCAAGTGGGCCACCTTCTGCTGCTTTTCCCAGGCCACAGCAGGGAGTTGGATCAGAAGTGGAGCAAATTGAGCACTTGAACCCGTGCCCATGTGGGATGCCGGTCAAGAGGGAAACCCTGCCTTCTCTGGCTTTTAGGAACATACTTTCTTGACATTCTGTTCTTTCCATACACTGTTGGATTCAATGTGCTGGAAGTGCTGTTAGCATTTTTACCTATATCATGCATGAAATTGGTTTCTAAGTGATGTTACATTTATCATGTTTGAATTACACTAATTTTAAAAAATGAACTGATTATGCATGACTTTTTAAATATGAAGTAATTTGAATAACAGTTGCTAATCCCTGATGATCTGTTTTGTGAAAGTAAGATTGACCATTGTTGAAGGCCTCCCTACTCTTCAAATGTGATTTCTTTAACTCTCTCAGTGTATTCAGCTATGGGTCTGCCTGAACCTCGTATTTCTACTTGAATGAGGTCTGGAAATTTATGCTTTACAAGAAAAAAACTCCACTGTTTCTTCTGTATTTCCAAATGTACTGCCATAGAGTTCCACGTACGATTTTCAGAGGGTTCATTCCATCTTGTAATCTATGGCTAAGCCTGCCTTCTCAGTCACAGTGCTAGATGTTCATTTTTCCAGTTTTCTTAATCCAACCAATTGATATAACTAATTATTTTAGCAAATTAACTTTGGGTTTTCATTTTTCTTATTTTTTTGAAATTTTTTCTAAATAATTAAATTAAATTTAATTTTATTTTTTATTTATTTATTTTTTGACAGGCAGATTTAGACAGTGAGAGAGAGAGACAGAAAGAAAGGTCTTCCTTCCATTGGTTCACCCCCAAATGGCTGCTACGGCCAGCGCGCTGCACCAATCCGAAGCCAGGAGCCAGGTGCTACCTCCTGATCTCCCATGCGGGTGCAGGGCCCAAGCACCTGGGCCATCCTCCACTGCCTTCCTGGGCCACAGCAGAGAGCTGGACTGGAAGAGGGGCAACTGGGACAGAATCCGGCGCCCTGACCCGGTGTGCGTGTGCCGCAGGCGAAGGATTAGCCTAGTGAGCCATGGCACCGGCCAAATTTAATTTTTATTCTTTTATGTTCTCCTGGTTAATTTTATTGTTCGTTTTGTTTCTTTCCTGAAGTTACACATTTAATATCCTTAGTTTTTTCTCAGTAATGTAAGGCTCATAATTTATCTCTGAGATCTTACCTGTAGCTATCGGTTTCAATATAAATGACTTCCTTTTATCAATGTTAAGATGTTGTGTTCTTAGTTTCATTTTTTTCTTTCACATGGTGGTTTTTATTAATGTTTATTTTATTCTCAAGTGATTAAGTTTGCAGAGAGTAATATTCCAGTTGCTGGGATTTCATTTTATTAAATTATGGTCAGAGAATATAATTTATACAATGTCTATCTCCGTTTGGGAAAATTACTAAGTTATTTGTATTTGTGGCCGCGTCCAGGACAGCTCCTGTGAGTGGCTCCTGGATGCACAAGAGATGCGGACCATCCACTCATTCGTCAGTTTCGTGTAGGGAATCAACACCTGTTCTGACTTGCAGTTGGCATCACCTGCGCTGTCTGTTTTGTCTCAGCCTCATTTGCCTGCTTGCTGTACCAAGTTCTGAAACAAAGCTGCCCCTCATGGCTTTTCTCTGGAGATCCCTGATGCTTCCAGACCTTCAGGCCGGCCTCTGCCTGTGCTCTTCTTTGCTGGTCATGGGGTTATAATCTTGCCATCTTCTTGTCGGCGTCGTAAAGCTTGCGTAGGGTCCCCACCTGCTGCGCTTACCTTGCTTTTGGCCACGAGTTCATGTTCTCCTGCTGTCATCTTGGCACCTCGCCCTCATACTTCCCTTCCATCCTTGGCTGACCCTTTGCCATTGCTGTCATTTTCCCAGTGTGATGAGTATGTCTCTTATATATATAAGTACGTAAGAAGAAACTGAAAAGTCACTAGCCGCCACTGTTTCTTCCCTTTCCTCCTTGTCTTAACACTTTTCCTCTAACGTCTCCTCCATGGAGAGAAGCAAGACCTTCAATCACCTCCTCAGATGACAGGAAGTCTCACAGGCTCGCCCTCGAGAACAGGTCACACTCAGACGTGCAATTCTGGGATCCCGTTCCTTTTCCTCGGAAGTCTGTAAGCGTTGCCCCACTGTCTTGTAGTATCTAACAGTGCAGAAGAGAGATCCAGAGTTACTCTGTTCTCCTGACTTTCAGCACGGGCTTCCTGGCTGCTTGTCTGTAAGAGATGCTCACTCGCTCATTTGCTCGCTATCATGTTTGTGTGTGTGTGTGTGTGTGTGTCTGTCTGTCTGTCTGTCTGTCTTTATGGAGTTCAGGAAATTCTCAAGACTCTATCTGGATATATGCCTTCTAGAAACTCATCTCATGGGGCCAGTGTGTGGTGCAGCGACTAAAGCTGCTGCCTGCAGAGCTGGCATCCCATATGGGTGCCAGTTTGAGTCCCAGCTGCTCCACTTCAATCCAGCTTGCTGCTAATGGCCTGGCAAAAGCAGCAACAGATGCCCCAAGTGCTTAGGCCACTGCACCCACATGGGAGACCTGGAAGAAGCACCTGGCTTCAACCTGGCCCAGCCCTGCCTTTCAAATAAATAAATAAATCTTTATTTACAAAAAGAAAGAAAAAGCAAAGAAACTCATCTCACTGGAATTCAGCATTTTCAATCTGAAGTCCTGCCTCCTGCTCAGCCAGATTTCCGTGCCTTTATCCTGGGCTCCCACCTTCATCATGTTCTTGCTTCCTGTGTGCCAACATGTGTATCCTGATCTTCCAACAGGTGCCCAGGTGCTGCTGCTGCTGCTGGTCCGAGGACCACACCACAGGAGCAGCTGAAAGGCTCCAGGGCTGAGCTGTTTCTGAGTCTGTCCTGGGGCTGCCAGCATAGAGGGAGTTAGGGAGGTGGTTGGACAACCTAAGGCCCAGGTGGGACACACTGTGCTCTTCCGCACGTGGTTCTGCAGAAGCGGCTGTGGTGCTGACCTCTGCAACCTCTTCCTGTCCCTGTGTGCTCTGGCCCTGCTTCCAGAAAGGACCCATTTCCTAGAGTACCTCAAAAGGTCTGTCAACAAAGCTCTGGCTTCCTTATCAGACCCTTGGCTATTGCAAAGATGGCACCAGCATGGTTCTTGGGAGTCTACAGGCGTTGTCCAAATGCCAGTCCTCCTCACCCAGAGCCAGGAACCAGGACACATAGGTCAGTAGTCTCATTCTTGGCCACAGTCAGGTCAACTGCACCTTATCTGGAATGGAACTCTTACCTGTGCTCCCTTTGTGTAGACAGAGCAAGCCTGGTCCCTGTTATCTGGGAGGAGAAGAGAGGGGAGGAAACTTTTAGAAGAAAACCCACCGGAAGTGCTCTTTCAAGCCAGGACTCTCTCCCTCTTCCTCTCTCTGTCGCTGTCCCTGTCTCTATCCTCCTCCCTCCCCTACTTTTTTTTAAATTTCCTTGTGTATATTCTACTAGAATGGCAAAGCACTTTCTACATAAAACATTATCATTTTCCCATTACTTCAAAGCAATCCAATAAATGACTTTACAGTAAAAGGGCCTGAATGAACTCATTCTTGATGGCCAACTGTGCACCAGATAGCATCCTGGGCGCTGAACATCCCAGCTGTTAAAGACACAGGCCCCCTTCTCAACACTGGACTCTCACCCTCACAATCTCAGCCGACTCTGCTGTGGCCCTTAGGCCAGCTCCTACTCTTACAACCAACTGACAGATGCAGAAGCTGAGTCACAGAGAATCAAGCGTCTTGCTCAGCATCTGTTGTTTGGGTGATAAGAGGCAACACCAGAATCCAGCACAGTCCCATCAACGACACCGTCTACTGTACGTTGCTTCAGAATTCAGCAGGAAGTCCAGATGATTTTTCCAGGACCCCACTTTGTAGGAGCTGTGTCCAGGCTTCCGGGTGTTCTCCCTCCCAATGCCGTCCCTGTGACCTCAACCTCCCCTACCTCCGCACCTGCCCAGAGAATGTTGAGTCCATGGCTCTACTGCGAGCTCCTTCAGAGCAATGGCTCACTAGTGAGGGTGAGATCATCTCCGTGGCTGTCTCCGCTGACAACGCCAGCTCTTCTCTGGAAGTGTGTCCTCAGCTGGACACACAGCCTGGCCTCTGGGGCGTGTGACTGTGCGAAGGTCATGTGCATGAGAGGCCACATCCACCCAGGACTCTGCAGCCTACCTGGCGCAGACTTGCCTTTCTCTTTTCTGATGCCCAGTCCTGAAGCCAGCGCAGGGGAGGACAATGAAGGGGCACAAGAGGCTGCTTTGTCATGCATTGCCCTCCCAGGTAGTACCCCCGGGTGACCCACCCAGAGTTGCACTCTAAAGTTGAAAGCAGTCTGCTCTGGTGAGGGGCACCTGCTTCATCGGTGCTCTTAGTGGCGGCAACCCCATCCAGTCTCGTGTCTCAGCTGTGACAACAGGGCCAGCAGGCAGAAGGTGGGCCACAGGGGGGCTGTCGCTCTTATTCTTCCCAAGCCGGCAGTGTCGTTTTGCTTCCAGCCCCCCACCCCCATGCCCGCACAGTCCCCATGGCCTGGGGTGTCTTCCCTAGATGCTTGCTACGTGCTTATACTCCACCTCCTCCCTCAAGTCTCCAGCTCCTCATGGCCATCCTGCTCCTTCCTGCCCCCTGTGGTAGGCTCGCACTCCCCGTCTGCCCTATGTTGCATCTCGGTGCTCTCGGAGGACATGCCCACGTTAGGCCACAGCGAGTAGTGAAGCCGAACTAGAACCCAAGTCTCTTCTGCCCTGCCTGTACTTTCCTCGGCTACCTTGGCACAGGGCTCACTCTTTCCCTCTGCCAGAGACCCAGGCATGCCTGTCTTCTGCTCAGCAGCCTGGATAACATCTTGTTCTGGGTGAAGCTGGTGTGGTTTTCTTCCAGATGGAGTTGAGGGTACATCCGTGGTGTTGGAGTGCAGGAGTTGGGGTGTGGGAGCTGCCCCACCTCCACTGAGGCATCTGCCTGTCTCTCTCCAGTTCTGGCAGGATGGCCGCTTGGTGGAAGTGGTGGTGGATGACGGCCTGCCTGTTGTGGACAACGCCTACCTCTTCGTGCGTCCTCGCCAAGGCAACCAAGAGTTCTGGCCCTGCCTGCTGGAGAAAGCCTATGCCAAGTAAGTATGGCACCCTCAGCCCAGACTTCCCACGCCGACCCTGCTGGCCAGCATCTCAACCTGCCAGGCACTCTCGGCCAGTTGGCCCTGCAGCTCCCCACGGCTCTCCCGAATGTAAGCAGTGCCCCCTCGTGGCGTCAAAGCCTTTGCCACCTGGCTGAGCATCCTCTGTGAACAGTTACCACCTCGAGGGTCAGCACTGGGGCCACTGAGAGAGGCCAGAGGCACTGAAGAAAGGGGCAGCACTGCAGTGACCAGATAGAGATGCAGAGACAATGTTACTGGTGTAGGTAGCACCCACATGAACACCTGAACCCTACCTGCTCAGTTGTCCTCCTGCTTAGGGAGTGTGGGCATGAATTGGCCAAGTCTGTTGAATATAGGGGAGAGAAAAGCTTATGTGGGGATTTTTTTAAACCCCCTCCCCCAAGGTTGGAACATCGAGAGGAAAATGGGGATGATGGCCAGGTTGGCCGCACATCCACCCGCCCAGATAATCTGCAGAGTGCATCTGCTGCACTGCCCCCTGCTGGCCACCCCGGCCATGGATCCCAGCACTGCCCCCTGCTGGCCACCCCTGCCCTAGATCCCAGCACTGCCCCCTGCTGGCTGGCCCTGCCCTGGATCTCTTCACTCCTCCCTCTTCTCCACCATGGTTGGGCCCCCGCTGCCCACAAATCAGGCTGAAGCAGGGCACAAGGACCAGGCTCTCAGAATTCCCCCCTTCAGGTGGCAAGGGATGGTGACAGCAAGACAAGCACAGCTCTCTCTGCTGTGCTTGCTGTCAGCCACAGGGGCTAAGAGTAGTCACCTGGCTCCCAAAGCGCCAGCAGGACAGAACTCATGTTTATACAGCGGAGGGAGTGAGATCTCCTTGTCCACAAGCCAGCTACCTCCACGATGGGTGTTATGGGAACTGTGGATAGACAGAAGGCTCCAAAGGACACAGGCAGGGAGCTAGTGGACCATGGAGGGTGGAGGCAGAGAGAGAAAGAGATTTCCCATGTACTGGTTCACTCCCCAAATGCGTGTGTATGTGTATGAGTGATTGAGGCTGAATGGTAGCTGAAGCCAGGAGCTGAGAACTCAGCCCTAACCTCCCACATGGGTGGCAGGAAGCCAATTACTTCAGTCATCACCCCACGTCAGGGTGTGCATAGCTGGAAGCTGGGTGTGGATCCCTGTACTCTGATGTGGAACTCGTGTACCTAAAGTGCTAGGCTAAATGCCTACTGCAGCACTATGGATTGAGGACCAGGAACCAGAATCCAGGAGCATCAAGGAAGTGGAGCAGTGAGACCCAGCAGGGCATAAGCATGGCCAACCAGAGGCTCTGCTGTTGGCTGAGTCAGTGCTCCTGCAATCAGAGCCTAGTGCCGGCCATAACCTGAGTCAGAAGGAAGGAGAGACAGGACGCTAAGGTCTGCAACCAGCCCTAAAACAAGTTGGTAGAAATCTGTCATGTGGTACTTGCTGTGGCCACAACCCTTTGTCCTGTGCACCCTGGCTTTCTTTAATAAAACACTTCCTAGGGCTGCTGCTGTGGTGTAGCAGGTAAAGCTACCGCTCATGACACACCAGCATCCCATGTGGGCTCTGGTTCATGTCCCAACTGCTCCTGTTCTGATCCAGCTGCCTGTTAGTGGCCTGGGAAAAGCAGAGGAAGATGGCTCACATGTGTGAGCCCCTGCCACCCACGTGGGAGCTCCTGGCTTTAGTCTGACTCCGCCCTGACTGTGGCGGCCATCTGGGGAGCGAATCAGCAGATGGAAGATCTCTCTGTCTCTCCCTCTCTGTGTGTAATTTTTACCTTCAAACAAATACGTGAATCTGAAAAATAAAAATCAAAAGGTGGCAGGGCTGGTGACTGGGAGTCCTTGGAGGGCAGAACATACACCCTGCCTGGTGTCTGGCACACAGTCAGAGATTAACACTGCCACCCATCAGAGCAGATGCTCACTGTAATAGCATCCAGTATTGGTGTGCATGATGCTGAGCAAACCCCATGAGGCCGAGCAGCTCACCCAGGTCCCACGGCTAAGCCTGTGGCGAGGCTGGGGCTCGACCCCTGGCCTGTGACTCCAGCACCTGTACTGCCCACCTCCACACAACGCTGTGCTCGTGGGACTGTCTAGTTCCGGAAGGCCAAGGAAGCGAGGCAGGGAGGAAAGTTCTGGTCCCCGCACGGGCAGCAGACTGCTGGAGTCCCAGCTGGATGAGTGGCAGGGGTGGCTGTGCTCCTAGTGGATCGGTAGTTCCTTGCCTGGGAAACGTGCAGTCAGTGCAGCCCCTCCCTCCCCGGAGACGGTCAGAGCGGCAAAAGCAGGCCCCTGTGTAATCCAACTTCCTCCTCCCAGGCTACGTGGATCCTATTCCCACCTGCACTACGGCTACCTCTCTGATGCCCTGGAGGACCTCATGGGAGGATTAGTCACCAACATCAACCTTCACTCTTCCCCTTCTGAGCTGGTGAGGGCAGTGAAGATGGCCACCAGGGCAGGCTCCCTGATGACCTGCGCCACGCCAGAGGGGGTGAGTTGGCTGCAAAGCCAGGACCTGCTGCTTCCTTGCAACCAGGAGCAGTAGATTCCCAGGTGACCGTGGAGCCCTGGGCTCTCTGATTCTTGCTGGCCCCAATGGGAGGGTAAGAGGCGCACCTCTGCATTATCTGAGTCTGTCTGATCGCCTGGCTCCCTGTGCACGGGGACCGTTCTCACACTCTTTAAACATGTGGGCCTTGATTCACGTGATCCTGATCCCAAATGCCACTGGAAATCCAGGATGCACTCAGAACCCAGTTACAGCACAAGGAGGGAGATTCCTGGCCCCTGTAAATGGCCCAGCAGGCACACTGTGCAGTGTCTCCCTGATGGCCAGTGGTAGGCCTAGCAAGCAGCGCAGGGTCTCAGGTCTCTGTGGGGTCCCTTCAGCCATGGGTGGTCTCCTGGGACTGGACCTACCTGGAACCTCCACACCCAAGGGCCTTCCTACTCCACCTCTCGAGAAGAGAATTCTAGGCACCGACACCTTCCCCAGTGAGCTGGGGGGACCCAGCTGGCTCTGCCCCTCTCTGAATTGAGGGCTTCCATGTCTGTGAGAAATTTACCTTGCTTTCTCCCCTGCAGCCAACAGGTCATGCCCCGGTGATGGAGAACGGACTGGTGGCTGAGCATGCCTACACGGTGACCGGGGCTGAGCAGGTAAGGCCGGCCACAGGCCTGGTGTCTCTGCACTGGGCTCGGCTCAGTGTTCTTTTCCCACTACCCGGGAGCAAGCACAAAGGCCCCCAGCAAAGCTGCCAAGAGCCTTTATCACGTGCACTCCCGTGGTACCCACCACAGCCAGCCCTGGGTCCCCTGTCTGTCCAGAGTTCCTGGCACCCACGCCCCACCCGCCCGAGGAACGTACCTGAGACACACTGTCCTTGAGCTGACTCAGGTAAGGATGTCAGCGTGGCTGCAAGATTCAACCCCAGAGAGGAGGAGCTGACTGCCCCACTAGTGGACTCTGGAGGGGAGTTTGCCCTGAAAGGGGTTTCTTTGTAATGTACAAGCCGAACCACTATGGTGAAGCCCACTCCAAATAACAGGCGCTTAAACAAGATAGAGGTCACAGCTCTCTCATGGGCACAGGCGATCCAGGGCTCCTGGGTGGCTCTGCCTTCCTCAGCTCAGAGCTGCCATCTGGGAGTCCAAAACCAGCTCCTCCCAAACCCCTTCTCTCCCAAGTGCGGGAGAAAGAGGCCAGGGCACCCTCATTCATCCGTGTCGGGGGCACGGAACATTTCCTCTCACTGCCCACGAGTCTGGCCGTAGTCCCATGGCCCCACCAAGGCCAGGATGTTCTAGCTGGACCACCATGTGCCCAGATAAACCTCTGTCTCTGTGCAAAAGAAGGAGGACATTGCTGGAGGGCACCCTTGGCCCTGGAAGGGAGAACTGACTTGAAACAGACATAAGTCTAAGGAGGTCGGTGGGTGGAGTCGGGCCTGGAAGACCCTGCTGAAGTCCAGCCTCCTCCATCCACTAATGCAGAGGCTGAGGCCTGCCCGGAGAGATGTCTCTCACTGGGATCCAGAGACAGCACCTGTGACACGGCTGGTGCAGCCGCTGCAGCTCCTCACTTCTCATCTCAACGTCCCTATGAGGCTTTCCTGCTAACGCCGCCCATCTCTATTCTTCTAGCACTCTTTACATCTAATGATAATTTGTAAGCAGAGAGAGGCAGGGTCTAACCCCCAGGACACATTTCCCACAGGAGTATGGAACAAGGAATGTAGAGTGTCAGGTTGTATCTGTCGCTTTCCCATGCTTGCACCACCTCCCTCTGCATCAGTCTCTCTCCCCTGGCCAATGACCTGAGGCCAGTTGCTCCATTGGTGGAGAATGTCCCAATTCCTAAAATGGGACAATATCTCCTGTCTCCCTAGTGCCCTCTCTGGGGTAGGGGACTACTGTCTCCCACTAGGCATCTAATCTATACTTGTTGGATCAATGGATGGGAGCACTGGCATGAATGAATGGGTGCATTGCCCTTGGCTGTGAAGGGGACCCTGCTGACTGACCATCCCAGAACGTATGTGAGGAGCTCAAATGTTGTTTCCTGCCAGTGAGGAAGAGCTTCCCCTGATACACACAGCCCAGAAGAGACCCTGGTCGTGACGTCACCTGATTCTCTGCTTCTGAACTGTGCACCAGGGCCTTCTCTGAGGTCTCCTTGGTGTCAGGCAATGCCATCATCACCACTGGCCACATATGGACACGCCTGTCCCCGCAGCTCCCCTGTCCCAGACATGGCCACGTCTTGGGACAGAGAATAGACTTTATGTCGTGTGCCAGTTTTGCTCAGTTTTCAGCCCTGCCTGGATTACCAGGTTCACCAGATTATGGCTCTGCCTCAAAACTGGCGAAATAGAGCTGTGATCAATGGGAAATACCTGTGTTGGGCTGGGACCAAGGAAGTCGTGGTCCCCACACTGTCTACTTGCCACCCTTGGAGAAAACACTTTATAAACATTGAGACAGCCTTTCTGTCTCCTCTGAATACAGGGGAGATGGGCTTGTGTAGCCAGACGTCTCACTGGAGTGTGAGTGCCTGCAGGGGGTGGCTAGAGGTGGGCAGGGGTGGCTGTGACTGCCGGGCCACAGAGCAGCAATGAAAATGCCTCAGCTGGTGGGGGCCGCTGCCGATCTCATTTACAGCCCGTATGCTTCGCGACACGCAGTGACTTGCTTTTAGGACACCCTGAGCGATCTGATGAGCACACCTCTGCTGTGACAAGAGGTGATCAAGACCGCATGTCCCACGTGTTCCATTCCCAGCAGCTGCCGTTCCCCAGCGTGTGCTCTGAGGATGGACAGGCTGGCTGTGTCCTCTGTAGAAACAGGTTTCCAAGGACACTGGACAAGTGTAGATTGCATAGCCCCTTCTTGGAAATTCATGGAGTGTGTTAGCTTCTAAAAGGTTCTGAGAGAGTCTGCATTAACCACACAGGGACTGCTTGGATTTCTCTCTAGGAATAATTGTTAGTGGTCAGCGGAAACTATATTCAAGAGAATGTATCTGAGGAACCGCTAGTCTAGGTTTAGATAACTTGGGCTGCCTCTTGGCCTTTTCTGAGAGCTGCCTGGGGATAAGAGTATGGTCAGTAGCCAGGGAAGAAGCACATGAGCCAGCCCATTCTCATCCACAGCAAAGGCCTTGGCCTTGAGGGTGACCCCGGTGCTCCCTGGCCAAGGCCCACATGCTTCTCAGTAGGGTACCATCATGAAGGCATGACATAGTCCTACAAGGGCTGAGAGCGAGGAGGTCGGAGAGCTGACCCACCAGTGCTGAGATTAAATGAGCCTGTGAATGAATTGTGCTTTGTAATCTGCTCATCCTTCCTCCAGGCGGGTCACAGCCAGGAAGATAAATGAAGCTGGCATTCTTTCTTATGCACCTAACTCAGTCAGCAACTCCCCTGGGCGAGGGGGTGAGTGTTATCTGCATTCCTCATTGAGCCCTGGCCTCAGCCCCTTTGAGTCTCTGGCTGATTTTCTTCCCCATGCTAACTGAGCCCCCTCACCATCCACTGTGCACAGAGGGTGGCTGTAAAACTCTTTGGGACACCGGGGGCAACTGTTTCTCATGTCCCTGTCCCAGGGCTCCATCAGATGCTGGTAGTTAATAATTAACTCTGTGCAAGGCTCAGAGTGCCTGGAGGGGCACAGAGAGGGGTGAGAAGCCTGGGTTTGTGCCACTTAGAGCCAGAGCACCACAATGGACAAGCTCTGGAGCGCTTAAGCGACCGCTCCTTTATGGCAATGACCTATTGTTCATCCAAGAGCCTAGCCCAGTGGCTCCAGTGTCATATTCAAGGTCGAGGTCACAGGCATACCCAGGAATGGATCTTCACCCATATGCAATTCCAGCATTAAGAGCCCAGAGTTGGGGAACAGACAACTGGAATCACAGCTCTGCCCCTGCCACTTGCCCTGTGTCCTTGGGAAAGTGCCTAAGCTCTGATGCACATTGCCAGCTCTGCAAGGGAGGAACAAAGGACCTAACACACTAGTGGGTGGCTGGCTTGGAGCCCTGCTTCCCCACAGGGGTTCTCTTCCACATTGATTGTGGTTTTCTGTCTCCCCTGCCTTAGAATCAGCAGGCAAGCTCGGCCCTTCTCTCTCCCCTGCAGGTCTCTGTTGCTCAGACAACATTGACACAAAGCAGTATCACGGCTGTGACTCAGTGGCATTTTAATGCCCTTGCCGGGCTGAGGGCTGCTGGCTCCTGGGACGTGGGCTCAAGGGCCTGCCCTCGTTTGCTTGTAGCTTTCCCGTGTGTGGGTAGAATGGAACAAAGGGGCAACCCTGGCCTCTGCAGTGAGTGATGATGAGCTTCCCAGGGGCAGGTAGCAGGGAGAAAAGTTTAGGTCATCGTGGGCCACCTGCTCACAGACAGAGACATCTGGTTAGTGCTGGGATGCAGGATGAGGAGGGCTAGCCTTGGGCTATAGCTGTCGGGCTATCCCACTCTTAATCATATCAGCCTCTTCTACCTTCCCATCTCACTCCAGTGCCATGGAAATGGTGCCATAGCTCCTAATGGGCTGGGAGCCAGGAAACAGGCTGTGTCTATGGAATAGAGATGCTGCCTGTGACAGGGCTTGGCAGGCCCTGGGAACCCATAAAGGTCTCTCCTCTGCAGCCTGAAGCAACATCGCTGCCATTTATCTGCTATTGCCTCTCAGCTCGCCCAGGGTCTTGGATGCAGTCATAGGGGTGCTGAAGTGGCACCTGCCCTTGCGAAGGGCCAACAGAGACAGGGGAAAGTTTCTCCCCTCTCTCATCCCAACACCACGCAGGCATCAGAGACATGGTGGTTTGTTTGCTTCCATTTTTCTTGCTCTGGCTGCAGCCAGCTGAGGTCTGAGGTTAAATTCATCCTTGCTGGTAAAAAGCAGCTGTGCTCGGCTTCCTCTGCTCTGATTGCACTGGAGAGCCCTGACCGCTTGCTTCTCTGTTCTTTGCAGATCCAGTACAGGGGAAGACAGGAAGGACTCATTCGCCTGTGGAACCCCTGGGGCAAGACGGAGTGGAAAGGGCGCTGGAGTGATGGGTATGGCTTCTGCAAACTTCTCCCCATTCTTCCCTGAGAGGCCAGTGTGGAGGGGGCACCCTGCCTACGTGGGCACATCTCTCTTGCTGACTGTGGGTTTTACCACAGACCTGTCTGGTTCACACCTGGTGTGGCTGTCACTCTAACTCAAGCTCCCATGGTGCCATTCACTGAGTGCCTATTAGACACCTATTGTGTTCTCTCTATTCAGTGCCCTGAGTTGAGGGGACAGGTGCTGTGGGATATATACAGTTGACAAAAGCCAGTGTCTCTCCTCCAGTTGGCCACGGTCTGGAGCTATGAACCCACATACCTAGAATTAGCACAGAGGGCTGGAGGCAGTGCAGGAGCCAAGCCCACATTTGGCCAGAGAGATGGAGAAAAGGAACGTCATCTTTTGATGGGATCCCATGGGATTCTGGTTTGGAGGAGGCTGCATCATCAAGATGGAGAAGGCTTCCTATGTAGGGGGAGGTGGGGAAACGGAGGCAGGGGTCTGGACGACCTTCTGCTGAGTGGACTCCGATCCTCAGTCCTGCCTGCTGACCTGGACTGCCGCTGTCCTGGGTTCTGGAATAGTGCCTTGCTCACTGTGGGAGTGGATGCTCTCAGTGCCCTTAAGTAGGCCCCAGCGGGGGCCAGCAGAGTGGTCCCAGCGTTCCCCCAAGAGCCAGGCTGGCCCTTCACCATTGCCATGGGGGTTGACTCCTGGTCCCCCACCTGCTTGCTGACCGAGAAGGAGAAGTGGTCCCGGGAAAGACAGAGGGGCAGCACCAGGCTACTTATTCTTCCCAGCATTCCATGGGGCCCAACCCCATGGTGTGGCTCTGCAGGTCTGTGTAGACCAATAGAAAGAGCCACGGTTCAGTGGCCACCAGCAGCATTGCTGGGGAGGGGAACGTGATTGAAAAGGAAATGAAATGCATCCAAAACAATAGGAGGACTGGGCCCAGCAGGAGAGAAAATCAATACAGTGAGGACAGTGAGTTCCAGAAGGAGACGCAGAGCCAACCAGGGCTCCAGGCCCAGGTCCAGGCTGCCCAGACTCTGGCTGGCCTGATGCTCTCAGATAAGCTGTGCAGTGGTCGCTGATTCCAGGTGAGCCCGAGCAGCTGGTGTGTGCCTGGCACATGTGGGCGCTCTGCACGTGTGAGATGAATGCAGGACTGGGTTGAGGGAGAAAGAAGCGAAGGGAAGCAAAGCAGAGTGATGGGTACAGTAGCCCTGGCTGTGGCCTCAGGTGCCCCTGAAGAGTAGATCCAGGCTCCTGCCCATCCCTGCCCTGAGAAGTAGAATGAACTTGTAAACTCCAAACTAAGGCAGCTTGGTCACCCCTCTTCCCTCTGATCCTTCTTTCCTTCCCCTTCCCTAGGGAAATCATAACAGCCTCTATCCTTGTCCAGTTCTCATTCCCATTCCTTACCCCAAGCCGCCCAGTACAGCCTGAGGTTGAATTCCTGATGTGGTGTTGGCTGGGGGGCAGGAATGGAGAGAGGACGAAAAGTAGTGACATTCCCTGGGGGAGAGGGGAGGAGGCACAAACCCACCTGAGCTGATGGTTCACTCATGTCTCCAACTAAGCATCAAGTCCTTTGTGAACCTAGCAGAGGCACTAGGGAGTGGGCAAGGAGAATGCTGGGTTTCCCTGGGTGGGAGGGGACGTGCAGGCCAGGACACAGCCAGGCTAGCCTGATGAAGAGGAAGGTAAGAGAAGGAGTATGGGGAGCTGGGCTTGGGGTGCCCTATGCCTGCATGGGAAATTGGATTTGTACCCTACAGGAGTGGGCATTGATGGGGGGGCTTCTGAGCGGGGGAGATGTGTGTGCAGGCCAGGGCTTGGACGATGGATGCAGGAGTGGCAGCAGCACCAAGTCTGTAGGTCACTGCCTGGTTGAGTGGCGAGGGACACCCACTTCCACTAGAAGCCAGGCTGGAAGGCAGCCACGGGGCCGTCAAATCACTGTCTGCACTGTCTGCAGGTGGGCGATTTCGTCCCTGCTTTTTAGGAGTGGAGATGGATGAAGTGCCCGGATGGTCTTGTGCCAGCCGTAATTGAAATTTCACTCACACACACTTAAAGGCAAACTTGCATGAATCAATAGCATATTGATTTACACTACATTTATTTTCCCTTACACACTGCAGAAATGTAATTATCCCTTAATTATGAAATTGCCATTTTACAATAACATATCTGACTGCCTCAGCCTGCAGCCGGAAGCCGGAGTGGTGGCCCCTGCTTGTCATCCTGGTGGGGATGTGACCCGGGTTCTCCATGCAAGCCCTTTCAGGAGAAGGAGCTCATTAAATTTTTTATGCCGCTGGACTGTTGCCCGTGAGCATGACTCCACTCTGAAAAGCGGGCAGACGGAGGTGCAGCTCCTCCCTTTTGCCTGTTGAGGGTCTCCTCGTCTGCAGACCCTAGGACTAGCTTCTGGAATAGCGGGGGTATTCAGAAAGTGTCTGGAAAATGCACATTATTACACAGTTCTTTTACTTTCATTTTTCCCATGACCTTTTAGAATTATCCCTCGTACCTTGTTCCAGCATTAAGCAGAGAAGAAGGCAAACAAAATCTCACTTGCCTGCTGTGTCAAACGCACATGTTAAACACCTGGGATGAGATGGTGGCCAAGAGAGCCCACTGACCTCATGGCACTGGGAGCTCAGTGGGGGACAGCATCAAAGAAACCAGCAGCAGGGTGCATTTTGCCAAGATAGGAGTGGTGCAGTGGGCTATGGGAGCTCAAAGGCACCGTACCAACCCTGTGTAGGGAGCATGTAGGTGGCACAGGGCCAAGAAAGTCATCCTAGGGGAAGTGTCCTCTAAGAGGAAAGATGAGGAAGAGACAATGGGCTCCACAGCTGAGAGAAGGAACGTTCCAGGTGGAGGAAGCATCATGGTGAAAGCCGAGATGGTGGGAAAGGAGGGATTTCTAAGGAAATGAATTCAGCCATTATCACTGGAGTACAGAATCCAGGGTGGGAAGAGGAGAGGAAGTGGGAGATGGTCCAGGGAGACCTGGAAGGTAGGAAGAAACCAAGGCTCTCCTTCAGGAGCTGGAATGTACCCTGAGAGCAGGGGAATGACATCCCATGACTAAACTTTAGAAAGATCCTGTTGCTGTCGGTGCAAGGAGTGGATAAGAAAGTGGCCAAGACTGAGTTCAGGGAGGCCAGTCGGAAGTCCAGCAGGGAGATGAGCGTAGTCTGAACTAGGGTAACCCCAGGAGGGCTGGAAATTAGTGGATGGCTTTGAGAGCAGTTGAGGAGGTGGAATCAACCAGTGACTAACGTGTGGTGACTGTCTGGACGTGGGAGACAGGAGTGAGAGTTACCCCCTGCTACTCCCACTCAGGCAGTAGGAGGAGGAAGTGGATGAGTGTGGTCTGAGACAAGTGTCTTGAAGTATCTACAGAGAAGTAGGGCAGACTGTAGAGCCATCCAGAGTTCACCGGTGAGGATCAGGCTGGGGACAGGTGTTTGGAAGTCATCAGCATACAGGGAACGACTGACTCCTGTCCCCAGGTAGATGACACTCTCCACCTGCTCCCCGACTAGTGGTGGCCTGTGCGAAGCACCCTGCTGGGCAACACCTGGATGAGATCAAACGCTCTGCATAGGTCAAACTAATGATTGTCTCTCTATGCTCAGGTCTCAAGAGTGGCAGGAAATCCATAATCAGTGGAAAAGCCAGCTACATGAGGACAAAGAAGATGGCGAGTTTTGGTATTTACCCTTCTTTACTACATAAAAATCCCTGCTTTAGAAGGATGGACAGTACCTACAAACACACAATTTTGGATGGAGATTTCCATGTCCTTTCCTTGTGTGTGAAGGTTATTTTGGGTATGAAATACTGTACCTCCAGGGACATTTTAATGGTCAAAAGGAATATTGGTACCAAAGGTTTCCTAGCAACTAGGAGGCATGGTTGTCACACCTCTGTCTACTGTGCCAACGTGTTACCACCCTGGCACTCTGCAGTCTCCCTGGTGTGATATGCCAAACAGCAGCAGGAGGCCACTGCCCAGCTCTGGCTCTGAGTACAGGGGTAGACATCAGCATCACCACCCAGAAGTCAGGCAGGGATGGACGGTCTAAAACCACATTCTTGGCCAGCGGCTCATTTCTTTACTTAGAGGATAAGATGGAAATTTTTTTAATAAATCTTTTTAAAAGATTTATTCATTTATTTGAAAGGCAGACAGGGAGAGAGAGAAAGGGAGAGAGGGAGGGTGCGGGAGAGGGAGCAGGAGCTGGAGAGGGAGAGGGAGAGGGAACGGGAGCGGGAGCTGGAGAGGGAGAGGGAGAGGGAGAGGGAGAGGTCTTCCATCTGCTCCTTCACTTCCTAGATGGCCACAATGGCCGGAGCTGCATTAATCCAAAGCCAGGAGCCAGGAGCTGCTTCTGGGTCTCCCACATGGATACAGGGACCCAAGGATTTGGGCCATCTTCCACTACTTTCCCAGGCCATAGCAGAGAACTGTATTGGAAATGGAGTAGCCAGAACGCAAACCAGTGCCCATATGGGATTCCGGCACTGCAGGCAGAAGCTTAGCCTGCCATGCCACAGGGCTGGTCCCAAGATGGACATTTCTTAGAGGGCTTGTTTGGTTTATTTATTGTGAATATGTGAAAAGGAGCCCGGATCTGAGTAATTAAAACTCAGAGGGACAAATGTGAGTTAGAAGGAGATATTCTCAGTATCCCTGGTGTAACCACAGAACGAGGTGGGGTTTTCAGTGTGGAATGAGCTTTATTCTGAGAAAGACCTCAACAGTGACTTTGGCAAGAGGCTCCAGAGAAAGGCAATGCTTGCAGCAGCATGTGAGGCCTGTAGCAAAGAGAACCTGGCAGTCGCTGTGGCCTGGAGAGGGCTGGGAATTGGCTCAAGGGGTTGAGGAGATGGTAGTGCCAAGAGACGTGCAGAATTGAGGGTTTGACCCTGCCCTTGTCCTGCTGGCCACTGAACAGAAGGGTTCTTGGAGGGGAGTGAGCCTGCGTCAGACTCAGGGCTTCAGGTAGGACAGAGGTAAGTCAATGGCTACTTCAGCTGGCACAGAAAAGGTACAGTAAAGGGGTGGAATCCACCCTGGGGACACACCAGTGGTCCTTTGCTGATCCTGGTGTGTATCTGTTGTTAACAGGATGTCATGTCAAGATTTCCAGGAGAACTTCACCTGCTTATATGTATGCAACCAATTTCCAATCATCCTGCACGAAGGATTTATGTCCCATGAGAGATGGTCTCCAAAGATATTGAAGAATCAAGTGACTCTAGGAAACACTGCAGGTATTCCTGGTGTTGGTGGTCATTCTGCTAGCATGGAAGCTATCAGCCCTGGCCTTGGCCTGGCTTCAGCTCTCTTTGGGCCTTGATTCTGGATAGACCATCACCCTGGAGCTGAAAGGAGGGGGATTTTACAGCCACTGCTTCTCCAAGGAAAGTGACTGCTGATGGGGAGTGGGTAGCAGAAGCTCCAGTGAGCATCCTCTGGCCCATCATGGTCTGCCTCTGTCCATATCACCTCTCCTGGGAGAGGAGCAGGCTCTCTGCTTATCGGTGAATGTTCAGGCAGTGGACAGAGCTGAGGAAAGAACACAGGACAGAAGTGAGAATCTAGATTAAACCATTATCATTGCCATGTGTTAGCTTTGAGATCCTGGGGTACATTTGACCTCTGGGTCCTCAGCACCCCAGCTGTTAGCAGTGGAACTAGAAATCCCCGTGAGCCCTCTTGAACCCACACGCACCACCCACCCACCGGCGAGAGGATGTGTGAGTCCCTGTGCCCTGTTTTGGTTGGTGAGCCCACAGAGGTAGGTCCCTTTGAGTCTATCCCTCAGCTCCTCTGAGATGAATCTTATTGCTCTTGAGTCTGGGAGAGTCACATTCCCTCACTCTATATCCTGCTCGCTGTTTGTGACATTGATACGTGAAACAGCTCCCTGTAGAGACAAATATGAGTGTGCCTATCTACCCTTCATAAAAGAAGCTGTAAATATATTTGTGTGTGTGTGCGTGTGTATGTGCATGCCTGCATAGGTGTGTGTGTTGGCACTGAGACACTTGCATTCTCTTTAATGGCTGCCTTGTGACAATGGTTTGCTTGAATGATTCCATAGTCGGGGTGATCTTTTCCACCTCCAGCTGTAGTGCTCACTGTGCTGCTCACAACCTCATCACCAGGCGGTCATTCTTAGGTGGCTAAGTTACTAATTCACCTGCCTGAGCTGCACCTGTCTGCCTGTGAGACCCAAGTCCCCTTCCACGGATGTACTGCATGTAGTTGAACTAACCAAAGTTACACATTGTGGCCATTTTTAGCAATAGCTGACAAGGGAGAGAAGAAAGGAAGCCTTGATCAAGTACCTGTTAGGTGCAGTTTAACGCCTCCCCTTACTCGAGGGGAGCAGGAAGCCCGTGGCCATGTCCTCGGCAGCTCCCCATTCCCCTGTCAGAGCTTCCCAGGTTGAGACCTGGACCCTCTGATGTGTGTTCGCTCATCTCTGTCTTATCTTCATTCCTCCATGCATTTGAATCTAATGGTGTCCACAATGGTCCTCTCTCTTGCTCTGGCTGCCGTGAGCGTGCTTGGGCAGAAGAGAGCCCTAGCCTAGCACCTGCCGTTTGCTCTTCCTCTGTCTCTATTGGTGCTTGAGTGATTGTTGCCATTTCAAGGCTCTGGTGGTTACCCCTAATGCCTTAACACCCAAGGGCTCCGTCATTCCACTTATTATTAGAAAAATAGGCCTTGACTTTACAGGTTGAGAAATGTTTTTGTCATGCTGGGACTATACTCTACCACCCTGTATTTGAGGCTTAGAAAATAAACTTGTACCCCAACAAGTAACTGTAAAGACCAGACCCAGGCCTTAGGTCTCCAAATCCAGAGCTTATAATCCAACCCCACAGGAATCTTGAACTTGATGATCGACCCAACTGGGAGCCCCAGGAGTGGAGCTGAGATCAGTAACATCTCTTTCCCATATAGGAGGACCTCAGAGGGACACTCACTATCTGTTTTCTGTGCAAGAGGACATGGGAGGCAGCAATGTCATCGTGTCCCTCACCGTCAGGCCACAAAGTTTGAAGGCAGAAGATGACCACTTTCCTCCACACTTCCAGGTCTTCAAGGTAAGACAGCCTGCTGCAGGGCTTTCACTGGGGACATTTCTCCCAACTGGGGAGAGCCTCTGCCAGGCTGGGAGATTTGAATGCATCACATCATGGAAATTAAGCTCACCGTGGCCATCATATTCATCTGGTCCAACTCTACATTTGCAAGATAACCTAGGAGCTGAGGGAGATTAGATGTTCCCGTGTTGATGATGGGACTCACACCTTCCTGGGCCACTTGCATCACTTCCTGTTTTGCAGAAGCTAATACCTGTTGCTCAGAAAGGAGTCTGGTCCAAGCCCGGTTACTGCAGCACTGCAGATTCCTGGGCCCACCGTAGGCCTCGTGAAGCAGAATCTCCAAGGACAGAGCGTGAAAATCTGCACTCTCAAGAGTTCCCTGGGGCTGGTTATGCTCAGTAAAGTTTGAGAATCATTGACTTCTCTAATCATTGATTAGCAAATCCTGGACATAAATGAAAAGGGTGCATTTTTCTCTTATGTGTCGACCAAAATGCAGCCATAGCTGGGATGTGGCCTGTGAGCAGGTGTTTGGCCATTTGCCCAAGTCCAGGTCTTTCTCTCTTTGTGGACCCCCAACCAACTTCTTAGCTGCAGAGGTGCCGTCTGCCCCTCAGCACGCCAGCACATACAGCGTGTGAGTAGAAGACACAGGAATCTGCTTTGTACAACATCATTTAAAAGGGGAAAAAGCTGCAAAATGAAATTTGATGCCTCTGCTTCCTCCTTCTGCCCCAAACAATTCAGCACACCCAAAGGAAGGGGAATTGGTTCTCAAGTCATTCTCTGCACTAATGTGGGTCATTTAAAAGCTGCCACCACCAAACGAAGGATTTCCTCTACTCATGTTGAAGAAAGTAAGGCCCAGGGAGGAGATGACATAGAGTTCATAGCAGAGCTGGGGGTGGAGCCCAGATGTCCACCATGCCTTTGTCCAGCACTCCAGTTGCCGTTGTGAGTGCCAGGGATGCCTGAGTCCCATCACCAGACCAGACTACTGATGACAGCATCTGGGAATGACTTCAATCTTGCTCATTGGGAGTAAGGCAGAATTTGGGCCCCAGCTCATTTAGGGGCAGGCAGGATCCCTGGGTACTCTGCTCCTGGCTGAACCGTTGGTTGCACTGATGAGAAGGTCTCACAGCAATAGTATGCTTCAAAGTTACAAGCGTGATCACATTCATGGTCTCAAAACCCGGGTAGCCCCACTTGTGGAGATGCAGAAGCTAAAGTTCAGGGAGTGAGAATGAGCTAGCCAAAGTGCTACTCGGAGCTAATGGGGAGGTTTGATCCCAAGACCTGTGATCCCAGGTCCAGGGCTCTACGCTGGTCTTAGGCCCTTGCCTTTCTCTTGATGCCCAGGGCCCCAAGGGAAACCAAGATCCTGTCTCAGGAAAAGGGAGAGAGTGGCACTGGGTGGTAAGAATTCAGTGGAACTTGTTGGGGTTCAGCACAGTACCTTGAGGGTGTCCCAAACCTACTGAGGCTATCAAAGGACATCTCCCAAGAATGTTTTCTAGACTTTAAAAAAAAAGATATTATTTGAGAGTCAAAGTTACACAGAGAGAAGGAGAGTTGGGGAGGGGCAGGGAGAGAGAATGGTCTCCCATCCACTGGTTCTCTCCCCAAATGGCCACAACAGCAGAGCTGTCTTTAACTCAGGAGCCAGGAGATTCTTCCAGGTCTCCCATGCAGGTGCAGGTGCCCAAGAACTTGGCCATCCTCCACTTCTTTCCTAGGCACATTAGCAGGGAGCTGGATTGGAAGTAGGGCATCTGGGACTTGAACTGGCACCCATACAGGATGCTGGTGTGGTAGGCAGAGGCTTACCCTCTATGCCACAGTGCCAGGCCTGGACATTTTCATCGCACTCTGGCACCAGAACACCCTTCCACAGTGGGGGAACTGGAGAGAACCAGGGTCCATCCTCCACTGCGGTAGCCAAGGAGACCAGGAATTCCCTTTACCAGACTTTGGATGCCAAAGGTGTAGACTTGTGATCCAGGTTGGTCCAGTTAGGTGCTCCCCCATCGCCACCATGACCTACCTGCCCCCAATCCACCCATACACACTCTGCCACTCGGAGTTTTCCTCTTGAAGAATTAAATGGAAGAGATGGGAACAGACTAGAATTCTGAGCCTCACAGCAGCAAAGTAGGGCAGTCCCTACGGTGGTGTCCATCCATGTAGCCAGCTCACCTGGTGCCTGCCCACCTTCCAAGCTGTGCTGTTCAGATTCCAATGGACATGAGAAGCTACACTCTTCCAAGAAATGCTTTCTGGCCCATGCCAGCTGGGTTGTTTATGGTGTTCTCAGCCAAGAATCCCTCCTGATTCAGATGCCTGCTAAGAGGATCCTCATCCCCATGTCCCTCACCTCTCAGCTCTGTGCAGATAAAAGTTTGGACCAAAAGCAAGGATTTGGGAAGGGCAGGGAAGACATTGAGGCACTTGGTCCTCCCACCCAGGATGGAATAAGCCAGGGCTCCAGGTAAACCCAGTAACAATAGGTCAGCTGAGTCTCCCATTTCTGACATGAGTCAGAAGCCCAGAGAGGGTCCCAGGACGGCTCTGATGCACAGCCCCTGGGTCTGCTATTTACATGATCATCTGTGAGTCCAGGTCTCTGAGCTGGACAACACAACATGTTTTGTCAGAGGGCTTTACAGTTCAGGAGCCCTAGCCAGGAGGTAATCACACTCACTTTTAAGATGCTAGCAAGACCTCTTCTCGACTTTTCAGCTAGATTTGCATTATTTCTCACTTGCCCAGCTTGCAACACCAGGATTTCAGATCTTCACTTAAACAACAGACAGCTCCAGAAACACTTGGGTTGCAGCAGGCCCTGTATGTAGCAGCAGCCAAGCTCTCAGGAGTCCCTCGAGCTCTCATGGTGTTTGTGGCACAGGGCAGACCCAGTGAAAACAGCACTGTAGCCCTGGCATGGGCCTGTGGCTCCCTGCTTACTATGGGGCCTCTGCTCTGCTTTACACCAACATGCGGAACATGTGTGGTGTAAGAACAGGGAGGGAGAAGAGAGGAGGTGGAAAGGGACAGGGGTGGACAAGCCATGCAATCCTCACCCCAAATCTCCACCCCTATTCTGGGACTCTCCAGCCTCCTCTCATGTCACCCTCGGCCTCCAGAGAAGAACATGCAAACCAAGTCAGTCCACATGGGTGGGCCTCAGGATCAACAGTGGAAAAGAACCAAATCCCAGTGTCATGGCAGCAGGACTGAGTGACAAAGTCACATGGCTTGTTGTGTGTCCCCAACTCCACTGAGCTTCACTTTCCATATCCATATCCATAGACCTGGATCCTAGGGTCTGCTGGCAGGAATTTTGTGAATGGCATGTCCCATACAAGTGCTTCACAAAATGCAGAGTGGCTTGGATTCGGTGCTTCCTTTGACTACACAGAAAGACCGGCATTTGGCCATTTCCCCATAGACATGCAGAGGTTCCTGACTGCTGGGCATCCTAGAACAAATACCCATATCTTACAGTGGTCTGATGGGAAGACAGTTCCCTTCTCACTGGAGCTCCCAAAGTTGGGGAGTTTACACTGGGTCCAAGTTCTGTCTTGTCTGCAGGCCCCGTGAGTGCTATCAGCGTTGTTAGGAGCGGTAGGCATGCCTCAGATACTTCCCCTCCTGGTCTCCAACTTGCTGCTGCCTGCAGCTGAATCGGCTTCCTTTCTTACAACTCTGCACAGCGGGTCAGTAATCATCCTCATTCCGTCCAGGGGTACCAGGGAACAGGCTGACACAGGAGGTGAAGAGATCCAGGGCCACTTGACTTTCTGTTTCAGTGCAGGTCCCTGAACCTGTCTTTCTTCCTCTCGTCCACAGGTGGACTCTCAGGTATGGCTCACCGGCACCCTCCCTGGGCTTCCCATGCCTTGGCCGCTGTCCGTTGGTAAAGTGCTCTTCCTGTTCCGGCACCCAGGGCCTTCATGCAATCAGTGGCTGCAAATGCAGCCTTGCTTTGTCTCGCATCAGATACTTGGGCTCCCCAGAGAGGTCAGCTCGGTGGGAAAACACTGAGCTGCCCTGGTCTGAAGGTTGGATCCCCTGAGCTGCTCCCTTGTTTAGCATTCAAGAGGGGCTGGACCCATTTGCAAGCATTTGCCACTGGTAGAGGGGTGAGCTTGATGCATCCAATCCCATCTCACCAAAGACAAGAGCAGCACAAAGTGGGTGCCTCAGGAGCATCCTTTGCCCCCTGCGTTAGTCAGCCCCACAAAGCCACCACCCACAGAATGCGTGCGCTCCAAAGGCAGCCTCAGGGAATGTCCTCCAACTCCACTCACAAGCAAATCCCCCCCTCCGAAATGGGTGACCTGGCTCAGTGTCAGTGAAAAGCAACTTAGAACTATTAGGAAGGACCAGAAGGTCAGACAGATTCGGCAAAGTCCGTGCTCACAGCACTCAGCTCTGTCCGTGTAGAGGAGCCATGTGGTGCCCTCACTGCCAAGTGGGCAGGTGTAGTGGAGGCACATCTGCCTGGCTACTGAAGACAGGTGTAGGGAGCAGGATGTGGCCACGGTCAGCTGAGCATGGCTGCGGCATTTCCAGCCCTTCCCGACAGAGGTCAGAGCAGGGAGTCTCAGTGCAGGGGACAGTCGGAAGTTCAGGCAGAGAGCTGATAACAAGGAGGCCTGCCTGGGAACTGTGTCCCAGCTGCAGGCAGGGGTTAGGATCCTGCTCTGGCCCTGGGTGCCCCAGCCCCGGAAGGGAAATATCTGGCAGGGCTTTGAGAGGAGCAGTCAGGTGTGAGGAGTGATCAGCACCCCATTCCCAGCTCTGGAGGACAGTGTGGAGACTTGGACCAGGAAGGCACATGCCCATCCCTAGAACAACATAAACAGGTCTGTGCACAACTAGTCCTGTGTTAACTTGATGTGTGGGGAAGGGGACCCCTGAGCCCTGGACCAAGGCCTCCCCTCTCTCCCCACACTCTATTTCTCACTGTCACTGGGGACCCGGGACAGGGCTGTGAGTGTCCAGTGGTGGAAAGAGGGCAGTAAGCAGGGCCATCTTCGCCTTCTGGATGGTGGGCCATGCGCTGCCTCCCCCCACCCTCACACACGATCAACCCAGGGACTCCTGGCATGGCTCACCCTCTGGGAAAGGGCTCGTGGGTGCCAACACTGCTTTTGTCAGGAGGGTCCAAGTGAGTCAGGTTCCTGAACCCACTGGGGACTGCAGGTTCCATCAGCTGGATAGCCTTGGAGGAGCTGCTGAACCCCCCACTGTTCACCTGGGGGACTGGCTCCTGGCTCACCTGGGAGACGGCCCTGTCCTTGCCGTGTACACAGCAGCTCTCTCCTTCCCCCTTCAAGCAGAGCTCGTAAATAATCATTTCATGCTGTGTAACCATTCTAGATGGATTCTTCAGGCTAGACTATAGTAGGGAAAATTTGTTTAGTAAGGGATTTTTATTATGTAATATGACTGTGACATCCAAAAATGGGAACTGCATTATATTTATTGTTTTATCTCTAAGAAAAATATTGAAATAAAAGGAAAGTCATCAGGGCCTATTATTTTCCAATGAGAAGGAATCTCAGGGCCCCACTGCAGGTGAACCAGAGGAAGTAAAAAGAATCCTACTGTGCCACGCTATCACAGGCTGGGGTGTATTGGGCCAGGTTCAGAAGAGAAGGGCAAGACCCAAGGGGAAAAGAAAGAACCTCGGTACTACACAAGGCCATCAGTTTTCCTGGAAATCATCTCTCTAAGCTGAGAAAGGAAACCCAGAAGCCAATGTGGTCTCAGGCTCAGCAAGACAAAACTGTGTGTTCTACTTCTCTGCATTCATTGTCGAGGGGCCACCCAAACAGAGCAGCCTCAACTGTGCTGTGTAAGAGTTCAGACAAAGATGGCCTCTATTGTCACTGTCTTTGGTGCTGTTCTGGTGAACAGAGAAGGATCTAGAAGGTGGAGGAGGGAGGGATCCTTTCCTGGTGGCTGGAGAGCGTTTTCTCACGATGATCCTGTGTCTTCCAGTTCCAGGAGTTCCGGGAGAGATTGCCGCCCAATTTTTTTTCCCAATTCAGAAATGCTGTCCAGGGTGTAGACTGCGAAACCAAGTGTAACCTGACAAAGATCTTCCATCTGAACCCTGGGACCTATGTCGTGGTCCCCTCCACACATCGAGAAGAAGCCGAGTTCCTGCTCCGAATCTTCCTGAAAGTGCCGAATGGTGACAGGTACAGGGCTTGCGGCATCCTGCATGTTTGCTTCTGCTTTGTTGTCTGAGGTTCATCGTGCCGTGCTGCGCTGTGCCCTCTGTGTCGCGCTAGTGTGTGCTGTGTCCAAGGGGGACACGGTGAGGGCCTCGCTATTGAGAGCCTATTGAGAGACACTGTAAAGGGGGGTGACAAGGCCTAGGAGCGAATGACCCTACCACCAGAAGGAGGCGCTGCTACTGGATGCAATACTTCCTGCAGAGGCAGCAGATTGGAGGGGACTGCTTCCAGCGAGAGGGGGAGAACACTGCCCCTTGAGGAAACAGCACTTGAGCTACTCCCCACAGGACAGTGAAAGTTAATGGCTTAAAGGGGAAGGCCACGCAGGTGGAAGAAAAAGCCCAAACAGGATGGAAGGGGGTGAGCATGGGGCTTTTTGAAGAGTTGAGTGGTGGCAGCCACGTGTATGGGAAAGTGGTTTGTGAGCACGTGTGTCAAGTTGTCTAGAGTTGTGGGTATATCAGGGAAACATATCAGGGAGACACTGAAAGGTGGGCTTTAAAGATGGATGACCCCAGTCATGAAGGGTCCTGAATGCAAAGTCATTGGGTCAAAAGTGGGATTGAGAGGAACTCGCTCTGCTGGGCACCTCGTCCCCTCTTGGGGCTGAGGAAGACACCACCACAGCCATGCTGGGCATTATAATAGCATGGGTGAGGCCTGCAGGCAGCACACTGCCAGTTGGTGGTGGAACGTAAGACACAGCTTCTCTGCCCTGATGGCATTGGAGGTTACTGTGCTGAGTGTATCTGATTGTGAAAGACACCATTCACCATTGACTGGAAGACCAGACCACAGTCACTCCCAAGGCTGCACACAAGGCCACAGTGCTTGACTGCCTGTGAACTGCCATAGCGGTCCACGTCCCAGCCAGCAGTGCTGAAGACTCCACTCAAGTCCTTGGCACAGATATCCAGTGTCCTTGGCTGCTCTCCATAGGCAGGTGTCCTTTGAATAGTGAGCTGGCCATTTCCATCACATATTCCCCTGTTTTTCCAGGAAGGTCGGCAGTGATTTCAACCTCAAGGCACTGAAGGTAGGTGTGCAGCAAAGTTTGGCTAGTGAGTGTCACTGCCCACATCCCATCTCCAGGAGATTCTGTCTCCTTCACTGCCTTACCCGTGACCATGAAAACAGAGACACCATAATGGGCAAAAGGGGGCTTGAAGGGGAATGGACGAGACAGAGCAGAGGGGTTAGGGGAGGAGACCAGGCCCCCAGGGCCAGGCTGGACACAATAGCCTTCCTTCTACAACCTTCCATTGATTTTTCATGCCCCTAAGGGGTTCTCCACTTGTCTGACCTCTATCTCTGATCTAGGCGGGGTGGTTGTGTCCTTGTTGGTGGCCTCTTTCCCCACAAGCTTAATGTTGACCATTTTCCCTTTGGTCCAGGGAAGTCTTCCGGAGGATGCCTCCCCAGAAGTTGTTTTCCACAGATACACTCAGCAGGTACAGTGTCTAGTGCTGAGGGCCTTTTGGAGGAATGGGGAGGGAGGGAGAGAGCTGAGGAAGGAAGACTTCTCCCAGGCCCTCATGAGAATTCAGGGAGGAAAAGCAAGGTGACAGATCATTCTATCAGCCCCTCTCTCTCCCTGGATTGGCTCCAGAACGTCTCCAACTGCCAAGCTCCGTAGAGAAGTGGCGTCCTCATTGGGATGGCATCCATATGGAACTTAGAGCTTGGGAAGGGAGGGGATAATTATAGGAGGTATATATGAAGTGTGTTGCCTTTTGAATCTTTAAACAAGCAGCTGGCGCTGTCCCTTGAAATCCTTCCTTCTCCCACTTGGCCACCTCTATACCAACCTGGCATCACTCTTCCTCAGTGCTGGCCAGCGGCAGAGAGCACCAATGGCACGCTTCCTGCCAAGCCACCTATGTGCACACGGGATTTGCCTAATGGTTTAGTAAACTGTTATAAAGAACTCCCTGACTTGTCAGGTTAAAAGCAGCTGCCAAGGGCTCTGCATGATGGGCCTTTACCGTCGTTAATCATGTTGGCATGGGAAGTGGAAAGCGATACAGATGACCACATGCACCTGCTGCCTTGGTGCAGCCAGAGGCCAAGGACAAGAATGCATTTTCATTCCCAGTGCTAAATGGGTAGTGGTAACCTGGAGGCAGCCTGGCCCCAGCAAGGAGGCAAAAGGAGAAATGAAAAGTGTGACCAGACATAGAGGGGGCCAGTGCAAAGTACAATGACTTTGGACCCCTGGGATCCAGACTTATTTTGAAAGATGGAGTCCAGACATGGACTCAGGCACTTTCCTTGATGCACAGCAAGGCAAGACAGGATGACTGTCTCCAGCCCATGAGCTTCGGAAGGCAGAGATGACATCATATGCATTCCTTGTCCCCAGCTCCGAACACTGTCCTTGGCCAGAAGAGGTGCTCAATCATTTCTGTGGAATTGAATTAAGACAGATTGGCTCCCCCAGAGCAGGTGCCCAAGCCAAGGTTAGCTTCCCAGAGACGGTCAGCAGGGCCTCATTAGAATGCCTGAGTCCTTGTTTCCTTCAGGGCAGGTGGGAAATTCTCACACGTGGCCCGTGCACCTGCACCTCTAAAATAAGCTACCATTTGTCATGTGATGACATGGTACAGATTCCCTAATCACAGCTCTCCTACCCAGTAGCCAAACACCTCCTCACAGATGGTGACTGGGAGCCCCCGTGGGGCCTTTGTAGGAATGAGAAGACGCAGGTGCAGCACTGTGCCAAGGGACACAGCTGGAAGTAGATGCCAGCCCTCCTTTTCAGCCCATGGTGGGGACGGTCTTGAACTGGTCCTACTTGGCTTCATTCTGCAAAACCTGTAGGCTATCCTCAGAGGCTGTGTCCTCCACAGCAAGTTTAAAGCAAAAATATTCATCCATGCATTCACAATCCCCTAATCTCTTATATGAGTTTAACTTATGAACTAATACTACAGTGTGTTCTTACCACTCCTCCTACTTCTTCCATTAGCCAGAGTGTGGTGTAACACTCCAACCAGCTTCTGCCTGAGGGCAAGGAAGCACACACTGGGATTCTTGGACAGGCTAGGTCCTTTCTTCTACCCATCATTTAATTGCAAAGCACTAAGGACACTGAGAGTACTATGCCAAGCACTTGTTAAAAGATTTACTTATTTATTTGACAGGGGGAGAGGGAGAGAAGAGGTGGGGGGAGAGAGGAAGAGAATGACTTCCATTTGCTGGTTAACTCCCCAGATGGCTACAGTGAAGCCTGGGTCTCCCCGTGGGTGTCAGGGGCCTAAACATCTGCTGCTGCTTCCCAGGCACATGAGCAGGGAGCTGGATCAGAAAAGGAGCAGCTAGGATGACTACTGGCACTTCAACATGGGATGCCAACCTTGCAAGCTGCAGCTTAACCTCCTGTGCCACAACGTTAAGCTTTGGGAATACCCAAGCACTGGCCCTTGGGTGTCATACATTTTGGTGGTACAGGCAAACATGCAGTTCTTTGGGAATTATTCAAGCAGCTATCATCTCCATTCTCTATCTCCATTTCAACTCATCACCCCTCATTTCCTCCAATACTGTGGTTGGTTACTACGTGTAGGGTCCGGGTCAGAGTGATCCTGAGGGATCTGGCTTAGAGCTGAAGGGCCCCCAAAGGAAAGATGATGGGGCTGCTTTGTGTCAGTTGGAAGTGGCGAGGGCAACCCTAAGAGTGGGAAGGGACAGTGCGTCTGTTGCCTTTGAGGTGCTGGCTCTCATGAAAACTCCCAGGAGGCACCTTACCCTCCCTCACCCACTCTACAAGACCACCAATGCCAGCTCCCTAGGCAAAGGCTTCCCCAGGTGACAGTGTCACATCCTCCTCTCAGCTCTTGCCAGGAGGTGAGAAAGGGCCACAGGAGGACGTAGCACAACCTTGCCTCTAGAACATCATTGAAGACGCTGCCCATCGAGCTGTTCACGGCCCCCAACAAAAATTCGAGTGCAGTTAACTCCTGCAGAGCTCAGGCCAGGAGAGGTTTCTCTCCCCCGCAGCCTCAGTTGCTTCCTGAGTTTAATCCAAGGAAAACCATGCCAGCTCCCTCTTTGCTTCAGCTGCTGGGAAGACCAGTAATGTGCTCAGGTGCAGCCGCCTCCCACAGCCTAGATGTCTGGTATTTTTTACTCCGTGCCCACCGAGGTACACACCGTAGTCGTATGTTCTCAGTGTGTTTCTGGAGGCAGAGGGGAAGCACACAACAGCCCTTATCCAGAAGGGCTCCCAGCACCTGGGACAGCGAGGAGGAAGCACCCACTGCTTGCAGTCCAGGGGTGAATGGAGAGAGAAAAGCAAGGTGCCAAATGTCGGGGGTGGCCAGCACCACAGGTGTTCAGGGGAAGGCTTTGAGACAAAGCCTGCCGGGCCCGAGGTGGGTGGGAAGTGAGTGTTTAGAGAGTGCTCTACTGTCAGGCAGGTGTGCCTGCTGGGTCCCAGCTGTGCTGATGCCCATGGTCCTCTCTCAATTGCACCAGGGGCTGGACGTGGACGCTACCAGGCTGCAGAGCCTTCTCAACCAGGAGCTCCTGTCAGGTATGGTCATCCCAAGGACCTTCTGCTCCCAGCCTGACCCCACCATCCCCCTGCCCCCTCAGACCAGCATTTCCAGCCTTCCTGTTCTCTCTCCAGGACCTGCGGGGGACACATTCTCCTTGGATGAGTGCCGCAGCATTGTGGCTCTGATGGATGTATCCTTTGCCATTCAGAGCCTATGCATTCTGAGAGCTTCCCCAGGGGCCTAATTAGGGCTCACCCAGGAGCTGGGGTCTTGTGGATTCTCTGCTAGCTCATTAACCCTCTGGACCAACCACAGCCCCTGTACCCATTTCTGCTAATACACTGCATTGGCAGGTGCAGGAAGTGGCTACAAGCGGCAGGACCAAGCATCAAGGTCCGGGCTTGTGCTCTCCAATGAGCTGTTTGGCCCCTGCCCTCCCCGTCTCCCAGGCAGGAGAGACGGGCTCTGCACATGGCTCTCCCCGCACCCCACTGGCCCATGTGCTGTCTCCTGGGAGAGACAGATCACCTAGCTAGCACACTGTTAACAAGGCTTGATTGGCAACGCAAGGGTGGCCACTGTAGAACAAGAAGCTTCTCGATGAAATGATAAATCAGGTCCTGTCTCCGCTGGCTGTGGTGGGAGTGCTCGGAGACACACAGCAGTCTCCTGGCCTGGGCAGCCAACAGCCTGGGGCCGGACCCAAGCAAAGCAAATGGGGCTTTGCTAGCCTCCCTCCTCCCCACTTGCCAGCTTCCCTTCTTGTTTCTCAGAGGACTTCATCTGTTGTCGTTGAACCCATCTTACGGGGTGACCAGGGCTGGCTTTACCCTGGAGAGTGTTCCCTGCACACACCTCTCACTGTGGCTTCCGGAGTGACAACCCCCATGCTCCATGGCGGGGACCCCACCCCGACCGGTGAAGGCCGTCTCCTGGGCTCCTGTCTTCAGATGCCAGCGACATTGGCCTCCCTTTCTCAAGGCTTCCTTCTCCCTCCAGCTGTTCATCTTTCTCTAGAAAACCAGTCTAAGCCTGTTTGCTCCCAGAATCAGAGGGAGCTCGCTGGCATGGGGCCATGCCCTGGTGACGCCACACGCAGGGGGTTATTGCTGATGGATGGAATGCTTGGGCTTCAGCCTCCTTGGCAGTACCAGAGGCCCCTCTGCTGTTTGCACGCTGGACCGGTTAACCCTTAACTCTCCATCAGCTGAAAGTGAACGGGTGGCTCGACCTAGAGGAGTTTACGAGACTGTGGCAGCGCCTCATCCACTACCAGGTGCGAGCAGGTTCTCCATGACTGACAGTCCTGTTCCTTCCAGTTCAGCAAACGTTTGCTGGGGTCACAGACCTGCACTGGGATTAAGTGGTGCAAACAGAGGGACTCTCGCCCCTGCCCTCGCAGACAGCTCCCATTTTGTTTGAGGAGGTGTGCCGGCAGCACGAGAGGGCGCAGGCACTGCCCAATGAAGTGGCAGGATGATGGAGGAGAGCCAGGTCACTGGGGACTCTGGCCTGCCAGTCAGCTGCACCTAGACCCTGACCTGGGGCTGTTCAGCTTCTGCAAGGGCTGTCAAGTCTGCCCTCCCCACCTTTAGATTTCAGGTCCTCCAGGGCCGAGCTCCCTCAGATTCACCTTCTCCCACTGGCTTCCATGGGTGGAAGGCCCATGCAACAGCAAGCTGGTTCGCAGACCACCTTCTGCACTGCGTGTGCACCGGGGATGGGGAGGCGGTTCTAGTCTGCTTTGAGTAGGGACGACACAGCGCTCACTCCTGTGCAAGCCCTGCTCCTAAGCACTTTCTAGAGATTTGCTCCTTTAGTCCTTGCAATAAGGCTGAAGTAGGCATCATCATTTGCCCTGTGCTTCTGATTAGGAAACTGGTGTCTCAAAAGGGCTACAGTGTGCCCAAGGCTGCACAGCTGTGGGCAGTGGAGCTGGGGTTTCCATCGGAGCAGTTTGGTTATAAAATCTGCTGTTTATTGCGACACCGTGTGAACTTTTCAGAGAGCCCACACCTCCCTTGAAGTCAGCAAATTGCCCTTGGTGTCAGGGGTCATGTCAGGGTTGGAGAGGGGAAGTGGATTGGGGAGCAGCTGGGGAGCCGAGGAGCTGCAGTCCTGGGCATGGCCAGGTGTAGCCACTCCTGCCTTCCCCAGCCAGCTGCTCAGCTGCCCCGCCTGCCTCTGAGCTGGCTCCACCCCAGTCTTGGTGAGCAGCCTCCCCCACCCCTAGGGGGGATGGAGAGATTTCTGGGAACTGCCCCAGTGCTGGACACCTCTCAGTGCTCACATGAGCTTCTTGCTTCGTTTTCCGTTTCAGCGTGTGTTCCAGAAACTCCAACAGAGCTCTGGATTTCTCCTGAGCTCAGACCTGAGGAAGGCCATAGAGAATACAGGTAAGGCGGGGCCCTTTCAGCTGTGAGACAGGGGACATGGGGGTGGCGTGTGTGATGCGCACGCTGGTAGCTGCTGTAGGCAAGGCGGGCGTAGTCATTCTGGGAAGTCAGGAGAGAGGTGATCCTGCAACTCTCCCCCTCCCCCGTTCACTCGGCCTCGGTGGGCCTCTGTGACTTGGGCATCACCCCTCCTGCCCCCACCCGAGTCCTCATGAGCCAGTCACTTTCCCCAGCGACGTTTCTCCCAGTACAGCTCTGACCGTGAGAAAAGAGCCCTGGGGGATTGATACCCTACCAGGAATGAAAGGAGCTGGCCTTGCAGAAGCTCACATCTCAGGACCTGGGCCATGGGGGTTAAATACCCAGAAGCAGGTTCATGATCTGTCTTCCCTCTCTGATTGTCAGAAACCTGGGCAGGGCAGGGACCACCACCTGTAAAACCATGGCCCCCAGGTTAGCACTGGGAAGTAGTCTCCATAATTCTCTCTCTGGTGACACCTGGCCAGGACGTGTGCTAGGAGGACAGGGCAGCTGGTGCCCACATAAGCACCGACCCGCCCTCCAACCTGTCATAACCGGGGAGTCTGTGCTCGAAGCTGAGCGTGCTGCGGTATCCCCTGCAGGGCTTGTTAAAACACACGTGGCTGAGCCTCGCGCAGCGTTTCTGAGGCACAAGCCTGGAGGGACTGAGCAGCTGCTTTCCCAACAAGCTCCCCGGTGATGCTCCTGCCTCTGTCCTGGGAACCATACGTTGAGAACCGCTGAAGAGTCAGAGCAAAGTCTGTAGCAGAGACCTCACTAATGGCTCCAGAATAATAAAAAGGAGAAAAAGAGAAGTTCAAGTTCAGCTGAAAAGGCTTCAGGGCCAGGCAGGTCATGGTCTCGTAAGAGGGGTGACCTCTGAAGGTGGCCAGTGGGAGAGTGTGCGTGCTCTGCATACAGGCATCCAAGTTCGCGTCTTTCTGACTCTGCTGGCAAGACCAGTCCTGCCTCCAGCAGGCTCAGCCCCTGGTGGGTAGTGTGACTTCAGGGTCACCTGAGCTGCAGGCCCCACCACTGGCCAGTCTTCTGGAAGTGCGAGTTAGCCAGGCCAGAGTGAGCCAGGTGCTGATCTCCTGCCCACCAGAGGGAGCATCCTCTGAGCCTTGGCTCCACTCCGAGGCCCAGCCCTTCTCTGGCGGAGCAGCGCAGGACTGAATCTCCCTCCTCCCGGGCCCTCTTCCACCTCCCCCCATCCCCCCACCAGCAGCTTCCCTCATACAGACCTGGAGACTGCCATGGTTGGGGGTAGGGGGAGGCCGGGCAGAGGCAGGGCTGGAAGCGAGCCCCACCGCCCTGACAACTTGCACACAGCATGGGAATGATCTGAGTGCTCTGAGGGCTGCTTTGTCCCCAGAAGAGGGGTTGGTTGGAGGGCGGGTTGGTGCTTATGTGGGGACCAGCTGCCCTGTCTTCCTAGCCCGCATCCCGGCCAGGTGTCATTGGAGGGAGAATTATGGAGACTGTCTCCCAGAGTTAACCTGGGGGCCATGGTGGTTTCAGACAATCAGGCGGGATGACGTGATGAGGAGTTCTTGGTGAGCTATGAAGCACCTGTGCACCCTCTGGCTTTATTATCATCATCCCAGGCCTGGAAGCTTCACCTCCTTGAAGCAGATATGCCGTGTGCTTTAATTTAGCCCTAAGCCCTAAGTCTGGTCTCTGGCCGACTCCAGAACTGTGTCCATGGGGCCTGGCAGCCACCGGGGAGAAGAGACACCGAGCAGGAGAGGGGAGAGAGGCTGCTGGGTACCCAAACCTCACGAGGCAGAGGGCCACCCCCAAGGCTCCCCCGACTCACCAGCTCACCCTGGGGCCCCAGACTTCCTCACAGGGGTCTCCATCAGCGGGAAGCTGCTGCATCTCATGACTCTGCGGTACAGTGACAGCTCTGGTAGCATCAGCTTCCCCAGCCTGGTCTGCTTTCTGATGCGCCTGGAAACCATGGCAAGTAAGTGTCCCTGACACCCTGGGTGACCAAAGAATACAGCAGAGGGCTGGGGGGGCACCTCGTCTCAGCCCTGGACAGGGCCTCAGG
Source organism: Oryctolagus cuniculus (assembly GCF_964237555.1). NCBI lineage: Eukaryota > Metazoa > Chordata > Mammalia > Lagomorpha > Leporidae > Oryctolagus > Oryctolagus cuniculus. The sequence continues at coordinate 172,181,394 of NC_091433.1, forward strand.
AGGGGGTGAGCTTGGTCCAGTGTCAGCAGTGGCGTTCCCAGCCTGGCGACTGTCGCCGTGGGCCCCCGGCACTTCCCCTTGCCCAGACCTCTCTTTCCTCTCTCAGAGGTCGGTGTGGCTCCCTGTGTGCCCTTGGCGGGTTGTGTTGCTAGCCGCACCTGCTCTCTCCTTGGGCAGGGAAGGCTCTGGCCTCTGCTGAGGAACCTCCCACACTAGTGACCAGGTGGGGGTGGGAGGTCTTTCCCCAGGCTCAGCGCTCACCCCCACGGTGGAGGCAGAGGGTTGACATCTTCGAGCAGCCTGAGCTCCTGTGTTAAATGAAAGCTGCTGTGAAGCCCAGGCCATGGTGCAGCTCAACATGGAGCTGTTGGCACTGAGCGGGAGGGGGAGGGGCTCAAAGTGCTTGCAAGTCCTTTTTCTTCTGATCCCTCCCAGCTGGGAGGTGCCTCTGCAAACCTAAGCTGTGGGTGGGCACTTGGGCCCCAGCCTTGCTCTCAGCGAGTCCTCAGTGGACAAGGGAGCTCCCCACGCTGCACTCGGGCCAGCATACACAGAGCTGAAGGTGTGGTCACACAGCAGCAAGGGCCAGAGCAGCCCTGGGGGGAGGAGAAGAGTCCCAGCTGCCCCACGTGCAGAGGGAACAGGAGGGAGGAGAGGGCAGGAGCCAGCGGCGTGCTGCAGAGCAGGGCTGCTGCACGTAAGGTCACATGGCCACAGTCTCCACCTGAGCCCTGCCATACTCCCTCCTCGTTCAGCTGACGCCTCTCCTGCTTTGTCCTAGAGACTTTCCGTAACCTCTCCAAGGATAGAACAGGACTGTACCTGACAGAAATGGAGGTGAGCTGTCTCCCCAGCCCCAGGGACGGACCGCAGCCCCTGGGGCCACCTCTGCGGATCGGACTCCTGGGGTAGTTTTCTCCCTGAGGATAAGGGATCATCCATGAGCAGCAGCCAGGCTGCTGGCCCCCGGCCTCCAATTACTGCCTTTATATATTGCCAGCTGCCAGGCTGCTGGAGGACCTTGGCAGAGAGATTTTATTTTTTTTCCAATAGCTTAATAAAGCAGAGGATTGTGTGGGAGTCATAAATCCAAGGGGAAACTCAGGAACAGCCACGGAGCTCACTGTACATTAAACTGACTCCCATTGAATTGTTGAACCTCCCAACTGGCCAGCTGGTCGACCTCCAATGTACCTATCAGTACCTGGCTTCTCAGAGAGGAGCAGAAGATGTATGTGACAGGGGTGCTGAGACCTCCTGCTTGGGTTGAAATTAGCTAGAAAGGGGTGAGGGGACTGGACTGAGATCTCCCAAGGGAGGAGGGTGGCATTCCCTACTCTGGGCTAGGCTAACGAGATGAAGGACTTGGTTGTAACGACAATGCTTATTTCCCAGTGGCTGAACCTGGTCATGTACAATTGAGGTGAGGAGGAGAGAAGACCGCATGGTCCAGGTAAGACATGGTAGTGTTGGAATCCTCTCCTCCTCCTAGGGACCATGGCCCTTCTCCTCCCTCACTGGGAAGGCTGAAACCTTATCTGTGTGAGCCAGTGCTCAGCTGCTCAGGACTCTTGAATTTCAAGGCCAGTGCTGCAGATGTCTGTGTCGTGAAGACCAGGGGGCATTCATGGAAGGAAGCAGCCTGAAAGTAATGAGTGGGGGTTTAGAAGTCTTACCTGAAGCTCCAAAGACAAAGGGGCATCACTTATGCCAGACCAGGCAGGAGAGGCAGTGCAGGTAGAACGGTGTGCAGCAGTAGAGACAGATCATGTGGAGGGGAGCGCCAGGTCTGGTCCCACCTCCACCACTGCCTCACCGTACAGTGGACCGACCACATCCATCTGTACTCGTCTGTGTTCATACCTCTGGTATGAGTGTACTGAAGAAATAGCACACTCTCTCATTTTCTCCACATTGGTTTGTGTGGGATACACCCTACAATTACGTAGTCCACACTGCTCCCCTGCAGTAGTAGAAGCCCCAACAGACTCTTCTAGGCTCCTCTGTGACTGGGGAGCCCAGTAGTGCATGCTCTCCCCTGTTGGACATCTCCAGATGTTGAAGGTTCCTTGTGGGACAACACCTGCTTCCAGAGAACACTCTACCCATGCCTCTAGCTCCACACTCAGGACCACCGTAGAATCACAGACCAGATGTGCCAGGCCTTCAGATACTGAGGATGTCTGCTGCCTCCCCGAAAGCCTTCCTTCCCCAGTTGCCCTGTTGGTTCTCACTTGGGACCTGCTGGTGACCTTACGACTGCAACAGTGTTTCTTTGATGAGTACCCTCTCCACACAGCAGTCCTGCGATCTATAACCTCTGAAACGTGAATGTATTTCTAAACATTTGTTGACCCTCCCAAGCATGTATTTTTTTTTTTAAGATTCATTAACCTATTTGTTAGAGTGACGGGGCGGGGGGACAGAGATGGAAAGAGATCGTCCATCTGTGGGTTCACTCCCCCAATGCCCACAGCAGCCAATGCTGAGCTGGCACACCTTTCCATCTTCCACGCAGATGGTAGGGACCCAAGCACTTGGACCGTGATCCACTGCTTTTCCAGGCACTTTTTCAGGGAGCTGGATTTGGAAGCAGAGCCACCAGGACTCACACCAGCACTCCCGAAGTAATACATGGGCGTCGCAAGCTGTGCCGCTGTGCTGGTCCCCCAGTCATGTGCTTGGAATCTGGAGACAGACACCGTCTCCGTGAGGAGATAATATTTTAGTGTAAACACTTCCTGATAGATTCGTGGTGCTTCCTGTTAGTAAACATCATAGAGATCATGGTTAATTCAAGTGCATTCTATTTTCTTAGATTCCTCTTTTAGTCCTTCTTTGCAACAGGATATTTAACCACCTCTAAGTTTTTGTGCCTATTAAAATCTGCATGATTTGTAGAATCAAGAATGACTCCTCAATTATATCTTTAAGCTAAGTTGGCACACAGGTCCCGAAAGTGTGAACTTTTGCAATGGCTGGACTCTCTCTCATCAGCTTTTTCTCTATATGGGAGGCCAGTTCCCTGTTGATGAATTTTTCCACCTTTTCTGTTTTGAAGGCTGCATAAGGAGGAAGTAGAAGATACAAGCTATGGGTGTTTTGGTCCCCTCCCAGTGCTGCCCCCGGTGCCCTCCTTAATCACCAGGCTCTGGCTCTATCCTATTAAAGCACAGGCTTTCCTTCTGGGCTCATGGTCGCTCAGCAGAATTGGAAGCAGGGGGGTGAGGAACTTCCACCTCCCCATCCACAAGCTCACCTTCACCTGTAACCAGGCCCCCTTGCCTGTGGTGTCAGAGAGCAGGCCCCCCCTCACCATCACCTATAACCAGGCCCCCTTGCCCTGTGGTGTCAGAGAGCAGGCCCCCCTCCTCACCTTCATCTATAACCAGGCCCCCTTGCCCTGTGGTGTCAGAGAGCAGGCCCCCCTCCTCATCTTCATCTATAACCAGGCCCCCTTGCCTGTGGTGTCAGAGAGCAGGCCCCCCTCCTCACCTTCATCTATAACCAGGCCCCCTTGCCTGTGGTGTCAGAGAGCAGGCCCCCCTCCTCACCTTCATCTATAACCAGGCCCCCTTGCCTGTGGTGTCAGAGAGCAGGCCCCCCTCCTCACCTTCATCTATAACCAGGCCAGCTTGCCCTGTGGTGTCAGAGAGCAGGTCCCCCCCTCCCTCTGCCCCTCTCTCTCCCTCTCCCCCTCTCCCTCCCTCTTCCCCTCCTTCTTTCCCCCTCCTCCCCCTTCCTCCCCCCCCCTCACATTTCCACTGGTTATCAGTCTGAGTTTCCTATACCCCCTCATAACCCTGAAATCAATTCTGGCAGCCAGGGTGTAAATTTAAAACTCCAAATGCAATCTTTCCATTTCACAGGTTAAAACCCTTCAATGTCTCCCCGTTGCTTATATGAAAAATCTGGAGTCTTCCGTGTGGACCGCAAGATTGAGCAGCATCTCCCACCTGCCTGCCCGTTGGCCTGCACCTGCGCCCCTCCGCCACACTCCCCTCCCACCACAGGAGTGTGTCTTTATTTCCATCTGTTTTCCATGCTTTGCCCAGCCTCGGGTCCTTGACCCACTCTGCTCTGCTTCACTGAATCATACCATGTAAACATTAATATACTCTTCTTGCCCCACATTAAAAACTATGATGATTGATTTTTAAAAAGATATTATTGCATAACCCCAAATCACAAGTAGTTACTCCTTTGTTCTACTAGAAGTTTTATGGTTTAGCTCTTATCCCTAGGTCTGTGATTTATTTTGAGGTGGCTTTTGTTCATGGTATAAGGCAGGGGTCTGACATCATGGTTTTGCATTCAGATAATCAGCTGTTCCAGCACCACTTGTTGAAAAAAATTATTTTCCCCCATTGTATTGCCTTGGCATTTGTTTAAAAAAATAAATGTGTCCTAATATCTGTCCTTATTCTGGTACACATGCGTTGTTTTCTCTGTTTTTCTAGTAGCTTTCAGATTCGTTTATTTTTCCAGTTTTTTTTTTCTTTTTATAAAAATGTTATTTTTGTTTATTTGAAAAGCAAAGGGAGGATATGAGAGAGAGAGAGAGCAGTAGAAGAACTCCATCCTGGTCTCCCACATGGGCAGCAGAGGCCCTAATACTTTTTTAATCTTTTATTTAATGAATATAAATTTCCAAAGTACGACTCATGGGTTACAATGGCTTCCCCCCCCATACCGTCCCTCCCACCCACAACCCTCCCCTTTCCCACTCCCTCTCCCCTTCCATTCACATCAAGATTCATTTTCGATTATCTTAATATACAGAAGATCAGCTTAGTATACCTTAAGTAAGGATTTCAACAGTTTGCTCCCACACAGTTTATTTTGGCTTTCTGGGTTCCATGCATTCACATACATGTATCATTTCTTAGGATCAACTTCTCACTTACTGCAAAAAAACTGTGTTGGTGGGCTGAGATTTTGATAGAGATCACATTAAATTTATAAAGTAACCTGGGAAACATTGATGGCTTCACACCGTGAAAGTCCTTTGATCCATGAACATGGGATGTTTCTCCACTTTTTTTTTTTTAAAAAGTTCTAGTTTTTGATAATGTTTCTGATTTTCAGTGTAGAATCTTGTACTTCATTCTTGAATTTACTCTCAAGGATTATATTATTTTTATGCTATTATAAATGGAATTTTTCCTTAATTTCATTTCCTGGTTATTCATTGCTAGTGTTTAGAAATAAAATAGATTTTTGTCTATTGATCTGACATCCTGTAACATTACTAAGCTCATTGATTAGTTCAAATATTGTACTGGATTCCTTAGAATTTCATCTATACAAACTCATGTCATCTGTAAATAGATATAATTTTTCATATTTTCCAATTTGAATTCCTTTTACTCTTTCTCTGCCCTTATTATCCTGAGTATGATGTCAACTGAGAGTTTTTCCTAGATAGCATTTATCAGATTCAGGACATTCTCTTCTATTTGTAGTTGGCTGAGTTAACACACTTCAAATTACTGTTTGATGTCTGTATCCCCGGCTAGACTGTGAGCTTATGAGTCCCTTTCTTGTTGATATCTCCTTAGTAAAAAATCAACGTGCCTTCATAGAGAAATTATTCCATAAAACCATTTCCCAAATGACTGAATTAAATCATTTATTCAGCTTTGTATCTTCTTCTGTTTTGTTCTCATCCTAACTCTTACAAATATTATTTTATACCCAAGTCTCCCCAGTATTTTAGCTGTTTCTCTATTTTCTTCCCTCTTGGGGTACTGGGAAGCAGATGGCTAAGATTATCTTGTTACTCTCTGTAACCTGTCAGAATCTCTGTTCTCTGATGAAGACCACTATCTGACCTGTTCAGCCTCATAGTTGTGAGACCTGCTTTGCTGTGCTTGGTGCACATGTAAGCTCTGCTGGTTCACAGTCAGACTCCTTTCTTCCAGGATTTCCATCACTCTCAGGCAGCAACGAGGCTTGCACTGTTGGCCAGCACTCAATGCAAAGAATTCCCTCTCCTCATTTTTGGTTCTCTGTCCAAGAAAATGTCACTGGAACAAACTAAGGCTTGTCTTAGGAGCTAAGGGAGTCGTGTTACTGGGGTTATTGGAACCGTATCACTAGTCTACTTTGCTTCTGGCTCATTCCCTACAAACTAGGAAGAAAGGTCTTTGACCTGCCCTTGGACTCGCTGGGCAAGTTGGGGTATGCGTCCATTGTGAGAAGACTTCTCTCTGGGTCTCATCCTCAACCCATCTTCTCCTCTCTGACTTGTTAGCTTGGGAAATGGGTAGGTGCAACTAGGCTGAACAACCCATCCTCTCCTCCCATTGAATTCCATTGCTTCCTGAACAAAGCACCATTGCCACTTTGAAGGCAATACTGATGTTAAAACATCAAGATCGTAATTTTTAAAATGCTAATACTCAGTGCATTGGTATGTGCTCCTCAGACATTTGAAGCTGTGCTGGTCTGTATTGATTAGAGTCTAGAGGTTTAATGTACTGCCAGTTCCATACTGTTGAGAGGTGGGCTGATGTCATCCACGACCACGGTTACGTACTGTTCATGCAGCAGTGGAGCACCTTACTCCAACAGAATTCATGGTTTAGCAACTTCCCACGACACAGAAATAAAGTCTCTTGAGGAAAGGACCACCTTCTAACCTACATGAAGGTAAAATGTGGGCCACAGTGGCCTTGATCTTGCTGATCACCAACAGTAGATTTTTCTAGAGTGCACCTGCCTCTGTCCCAATACATCCATCTCTCCCACTCTTTGGACCAGAGAAATTCTTTGAGACTCTTGAGTCAAATTTGGGTTGAAGACTGACACCATGGGGCAGACAAGACTGTCAGAAGTTTGAGTCAAACTCTCCTATGCAGGTTGAGTTGAGGGCTGGAGTCTGGATTTTCCATTGGCAATGTGAAAACCCCCAACCCCATTCACAAACACAGAGCTGGTGGTTACAGGCGAGGCCAGGGTGTCCAGCCTTCAGGGGCTGGTGATGCAACAGAAGGGTAACCAACTGAGAGAATGACACTTACACTCTAAGGACGTAAATCAGGAAGGGAACAGCTGGAAACCAGGAAAGTCATGGCCCAACAGAAGAGGCAGGAGAGGAATGTGAGGAGCAGGCTGTTCCGAGGGGTGATATCTGGGAAAATGGAACCAATCATTTATCAGTTTGCTTAATGATAGGAAAAATACTGCTCATGAGGGTTTTGAAATTCTGTTGCAGAGTGTTGAAAGAATTATTAAGATAATGAAAGACTATGCGGGCAAAAAAATGAGGTAATTTTTAACTGTGGAAGAACAAAGAATTATGAAAGAAAGGCAGTGTGATCTTACACTATTTCTTCACTCAGCGAACAGTACATACATAATTGTAACAAAATAAAAATTAATATTGATTTAACAAAAATGTGATACAAGTACATTAGGAGAATGGAGCAAGAAAAGATACAGATAGGAAACTAGGTGAAGAGCACCCTAGCCCCATCTTCCATCATAAAAATCAATAGGCATTGAAAATCGACATGTCAAATATTAGCTGTGTAAGCATTTTATTTAGAAAAAAATGGAGGCAGCACATCAGAAGACAGTTTGGGGAGAGAAATTTAGAGCAGGAATGGGAGAGAGGAGTTCTGTTTTACCTTCATGCCTTGTAATACTATCTGAGTTTTTCAATGATGTACATTAGACCAACATTTTAGGAAGTAATAAGTAAACTAGCAAATAGCCAGAGACAAGATTTTATGACTCAGGAGGGAGGGAGGGAGGGAGAGAGGAAACAAGAGCCAGGGCTGCTGTTGTACACCAGGGACAGGGAAGTCAGCAGATTATAGTTACAGAAAGGTAGCATCTGTATGAGAGACGTCACCTAACCCAGCCCCATGCACCTGAGAAAAGCCATGCCAGGGTGGAAGTCCGCAGGCAGCGCCTTGCAGCCTGGCTCAGGCAGAGGAGCCGTTGTTGTTACAGCTGCCCCTGGCCTGGCCCCTGACCCTGGCCTGGGGTAAGGGAGGAGTGCCTGCTCCCGACTTTCCCTCCATGCTGCTGCTGGCCCTCAAGGTGCATGAATTGCCTGTGGCTTGGGCTCAGGCTGGAGCCAGGGCAGAGCCACTGGGGAGATGTCCTCCAAGGAATCCTGAGGAAGGGGGTGGGGCCATTCCCACTCCCTGGGGGACCTCTGGCGTGGTGGCACCGGTCAGCCTTGCAGTAGGCGTGCAGAAGGCTGTGCTCGCTGTGCTGCGGGATTGTCCAGAGTGGCCTCGGTGGTCCCTCAAAGGAAGGAAGTTTCTCACTCACCCTGTGCCTTCTGCACGGGAATGTCCCTGTCTGTCTCCAGGACGCACCCACAGTGAGCGCTGGAGAAGCTGGCTCCTACTCCAGGGGTGTCCGTGGTCCCCGGTGGCTGTGAGGCCGCTAAACCAGCCCCATAAAGCAGTGACCTTCCAGGGCTGTGGGCCTCGCCTTTGGCCAGGTCCGGCTCTGGCAAGCCCAAGGCCGCCTGGCAGGTCACCTGAGCACTTCGAGACAACAGCCTGGACTCCCTAGACAATGACACAGGAAATAGCCCTCTGTGTGTGAGAAAGGAGGGGAGAAGCTCCAGTCACCCCCCATCAGTTATATCCATTTCTTGGGAGAGCCAGAATGAGCCAGTTTGCCCTTGGGGAGCTGTGGGTGACACATGACTGGGGCCGTTAGCAGATAATCACACTCTCATCAGCAAGTAACACAGCAGTCTTAGCACCCACCCCCTGGTGGACATGTGGTGCACCCTTGCACTGGAAAGGATGCCATCCTGTCATTTGCAACAGCAGAGGTGGACCTGCGGACATCGTGCTGAGTGGAGTGAACCGAGCTCAAAAAGACCGGTACTGCATGATGTCACTCATCTGTGGCAACTAAAAAAGCTGATCTCATAGCAGCTGAGAGTAGAATGGGGGTCAGCAGAGGCTGGGCAGCCAGGGGAGGGGGAGGAGAGGGTGAAGACGGTCAGCGGCACTAAGTTACCGCGAGACAGGGGCAGGAACTGCTGCTGTGCTGTCACACCGTGGGCAACTGTTGCGAACAACAGTGCGTTATGTGGTTCAAAAAGCTAGAAGAAAAGATACTGAATGTTTTTGCAACAAGGAAATGATAAATGTTTGCGACATGAGTTATGCTTTCCCTGATTTAAACATTATACAATGTCTGTATGCACTGAAACATCTGTGATATCCCATAAATATGTATAATTGTTATGTCAATTACCTTTTTTTATTTTAAAAAGAAATCACTCTCCCCAGTGTCTGAATCCTGATTGTTTCACAGCCAAGTGGCTAAACAAGACATGTTTTCCATGGAAGCCTCTCTGTGACAAGAGAGGTCTGAGTGTGGCTCAGCAATACAGCGGGGGAGGGGAAGGCAGCCAGCAAGGCAGGTGGCGCTCGGCCCCCTTCAGCCACGCAGTGGTCAGCAGGCTCTGAAGGTCATGGCCCGGCGGGCAGAAGAGGTTCCTGAGAATGAGCAGGTCAGACCCGACTCGGGAGACTTCGCAATTTTGGAGGTGATTTCTGGAAGCATCTGCCGAGTGGGGGAATCCTTGCAAATGTGTGGGCCAAAAGGGCAGGACCATGGGGACCTTCCTGTGTGCCACTCTCTGAGCAGAGGGCGTCAGGGGGTGTCGCGGGGCGCACAGCCACACCAGGAACAAGGTCAGTGTTCTGAAGTGGATCGTCTGGTGTGCGCACAGCAAGCACGGCCATCCAACCGGCAGCCACTGGGGCGGCAGCCAAGTGTGCATCATCCCATCCTCGCAGAGCCGAGTCCCTCTTGTTTGGCTTTGAAATGGCCAGAGGGTCAGACTCCCAGCAAAGCCTGGACCAGGCCGCTTTGTCTCCCGGTCCCCTGCTTGGCGAGCCAGGATGTGTGACCACGCTCCTTCTGGGGCCTGGGCTACCAGCAGGCAAGAAAGGTCTCAGGTCAGTGGCAAGCGGCCCAGGGATTGGGCCAGGCCCCGTCTGTGCCGGTTGAATCCGCATCTATGGGGCAGAGCAGTTCCCTGCTTCCCAGAGCCTCCCTCGTGAAATGCATCTGGGACTGTCTCCTGTCCAGGGGAGAGCCCAGGCCCCCAGCCCCTGCCACACTGCAGAGCTCTGGGATGGAGTGTGAGAGGTGCAGGGGGCCTAATGTCAGCCAGCCCAGAGGAAAGAGCAAAGTGGAGGGACAGGAGGAAAGGCCAGCAGATGGCGCTAGAGTGGGAGGAGGAAGAAGACAGACACAGACCAGTGGGATGTGGCCTGGAATGACGTTGACAGAAAGGGAGAGATGGAGAACAAAAGATCAAAAGAGAAGGAAGCAGAAGAGCCTCCGTGGGTGCTGCTGGGAGTGTCGGCGACGGCACCCAGGCTGTGAAATCCACGCCCCATGGAAATGTTGACTTGTCCAGCTCCTCTAACCTCAACCCTCTGGGCCTGCAGCTCTCAATTTTATTGTGCACCTGAAATGAAATGATTTAAGACATCCTCAGGGGCCGGTGCTGTGGCGTGATGGATCAAGCTGCTGCCTGCAGCGCTGGCATCCCATAAGGGTGTCAGTTCCTGTCCCAGCTGCTCCGCTTCTGATCCAGCTTCCTGCTAATGACTTGGGAAAAGCTTCAGAGGATGGCCCAAGTATTTGGGCCTCTACCATCCACGTGGGAGACCTGGGTGAAGCTCCTGGCATGTGGCTTTGGGCTGGTCTAGCCCTGGCCATTGCAGCCTTTTGCAGAATGAACGAGTGGATGGAAGGTCTCTCTCTCTCTCTCCCTCTCTCTCTCACTCTGACTTTCAAATAAAATAAATCTTTTTCAAAAAATCTTCACGAGTTCTAGTTCAGAAAGCCAGTCTGGGAATTTGCCTTCCTACAAGCTCCCAGAACAGGCGTGTGCCTCAGTGAAATTCTGGGGATCACTGCTCCTGCATCCCCGTGGATAAGGGCAGTTTGGGCTGAAGCATCCAGGATAACTTGGAAAGACACAGTGAAGTCCAGGGTAAGGCCTGCCCCTTGGAGGCCTCGCCACACCCCAAATCCCTTCCTTCCTTGCAGCTCCCAAAGAACCAATGTCCTGGCTGGTTTTCCCCTCTAAACAAGCTACTAAACAAGCTAATTGAGCAATAATCCTAGAAGAATCCATCACTCTGACAAGGTTGATTAACCAAGCCCCGAGTGCTGAACATCCCAGCAGAAGGGTCGATGCCGAGCTCGGCCGCGGGACACAGCTGTCAGAGAAGATGGGTGTACAGGGGGCTAGTGGCCCAGCTTTGTACCAGTGCAGCACGGAGGAGGGCAAGGGGGCCTGTTTTGGGACCACATTGCCTGGGGCATCTCTAACAACATTCTGGACTGTTCTTTCTGAGAGCACCAAGTTCCCACAGAGGGTATCTAGAGCTCTGAGCCACTCTGGACGGTCGGCGGAGGGCCAACCCAGACTGACACGTCTTTCTCTTCTGCACTACGGCTCTTACGTTACACACCACTCCATTTCCTAAAAGGATTTACTTTCTTCAGCCCCTGGACAAGCTTCCCTTGGACCAAGGAGAATGCGATAAAACACTGCCCCCTGGTGGTCACCACTGTTGCAGCTTCAGATCATTCACCTTCCAAAGGTTTGGCCAGTGTGGCGCCTCTTGTCAGCCCAGCCCGAGTTCCCACCATTGGAGCCCTCCTGTCTGTGTGACTGACTCCTCACCTCACTTCTGCCAGTGTTTGAATAAAGAGTGCAAGCACTCTGGTCCAAGAGGAAGCAAACAGTCCCCCGGCTGTGGTCCCCACACACCATGTGGTGTCATCCTAGGTGATTAAGAGTTTCCAGCTGTGTTCAGCCACAGCGTCTCCACCAATGCAGAGAGAATGGACTGAGCATGTGTAGTATAATGATAGGACTGGACAGAGCACTGAGCAAGGACCTTGGCTTCTACGTTTCAAGTCCTGTTTCTGCCTCCAGCCGGCTGTGTGTCCTCAGGGGAAGTGACCTTCTGCAGCTGTGCTGCCATATCTAAAAATGAAAGGCCTGGACTGATGCATCTCTCAGATCACAAAGTTGGGAAGCCAGGTCCTAACAGATTCTGATCTAATCTCAGCCAACATGGGGTGGGGGCAGCAATGAGGAGCCAGAAAGAGCCCCCAGCAATGCAGCAACTGGGAACCCACACTCCTGGGGCCGCCGGCTAACAGAGCTCTCTTCCCTCAGCCTGGGAGGTGCTGCTTCTCTCTGAAGTTTCTGACAAATGTATTGGCTAGAGCCAGCACTGACATGGCCGGAGGGAGGACACAGGGTATGGTGCAAATCACAGTGGTGCGACACTGCCACCCAGTGGCCATCTCCACTAATCACAGCCCAGCCCTGCCCCAACACTGTAGACCAGAAGCCTACAGCAAGTCCGGTCCTCCTGTGGTTAAACTGGCAACACCAAATCAACCCCGAGTGCGATCGCAGCCCTGCCACTGCTTCTCCGTCTCACCCTGGTCAGCTGCTTCCATTGTCACTGGGCCTGAGCCACTGTCTCCTCCTCTAACTCCAGACATGACTTCCATGGTCAGAGGTTCTAGGCCCGCATGGAAGCAGGAGATCCCTACGACACAGAGGGTTCAGCACAGGGGCCAGGGGTGCCACCCACAGGGTCGTCCATCCCTGTCCACACAGCCAGGAAGCAGGACCCCAGGGTTCAGCCATTCTATGCCAAGGTCTGCATCCAACCCAGCGGTGGCCAAGGTGGGGGAGGAGAAAGAGAGGCAGGCAGACAGAAGCCTGCTTTGCTAGTTTCTTGTTGAGGGCAGTGTGGTCACAGGTTTTGCCATTTTGGGTACCAGGGTCTTACCTACGCGTGGGGTCCGTAGTGTTCAGGTGGATCTGAAGAACAGTGCAGATGGGTTCCCTTAACTAAGCTTACTCTCTATGCAGAGCATGGACAGGGGGTGTGAACTGAGGCTCCAGAACCTTCCCCAGGGCCCAGGGACTGAGCTTGGTGGAGGACAGAGTCGAGTGTGTGTCGAGTGTGTTGGGACTTTCCTGAGCCCCCCGGTATTCTTCTCCTGGGAGAGCTGGGCTCCCGCCTCTTGGCCATGTTTCCGATCACCAGCGTTTGTTGTTTACTCACTCGTCTCACAGTGCCGCTTTCAGCACTGCAAGATTCCTGCAGAAACCTTGGTGCCTTCCCACTTGCAAACTGCAGAGACGCCCGAGGCAACTGTGTGGATTTCCTCCACTCTCACCCCTCCGAGCCTTCCCCAAGCCATCGCTCAAGAAGAGTCACAGGTAAGACCCGGATCCCTTGAGGAGCCAAGTCATTCGTTCACACTGGGATGCAGTTTCTGGAGCTGCCATGGTTTCAGGTGGTGCATGGTGATTTCCCTTGTCACTGAATAATGTATGCAAACAGACTCGTCCAGAGGTGGGGAAAAGGAGAACAGCCATTTTTAAACACGATGTATTAAGATCTAGTAGAGAAACAAGTAATCACACTAGCCAGTTAAACATAGACAGTGCAATAGAGGGACAGGCATTTAGGTCGGCTGTTAACCTGCAGGCCAGGACACATGCATTCCACAGTGGAGGACCAGGGTTCAATTCCCAGCTCCAGTTCCAGCTCCCAACACCAGCTTCCTGCTAATGTGGATCCTTGGAGCTAAGGGTGATGGCTCAAGTAACAGGGCTCCTGCCACCCATAAGAGACCTAGACTGAGTTGCTGGCTCCTGGCTTCAGTGCTCTCACTGTTGTAGGCTGTCTGGGGACTGAACCAGCTAATGGTGGTGTTCATGCTCACTGCCTCTCTCTCCTGCCTCCCTCCATCACTCTCTCCTGCCTCCCTCCATCACTCTCTCCCGCCTCCCTCCCTTTCCCTCTCCCTCTCCCTCTCTTTCTCCCTCTCCCTCAAATAACCCTTTAAAAAGCAGGAAGTGTCACATAAGGAATTATAAACTGGTTAGATGTGTTTACGTTCTAAAAGGAGCAAGAGAGGACTCCACAGACTACAGGAATAGTACACTCAGCACGCAGCTGTCACCACAGTAGCTGAGGGTGCTACCACGGGAAGTACTGAGAACTTAACAAGATATAGATCTTGTTGGAACAAGTATAGCTGCAGGCCATTGGATAGTGGAGCAGCCCATGGAGGTGCCATGGATTGGAGCTAGGGCCCAAGGGGCCGCTTGCTGGGTGCCAGTGACACCCATTGGAGAGGGCAACCTACATGCTCCTCTGTCTCATCATAGGGAGAGAAAGGGAACTAGGGAGCCAGGGGAGGGGCTCTTTCTTGGGTTGGCCTTTAGCACCCTCTACTGTTGAGTGCTAATCTTGCACTGGTGGGCACAGACGCTGTGTTTGCACAGGGTTCAGGTCCAGTATTATGAAATGATACACAGAAGACCTGAGTAGTAAGAGCATGGGCTCCATGCCAGCTCGGTGCCAGGCTGTATGTTGTGTTCCTCTCACATCCCATAATCTCATCTATTATCCTTTGAACTGGATGAAGACACTTGACATTAGAAGTAACGTGAGAAGACAGGAAACCACTGTGTGGCTGAGCTGGTCTGTGGGTAGCTCCTGGGGCCTGGTGTGGGCTTCCACAGCAGGCTCAGGCTGCTTTGCTCTGCAGAGGACTGAGGACGGGAAGATTTCATTCTCTCCCTCTCCAGCCCCACATCGCTGCTTTTAATTACTAATTTAATTTTTATTAAAAAAAAGGGAACAGATTTCATGTGGTTCATAGACAGAATTCTAAGAAATAATGATACTTCCTTCCCTCTCTGCATCCCTCCTGCTTGCTACCTTGCTTTTGAATTTTTGCAATAACATTGTATTTTTTATTTATTTATTTTTTGATAGGCAGAGTGGACAGTGAGAGAGAGAGAGACAGAGAAAAGGTCTTCCTTTACCGTTGGTTCACCCCTCAATGGCCGCTGCAGCCAGCGTACTGCACTGATCCGAAGGCAGGAGCCAGGTGCTTCTCCTGGTCTCCCATGTGGGAGCAGGGCCCAAGCACTTGGGCCATCCTCCACTGCACTCCCGGGCCACAGCAGAGAGCTGGACTGGAAGAGGGGCAACCGAGACAGAATCTGGTGCCCTGACCAGGACTAGAACCTGGTGTGCCGGTGCCGCAGGCAGAGGATTAGCCTATTGAGCCGCAGCACCAGCCGCGATAACATTTTAAATTTACTTCATAAGCTTAACTCAGTAAGTAAAGGGTTCAACAAGTAAAAAGTAAGAAGACCACTATTCAGCAGGAGTATAGACAAGGACTATAAACAGCAATCAAACCCCAAAATGTGAATTTCACTCATATGAATTAAATTTTTTGTACTGAATATGTTGACTGTCACAAACCAGAGAAAACATGATATTTGTCATTGTGGGTCTGACGTATTTCACTAAGCATAATGGTCTCCAGCTGCATCCAATTTCTTGAAAAAGACAGGATTTTCTTTTTTATGGCTGTGTAGTGTCCTGTTGTGTGTATATAGCACAATTTGCTTTACCCAGTCATCACTTGGTAGACATCCAGGCAGACTCCATAAACTAGCTGCTGTGAATTGAGCTGCCATAAACACAGGGGATGGGTGACTGTTTCCTTTGAGTATATTCCCAGGAGTGGGATGGCTGGATCATATGATAGATCTATCGTTAGGTCTCTGAGGAATCTCCGTATTGTCTTCCATAATGATTGTACCAATTCACATTCCCACCAACAGCATATTAAGGTACCTTTTTCCCCACATCCTCACCAGCATTTGTTTCTTTTTGACTTTTGGATGATAGCCATTCTAACTGGGGTGAGGTGACTTCTCATCATCGTTTTGCTGATATCTAGTGATCCTGAGCATTTTTCCTACGTGTGTTGGCCATTTGTATTTCATCCTTCAAAAAATGTATGTTTATGTCCTCTGCCTGTTTCTTAACTGGATTGTTTATTTTGTTGTTAAGTCTCTTGAGTGTCTAATATCTTCTGGATATTAATACTTTATCAGATGCTTAGTTAACAAATGTTTTTTCCAATGCTGTCAGTTACCTCTTTGTTGAATGTCTCCTTTGCTGTGCAGAAGCTTCTTAGCTTGATGTAATCCCATTTGTCCATTTTTGCTTTTATTGCCTGTACATTTGGGGTCTCATTCAAGAAGTCTTTGCCTATGTCAATGTCTTTTAAAATAGTAATTTAAAAGCTTTAGATCCTTGATTTTTGTAAGGGGTTAAGGTAGGGGTCTTGTTTCATACTTCATGCAGAGATCCAATTTTCCCATTTGTAGAAGAGACTATCCTTTCTCCAAGGAGTAGTGATTTTAACTCCTTAGTTGCTTGTACATGTGTGTATTAGTTCCTAGGATGTATACTCTGTTCCACTGGTCCACATGTCTATTTTTGTGCCAGTATCAGGTTCTTTTGATTATAACAGTCCTATAGCATGTCTTGAAATCTGACATTCTGATGTCTCCTGCTTTGTTTTTATTGTTTAAGATCACTTTGGCTATTTGGGATTTCTTGTGTTTCCATGTGAATTTAGGGTCATTCTGTTCTAGATATGAGAAGAATTTTCTTGGTATTTTGATTGGGAGCACATTGAAGCTATAAATCCCTTCGGGTAGCATGGACATTTTGGTGATGCTAATTCTTCTCATCCACAAATGTGGAAGATTTTTCCATTTTTTGTGTCTTGCATTTCTTTCCTTAATGTTTTCTAATTTTCATTGTAGAAATGTTTCACATTCGTCATTAAATTTATCCAGGATATTTAATGTGTTTGTAGCTATTTTGAATGGAACTGACTTTATAAGTTCTCTTTCAACCATTGAATTGTTATTCTTTTATGAATTCCATTAGTTGCCTAGTGGAGATATTGCTTTCCCTGTATATAGGATCATGTCATCTCCAAATAGGGGTATTTTTACTTCCTCCTTTCCAATTTACATTTCTTTGATTTTTTCTTCCCCAATGACTCTGGCTAAAACTTCCAGAACTATATTGAATAATAATCATGCGAGTAGGTATTCTTGCCTAGTCCAGGATTCAGTGGAAATGCCTCCAGCTGTTTCCCTACAATATGATGGCGGCTATGAGTTTGTCATATATTGCCTTGACTGTGTTGTGTTGAGGTATGTTCCTTCTGTGCCCAATTTTTGAAGGTTTTTTTACATGATGTATGTTGTGTTTTATCAATTTTTTTTGACAGGCAGAGTGGACATTGAGAGAGAGAGAGAGACAAAGAGAAAGGTCTTCCTTTTCCATTGGCTCACCCCTCAATGGCTGCTGCAGCTGACGTGCTGCAGCCAGCACACCACACTGATCCAAAGCCAGGAGCCAGATGCTTCTCCTGGTCTCCCATGCGGGTGCAGGGCCCAAGGACTTGGGCCATCCTCCACTGTACTCCCGGGCCACAGCAGAGAGCTGGACTGGAAGAGGAGCAACCAGGACAGAATCCAGTGCCTCGACTGGGACTAGAACCCAGTGTGCCGGCACCACAGGCGGAGAATTAGCCTATTGAGCCATGGTGCCGGCCTTCAAATACTTTCTGTGCATCTATTGAGATTATCATGACCTCTATTCTTCATTTTGTTAATGTGATGTATCACACTTATTGATTTGTGTGTGTTGAACCATCCCCGCATTCCTAGGATAAATTCTAGTTGGTTTGGATGAGTGATCTTTTTGATGTGTTGAATTCTATTAGCTAGTATTTTGTTAAGGATTTTTACTCCTTTGTTTACCAGGAATATTGACCTATAGTTATCTTTTTTGTTGTATCTTTTACTGGTTTTAGAATTAAGGTAATGCTGACCTTATAGAAAGAATTTAGGAGGGTTTTCTCTCTTTCAATTTTTTGTGAATAGTTTAAGAAGAATTAGAATCAGTGCTTCATCAAAGTTTGGTAGAATTCAGCCATGAATAACAGGAAGTCCTGGTATTTTTCTTTGATGGGAAGCTCTTTATTACTGATTCAATCTCAGCTTTGGTTATTGCTCTATTCAGGTTTTCTGTGTCTTCATTCCTCAATTTTGGTAAATTGTATGTGTCCAGAAATCTATCCAATTCTTCTAGATTTTCCAATTTTATGGCAGATAGCTGTTTGTAATACTCCATGATGATTCTTTTTATTTCTGGGTATCAGATGTAACATCTCCTTTTTCATCTCTGATTTTATTAACTTGAGTCTACTCCCTTTTTTGTTAGTTGGGCCAAGGGTTTATCAATTTTATTTATTTATTTTTTTAAAACTAGCTCTGCATTTCACTGATTTTCAATATTTTTGCTACTTCATTTTTGTTTATTTCTACTTTGAATTGTATTCTTTCTTTCCTCATACTGATTTTGCCTTTGGTTTGTTCTTTTTTCTAGGTCCTTAATAGGCATTTCCAATTTCTTTATGTAGGCACTGATTGCTATAAGCTTTCTTCTTAACACTGCTTCGGCTGCATCCCATAAGTGTTGGTGTGTTGTGTTGTCATTTTCATTCATTTCAAGAATTTTTTGTTTTCGCCTGTGATTTATTTTATGACCCACTGTTCCTTCAGCAACGTGTTCTGTCTCCAGGGGTTTGCATACTTATAGAGTTTCTTATGTTGTTCATTTCAGCTTCATTCAATTGTGGTCAGAAACATACATGGTATGACTTAGTTTTTTCAATTTGCCAAGACTTCTTCTATGGCCTAGTACATGGCCTGTGCTACAGAATATTTCATACACTGGTGAAAAGAAAGCACTTTCTGCCCCTGTGGGGTGAGATGTACTGTATATATCTATTAGCTCCATTTGGTCAGTAATGTAGATTAGTTCTGTTGTTTCTTTGTCGATTTTTTATCTGCATGATCTCTCCATGGTTGAAAGTGGTGTATACAGTTTTATTGTATTGGAGCATATGTCTCCATTAACATTTGTTTTAAATAGCTGGGTGCCCTAGCATTGATTCATATACATTTATTATAATCACATCTTCCTATTGAATTGATCCTTACTAATTATATAATTGCCTTATTTGTCTTTTTAAACAGTTTTGTCTTAAAGTCTACTTTGTCTAATATGAGAATAGCTACACCTGCTCAATTTTATTTCCATTTTCCATTTTTTATTTCTAAAGAATCTCTGTTTTCATCCTTTCCCTTTCAGTCTGTGTTTATTAGTGAGGTATGTTTCTTATAATCAGAATATAGATGGATTTTGTTCTTTTTTTAACTTTTATTTAGTAAATATAAATTTCCAAAGTACAGTTTTGGATTACAATGGCTTTCCCTCCCCCATAATTTCCCTCCCACTCTCACCCTTCCCATCTCCCACTCCCTCTCCCATTCCATTCACATCAAGATTCATTTTCAATTATCTTTATATACAGAAGTTCGATTTAGTACATATTAAGTAAAGATTTCAAGAGTTTGCACCCACACAGAAACACAAAGTGTAAAATACTGTTTCAGTACTAGTTGTAGCATTATTTCACATTGGACAACACATTAAGGACAGATCCCACATGAGAAGTAAGTACACAGTGACTCCTGTTGTTGGCTTAACAATTTGACATTCTTGTTTATGGCATCAGTAATCTCCCTAGGCTCTAGTCATGAGTTGCCAAGGCTATGGAAGCCTTTTGAGTTCGCTGACTTCGATCTTATTCCAACAGGGTCATAGTCAAAGTGAAAGTTCGCTCCTCCCTTCAGAGAAAGGTACCTCCTTCTTTGATGGCCCCGTTCTTTCCACTGGGATCTCACTCACAGAGATCTTTCATTTAGGTCTTCTTTTTTTTTTTCCAGAGTGTCTTGGCTTTACATGCCTAAAATACTCTCATGGGATCTTCAGCCAGATCTGAATGACTTAAGGGCTGATTCTGAGGCCAGAGTGCTATTTAGGACATCTGCCATTCTATGAGTCTGCTGTGTATCCTGCTTCCCATGTTGGATTGTTCTCTCCCTTTTTGATTCTATCAGTTAGTATTAGCAGACACTAGTCTTGTTTGTGTGATCCCTTTGACTCTTAGACCTATCAGTGTGACCAATTGTGAACTGAAATTGATCACTTGGACTAGTGAGATGGCATTGGTACATGCCATCTTGATGGGATTGTACTGGAATCCCCTGACACGGGTTTTGGTCTTTAATCTATCCATTAAGCCAGTCTACATCTTTTGAGGATTTAGTCTATTTATATTCAAGGTTGTTATTGATAAGTAATAACTTGGTCCTGCCATTTTCCATGAATATTCCTATTGTTTGTTTTGGATCTCCTTTGTTCTCTTACTACGGGGTTTTCTGCCTTTGTATTTTTTCATCATGCTGATTATGTTTCTCTGTTTCTGTATGTAGTAGCACATCCTTAAGTATCATTTGTAAGGCTGGCTGAGTGATGACAAAGTCTTCAATTTTTTTCCTCACCTCGGAAGGTTTTTATTTCACCTTCATTTTTAAAAGACAGCTTTCCTGGGTAAAGTATTCTGAGTTGACAGCTTTTTCTTTTAGTATTTGGGATACAGTTTTCCATTCTCTCCTGGACTATGGGGTTTTTGTTGAGAAATCTGCTATCAGTCTAATGGAGATCCTTTAAAGGTATCTGGCATTTCTCTCTTTCACATTTTACAATATTCTCTTAACGTTCTACTTTTGAAAGATTTCTACAATGTGTCATGGTGAATATTTTTCTGCTCATGCCTATTTGGGGTTCTATGTGTTCCCTGTATTTGGATGTCCATATCTTTCTACAAATTGGGGGAATTTTCTGCTGTTATTTCCCTGAATACATTTTCTAAGCCATTCTACTTTCCATACCTTCAGGAACTGCTATGACACAAATATTTGGTCACATTAGGGTATTCCATGGATCATGACACCATTTTTAGTTTCTTCTAAGTTTTTCCTTTTTTTCTGTCTGAGATACTTCAAAAACTTTTCTTCTAGATAGTGTAGTATTTTTTCTGCCTCACTGAATCTGTTAAGGCTTTCCATTTTCTTATTTGACATATTGAATTCATTTCCCATATCTTGGTTTAATTTGTATTCAATATTTCTATCTCCCTGCAGAATTTCTCATCCATGTCATGTGCAGATTTCCTTATTTCATGGAACTGCTTCTTTGTGTTTTTGAGTAATCTTAGAATCACTCTTTTGAACTTCTTTTCAGGCATTTCATCCACCTCCCATTATTTCATTTCATAGCCCAATACTAATGCATTATTGTGTTCCTTTCAGGGACTCATATTGTCTTCCTTGTTCATTTGCTTGTGTTTCTACCTTGATTTTTACACATCTGGGAGCTCATTTGTTCATGTCACCTCTGAAGGCTGTGTTCTTGGAATTGTGCCTCTGTAGCTGGGACGAATGCCTATGGCTCACAGCAGATATTCAGGGTTGTGTGCTGGTAGGGCCAGGGATCTTTGGCCAGCATTTGTGGCTGGAGCACGAGTCCAGAATAACACCCAAGTTGGGTATGGCAGGCCTTCTCTATCATCAGTGGCATGGGAGGGGGGGGGCATGTTGATGTTGGCTAGTGTGTTCACAGCCTCAGCCCTTCTCTGTGCCAAGGTGAACCAGGGACTTACTGCCCTGAGTGAGCTCACAGTGCCTGTGCACACTGCCCATTCAGGTGCATGAACTGAACGTAGCCCCTGTGCCCCATAGCATGAGCACTGCACCCTCTTCAGGGTCCCTCTGTAGCACACAGGGAATTCTGACTGGGCAAGGACCCAGAAACCAAGTTATACCCATGCCTTTCTCAGTCCCAAGGCTTATGCAGAATTCACACTCCCAGGATTCTCACAGCCACAGGGTCCTGGGGATCCCTTCTCTGCCCTGTGACCTTCCCCGTCCCTGGACCAAGCCTCCTGACAGAAGTAGGTTGGAGCTCCACCTCGGCAAACTGAGTCTGGCAAATGGCTGGGGGCAGGGGAGGGAAGAAAGGTGGCCTCCCTTCATGGAGCTAAATGGATGCCCTGTCACCCGCCAGCTCCCAGCGCTGGACTCAAAGCCAGTGGGGGCTGCAGCATCCTCCCTTGGACAGAATCCCAGTGGTGCAGGCTGGGCACCGCCCTGCCGCTTGCCTTGGGAAGGTGGGTTTCCTGGCCAGCTGCAGGAATCACTGGTAGCATGCTGCTGGCTGCTGAATTTCTGTCCACTGCCCGCCCTTCTCCATGGAGTCTCTGCTGTTCTGTAGATTGTCTGCTGAAAATGTCTCTCCAACGGTGCCCTGAGGAGCTGCTCCTTTTGTTTTGCTGGTATCTACCAGTGACTAAAATCGGTGTGTCTTCTCCCTCCTCCTCAGGCATCTTGGACCACCTGTCTGGATTCGTCCTCCTCTGTTAAGCTATACAACCCTTCCCAGACTTTGTTCTTAGACTCTCCAGCCTGGAGAGACAGTGAGGCAGATGCCCCGTGGGCATCTAGGGTAGTGATTCCCAAACCTAAGTCTCCGTGGAAGCCTTGTTAAATCATTTCCTAGGCCTGCTTCTGGAGATTCCAGTTTAGTACATTTGGGGATGGAGCACCCTGGAGTCTGCATGTTAGCACAACCCTCAGAAGTCTCTGATAGACTCCATCAGAGGAGCATCCATTCCCACTGAGCTGGCAGTGGACGGTGAGGAGCTGCCCACCTTTGGTGGGGTGCAGGAGTGAGGCTTCAGGCTAACTCCTTTCAGCTCCAGCTCCGCATGGGGAGGTCAGTCCTGACACCTGGCTTCCCAAAGACAAATCTAGTAGGTGCATGGGTCTGCTTTACAGCTGATGAGGTTGTGGTGGGTCCAGTAGAGGCTTGCTAGGGCTCTACATGTCCAACTGGAAGATTGGAGATCTGGGCCTTGAGACCCATGGCCTCTTGTCTCAAGGCCTTTTTTAAAGATTTTTTTTTATTTATTTGAAAGGCAGAGTTACAGATAGGCAAAGGCAGAGGGAGAGGGAGGGAGAGAGAGGAGAAGAGAGAGAGAGAGGTCTTTGATATGCTGGTTCACCCCCCAGATGGCCGCAGTGGCCAGTGCTGCACTGACCCAAAGCCAGGAGCCAGGAGCTTCTTCCATGTCTCCCATGTGGGTGCAGGGGCCCAAGGACTTGGGCCATCTTCCATTGCTTTCCCAGGCCATAGCAGAGAGCTGGATGGGAAGAGGAGCAGCCTGGACTTGAACCAGTGCCCATTCAGGATGCTGGCACTACAGGCATTGGCGTTAGCCACTATGCCACAGCGCCGGCCCCATCTCACAGCCTCTTTAGGCACTTTCTGGACAGGTGATATTTCAGAGCCAGAGCGTGCCAGAGGTCTTCCCATCTGGCTTAGGAGCAAGAGCCACCAGTTTTGAGCACCTGTTGTGTGACGACGATTATGCTTTGTTAGCTCAGTCTTTAAACCCCTGTGTAAGGATTAGCCCCACAACCAAAGCACCAGATGAAGAGATCGAGGCTCTGGCCCAAGGCCGTGCAGACATAAGGAGTGGAGTGTGGGTTGACTGTGTGCTTTGCCCTGGCACAGGTGAACTTGGGAGAGAGGAACAGCCTGACCCAAGCAGGCTACCTGCTCAGGGAGAATCAGACCAGTCCCAAGAGGGGCTGAGCATTTCCTGCCCTGGGAAGCTGACTGAGGCAGGGAGATCTCGCTCAATGCTGCCTGCCAGGATGGTCAGAGCTAGGCAGGAGATGCCGGAAGTGTCCCAGCACAGAGAAGAGGGTGCTGATCCCAGGCCCCAGCCCTACGCAGACACCTGGGGGTGACAGTGAGTGAGGCTGGGGGAACATGGTGACCCAGATCCATGGGGTCATAGTCACCATCACCCTATCAAGATTATGATATCTGATCAACTTCAATGTAAAATAGCCTCAGGAATGGGGAAATTTGGAAATGTCTCAAACGCCAGCCTGTTTAACCCCGTCCACTTTCCCACGTCATGCTGCTCAATCAGCGCATTGTGCAAGAAAGCTGGTGGGTGCCAGACTCATGAGTGCAAAGCAGAAGTTAGACGCATCTGTGGTCCCTACAAGAGTACAAGGCCCCCAGGGGGATGCTCTGCCTTGCTCAGGCGTGTCTCCAGAGACCAGCTTGTGCAGGTCATATCGCAGGCTATCAGGGGGAAGCCCTGTGGCCCGCTGCAGATTCAGGCAGAGGCAAGCTCAGATCCTTGCCACCTCCTGCTGTGTGATCTTGACCTTCACCTCTGGGCCAAGCTGCCATTCTCTGTAAAATGCACATTTAAATACATTGCGTCTTGGTGCAGACATTCGGCCGAGCAGTGAAGGCACCTGTGAGAACACCTGTATTCGATAGCTGAATGCCTGAGTCCCTGCTCCACTTCCAATTCCAGCTTCCTGCAAACATGTGCCCTAGGAGGCAGCTGAGGATAGCAAATCATTGAGTCCCTGCCACCCAGGTGGAGGTGCACATGGAGTTCCTGGATCCAGGGTTTCCCCGGCACAGCCTTGGCTATTGTGGGCATTTGGGAATGAACCAGCAGATGAGAGTGTGCTCGCTCTCTCTCTCGCTCTCTCTCTCTCTCTTGTTCGCTCTTTCTCTTGCTCTCTCTCTCTCTAGTAAATTTGTTAATTAACTAATTGACTTGTAGAAGTTTTAAAACACCGACTCTTGTCAGAACCCACAGAATGAGCAACACCCAGAGTGAACCACAGTATAAACCATGCATTTTGAGGGATGGTGATGTGCCCATGAAAATTCATCGACTGCAGCAGAGGCCCCACTCTGTCAGGGGAGGGGGGTGGTGGAAGGGGCTGTGGAAACAGGGTGGAGTATAAGGGAACACTCTGCATATGCACCTCAATGTTGCTATGCTATGTGCCTGGGGAACATCTTCCCTCTCTGTGTCTGTCTCCCCAGACCTGATTCCTGCCTCCTCCTTTCACGGAATACTTTGCTGAGCCAACTTTAAGCTAGATGATCTCCAAGATTCTTCCCCTTGGGATATGATTTCTAAACAAAGGAGTTTAAATAAACTGGAAGAAATATAAAAGGAACACACTGTCAAAGTACAAAGTTGAGCACAGAAGTGTGTCCTCGTCCCGGCTCCCAGCACTGGTGCGTCCCTCCCGAGCCTTGCCTTCGGAATCTGTGTATCT
The DNA here is from genome assembly GCF_964237555.1 of Oryctolagus cuniculus. Lineage (NCBI taxonomy): Eukaryota > Metazoa > Chordata > Mammalia > Lagomorpha > Leporidae > Oryctolagus > Oryctolagus cuniculus. The sequence continues at coordinate 172,206,412 of NC_091433.1, forward strand.
GTAGGTTCTGGGAACGTAAGTGCTTCTTTGCAAAGTGCTTGGTTATCTTTAAAGACCTCACCCCAGTATCTGTTCAGGGTCAGTCGATCTCCATTCTCAAGCAAAGGAAGGTCCATATGAAGCCAGGAGCCACACAGGAGCTTCCTCCTTGGCAGCTCTCCCTGTGCCCACCTCCATGCTAGGCCCCGCCCCTAACCCCCCCTGTAGGAGGATGCATTTGAGGAAGTGGAACAGGTGTGAGCCCTGGCTCTGCTGTGCACTTGCTGTGTGACCCGGGACGTTCCCTAACACAGCTGAATTTTCTCCTCTTTCTACATCGGCCCGACAGGGTTGTTGTAAGGAGTAAGCAAAATAGCACAAGTAGTGTCTCTGGCCACACATATGTGTAAGAAGTCACCAGGAATCTCACCCATGAATGAGAAAACCATGTGAAATATTGGGTCCATATCTAGGTCAGAATCCTCCAGGCACTGTCGTCTCGTGCTGGTTGCCTCTCAAAGCAGCCACCAGGTGGCAGCCACGGGCTGCGCAACTAGAGCCTTGGCTGTCACCCTGGAATGCTGGGGCTGGCAGGACCCGCAGGGACAGCGAACCACAGGGCTAGGTGAACAGGAAGCACTTAACACACCCACCTTATTTTAATCCTGAGGACCTTGTAGGAAGCCGTAGAGGAAGACAGGTGAGCTGGGGTGGGGAGAGGAACCCCTGTGGGATTGAGCAACAGTCAAGCCCAGTCCCTGTCTTCGGTCAGGTCAGTGGGGCTCCTGCCCTGTTCCGGGCCTCTTGAGTCCTCAGGACACAGAGGAGCACATGCAGCCCGTGCAGGGAGGGGCCAGAATGCCTTCCCACAGAGCCCAGGCTCCTGGGAGTGGCCCATCAGCCCCAGCCCCAGCTCTGCGTGAGGCCCAGCCTGGGCTCTCGGGAAGGGCACCTGGGACCCCGGGGGAGCATGCAGCCCATGTCTCATGCTCTCCTTCTGCCTTATCCGGCCAGGCGTCTTCTGATCCCCAAGTAATCTCTGCCACCGGCAGCCTCAGTGATTTGTGGAATCCTCGGTTAATCCCCCTCTTGCTTGGCTCCTGAGCAATTGCATCTGCTGCTCGGTGGCTTCTATTCCGATCATCCCAAATGTCCCCGGGGAGCCTCTATGGCTGCATGTCAGACGTGTGTCCCTGCTGGGGCCGCTCAGGCCTGTGGGACTGGGACAGAGCCTGGCCAAGCCCCAAGCTGGGCCCACTGCTCCTCTCTCCTCTTTTTCTCCGTCCTGTGAGTCTGGCTTGCAGGCAGGCCAGGGAGGAGCCTTGGGTCTGGGGGGGCACGCTGGCCAGAGCAGGGGATCCCCCAGCCTCTGCCCTTCCACACGGATTGCCTCTCACCTGTGCACAGTGACTACCTCCGTCTCCTCCTCTGTTAAATGGGGTAACAGGGATCCTATGTCACGGGGGTGCTGAGGGTTTACCAAGCCAGACAGGCAAGGGGTTTGCAGCAGCCCCGGTGCATCACGGGCAATTAGGGTTCACTGGCTGTGGGTGGCCGGAAGTCTCCACCTGCGCCTCCAAGCCTCGGCGACTGCTTCTGCCCCCTCTGTCCCACCCCTGGAGGGTGGGCCCAGGAGGGAGAGCAGTTCCTCCCAGAGCCTTGAGAGACACGTGGGGGGTGGGGGACAGCTCCTCAGCAGGGTGTGCCCTTGCAGGCAATGCACCTTCTGGGGGCTCCCTGCTCATCCCCACTCCTGGCCAGGGAGGAAGGTGTCCCGAGACTGTAGCTGTCGGAAGGGGTGCTGTGTCGAAGGCAGAATGAGGCATGGCCACCACTGCGTGTGTGGCTCCGTCTCTCCAGAGATGTGAGAGTAGAGGCCAGGGAGGAAGGCGCTCAGGAGCAGGTCTGCCCCAACCCCCAGCCAGGACAGAGAGGGCCCCACAGTGCGTCCAGGAAGGAAGGCTATCAGGTTAGCAAGGATCCACATGTTCCAAAATGTTCTGTGTGGGCAAAGGCGTAGGAAACAGGCACTGGTGTGCATTGTAGGGGGCAAGATAGCCCCTGTGGAGGGCACGTTGGCAACATCTGTAACACAAGTGCCTGCATGTCAGGCCCATAAGTTCTGTGAGTGAAGGACTTCATGCTACAGGTTATCTCTGCAGAAGGGGAGCGACCTTGCAGCTCTGGTTGTAAGCAGTTTCAGGGCAGGAGACAGCCTGGATGTCGGTCACAGAGGATGGTTACACAAATAGTAGCCCATGCAGGGAGACCCTCCACAGGCATTAGAATGAGAAACTCCTGATCCTGATCAGAAAATGTCTCCAAAACCTATATAGCTACTTCAACAAGTTCATGGGATGAATGGAATTGAAAGTTTATCTTGGTGTAAAATTGTTGAAATGATACATACAAGAGGTCTTCAAATAATTCACAAAAACTATATGATGTTGGTGGTGGAGCCAAGATGGCGAAATAGTGAGGGCGTGCACCGATAGTCCGGGAAAAGATAGTTTAATAAAAGTGGAGTTACTGTAGCCTCAGGAAAAGCTCAGGAAAAAATTGCAGAGGAAACTCTTCTGGATCTAGTGGATGTGACACAGAGGACCTACGGGGAGAGCAAGGTCACCCTCCACGTGGAAGTGGAGCTACGGGAGCCGAGCGCCGCAGAAGCCGAGCCGCAGAGTCTGCGTGCCAGCGCTGGAAGGGGAGGTGAGACTAAAACCCTGGTAACCCGAGACATTGGCAGGGAAAGGCAGAAAGAGCCTACAGGGAACGAGGCCTGAAGCCCCACTGGGGAAAGTTCACCAGGCTGACTGGAGGAGAGAAAAAAAAAACAAATAAATAAGGGGAACTGGCATGGACATTAGCCTCTCTCTCCACTCACCTTACAAAGCCAAGCAAGACAAAGAGCGGGTGCCATTTTACATATGTAAAGCGGCTCCCACCATTAGCCAAGCAGAAAAACCTGACTCTGGTGGGGAGAAATAACAGGAGGTTAAAACCTAGTGAAAGTGTGGAGCTAATGAACTGAGACTGTGAAAATCTGAGGAGAGGTGAGAGAACTCACCGAGTACACAAACTTGGTAACCGAGGCAACCTTGTGAGAGACTGCGGAGAAATTTGAGACCACACTGAGGGCTGCATAAACTCTTTGTGTGGTCCCAGGGGTAAGCAGACGAATACCCACAAGGGCCAGATTTCATACATCAACTACCCTCAATTCCACTCAGCTGTGTGGAATTACTTCCCAACTGAGTCAAAAAAAAAAAAAAATAGAGAGAGAGAGTGAGCAAGCGAGAGACCAATCTGGGTGAGTCACCTTTGGCACACCCTTATCCCTGAAGAACCAAACAGGGCTCTCTGGCCACATCCATCACAGCCTCTAAGGATCCATCAAAAGAAGACAGTCCACTTAATCTAGAGTCACAGTATAACAAGAAAAAACACCACACCGAAGAAACCAAAGAATATCTCCAATATGCCCAACAACCGAGAAACTGAGATGCAGAAACTGAGGTAACAAGAACAAGGAAGACACTATGACGCCCCCAAATGAAATAGACACCCCAACTCAAGATTATGAAGATGATGAGATAGAAGAAATGCAAGAAGCGGATCTCAAAAAATTGATAAGAACATTAAAAAGTTCTCAAAAACAAATTCTTGAACTACAGAAATCCTTAATGAACAAGATAGAAAATCTCTCACACAAAAATGAAATATTAAGGAGGAATCAAAATGAAATGAAACAACTAGTAGTACAGGAAACTGTGATAGTGACGAGAAATCATAATGAAATGAAGAATTCAATAGATCAAATGGCAACCACATTAGAGAGCCTTGAAAACAGAATGGGTGAAGCAGAAGAGAGAATATCAGACTTAGAAGACAGAGAACAGGAAAATATACAGTCAAACCAAAGAAAAGAAGAGGAAATTAGAAATCTAAAAAACATTGTTGGGAATCTTCAGGATACTATTAAAAAACCCAACATTCGGGTTCTAGGAGTTCCTGAAGGCATGGAGAGGGAGAAAGGATTAGAACGCCTTTTTAGTGAGATACTAGCAGAAAATTTCCCAGGTTTGGAGAAGGACAGAGACATCCTAGTACAGGAAGCTCATAGAACCCCTAATAAACATGACCAAAAGAGAGCCTCACCACGACACGTTGTAATTAAACTCACCGCACTGAAACACAAAGAAAAGATCCTAAAATGTGCCAGAGAGAAATGTCAGATTACTCTCAGAGGATCTCCAATCAGACTCACAGCTGACTTCTCATCAGAAACCCTACATGCTAGGAGGGAATGGCAAGATATAGCCCAGGTACTAAGAGAGAAAAACTGCCATCCCAGAATATTATATCCTGCAAAGCTTTCATTTGTGAATGAAGGTGAAATAAAGACCTTTCACAACAAACAGAAAGAATTTGTCGCCACTCGTCCAGCCCTGCAAAAGATGCTTAAAGATGTGTTGCACACAGAAACACAGAAACACGGTCATCAATATGAAAGAAGGTAAACGAAGGAAACCTCACAGCAAAAAATCACAGGAAGTTCAAAGCATATATTAGAAAATAAAAAAAGCATATATTAGAACAATGGTAGGGGAAAGTTACTACTTATCAATAGTCACATTGAACGTTAATGGCCTGAACTGTCCAGTTAAAAGACACTGACTGGCTGATTGGGTTAAGGAACAAATCCCATCTATTTGCTGCTTACAAGAAACACATCTTTCCAACAAAGATGCATACAGACTGAAAGTGAAAGGTTGGAAAAAAGATGTACCATGCCAACAGAAATGAAAAAAGAGCGGGCGTAACCATCTTAATATCGGACAACATAAACTTTACCACAAAAACTGTTAGGAGAGACAAAGAGGGGCACTATATAATGATTAAGGGATCAATTCAACAGGAAGATATAATGATTATCAATGTATATGCACCTAATTACAGGGCACTGGTTTATTTAAAAGATTTGTTAAGGGACTTAAAGGGAGACTTAGACCCCAATACAATAGTACTGGGGGACTTCAATACTCCACTCTCAGAAATAGACAGATCAACAGGACAGAAGATCAACAAGGAGACAGTAGATTTAAACAATACTATAGCCCAAATGGATCTAACAGATATCTACAGAACTTTTCATCCTACAGATAAAGCATTTACATTCTTCTCAGCATACCTGGAACCTTCTCTAGGATTGACCACATGCTAGGCCATAAAGCAAGTCTCAGCAAATTCAAAAGAATTAGAATCATATGATGCAGCTTCTCAGACCATAAAGGAATGAAGTTGGAAATTAACAACTCAGGAATCCCTAGAGCATATGCAAACACATGGAGATTGAACAACATGCTCCTGAATGAACAATGGGTCATAGAAGAAATTAAAAGAGAAATCAAAAATTTTCTGGAAGTAAATGAGGATAACAGCACAACATACCAAAACTTATGGGATACAGCAAAAGCAGTGTTAAGAGGAAAGTTTATATCAATAGGTGTCTACATCAAGAAATTGGAAAGGCACCAAATAGATGAGCTTTCAATGCATCTCAAGGATCTAGAAAATCTGCAGCAAACCAGACCCAAATCTAGTAGGAGAAGAGAAATAATTAAAATCAGAGAAGAAATCAACAGGATTGAATCCAAAAAAAAATTACAAAAAATCAGCCAAATGAGGAGCTGGTTTTTTGAAAACATAAACAAAATGACACCCCATTGGCCCAACTAACTAAAAAAAGAAAATATGGGGAGCAACTGAGACTAGACTAAGTTACTGGAATTAAGACTTATTCTATGCATCTGCTCTCCCACAATATGGCACTGAGAGAGGGAGCAAACAACCACTATGCAGCTGCCTCTCGCCAATTTGACTGATAAGCTGCAGGAGCTGATCCTGCTCCTGACTGGAGGAGAGCAGTGTGCTCGGCGTGTGGGTAGCAGAGTTGGGATTGGTGGAAGAGGACTATAAAGGAGGAGAGAAACAACATGCACCAGGAACATCTGAAGGAACATCTGAGGAACCCCTGAGAGCCGGCCGGCGGTGTGCCGCTCCTCCGCAGAAGCGGGGAAAGCGATGGGGGTGCTGCCCCTCCATGGAGGGGAAGAGCCGAGCAGAAAGAATAGCGCAGGGTCCAGTGTCGTTCCTCCGCGAATGGGGGAGCGACAGAAAAGACCCAAATCAATAAAATCAGAGATGAAAAAGGAAATGTAACAACAGACACCACAGAAATAAAAAGAATCATCAGAAATTACTACAAGGACTTGTATGCCAGCAAACAGGGAAACCTATCAGAAATGGATAGATTCCTGGACACATGCAACAAAGAAAAGCCCAGGACCAGATGGATTCACTGCTGAATTCTACCAGACATTTAAAGAAGAACTAACTCCAATTCTTCTCAAGCTATTCAGAACAATCGAAAAAGAGGAAATCCTCCCAAATTCTTTCTATGAAGCCAGCAACACTTTAATTCCTAAGCCGGAAAAAGATGCAGCATTGAAAGAGAATTACAGACCAATATCCCTGATGAACATAGACGCAAAAAACCTCAATAAAATTCTGGACAATAGAATGCAACAACACATCAGAAAGATCATCCACCCAGACCAAGTGGGATTTATCCCTGGTATGCAGGGATGGTTCAACATTCGCAAATCAATCAATGTGATACACCACATTAACAGACTGCAGAAGAAAAACCATATGATTATCTCACTAGACACAGAGAAAGCATTTGATAAAATACAACACCCTTTCATGATGAAAACTCTAAGCAAACTGTGTATGGAAGGAACATTCCTCAATACAATCAAAGCAATTTATGAAAACCCCACGGCCAACACCCTATTGAATGGGAAAAGTTGGAAGCATTTCCACTGAGATCTGGTACCAGACAGGGATGCCCACTCTCACCACTGCTATTCAATATAGTTCTCGAGGTTTTAGCCAGAGCTATTAGGCAAGAAAAAGAAATGAAAGGGATACAAATTGGGAAGGAAGAACTCAAACTGTCCCTCTTTGCAGATGATATGATTCTTTACTTAGGGGATCCAAAGAACTCCACTAAGAGACTATTGGAACTCATAGAAGAGTTTGGCAAAGTAGCAGGATATAAAATCAATGCACAAAAATCAACAGCCTTTGTATACACAGGCAATGCCACGGCTGAGGAAGAACTTCTAAGATCAATCCCATTCACAATAGCTACTAAAACAATCAAATATCTTGGAATAAACTTAACCAAGGACGTTAAAGATCTCTACCATGAAAATTACAAAATCTTAAAGAAAGAAATAGAAGAGGATACCAAAAAATGGAAAAATCTTCCATGCTCATGAATTGGAAGAATTAATATCATCAAAATGTCCATTCTCCCAAAAGCAATTTATACATTCAATGCAATCCCAATCAAGATACCAAAGACCTTCTTCTCAGATCTGGAAAAAATGATGCTGAAATTCATATGGAGACACAGGAGACTTTGAATAGTTAAAGCAATCTTGTACAACAAAAACAAAGCTGGAGGCATCACAAGACCAGATTTCAGGACATACTACAGGGCAGTTGTTATCAAAACAGCATGGTACTGGTATAGAAACACATGGATAGACCAATGGAACAGAATAGAAACACCAGAAATCAATCCAAACATCTACAGCCAACTTATGTTTGATCAAGGATCTAAAACCCATCCCTGGAGCAAGGAAAGTCTATTCAATAAATGGTGCTGGGAAAACTGGATTTCCACATGCAGAATCATGAAGCAAGACCCCTACCTTTCACCTTACACAAAAATTCACTCAACATGGATTAAAGACTTAAATCTACGACCTGACACCATCAAATTATTAGAGAGCATTGGAAAAACCCTGCAAGATATAGGTACTGGCAAAGAGTTCTTGGAAAACACCCCAGAAGCACAGGCAGTCAAAGCCAAAATTAACTATTGGGATTGCATCAAATTGAGAAGTTTCTGTGGGAGACCCAGAAGAAGCTCCTGGCTCCTGACTTCGGATCAGCGCAGCTCTGACCATTGTGGCCATCTGGGGAGTGAACTAGTGGATGAAAGGCCTCTCTCTCTCTCTCTCTCTCTCCCACCTCCCTCTCCCTCTCCCTCATCCCCTTTCTCCCTGCCTCTGCCTCTGCCTTTCTGTAACTCTGCCTTCCAAATACATAAATAAATCTTTTTTAAAAAACCTATATAATGAAAAAAACTATGCATGCAAATCAAAAAATGCACCAAAATAAATGTATAACTTAATTTCATTTCCATGAAATTTTTGAAGTACCCTCATGTGTTGCTAGTTGAAAAAAGGGTAAGGTGACAGAAGAGTGTGGGAGGCATGCTGTTGTTTGTGTAAAAATAAGTGGGGAGGATACGAAGGGATTTTCTTGTAATTGTGCTAAAGATTTCTAGAAGGATGACATAACTAGTAGCACTGGCATCCTGCATAGAGAACGGTGTGTTAGGAGAATGGAGAGGAGAGGCATTCAAATAGTTTACTGTGCAGCCTTTTGAATTTTGAGTCATTTGATAGCACAAGCTACTCAAAACTTAAATTTAAAAATGCTTAAGAGCAACAATTAAAAAGAAAACTGTTCCATGAAATGATTTTTCCTCCTCATAGCATGATTGATATTCTCAATGAATCAAAAACGTCAGGACAAAAAAGAAAAATCCATTTTAAAGATTAGATAAAATTGCTTCACAAAATAAGCTTGCAGACTTTTCAACTTCGAGTCATCGGGACTTCTGCCTCCTGCTCAGGGCACAGAAATCCACCAAGAGCATGGACCCTGGGGGGGAAAGACAAGCCAAATAATCTCCAGGATGACAACTTGTCTTGAACTTACCAGAGAACTGGGACTGCCAGCAACCAGCTAAGGCGAAATCTGAGAAAAACAGGCATCTCCAAAGAGAGACTGAGCACAAGCACTTTCTTACATGCTACGTTCCATACAAGCTGGACAGATTCCAGACCAGATTTTTAACTAATCACTTCGGGCCACATATGGGGTCCACATGGTTGTACGGGAGCTGCAGACTGACCAGAAATGCACCTAAAGTCTCCTCTCCATGCACCATGCTGGGTGCTCACAAGACAAAGTGAGCGATGTTGGGTGCCTGAACAAATCTGTCCCCTCAGGTCTGGGCCAGGGAGCAAAGCTGCAGGAAAAGCACCAAGTTCTAGAAAGATCCTTCTCCCTGTATCCTCTATGGAAAAAGATGTAAATTCCTGGAAAAGAGGAACTGCAGTCCAAGTTCATAAGGGGTGACTGGGGACCCGGATCCTAATATGTGTACAGTTTTCTTGTGACACATCAGAGCAAGGTCACCGTCCTTCCTGTAGGACCCTGAGCAGCAGGGGTGGCCTGGACACCGGCTGAGGGAGGGTCGGGGACAGCCACAGCCCAGTGCTGAAGACAATGGTACCTACACCCAATCAGTGCCCAAGGTGCAACAAGTAGCCATGTAGAAACAGGTGGTTGGCATGGAGGCTTCAGCAGGCCTCAGCCACACAGCTCCCAGCAGATCAGTGAAGGACACAGAGCCTCAGTGGGAGGGGAAGATACGTGCTGCATCTGGGAGTGTTTGGATATGAGGGGCATGGCCCGTTCCCGTGACTGCCATGCCATTAATGTGAGGTGTGGCCGCCTTTATGACCCTGAGCCTGATTTCTCTGGAAAACACAAATCATTGAGAGTTGACCCCTAAAGTGCACAGGAGGAAGAGCATGAAAAGGCCAAGGTTTCCTCCAATAAACGGCCCCCTGGAGCTGCGCAGAGCCCTCTCTACAGACCCCCATTGCTTTTTTTTTTTTTTTTTTTTTTTTTTTTGACAGGCAGAGTAGACAGTGAGAGAGAGAGACAGAGAGAAAGGTCTTCCTTTGCCGTTGGTTCACCCTCCAATGGCCGCCGCGGCTGGCGCACTGTGGCCAGTACACCGTGCTGAACCGAAGGCAGGAGGCAGGTGCTTCACTTGATCTCCCATGGGGTACAGGGCCCAAGGACTTGGGCCATCCTCCACTGCACTCCCTGGCCACAGCAGAGAGCTGGTCTGGGAGAGGGGCAACCGGGACAGAATCCGGTGCCCTGACTGGGACCTGAACCCGGTGTGCCGGCACCCCAAGGCAGACGATTAGCCAAGTGAGCCGCAACGCTGGCCTCCCCATTGCATTTTTTTTTTTTTGACAGGCAGAGTGGACAGTGAATGAGAGAGACAGTGAGAAAGGTCCCACTGCTTTTTACAAAAGTTTTTCTTTTATTTTTAAATTTACTTGAAGGGCAGATTTAAAGAGATGGAGAGGGGGACAGAAAATGAGAACTCTTCTATTTGCTGGTCACCCTCCAAATGACCGCAATGGCCTGGCTGGACCAGGCTGAAGCCAGGAGCCTGGAACTCCATCCAGATCTCCCACGCAGGTGGCTCGGGCTCAAGTACTTGGTTGGGCCATCTTCGGCTGCTTCCTCAGGTGCATTAGCAGAGAGTTGAGTTGGAACTGCAGCCCTGGTTCATAAGGGGCGGCTGGGGTCCCGGATTCTTATATCTGTGTGGTTTTCTTGTGACACATCATAGCAAGGTCACCGTCCTTTTTGTATGACCCTGAGCAGCAGGGGAGTCCTGGACGCAGGCTGAGGGAGGGTAGAGGACAGCCACAGCCCAGTGCTGAAGACAATGCTACACCCAATCAGTGCCCAAGGCACAACAAGTAGCCGTGTAGACACAGGTGGTAGGCATGGAGGCTTCAGCAGGCCTCAGCCACACAGCTCCCAGCAGATCAGTGAAGGACACAGAGCCTCAGTGGCAGGGGAAGCTACGTGTTGCATCTGGGAGTGTTTGGATATGAGGGGCATGGCCCGTTCCCGTGACTGCCATGCCATTAATGTGAGGTGTGTCTGGCTTTATGACCCTGAGCCTGATTTCTCTGGAAAACACAAATCACTGATAGTTGACCCCTAAAGTGCACAGGAGGGAGAGCATGAAAAGGCCAAGGTTTCCTCCAATAAACGGCCCCCTGGAGCTGCGCAGAGCCCTCTCTACAGACCCCCATTGCTTTTTACAAAAGTTTTCCTTTTTTCTTTTTAATTGACTTGAAGGGCAGAGTTAAAGAGATGGAGAGGGGGACAGAAAGTGAGAACTCTTCTATTTGCTGGTCACCCTCCAAATGACCGCAATGGCCTGGCTGGACCAGGCTAAAGCCAGTACTCTGGAACTCCATCCAGATCTCCCATGCAGGTGGCTCGGGCTCAAGTACTTGGTTGGGCCATCTTCGGCTGCTTCCTCAGGTGTATTAGCAGAGTTGAGTTGGAAATGCAGCCCTGGTTCATAAGGGGCGGCTGGGGTCCCAGATTCTAATATGTGTGAAGTTTTCTAGTGACACATCAGAGCAAGGTCACCATCCTTCCTGTAGGACCCTGAGCAGCAGGGGTGGCCTGGGCACAGTCTGAGGGAGGGTCGGGGACAGCCACAGCCCAGTGCTGAAGACAATGGTACCTACACCCAATCAGTGCCCAAGGGGCAACAAGTGGCCTTGTAGACACAGGTGGTAGGCATGGAGGCTTCAGCAGGCCTCAGCCACACAGCTGGCAGCGGATCAGTGAAGGACACAGAGCCTCAGTGGTAGAGGAAGCTGCGTGCTGCATCTGGGAGTGGTGGGATGTGAGGGCCATGGCCCGTTCCCGTGACTGCCATGCCATTAATGTGAGGTGTGTCCGGCTTTATGACCCTGGGGCTGATTCTCTGGAAAACACAAATCATTGAGAGTTGACCCCTAAAGTGCACAGGAGGAAGAGCATGAAAAGGCCAAGGTTTCCTCCAATAAACGGCCCCCTGGAGCCGCGCAGAACCCTCTCTAAAGACCCCCATTGATTTTTTATTATTATTATTTGTTTTTACAGGCAGAGTGGACAGTGAGAGAGAGAGAGAGAGAGAGAGTGAGAGAGAAAGTTCTTCCTTTGCTGTTGGTTCACCATCCAATGTCCGGGGCGGACGCCGTACTGCAGCCGGCACACCGCGCTGATCCGAAGGCAGGAGCCAGGTGCTTCTTCTGTTCTCCCAAGGAGTACAGGGCACAAGCACTTGGGCCATCGTCCACTGCCACAGCAGAGAGCTGGCCTGGAAGAGGGGCAACCGGGACAGAATCTGGCACCCTGACAGGAACTAGAACCTGGTGTGCTATCGCCACTCGGCAGAGGATTAGCCTATTGAGTTGCGGGGCAGGCCCCCCATTGCTTTTTACAAAAGTTTTTTTTTTTTAATTACCTGAAGGGCAGAGTTAAAGAGATGAAGAGGGTGACAGAAAGGGAGAACTCTTGTATTTGCTGGTCACTCTCCAATTGACTGCAATGGCCTGGCTGGACCAGGCTGAAGCCAGGAGCCTGGAACTCCATCCAGATCTCCCATGCAGGTGGCTCGGGCTCAAGTACTTGGTTGGGCCATCTTCGGCTGCTTCCTCAGGTGCATTAGTAAAGAGCTTGGTTGGAAGTGATGCAACCAGAATGCAACCAGCACCGTTATTGGATGCCACTGTTGAAAGCAAAGCTTTACTCACTACAGCACCAGCCCTACAAACCATTATTCTGCACAGTTGTCCCCCACGTGAGCAATTTGGGTACTAAATACTCCAATGGGTAGATGGTTTCTTTTGAACTCAGTGCTCCCAATGACTGCTCTAGACAGATAACTTGTCTGCTATTAAGGGAAAAAAACCTCATTAGGAAGTGGAAATCCTCCAGATGGTTTTCCTCGAGGCTCCATGTCTATGTAGGCTCATGGGGGAATGGCATTCTACAGAACTCCCCAACCATGTTTTTTGTTCCAAAACTGACTTTCAAAGGCACTATTAGTAAAATAATTTTGTGCATGTTGCACAAGTATTTGCTTATTTATTCATTAGCTATATTTATATAATGGTGTCTATGTATTGTTTCCGGTATTTTTAGTTGAAAGTTCTAATAGGGTATTCCCAGGGGTCCCCCTTAATGAACATGAGGGAGGGGCCAGTACTGTGGCATAGTGGGCTAAGCCTCTTCCTGTGGTGCCAGCATCCCATATGGCTGCTTGTTTATGTCCCACCTGCTCCACTTCCAATCCAGCTCTTTGCTAATGGCCTGAGAAAGCAGTGAAAGATGGCCCAGGTGCTTGGTTCCCTGTACCCACATGGGAGACCCATAGCAATCTCCTGGCTCCTGGCTTTAGTCCCAGTCATTGTGGCCATTTAGGGAGTGAACCAGCAGATGGAAGACCTTTGTCTCTCCCTTTGTCTGTAGCTATGCCTCTCAAATAAATAAAATCTTTTTCCAATTATGTGAGAGAGATGAGCAAGCAGTGTGATCCTCATGTCACAGAAAAGGAAACTAGGACTCAGAGGGAATGGATTTGTCCAGGTCATAGAAACAAAACTCATAGACATCAGGTGAAAACGCGCTTCTAGTCAGGCAGGCGGCTCCCCCCGACCCAGTGTGCCATTTCCCTGGCTGGTCACAGCCACACTGTGCAGCGGCACGCGTTCTTCTGTCCTTGTTATTATTCATCTCTTCTACCCAGCACAGTGTGGGGATGGATGCGTCCTAAATATTCCCACCAGTTCAACATTTCTCCTTGCTTTGCTGCCTTTATCCCTGCGTCCTTCAGCATAGGGGAAACCAGGTTGGCAGGAAGCATTTGCTGCCTGTTTATCTCTTTCTTCTGGATCTGCCAGCTGGGAGGCTGTACAAACTTTCCCTAGATCTTACTATGTCCAAGGAGAAAGGGATTCTGCAACTAGGAGCTGACATTTTGGCACAGTGGGTTAAACAGCTGCATGCCAAGCTATCAGCCCATATTGGTGGGCTGGTTCAAGTACTAACTTCTCTGCTTCCAATCCAGCTTCCTGCTAGTGCACCTGAAAAAGCAGCAGAAGATGGTCTAAGGACCTGGGCTTCTGCCATCCATGGAGGAGACCCAGATGGTGTTCCAGGCCCCTGGCTCTGGCCTGCCCCAGCCCCAGCAGTTGTGGCCATTTTGGTGGTGAACCAGCAGATGGAGGATCTCTCTCTCTCCCCTCTGCTCCCCCCATCACTCTACCTTTAAAATAAATCGATCATTAAAATGGATATTCTGCTCTCTTCTCTAGGAAGAAGATGCTGGCTCAGGAGAAAGCACCTGATTCATGTGCTAGAGTGGGCACACTCGATGAGAGGCACAGGGCTCAGCGCTTTCCTGGGTGAGGATGGCACATGGAGGCAGGCTGCTACCCTGAGTCTTTTCTCAGCACATCCTGTGTGCTGAGGAAAAACACCAAATCCCTGAAGCAGGAGGAAAGTGAAGAAATGGAAAGATCTGGAACCATTGAAAACCACAAACAAGGCAGCTGAGAAATCAGCAGTTCAAGGTCACAGGGGGTGAAGGGGGAATCAGGGGTTATGGGGAGGCTCTGGGGATCTTGCTAATAAAAAAATCAGTATCCTCTCTCTCTCCCTCTGAGAGTTGCTGGCATCACTGTTTAACTAAGGTGGAGCATTAGCACCTGGTGTGCCCATATAAGGAAGAGCCGAAGAGGCAGACACCAGCAGCTGCCAGCCCTGCCGGTCTGCTGGCAATTCTTCCCCCGAGACTGCCGCGCTCATCTGCCGGACCTCTCTCTCTGCCCATCCTCTCTGCCACTCTCCATCCCGCGGAAGTGCTGCAGCTCAGCCTGTGGGCCTGCTCCGTCCCGAGCCAGCTCCCTGCAGGAAGGCTGCTGTCGGCACCCAGCAGACACACGTGTCTGGGAGTCAGGTACGGACTGAGTGGTGGTCTCCAGGAGCTCGGGGTCAGGACAGTCCTCCAAATGGTGCTGGCCTCCAAGTTGCTCCTGAGAGCTTCTTTAGCTCACAGCAGCTGAGGCCCCACCCTCAGAGGGATATGGAAACTGGGGATGTGGAGGCAGATGGTCCAAGGATGGGCTCTAGGAAAAACCAAGAGATGAGTTAGTTTTCTAAGAGAAGCTCCTGTAAACTATGCAGTTGTGGTAGCCTGGATGTCAGTCATTGAGCTGCCTTTGCTATCTGCTCAAAGTGACAACCTGGAGGGCTATGTTGACCGTAAGGGACACCCTGATGGTGGCCATCCTGTGCTCTTGGTTCACTGATGTATGGCCTCTGACATATAGTAGGTGTTTAAGAAATAAGTGCTCAAAGGAGTAATGAGTCCCGTCCTTTGTTTTCTAATTATTTAGCTTAACAGTTATATGAGAGACATTGAAAAATGTGAGTTAATCACAAGAGGCAGGTCGCTGTCACTTCAGAGGGTCAGGTGGTCCCTACACCCCACCAGCTGTGTCACTGTCTCATTCCTGTGTTTCTGCAGCTGTTGAACCTGCGTGACCTCTGAGATAGGATGCTGTTCTCAGGGAGACAGTTCTAGCCCGTTAGCTCGACCCCAAACTAACCAGATTAGAGCAATGGCAGTGTTTCCCCTCTGTAGTTCCAGCTGGGCTGCCCTGTTTGTCTTGGGTCACACACAGAACACTGCTAACCCCCAAGTGGGGTTTGCTGGGTCTTTAGTCAGCAGATTCTCTGGAGCTCTCCCACCCTGTACCCAGCTTGACAGAACCTCTGTTTTTCTTTGCAGGGGTATGGGACGGGGGCAGGTAGCAGCTGCAGAAAGCCTTATGTATTTGTATCCTTGCATTGATTGATGAGTATACAGTAATCTACTTATTGTATAATAGGTAAGAGTTACATGTAGCATCAGCTCATTACCCCCAGTTTGTAGATGGAAAGCTGACTTACTGCCAAGTTCGTGCCAGATGCAAATGACAGAGCTAGGGTTCTGTTGTGCCTGGTACTCTGTCTTGTCCCTTGGTTACTTAATTATATTCAAGGATCCACTTGGAAGAATGCCTTAGCAGAAAAGCTGCTAAGAAATACAGAAATTAGTGACTCACCTGCCACCCTGAGGGCATGCTTGATGTCAAGCTCTGTGTTAGCAGTGTGGCTTCAGGCATGTTTCTGTGCATCCCTTGGTCCTAGATTCCTCTTCACTAAATGTGATAGTAACAGTATCTGCCTCATCCAGCTATTGAAAAGTTATGTAAAAGTATTAGCAGTGACTTGCACAAGAAAAGTGCCCAAGAAATTTTAGTTATTGCTGTTGATATTATTTTAGTCTGGGTTCTCTACAAAACAAAACCCGAGGCAGAGCAGAAGTGCTAGTACACTCACTGATCTGGGTGGGTACAAAACCAAGGCAGTGAGAGAAAAGCACAGAGAATGGGAGCTGTACAAGGTGATGGTCACTCCACAAAAAGACAAGGCCAGCCACCTGGGCCAAAGCAGGGCTCTGGTGGACTAGCTTAACAGCAACATTGTGTCTGTGTCCTTCAATAAGAGGGTGGAGAGGGAATTTATAAACCAGCTCCTCGTGTCTCCTAGCTCTTCTTGTTCAAGGTTTGACCCATGGGGAGTTGGCTCTTCCACCCTGCTTCCTAGCTTGTGTTATCTGACCCCTTTGGCAGCCACCAGGAATTCTGGATCCTAGCCCTTGAGGCTTGGCACGAACCTGAATCCACATGTGGTCACTTCCTTGGCTGGGGGAACCGAGAGTCCCAGAGAAAGGTGTGGCTAAGGGAACTCGAGACAGTGCCTAGATATGTTCAATAAAGACCAAAGTATCATTGTTAATATTCTCTGGACATGGTGCAAAACTCTATCGATTCCTGGGATCACCTCTTTCCCATGAGAAAGCCAGGAAGAGGTCTTCAAGTGGGCTGGTCCATGCCACCACTGCTCAATCTTTGGAAGAAGTCAGGGTGAGCACATCTCAACCCCTCAAAGCTTAGCCTGGTGAGAAAGCCTAAGACCACACAGATGTTAGAACAGAATCCAGAGAAGACGGTTAATTTCTTACCACCCCTGGAACTCAATTTATTTTCCTTCTTTTTAAGATTTATTTCATTTATTTGAAAGGCAGAGTTGCAGACAGACAGACAGACACACACACACACAGAGAGAGAGAGAGAGAGAGAGAGAGAGAGATCTTCCATCTTCTGATTCACTCTGTGAATGGCCACAATGGCCAGGGCTGGGCCCAGCCAGGAGCCAAAAGCTTCATTCAGGTCTCCCATGTGGGTGCAGGGGCCCATGCACTTGGGCCATCTTCCACTGCTTTCCCAGGCCATTAGCAGAGAGCTGGATCAGAAATAGAACATCCGAGAATTGAACCAGTGCCCATATGGGATACCGGCATTGCAGGCAGCGGCTTAACCCATTACACTACAATGCCAGCCCCGGGACTCTGTTTCTTGAACAAGTATTTCTAAATCAGGATACCCAGAACATAAATTCTGGGTGTTGTTGCTGGGAACTCATTGATATAAAGTTTCTTTGATCAAATATTTGAACAGATGTTGCCTCCTCCTTTTCCCTCCTTGGAGACTCATGATTCAGATTTGTACATAAAGGCCCTGAGAAGACCAAAACAAAGGAATCGGCTGACCTGAGAGCACCAGCACTTTCCAGAACCACTGGTTGGAAGCACTGATTGGGGTCCTAGTGGCTCTGGGCTGTCTCTCTCTGTCTTGATCCCGGGTTCTCAGGGGAACTTCCCGGATTATGCACTACTTTTTGCTTTGCACAAACCTTTCTGAAAAGGAACAAGATATATATTGTGATATGGTGGGAGGCTGCAGGGTACATGGAAAGCTCACTAATCTGCAAAGTCAACAACCAGGAAAGCTCAGCCAAGCCTTGCTTCCTTGTCTTCATAATGAAAACAGAGGAATAAGGCACCCCAGGGGAACTCCCAGCCCCTTGTAACCTGGGATGTTCAGATAAAAGGGAGCAAAGAGTGCCCCTTACCCTCCTTACCTCGTCCTGAGGCTGTGGCTCAGACAATGGGTTGCTTCTACATTACTGGACCAAAAGAGGGCCAGGCCTCTGGGGTCAACATCCTTGTCCACCAAATAAGCCCTCAGGGACCTTTGGAACTGAGAGTGTCCATGACCTTGAAAGGAACAGCCCTTCCACCAGCACTGGGCCCTTGGCTGAAGGCTGGGTCAGCCCTGCCGTGCCCACCTCCTCTGCCTGTGGTTCAGGACCTGCCAGGAACTCCCACTCAGCTCAAGGACTAAGCTAGATCCCATCATGCCTATGCACCAAAGACGCACAGAGCCGTTGTCTCCATCATTAATGAGTGCATGTCTGCCTACAGGAGCTGCAGTATCTTCCCCCCAAGGGCACGAGGCAGGAGAGGTCATGGGCTCCCAAGCCATTGGACTGGGGGCCCCAGTCCTCTTAGTCAACCACTCTGTCTTCTCCCCAGTCTTATCTGTAGCCAGGAGCTGCTGCCAACCTGCTGAGCTTCCTCACTAAGCTTCATCTCCCGTAGCCCCAGCTTCCTCTCGGGAACTGAAGAGGCTTTCAGATGGCATTGCCTGTGGGACACACGCAGGCCAGAGGCTTTCTGAATAGGCTGGTTGCTGTGACCGGTGGCCTGGCCTGGGCACCTCGCTATAGCCCAGGGACTGTCTCCCCCTGCACTGCCTTGGAACCCTTGCCTGCTCCCTCAGCCAGGTCACGTTCCCCAAGTGGGCTTAGGACTTGCTATGGCTCACTGACCGCCTCACCTGTTCTGGAATGCAGTCCAGGTAGGGGGAAGGTCAGAGGGTTCTCGTGACCCAGTGCCCGTCTCTCCTCACCCTGCTCTTCTCTGCTCCCCTTCTGATTCTCACGCTGCCGCCCCGCCCACACCGGCACACACATTGACACAATTGTGCTTGAAGTTCATGCTCTTTTGTGCTGCTCTTTCACATAGGTACTACAGAAAAGTTCTTGGTTGTTTGTGTTCTATTTGAGATGCAGAGAGATGGTTGGGGGAGGGGAGGAAGAGAGAAATGGATTGATCCCATCTGCTGCTTCACTCCCCAGATGCCTTCAATGTCTGCTGTGCAGGCTGAGGCAATGAACCAGGAACTTGATGGGGTTCTTCCATGTGGGTGGTAGGGACCCAACTTCTTGGGTCATCACTGCTGCCTCCCAGGGTGTGCACTTAGCAGGAGGCTGGAATCTGAAATAGAGCCAGGATTGAACCAGGCACTCCAATATGTGGTAATGGGATACAGGCATCCCATAGGCAGCTTAACACAGGCCCAGTGCCTGCCCCTAACTCTTATATTTGAAGACTTTCTCATCCCGTGTACACACACTGTCCCGGTTCCCAGAGATATGACCTTACGTGTTCCATAGAAGCTTTCTTTCAAAAAAAATCTCAGAACAAGGAAGTTGATCTGGGCCTCCCTGGGAGCCACTGTCAGGTATCCCTGAGCTCCTGGGGGAGATGGCTGCTGGGCTGCTGGCACTACTGGCTCTCTCTCCCACCCCTGGCACATCCAGGCCACAGTAGGAAGAGCCATCAGCAAAGTTGGAACCAGGCTCCCTGTCCAAGGTTGGATTCCTTGCCTCTGTGACCTCCACCCAGCCTGAGATGCCCAAAGTGACCAGACTGGGATGCCTGAGGTCATGGCCAGAGGCCCAGTGCTGGCCCTGCCATACTTGTCTCTCCCCTGTGCCATGGCCAGAGGCAGCGCTCTGGGGTGGGGATCTTTTGAGAGCTCTACCTGGAAGTCACAGCGATTGTGTTCTGTCTTCCTGCTGTGCGTTGGTGGCCACATCTGATGGTAGGCATGCGTGGTGATTGTGGCCCATGGGGTGCTGGAAGCGCATGAGAATGGGTATCCTCCCTGGCTCTCATCATTTCTGCATCTTGGCCTCTCCTCCGTCCTCTGCCTCAGTCTCTGTCTCCACTGACTGCTGTCCCTGGCTTGCTCTCTCTGTCTCTCGGCCTCTCTGGTTGAGACTCCCTGCCATCTTGCCTTTCTCTGTGTGGTCCCTCTGTCTTTATCCCAGCCATTGTCTATTTTTCTTTATCTCCCATACAATGAAACCTGACACAGTAGGCTAAGAGCGAATCCTTAAGAACAAATGGATTATCTAAATGAATCCTCAGCTGCAAATAACCTTTTTAAAAAAGAAAGAAAAATGTAAGGAAAAAGGACGCCAGGGCCTGTTCTCTCTGGTGAATGCCTTTGGGAAGTGAGCAGCTTGGAGCCTGGGTCCTGCCTGTGGTCTGTCTGAATGAGGGACCTGTGTGACCCAACAATTTAACTTGATCATGGCAGGCCCCAACCTCCTAAACCTAATCCGATTCCAAGAAAACATGAATCTGCTTAGTGGGAAGCACATCCCTTCTTCATGGGTGAAAAAATAAATCTATGCCCAGAAATATTAACTGTTGGTGTTCCTGAGACACATATAGTTCTAGAACCCAGAAATGTTACTCTGCCGTGTCCAAAGGCTACAGCAGACAGTCTGCTAGAGAGCTATAGAACCTGGGAAGAGTGCTCTGTGCTGGGTGTAGGCTGCAGCAGAAGGTAGACTCAAGACAGTTTCCTCTGTGAAATTCCATCTTCTTGGTTTTTTTTTTTTAGATTTATTTATTTATTTGAAAGTCAGAGTTACACACACACACACACACACACACACACGGAGAGAGAGAGAGAGAGAGAGAGAGAGAGAGAGAGAGAGAGAGAGAGAGAGAGAGGTGTTTCATCTGCTGGTTCACTCCCCAGCTGGCCGCAGTGGCCAGAGCTGCACCAATCCAAAGCCAGGAGCCAGGACCTTCTTCCGAGTCTCCCATGTGGGTGCAGGGGCCCAAGGACTTGGGGCATCTTCCACTGCTTCCTAGGCCACAGCAGAGAGCTGGATTGGAAACGGAGCAGCCAGGTCTTGAACCAGCACCCATATGGGATGCCAGTGCTTCAGGCCAGGGCATTAACCTGCTGTGCCACACTGCTGGCCCCCATTTTCTTGGTTTTGAGATCATTTAGAATCTTAATTCTGCCATCTGTTGGTTAAAGATTATTCTTGTATTTTTATTATTCAAAATGCTGAAAGACTTGAAAAGGATCTTCATTTTCATTTCAACATCTTCTTCCACAAGTGAGATGAAATGTTGAACAGAGCAGGACAAGGAGAGCTCTGTGACTGTTACAATGCAATGGTTCCAGGATAAGTCAGAATCATTAATCTATCATCTCTGGGTCAAGTAGAAAATTCTACTCACTGCACTATACTTACTATGCTAGAGTGCACTGCTGTACTACATGTTATACAACCCATCCCGTTTTACCATCTTACAGGTAGAGGACATGGGAGCTAAAATTAAAAAAAAGAAAGAAAGAAAGAAAAGGAAATGTCTGTGTGTATCAGTATTGCTGCAAAGATAGTTTTGTAAAACTTTTTAAAAGCAAATGTTTTACATATTTTTGTCTTTCTCCAAAGTAGGGACTCTATATAGGGGTGTGAGTAGGGAGGAGAAGTGGAGGGAAATTAAATACTTGGCTTTAATGAGATTATTACCTGTTTTTAGAAATACCAGCATTATTTCCTAACAAACACTTAAAAATATCTCTTTGCAATTCCATCACAAAATTTGGCTATGAATACCAGGCTTCTTAAAAATATTATTTAGAACTATAAAAAATTTAAATCAGTGTTTTAGAAAAATGTGAATCACAAATAAATGTTCTATTTTTTAGAAAGACTCACAATGTTTCTTCTATTAAGTAAATTATGTTCCTGGCTGCTACATGGGACACCTGGATTGTGTTCTTGGCTCCCACCTTTGGCCAAAACACTCATCCATTGTGGGCACTTGAGGAGTGAGCCAGCAGACACGGATGCTTGCTCTTTAAGAAATAAATAAATATCTGAAAACAAAGATGAACATTTGGCTCAGCTTCTAAAAGTTAAACTGATAATTGCTTGTAATACATTTCTATCTGTGTGAAGTGGAGGATATCTGTTCATCAGCAGACACTGTAAAAACGAAGAGGATAAAGCTGAGTGGGAGAAGATACTGGTAACACAACCAATGAAAGACAAATGTCCTGTGTAGGGGAAGAATTCCTACAAATCAATAAATAAAAGACAACACAGTGGACAAATGGGTGTAAGATATAAGTATTCTTTTCACCAGACAGGGAACGGTGAATGGGGAAGAAACTTATTGAAAGATACTCAATCTTCACAGTAATCAGGGAAACAATTTAAGACCATAGCGGGTTGCCCTTCCCACTCTCTAGACGGATACAAATAAGAAGCTTGCCAATACCAAGGGTGAATGAGGATTTATTGCAATGGGACCTCTTACAGCACTGGTGAGGTTAAAAACTGGCACAGCCTTGGAAATATTAAATGTTGGCATACTTGGCGAGGCAGAGTCTGTGTGTACCCTAAACCTGGAAATTCCACTCCTGGGAATGTGACCTAGAAAACAGCAGGTGTGCCCAAGAACATTTACAGCATGCTTTTTCAATAAAACACAGGAGAAGATTATTAAACATCCAAGGACTGGCGATAGTTAGTTGTACAGAAGAGGAAGTGAGTGAAATCTAGCTATTATTAACCTGGTGGGGTTAAAAAAAAAAGAGTTGCTGATGCATAAGTTGTATATTTAACTTTTAGGCAACTTTAGTTGTAACTGACATACAATAACTGAACATAACCTGTACACCTTGGTGAGTTTTTACACATGTGAAACATCACCATACTCAATAAATATTTCTATCACCCCCAAAGGTTTTCTTACAACTCTTTTTAATGCATTGCTCCCTACATCCCCATTTGTGAGTAACCACAGAATTTCTGTCATGGTACATTAATTTGCATTTCTAGGATTTTATATAAATGGACAATATGCTGTGTACTGTTTTGATTGGTTTCTCTCGGTATTTTTGGGGTTTTTTTTTGAGATTTATTCATGTTGTGTCTATCAATAATTCATTCCTTTTTATTACTGAGTAGTGCTTTATTTTATGGTTATATTATGTCACAATGTGTATATTCATTCACCTTGTGACAGAGTTTGGGTTGTTTCCAGTTTTTGCTGTTAAGTGGAAGCCTGTGTTGAGCTTTTATCTACACAGCTTTGCAGGAACATAGCACTTTCATTTCTCTTGGGTGAATTCTTGGGACTGGAATGGCTGGATCATATGGTATGTGGATGTTTACCTTTTTAGGAAATGTTTAAGACATTTTTAAAGAGAAGTTTAGGAAAACTTATTGCCACTGTTTACTGATGGGTCTGTACCATTTTGTGTATCCACCACAATGTTGTGAAGGTTCTGGCTGCTTTATTTTCTCACAATTACTCTCATCTTTCCAATTTTAGTCTTTCTAAAGTCTATAATGACTTCTCAGTATGCTATTAATTTCTGTATCACTGGTGACTTATGATTTGGGACATGTTTTCATGTTGATCATTGCCTGTACTTACATGTTCTTCGGTAAAGTATCCATTCAGATCTTTTGATCGTTCTCATGGATTATTTTTCACTCATTATTTATCTCTTCTTTACATATTCTGAATACAAGTCCTTTTTTCTGATATATGTGCCATGAACATTTTCTCCTGATCCAGATTTTCTTGTTTTCTTAATGGTATCTCTTTAACCTTGCTAAACCTAAGTTACCTTTCCTCCACTTTTTTTTTTCCTAGTAAGGCTTATAAATTTTTCTGTGCCTTTTTTGTAAAGATTTATGTTTTTGTTTATTTGTGAGGCAGAGTTGGAGAGAGAGAGAGAAACATAGAGAGAGATCTTCCATCCTCTGGTTCACTCTCCAAATGGTCCCAATGACCAGGGCTGGGCCAGGCCAAAGCCAGGAACCAGGAGCTTCTTCTAGGTCTCCCTTGTGGGTGCCAGGGGCCCAAGGACTTGGGCCATCTTCTGTTCTTTCCTTGCCTATTAGCAGGGAGCTGGATCGGAAGTGGAGCAGCCACGTCTGTAATTGGTTCCTTTGTGGGGTGCGGGTGTCTCAAGCAGAGGCTTAACCTGCTATGCCAGAATGCCGGCCCCCAAGCTTTTATGTCTTATCAAATACATTTCCACTTGTCTCAATTGAGCAAATGTTTTCTCCAATGTTGTCTTTTGAAATGTAATTTTAAGATTTACCTTTAGGTCTATGGTCCTTTGCACTTGTGTGTATGGTGTGATGTGTAGTCTAGGTTTGTTTACTCTTTTCCATATGGCGAGCCTGTTGATACACTTTTATTGGAAGACTTTTATTTCCCCATTGAGCTGCCTTTGTATTAGCTCACATAATTGACCATACACGTGTCTGCATTCTGCACTCTGCTCCATCAATCTACCTGTCCATCTGTTTGCCCTTATTATAGATTTATAACATGTATTAAAGCCCAATTAATTAAGTCTTCCAGTATTTTTCTTCTCTTGAAAATTTGGACTATTTTAGATCCTTTTCATTCAGATGTTTATTATAGCATCAGCTTGTTGATTTCTAATAAAAAGAATATGCTGGAGTTTTGGTTAGTATCATGTTGTGGAAATGCTATGGGTAATCGGGGGGGACTTGTCATCTGGTCATTACTGAATCTTTTAATCAACGACTCTGATATTTCTCTCCATTTATTTAGGTTTCCTTCAGTTTCTTTCGTCAAAGATTTGTTTGTTTTTTTTTTTGTAGAGATCTTTTGCTAGATATGTTCCTATGTCGTTTTTTTCTAGGTGCTACTATTTTCCTGTTGTTTCCTACTGTTTACTGCTATGGTAGGAAATACAAGCTGTTTTGGGTATTAACCTTGTATCTGTGACCTTGCTAAGTTTAATTATTATTTGCAGTAGTTGTTTTGAGGATCTCCCACCATCAAGATGTTAAAGTAGGGGCCACTTTTTCTCCTTCCTGATCTTTTGGCCTTTTCTCTTTATTGCATGGGCTAGGACCTTCAGTACTGTGGTTAATGTAGTGACAAGGGTATCAGGGTATTGCCACCTTCATTCTGACCACAAAGAGAAGAAAATACACTCTTCCGTTATTAAGTATGATGTTACCTGTAGGTTCTTTACAGGTGCCCTGCGTACATTTAAGAGCGTTACCTACTGTTTCTAGTTTTCTCTGAGTTTTTTTTGGTTTGTTTTTGTGTTTTAAATCATAGATATATGTCTTTGTAGCCCTTCAACGTGGTGAATTGCAAACCAGTCTTCCATTCCTGTGACAAACTTAACTTAGTCATGATAAAATATCTATTTGTTTTCTTACATTATTGGATTTCACTTGCTAAAATTTTGTCAAGGGTCCTTGCATCCCTTTGCATTCATTGGAGAATATTGGTCTGTAATTTTTTTTCAGGGGCTGAATTTCTTTATGAGGTTTTGTTAGTATGGTGCTGAACTGATAAAATAAACTCAGCAGTGTCTGTTTCTCTTCTACTCTATTTTCTGAAGACTTTTATGTGAGATCAGTGTTACTTTGTCCTTGAAAGTATCATACATTTCACCAGTGAGATTTTGTGGGCCTGGGGGTTTCTTTGTGAGAAAACCTTTGATTAGCAAATTGAGTTTCTTTGTGGATATAGGATTATTCAGAGTTTCTGTTTCTTCTTATACCAACTTTGGTCAGCACATTTATATAGCTCATCAATTTTTTAGCATTGGATTGTATGTAGTATTTTCCTGTTAGTCTTTAATGTCTTCAGGATGCATGATGACAACCGTTTTATCAATGATGATAGTGATATTTTCTCTCTCTCTCTTTCTTGACAGGCAGAGTTAGACAGTAGAGAGAGACCGAGACAGAGAGAAAGGTCTTCCTTTTTCCGTTGGTTCACCCCACAAATGGCCGCCACGGCTGGCGCGCTGCAGCCAGCGCGCTGCACTGATCCAAAGCCAGGAGCCAGGCGCTTCCTCCTGGTCTCCCATGCAGGTGCAGGACCCAAGCACATGGGCCATCCTCCACTGCCCTCCTGGGCCACAGCAGAGAGCTGGACTGGAAGAGGAGCAACCAGGACTAGAACCCAGCGCCCATATCGGATGCCTGCGCCTCAGGCAGAGGATTAACTGAGTGAGCCACGGCGCCAGCCCTATTTGCTCTCTCTCTTTAGATCTTTTTGGCTTGACTGGGAGAGTGTGTCCATTTTGTTGACAGATTTTTACTTTTCCTGTTTCCTCCATGGTCTATTTTATTAAGTTGTGCCCTTGTATTTGTTATTTGCTTTTATTTTGAGTTTTTTTTTTTTAATCTGACTTATGCCATCATCGTTCCCTCGTGAGTTATTTGGGGTTTTCTTAAATATCCTATTGCTATGAAATCCAGCCTGTGCATTTCGTGTAGAAGAACAACTGGGAGGAAGGGGGAAGGTGAGGTAATAATGCCCTTACCCTGTGCCCAGGCAGGTGTGATTTAGATTCAGCTGTGTCTGTTCTCACAACTCTTCATTTTCACGGTGTAGGGGGAGAAATGCAAGGAAGCATAGGACAAGATTAGAACCAGAAAAGTAACTAATAATGGGTGTTCTTGCCTAAGGCTCATAGCTTACATCTCCTGTCTATTTTCTCATTGGGTTTTTGCATCAAGCATCCTTGGCAAAAGAAGAAACTTAGGTGCTCGGTGCTCAGGAAATTCCCTGGGGATCAGAGAGCTATGAAGGGGCAGAATGAGGACTGGAGGCCGGGGATCCTGAAGTCATTTAACTTCTGTGAATCTTTTCTATGTTCCAACAAAAGGGCTTGCCAGTCCTGTGTGTGAAACCCTGAAAGTGAACTTCAGTTTCTTCACTGAGGACTTCTTCGAGCTTCTTGTGAATCCCCGTAGAGATTGATCAGTATGAAATGTTTCCCAGAACAATTCGGCCACATAAGCTGCTGGTTATGATGCACATCAGAAAGCTACTGCTCCACAGGACACACCCAGGAAGAGCTGCTATGTGACATTCATTCTGACAACACCTGCCAGCAGTGCATTGAGTATCTGTTATGTGCCTGGTTTGGCGCCAGGTACTGGCAGACCAAAAATACTGTGGAGCCCCATTAGCGGGCCTTGGTATTACCTGAGACATCTCGGTCAGTCAGGAGCCCTCATGCCCTTTCTACTGTGAATCCAAGACATGTCTGCTCACCCAGCACTGTCAAGCTCTCCTCTGTCATTGTCCTGGTGTCCAGTGGCATCCAGCACCTGTTGCCGGAGGTCCTTAGTGATACACCCAGCTCCCGTTTGATCTACATTCTCCCTCAACTAGGCAGCCAGGGCTGAGAGAGGCACTGGGCCAGCCCGGGGCCAGTCAATGCTGTGGCCTGAATTATCCTGTTGCCAACTTCACAAGGGGCCTTGACCCCAGTGGGACTGTCTCTGAAACCAGGTCTCTAGAAGTTACCTAAGGTTAAAGAGTGGAGCCTAATCTGATAGGACTGTGGCCTTATAAGAACACGAGGTGTGGAGGGACCTCTCTCTCTCCCTCCCTTCCACCCATTCCTCTTTCTTCCCTTCCAACCCCATCCCATGCTGTGTGAGGACATGAGCCAGGGAGGGGGCTCTCACCAGCACCTGCTGTGCCAGCTTCCTCATTCCCAGAAGTGTGAGAAAATGAGCTCTGTGGTTTAAGCTTAACGTGCAGGGGTTTTTGGTACCCAGGCTGAGCAGACAGTCAGCTCGGCAGGGGTTACTGCGAGGACCTGGGCTACACTTTGTGTCATAGATGCTGAGGTGAGCAGAAGAGGCCTCCGTCCCCGGCAGCACCTCCCGCCTGCCTCTGGAGCTGGAGACAGGAGCACACACACTCTCCCAGGGAGAGCTTTATGCTAGCTATGTTCGCCATCTTGCTAGCCACTCCGGTGCCATTTTTCTTGCTACCCCCAAGAGTTACCCCAACAGCAGAAAACTTAATACCAGGCCTTTAATCTCTCTCTTTCCGTCACTTCAGGTGGCTGTCTTCTGCCTTTGGCTGTCTTGGCTTGTGAGGTAAGTGTAAAGTAGAAAAGAGGGGAAGAAACCAGTGTGACGAGTGAGAACACTTTGGGGGGTCCCTCCTGGGGCACACAAGAGGGACCTGTTGGCATGTTCTATACGCCCATCCTGAGAAAGTGAGGCTTCAGGCTGTTCCCCAGCAATGACATAAGCAGTTCAAAGAGAAAGGGAGAGCCTGGTAGGTGGGAGGTGTGTGTGTGTGTGTGTGTGTGTGAGTTGGGGCTGGGTTGGGGGGAGAGGTTGCCGAGCAAGCTTCCCCTGCCTGCTTTCCCTTTTCTTCACCAAGGTTCATCCCTCAGTTGATGATGCTGTGGCACAGCAGGTTAAGTCACCGCCTACAATGCCAGCATCCCACGTAAGCACCAGTTCTAGTCCTGGCTGTTGCACTTCCAACCCAGCTCCCTCCTAATGCATCTGGGAGAGCAGCAGCAGGTGTCCCAAATGGAAGATGAAAGGAGATTGAAGATACATCTGTCTCTCTCTCTCTACCTCTGTCTCTCCCCCACCCCAACTCTGCCTTTCAAATAAATAAATCTTTAAAAAAAGATAAAGATTCTCCCCTCAGAGATGCCCAGCTCCTCCAGCATTAGATGTATTCCTGTGAGTGGTCCCCACAGCCTTTCTGTTCCCCCTGGGCCTGGGCAGGCCAGTCATGAGTGGTGAGCAGCAGCAGAGCTGAGGACACAGGTCTGGCCGCCCACTGTGGCCCTCGCCTCTGCCAGCCTCTCTGAGCCTAGCCTGTCCAGGGTATGAGCACATCCTCCTCTTGGGGCTGTTGGGTCTCTGCACATTCTCTCCACACCCAAAATAATTGCATCACATGGATAACTGGTATTAATTGACCCCTGTCCATTCACCTATCCATGTGATAGGCATCTTACAAGTGTGGCTTCCTCTGCACCTCATAGCAACCCTATGATGTGTGTACCACTACTATCATCTCCACTTCACCAATGAGGCAAGTAAATACTAGAATGGGAGTTCCAGGGGCGGGCACTGTGGTGCAGCGGGTTAAAGCCCTGGCCTGAAGCACTGGCATCCCATATGGGAGTCGGTTCTAGTCCCAGCTGCTCCTCTTCCAATCCAGCTCTCTACTATGGCCTGGGAAAGCAGTAGAAGATGGCCCAAGTCCTTGGGCCCCTGCATCCATGTGGGAGACCCAGAAGAAGCTCCTGGCTTTGGATCAGCCCATTTCTGACCCTTGCAGCCACCTGGGGAATGAACCAGCCGATGGAAGACCTCTCTCTCTGTCTCTACCTCTCTCTGTAACTCTCTCTTTCAAATAAATAAAATAAATATTTTTTAAAAAAAAGAATGGGAGTTCCTGAAGTCCAGCCAGGTCACTACCCAGCATGAGCAGTGGGGTTCTGCAGGTGGGCTGGGAGCCAGTTGATTTTTTTTAAAGATTTATTTATTTATTTGAAAGTCAAAGTTTTTTAAATATTTATTTATTAATTTGAAAGTCAAAGTTACACAGAGAAGGAGGGTCAGAGAGGGAGAGAGAATTCGCTGGTTCACTCCCCAATTGGCTGCAACAGCCAGAGCTGCTCTGATCCGAAGTCAGGAGCCAGGAGCTTCTTCTGGGTCTCCCACGTGGGGGTGCACATGGGTACAAGGGCCCAAGGACTTGGGCCATCTCTACTGCTTTCCCAGGCCATAGCAGAGAGCTGGATTGGAAGTGGAGCAGCCAGGACTCAAACAGGTGCCCATATGGGATGCTGGCACTGCTGACCGTGGCTTTACCTGCTATGCCACAGCCCTGGCCCCCATGGGGCCCAGTTTTATGATGCTGATGGAGATGTGAAGCAAGTCTTTAGATGTTCATTTTCTCCATACAAGTAAGGGCTGCTTGCTGGAATCCCAGATTGTGTTATTAAGGGTAACCAGTTTAATTTTCATGAACTAAAATTAGCTCACCACATGAGTTGATCTTATGTGCTAACATTTCACAGAGAGGTGGGAAGTTTGGCAAAGCTGTCACTGAGCACACACAGAGAGCTGGTAAACCCACAATTTTCACAACTCTTCATTACCAGGTGTTACTGCCTTTGCCTTGAGTTGTCAATTTCTGTCACTGTTTTCTTGCTCTTGAATGATGTCTGGCTGTTATTTCAGCTTCATCACTGTTTATTTAATTTGTTGTGGACTTAACCCTATTGCGAATGGTGAGGCATATTGGATATTTCGACTTGTTATTTTACAAAAACTATGTTGAAGAAATGTATATATCATGTTAAGTAAAAACCAAATGAAATTGTGTATATTTAACCATTTTTTACCTTAGGTTAAACCATACAAAACTGACTATATTTAACCAAAATTACCTACAAATATGACAATTACACATTGTTCCATCTACTAGTTCAAATATAAATTATTCATATCCTGTTTGCAAGACAATTGTATGTACATTTCCCTCCAAATTACATTTCATTGGTAATATTCTAATCTATGAAATCTAAACAATTTGCCACATACAGCCATTTAGCTGTAAGAAAATTGCTAAGTTATTGTAAGTTTGCTTACAATCACTTGCTTAGGTTCACGTCACATTCTTGATCACATGATTCCTTTTCCCATGTGATATGGGGAGGGGTGAGACACACAGACGCTGGGGTCTTTTGTGCCACCTAAGCAGACTGATGGAGAAGCTGTAAAAGCAGCACCTTGGGGTCTGAGGAGGTTTTTCAAGCCCCACAACAGGTAAGCGTGGATTCTGCATCGAGACCCAGGCCAGCTCACAGGTGCAGGATCTGATATATATATTGGCAGACAGTATCATCATTATGGTGGCCTGAATGAAAAACCTCAGACTTACTCGACTTCTTTTTAGGGAAATTGGGGCATGCACATTCATTGAACGCCGACTGTATGTGTGTTCTTTTAGGTCAAACCTCATAGAACACTACAACTAGCCCTGCAAGGGTGGGCTGATCAGTCCACACAGGTAGAGATGTAGCTGTCCAAGCTCTAGGATTAGCTCAGTATTGTAGACTTGATGGACATGGAAAGGAAACTTCAAAACCACGTGACCGTTCTCCACCATGTCTTGATTTTTACTCCTTCCCCCCTCCTTGCCATATTCAATTTACCAACTAATCCTCTTGGTTCCACCTGAAGTGTCTCTCCCCTCTGCCATGTTCACTCTCCACTCTCTATCATTGTCTGTCCCATGGACAAGAGCAGCAGCCTCCTCACTTCTTCCTCACTTCTATCTCTTCTCATCCTCTCCACCTGGCTCCCAACTTGCTCCCTACATCACCACTGGACATCAGATCTGATCCATCTGATCAGACCCTACCTCTTCAGACCCTGCTTGCAGAATGTAAAACCCTTCAGAATCTGACTCTAACCCGTATTGCTGGCCATCTCTTCCAAAGTCCCTGCCATTAGCTCCCCCTGCCCCCTGCCCCACAAAACCAACAAAGCCTCCAGTGACTCTACATTCTGTCCAGTGCTCCAAGACATTTCCAGCCCAACTGCTGGACCTCCGTACACTGACCACTCGGGGTGCCCGTAGGCACTTTGGAAAGAAGTCAATCCATCCTGTGCCTGGAAATTTCTTCCTGGAAGGCACAATTCAAAGGTCACTGCCAGTGAGAGAGTCATTCAGAGTGCCATGCAATTCACAGCTCCTCCTCTTTACTCCACCGGACTTTGTACACATTTTCAGTTGAACTCTTCCTGTTGGATGATATATATAGTTATTGAAATGTCTTCTATCTTTCCCACTTGATAATGAGCCTCTAGGGGATAAAGATCATGTTGTATTTATATTTGGATTGCCAGTATTCCAGAGAACGCCTGGCACAGGTCAATGCTCAACCAGTGTCCATTAAATGTATCAATGGCCCGGTAGGCTCTCAGGTACATCGGAGCACACAGTGAAGCTGTTCAGTACAGCAGACTGAATGCAGATCTGGAGTAAGAATGTTGAATTCTACCTGAGGCTTGCCTACCCACTGGCCACGTCACCAGGAACAGCGTGGATCTGGGTCTCAGTCTTCCCACTTGTAAATGGAGGGAGGGTAGTGGACATCTGAGTACCCTTATAGACTCAGGGCTGATGATCCAAATGACTTGACAGCTCACTCCAGAAAATATTCCTTCTCTCACCAGAAAGAAACCATCTCCGAAGTTTCACAAGGGAGCCATGGCGCAAAACTGCAGGCCTGTGGCAGAGTCTTCCTTCATCAAGTTCAAGGAGCAGGACTTCAGCTCCTTGCGGGATCATTGCTTAAGCAGGCGCCAGCTCTTTGAGGATGAGACATTCCCTGCCACGGCTTCTTCCATAGGCCATAAGTTGCTCCAGGAAAAGAACCTGTCCCAAGTGGAGTGGAAGCGGCCACACGTGAGTGAACCCCCAGGAACACACCCAGCTCTGGGACCCTTGGAGCACCTGCCTTGGTGCCTCCCACTAAAAGGAGGAAGGACTCAGAATGAAACTGGCCTGGTCCCTCTGCTACAGTGGTCAGTGGTGTATGCACTCGGGGGGATGGGGAGACTAATGAAAACAGGACCTGGGACCCTTGAGCTGTACGTAACCCAGTTCTAACAAACTACATCATTATGTTGAGTGAGCACATCACTAGGTTAAAATGCCTCAGTTTTCTCACCAGAAAAATGGGAAACCCCAGTTATGAATATTATAGTAGTTGGTCTATAGGTATAGTAGTTGGTCTACAGAGTCTCTTCCACCCCCGTTATTGGTCCATTTATCAGTCTGCCATCCTTTATTCTCTTCAGATATGAATAACTATATGTCCTTTTCTGTGCCCCTATCTGAATTTCCTCCCAGGGAATATATCATGTCAGTCATTCATACTGTAGGATGAATTTCAGTTCTTGCCCTGCCTCTCTTTTATATTTACATGTTTAATCTTATAGAAAATTGATCACCTAGCCGGCGCCGTGGCTCAATAGGCTAATCCTCCACCTTGCGGCGCCGGCACACCGGGTTCTAGTCCCGGTTGGGGCGCCGGATTCTGTCCCGGTTGCCCCTCTTCCAGGCCAGCTCTCTGCTATGGCCAGGGAGTGCAGTGGAGGATGGCCCAGGTGCTTGGGCCCTGCACCCCATGGGAGACCAGGAAAAGCACCTGGCTCCTGGCTCCTGCCAGGATCAGCGCGGTGCGCCGGCTGCAGCGGCGGCCATTGGAGGGTGAACCAGCGGCAAAGGAAGACCTTTCTCTCTCTGTCTCTCTCTCTCACTGTCCACTCTGCCTGTCAAAAAAAAAAAAAAAAAAAAAAAAAAAAAAAAAGAAAATTGATCACCTATAAAAGAATTTCAGACATCAGCCATCAAACTAAGGAGATATAGCAGAGCAATGTTTAAACCAGCCTCATTCCCGCCCCAGCAGATGTCCACTACTAGTTCTGCCTTGCAGCAAGGGGAGCCCTGATGATTTTTCTAGAACAATCTCAATTTTAGGGTGTGAAACTCCATGGGATATTTCTCATGGTCATACTCTCCTCGGGATTAATGTTGAGGCAAAAGATCTGGATTAGAACCACTGTGAGGGTTCTGAAACCCATTGCTGCTGTTGGTGCTTCTGCAAACTGATGGCAGAACCCAGACCAAGGGAAAACAGGATAATATCCAGTAAGTTAATGAATCTAATATCAGCAGCCATCACTAAACACTGAATACCCACCAAGCACTCTACTGAGCACTTTCAATATGGCCAGGGAGGTTAAACAGGAAAGGAACTTTCTGGCTGTGGATACGTAGTGGATATCTTCTCCAGGGAAAAGTTGACGGCATCTAGCTCTACGGGAGACAGCCTCTTCCCTGCATCTAGACAGATTTGTAGTTTAGGGGAAGGGAAGCGTTCATGGGGATGAGGTTAGGCTTGAGGAGCTGCTTAAAGGAAGATGTGGGTATTTCAGCCTCCTAGGGTCTTTCTCATTATCCATCCTCAGTAAATCTCCACCAACAACTTCATTCTTCTGACCTTCACCTGTCAAGGAGAGTTGAGGCAGGCACCACACATGCTGTTCTTTTCCTCACGTGGTACTTGAGTGCGTAACAGGGACTCTGCTAGGATTTGGATGAATGAATACATGAGTGAGTGAACAAATGAATGAATGACTCTGAGCCTTTAAATGTGACGTTCCCTTGGGTCTTTTATCACAGCTGGCAACATGCATATTTTAGTAGAACTTTTGAGGACTTTCCGTGTGTCCTCTCTTCCTTTATCTCCTCTGTTTGCTCCCAATTTTATAGGAAGGTGAGTTGAGGCTCAGCCAGGTGATGAGACTTGCCCAGGTGACATGGTTAGGGAAGGGAAGGGTCCAGGATTGAAATTCAGACTCCTGACTCCACATACTGTATTCTTACTCACATGGACATGAATGCATAATGGGAACTCAGCTAGGATTTGAGTGAATGAGTGAAAGAACACTTGAATGAATGACTCCGAGTTGTGAGATGCAACTTTCCAGCTTGTATGTGCATTAGAGAAAACTCGGGTGGCCCTCTTTCCTAGGCAGGATGGCAGAGGAATAAACCAATGTGTTCAACCCTTCAACATTGTGATGAACTTGACAGCCATAGTTGTAACTGTGGTCACAAACAGCCCGAGACAGGAACCAGAGCCAGGTTTTCCACCAGGCTGACAGGGACTCAGCCACTGGAGCACTGCCTGCTGCCTCCCCAGGTGCACATTAGCAGGGAGCTGGAGTCAGGGGTAGAGCCATACTCAAACCCAGTCACTCCCAACACGTAACACAGGCATCCAAGCAGCAGCATCTTAACCACTTCACCCAGTACCTAACCCCAGAGAGAGCATTTCCTTTTCTTTTTTTATGATTTATTTATTTATTTGAAAGTCAGAGTTAGAGAGAGAGACAGAGAGAGATTCTTCCATCCATTCTTCCATACACTGATTCCCTCTCTCTCTTCACTCTCTTCTTTTTTTTTTTTTTTTTTTTTTTTTGGACAGGCAGAGTTATACAGTGAGAGAGAGAGACCGAATGAAAGGTCTTCCTTCCGCTGGTCCACCCCCAACAGGGCCGCTGCCTAATTCGTGTTTATATTCTATCATGTTCAATAATGACTGCGCCCTAGACTCTGGCTTGGCCTGTGGGGGCAGCCTTTTTCATTCTGCAGGTATTACAAAAGAACTGCATCAATATTTATTGAGCAAGGACTCTGTCAGCTGCTGAGCTAAGCACTGCACTTCCTGCTCCTCATTCCAGGTGGCAGGTCTGGTTCTCCTCCACTGCAGGGCATAGTTGTGGCATCCAGCAGCTGGCCCTTGCCATGGTGGCTCTATCACGTGTTTCTCCCACCTGGGTGCACCTGTTCTGTGTTCATGCTCATTTTACATGGAAGGATACTGAGGCTTAGCCAAGCAGAGCAGAGAGCTCCAGGCTCAAGGTCATGCAGGGAGAACTGTCATGGCAGAATCCACACCGGTTTGTCTGCCGGGGCTGTCCAAGCATGCCCACCATGAGGAAGGGCTGCAGCTCCGTGGCAGAGAAATGGAGTGAAACAGTCCTCACTCCTGGTCCCGCCGTGGGGCCCCAGCCTGTGAAAGTCCCATGAGAGGAGGGCTCTGGGTGTCCCTGCTCATGGCAGCAGCCTCCTTTAAGAGCTCCAACTCCTTTTCCAGTATGGAAAAAGTGAGATGGAGTGGAGGGTGGGGTGGCACACTTGAGACACTGAGGTGCCAGCATACCGTATCAGAGTGCTGGGGTTTGAGTGCCGTCTCTGCCCCTGCTGCTGCTCCCAGCTTCCACTCGTGAGTCTGAGAAGGCCAACATGGAGTTCTGGGCTCCTGGCTTTGGCCTGACAGCCCTGACTGTTGGGGAGTGAACCAGCAGATGGAAGATTCTCTCTCTCTCTCTTTCTCTTCCTTTAAAATAAAAATAAACAAAACTTCATTTCAAAAGCTCTTAGGGTGCCCCCAAGGTGTTTTAAAATTGGCTCCGTGGCCCCAGCACACTGCCAGACTCAGGCAGGGCCTTCTTCCCTGCTGGCTTGTGTTAGAGGAGACGCGGTTCTGCCCAGCCTTGGCTCTGGCCGGGCAACCCCCACCCTGCAGGCCTGGGCCTGAGCGTGTTCCGCCTGGCATCCGATGGGCTGGTGTCTGTTGGGAAAGCAGGGAAGCAGTGCAGGGGGAGGATGCCCTCAGCTGGGTGAGGTGTACACTTCTGTTTGTCCTGGATTCTGCACCTCTACCAGGAGACTGGCAGCTCAGGCAGGGCTGGCAGGTGCTCCTGGACACATGACTCTGTACACTGATCACTGTGGAGCCAAAGAATCCATTTACAGCCCTGCCCTGTACCCTGGGAACTTGCTTGTCAATATAAGAAGAAATGACACAGCCAAAATTACCAAGCTGTGCACCTTGTACCACAGAACTGCAGGCAGAGCTGCACTGAGAGGTAGCTGAGACGAACACCGAGGGCTCCTTGTGCACACAAACCTCGAGGCCTGGCTGTGGCTGGGACGGGAGACAGACCCTGGCACAGTGTGCCTTGAATGTGCATGTGGGCCCCCTGCAGGAACTCTCAGGTCAGCTCAGAGTCCCCCGAATTCTGCCAGACACTGCTGCTCTCTGGAATCCTCCACTCGCCTCTTCCCGCCCTTTCTGTGGCTGGCAGGTGCTCTGTGTGTTGGAGGTCAGGGAAGAATTGGACACTGAGTAAACAGCACTTGGGACAAGGGCCCAGGCACCTTCCGGTCTCACTCTGAGTTAGCCGCATCTGAGCAGTGGGCCAAGAACTGAGCAATCGCATGTCCCATGTGGCATAAGGCTGGATTTGAACCTGGAGTCCAGAATGCCTAAGCTTCGGTGTGAGCTGGTCTGGTACTGTATTATGTTTAGAAATGTCTCCTCTAATACAGATATCCCATTCTGTTTTGTCCATTTGCAACCTCTTAATAAAACGCTGGTTTGCGGAAGGCTATTTGCTACAAGAATCTTGAATCCTCATTTATGTTATCCTCAAGCAGTTTGTGTGGGCATCATTGCCTCTGATTCCTGCCTTCCTGGTAGCAGGAAAAGCTGAAGAACAAAGGGAACGTTCAAACTCCGATTTTCAGTACTCACCTAAGATTTAACCTCGGTCCTTCAAAGACAAAGGGAATGATGTCTTAGGAACCCCCCTGGGACATAGAGGACAAAGGATGCTATAGTGTTTCTTCCTCTTTCCTAAGGATTTGTCAGTGGGCCCCCCTCACTTCATCCTGGAAGGTGTGAGCAGATTTGACATCCAACAAGGAAAAGCAGGTAAGAAATCAGCTTTTTCTGGGAAGCCACTGTGTCTTGGACCAAGTAGATAGATGCCCATCTGTACACCAGCCCATAATCCCCCATCTGGGCTTCTCCTGCCTGGAGAGATGATCTCTCCGTGGGCGTCTTTGTGGCATGAAATGTCATGGCAAGGATTGACTGCATGGAAAGTGTGGGAGGGAAGGGCTCACATGACATCCAAAGAGGAACTCAAGACCACACAGTCCTCAGCGGGGAAGAGGAGAGAAATCCGATGAGGGCTATAGGGTTCCCAGCATGCACAGGGGCTGAGCAAATATGAGCAGAGAAAAATAGAAATTTGGTTACTGCAATTGCACGGAACACTCTTGTCCCTGATGTTGGCAGCCAAACTCACTATGATGTTAGCCCTGGGTGCCTATGGCCAAAAGAGAATCAGGATTATGTCGGCTCCTCAGCTTCACCCCAGGTTTGGCTGGGGCATCTTCGCCCCATCTTCACTCACTGTCAGCTACCACCACTGCCACGAACACCACCAGCCCTTTGCCTATCTTGCTCAGAACTGACCCACTGAATCCTTCCCCCAGTGCTCTTTCAAAGGGTAGGAAACCATTACAATCTGAACAGCCATAATCCAAAACTCCAAAATTCAAAACGCTCTAAAATCCAAACATTTTGGGGGCTGGCATGATGCCACCGTGGAAAATTCCACACCTGACGTGATGGATTGCAGTAAGATGCAGCTGCACTACAGATGCTGTGTCACATTGCCTTCAGGCTGTGTCTAAGGTAGCCCGGGAAGAAAAGGGTGTTTCATGTTTAGACATGAGGCCATCCCCAGGATATTTTCTTTGGGATATGCAAATGTCCCAACATCCAAAAGCTAGACATTTCTGCTTCCAGGCATTGCAGATACGGGATTGAGAAGGAGCTGTGCAGACCCTGGAGACAGGGACCTGTGAAATCCTGGGTAGGGGCTTCCAGGTGTGGCCAGTCAGCTTCCTGTGGCTCTACCCTTTTCCAGGAGACTGCTGGTTCCTGGCAGCGCTGGGCTCCTTGACCCAGAACCCACAGTGTCTGGAGAAGATCATGAAACACCAGAGCTTTTCTCACCAGTATGCGGGGATTTTCCGCTTCCAGGTACGTGTACCACTTCCTGCACGACCAGGTTCTCTGTGAGCACAGGGAAGTGGCAAGAGGCAGGGTGAGTCTCATGGCCTGGCAGCTGGAGAGAGGAGTGGGGGAAGTCCCGTCTCTACAAGGGACTGGAGTTTATGGTCTGACAGCGCATGGGAAAGAGGAGAGTCACAATGTTTTTGTGCAAATAAAGAGAAATGGCAGAAACAAGTAGCAAGAGGAAAGAGCTGTGGGTCAAGAATCCTGCAGCCAGCACTGAGCATTTGTCTCCAAGTCTATTTCTGTGCCATGGCGTGTTCTGTTGATAACAGGGGCTTTCTATGAAGCTGCAATACCTCCCTGGCTGAGTTCCCCTTCGTTATTCATTACTCTTTCCTCAAAAAGATCTTCCTAATTCTTGCACATTTATTCTTTCATGAGCATTAAAAAACCCTTTAGTCTAATTATTTTTTTTTTTTGACAGGCAGAGTGGACAGTGAGAGAGAGAGAGATAGAGAGAAAAGTCTTCCTTTTGCCGTTAGTTCACCCTCCAATGGCCGCCGCAGCCGGCGCGCTGTGGCCGGCGCACCGCGCTGATCCGATGGCAGGAGCCAGGAGCCAGGTGCTTTTCCTGGTCTCCCATGGGGTGCAGGGCCCAAGCACCTGGGCCATCCTCCACTGCACTCCCTGGCCACAGCAGAGGGCTGGCCTGGAAGAGGGGCAACCGGGACAGAATCCGGCGCCCCAACCGGGACTAGAACCCGGTGTGCCGGCACCGCTAGGCGGAGGATTAGCCTAGTGAGCCGCGGCGCCGGCCCTTTAGTCTAATTAAAAAGAAGCACCATTATGATGCAGAATAGAAGAGCCTTAAATGTATGTATTAATTTGGAAAAAATTACTGTTTTATTATTTTAATTATTCCTTTCCAGAAACATGGTATATCTCTATATGTATTCAGAAGTAGTTTTATGCCCTTCTATAAAATGTTGCGGTTATGTTTTCATATTGGTGCTGTGCCGTTCTTTGTAAATTTATTCTCAAATATTTTATGATTTTGTACCGAATGTGAATGAGGTTTTATTCCTCTCATTTCTAGCTTGATGTTGCTGGAAAATAGAAAAGCTACTACTTATGTATTTAACTCTATCCAGCTACCTTACCAATTTTTTTATTAGTTTTCCTTTTTTTCTTTACCTGATAATATCTGTAAGTAAAGATAATTCTGTCTCTCATTTTAATATTTGTAAAACCTATTTTGTTCCTTTGTCTGTCACATGGGAAAGAACCTCAGTATTCTGGTTTTTTTTTTAAGATTTATTATTTATTTGAAAGACAGTTATGAGAGAGGGAAAGCCAGAGTGAGAGATCTTCCATCTACTGATTCACTCCCCAGAGGCAGCTGCAGCCGGAGCTGGGCCAGGCTGAAGCCAGGAGCCAGGTGCTTCTTCTTCCAGGTTTCCCACATAGGTGGCCGGGTCCCAAGCAAGTGGGCCACCTTCTGCTGCTTTTCCCAGGCCACAGCAGGGAGTTGGATCAGAAGTGGAGCAAATTGAGCACTTGAACCCGTGCCCATGTGGGATGCCGGTCAAGAGGGAAACCCTGCCTTCTCTGGCTTTTAGGAACATACTTTCTTGACATTCTGTTCTTTCCATACACTGTTGGATTCAATGTGCTGGAAGTGCTGTTAGCATTTTTACCTATATCATGCATGAAATTGGTTTCTAAGTGATGTTACATTTATCATGTTTGAATTACACTAATTTTAAAAAA
The DNA here is from genome assembly GCF_964237555.1 of Oryctolagus cuniculus. Lineage (NCBI taxonomy): Eukaryota > Metazoa > Chordata > Mammalia > Lagomorpha > Leporidae > Oryctolagus > Oryctolagus cuniculus. The sequence goes on from NC_091433.1 coordinate 172,246,284, forward strand.
TGAACTGATTATGCATGACTTTTTAAATATGAAGTAATTTGAATAACAGTTGCTAATCCCTGATGATCTGTTTTGTGAAAGTAAGATTGACCATTGTTGAAGGCCTCCCTACTCTTCAAATGTGATTTCTTTAACTCTCTCAGTGTATTCAGCTATGGGTCTGCCTGAACCTCGTATTTCTACTGGAATGAGGTCTGGAAATTTATGCTTTACAAGAAAAAAACTCCACTGTTTCTTCTGTGTTTCCAAATGTACTGCCATAGAGTTCCACGTACGATTTTCAGAGGGTTCATTCCATCTTGTAATCTATGGCTAAGCCTGCCTTCTCAGTCACAGTGCTAGATGTTCATTTTTCCAGTTTTCTTAATCCAACCAATTGATATAACTAATTTTTTTAGCAAATTAACTTTGGGTTTTCATTTTACTTATTTTTTTGAAATTTTTTCTAAATAATTAAATTAAATTTAATTTTATTTTTTATTTATTTATTTTTTGACAGGCAGATTTAGACAGTGAGAGAGAGAGACAGAAAGAAAGGTCTTCCTTCCATTGGTTCACCCCCAAATGGCTGCTACGGCCAGCGCGCTGTGCCAATCCGAAGCCAGGAGCCAGGTGCTACCTCCTGATCTCCCATGCGGGTGCAGGGCCCAAGCACCTGGGCCATCCTCCACTGCCTTCCTGGGCCACAGCAGAGAGCTGGACTGGAAGAGGGGCAACTGGGACAGAATCCGGCGCCCTGACCCGGTGTGCGTGTGCCGCAGGCGAAGGATTAGCCTAGTGAGCCATGGCACCGGCCAAATTTAATTTTTATTCTTTTATGTTCTCCTGGTTAATTTTATTGTTCGTTTTGTTTCTTTCCTGAAATTACACATTTAATATCCTTAGTTTTTTCTCAGTAATGTAAGGCTCATAATTTATCTCCGAGGTCTTACCTGTAGCCATCGGTTTCAATATAAATGACTTCCTTTTATCAATGTTAAGATGTTGTGTTCTTAGTTTCATTTTTTTTCTTTCACATGGTGGTTTTTATTAATGTTTATTTTATTCTCAAGTGATTAAGTTTGCAGAGAGTAATATTCCAGTTGCTGGGATTTCATTTTATTAAATTATGGTCAGAGAATATAATTTATACAATGTCTATCTCCGTTTGGGGAAATTACTAAGTTATTTGTATTTGTGGCCGCGTCCAGGACAGCTCCTGTGAGTGGCTCCTGGATGCACAAGAGATGCGGACCATCCACTCGTTCGTCAGTTTCGTGTAGGGAATCAACACCTGTTCTGACTTGCAGTTGGCATCACCTGCGCTGTCTGTTTTGTCTCAGCCTCATTTGCCTGCTTGCTGTACCAAGTTCTGAAACAGACAAAGCTGCCCCTCATGGCTTTTCTCTGGAGATCCCTGATGCTTCCAGACCTTCAGGCCGGCCTCTGCCTGTGCTCTTCTTTGCTGGTCAGGGGGTTATAATCTTGCCATCTTCTTGTCGGCGTCGTAAAGCTTGCGTAGGGTCCCCACCTGCTGCGCTTACCTTGCTTTTGGCCACGAGTTCATGTTCTCCTGCTGTCATCTTGGCACCTCGCCCTCATACTTCCCTTCCATCCTTGGCTGACCCTTTGCCATTGCTGTCATTTTCCCAGTGTGATGAGTATGTCTCTTATATATATAAGTACGTAAGAAGAAACTGAAAAGTCACTAGCCGCCACTGTTTCTTCCCTTTCCTCCTTGTCTTAACACTTTTCCTCTAACGTCTCCTCCATGGAGAGAAGCAAGACCTTCAATCACCTCCTCAGATGACAGGAAGTCTCACTGGCTCGCCCTCGAGAACAGGTCACACTCAGGCGTGCAATTCTGGGATCCCGTTCCTTTTCCTCGGAAGTCTGTAAGTGTTGCCCCACTGTCTTGTAGTATCTAACAGTGCAGAAGAGAGATCCAGAGTTACTCTGTTCTCCTGACTTTCAGCATGGGCTTCCTGGTTGCTTGTCTGTAAGAGATGCTCACTCGCTCATTTGCTCGCTATCATGTGTGTGTGTGTGTGTGTGTGTGTGTGTGTGTGTGTGTGTTTGTCTGTCAGTCTTTATGGAGTTCAGGAAATTCTCAAGACTCTATCTGGATATATGCCTTCTAGAAACTCATCTCATGGGGCCAGTGTGTGGTGAAGCAACTAAAGCTGCTGCCTGCAGCGCTGGCATCCCATATGGGTGCCAGTTTGAGTCCCAGCTGCTCCACTTCAATCCAGCTTGCTGCTAATGGCCTGGCAAAAGCAGCAACAGATGCCCCAAGTGCTTAGGTCACTGCACCCACATGGGAGACTCAGAAGAAGCACCTGGCTTCAACCTGGCCCAGCCCTGCCTTTCAAATAAATAAATAAATCTTTATTTACAAAAAGAAAGAAAAAGCAAAGAAACTCATCTCACTGGAATTCAGCATTTTCAATCTGAAGTCCTGCCTCCTGCTCAGCCAGATTTCTGTGCCTTTATCCTGGGCTCCCGCCTTCATCATGTTCTTGCTTCCTGTGTGCCAACATGTGTATCCTGATCTTCCAACAGGTGCCCAGGTGCTGCTGCTGCTGCTGGTCCGAGGACCACACCACAGGAGCAGCTGAAAGGCTCCAGGGCTGAGCTGTGTCCGAGTCTGTCCTGGGGCTGCCAGCATAGAGGGAGTTAGGGAGGTGGTTGGACAACCTAAGGCCCAGGTGGGACACACTGTGCTCTTCCGCACGTGGTTCTGCAGAAGCGGCTGTGGTGCTGACCTCTGCAACCTCTTCCTGTCCCTGTGTGCTCTGGCCCTGCTTCCAGAAAGGACCCAGTTCCTAGAGTACCTCAAAAGGTCTGTCAACAAAGCTCTGGCTTCCTTATCAGACCCTTGGCTATTGCAAAGATGGCACCAGCATGGTTCTTGGGAGTCTACAGGCAATGTCCAAATGCCAGTCCTCCTCACCCAGAGCCAGGAACCAGGACACATAGGTCAGTAGTCTCATTCTTGGCCACAGTCAGGTCAACTGCACCTTATCTGGAATGGAACTCTTACCTGTGCTCCCTTTGTGTAGACAGAGCAAGCCTGGTCCCTGTTATCTGGGAGGAGAAGAGAGGGGAGGAAACTTTTAGAAGAAAACCCACCGGAAGTGCTCTTTCAAGCCAGGACTCTCTCCCTCTTCCTCTCTCTGTCACTGTCCCTGTCTCTATCCTCCTCCCTCCCCTACTTTTTTTTAAATTTCCTTGTGTATATTCTACTAGAATGGCAAAGCACTTTCTACATAAAACATTATCATTTTCCCATTACTTCAAAGCAATCCAATAAATGACTTTACAGTAAAAGGGCCTGAATGAACTCATTCTTGATGGCCAACTGTGCACCAGATAGCATCCTGGGCGCTGAACATCCCAGCTGTTAAAGACACAGGCCCCCTTCTCAACACTGGACTCTCACCCTCACAATCTCAGCCACTCTGCTGTGGCCCTTGGGCCAGCTCCTACTCTTACAACCAACTGACAGATGCAGAAGCTGAGTCACAGAGAATCAAGCGTCTTGCTCAGCATCTGTTGTTTGGGTGATAAGAGGCAACACCAGAATCCAGCACAGTCCCATCAACGACACCGTCTACTGTACGTTGCTTCAGAATTCAGCAGGAAGTCCAGATGATTTTTCCAGGACCCCACTTTGTAGGAGCTGTGTCCAGGCTTCCGGGTGTTCTCCCTCCCAATGCTGTCCCTGTGACCTCAACCTCCCCTACCTCCGCACCTGCCCAGAGAATGTTGAGTCCATGGCTCTACTGCGAGCTCCTTCAGAGCAATGGCTCACTAGTGAGGGTGAGATCATCTCCGTGGCTGTCTCCGCTGACAACGCCAGCTCTTCTCTGGAAGTGTGTCCTCAGCTGGACACACAGCCTGGCCTCTGGGGCGTGTGACTGTGCGAAGGTCATGTGCATGAGAGGCCACATTCACCCAGGACTCTGCAGCCCACCTGGCGCAGACTTGCCTTTCTCTTTTCTGATGCCCAGTCCTGAAGCCAGCGCAGGGGAGGCCAATGAAGGGGTACAAGAGGCTGCTTTGTCATGCATTGCCCTCCCAGGTAGTACCCCCGGGTGACCCACCCAGAGTTGCACTCTAAAGTTGAAAGCAGTCTGCTCTGGTGAGGGGCACCTGCTTCATCGGTGCTCTTAGTGGTGGCAACCCCATCCAGTCTCGTGTCTCAGCTGTGACAACAGGGCCAGCAGGCAGAAGGTGGGCCACAGGGGGGCTGTCGCTCTTATTCTTCCCAAGCCGGCAGTGTCGTTTTGCTTCCAGCCCCCCACCCCCATGCCCGCACAGTCCCCATGGCCTGGGGTGTCTTCCCTAGATGCTTGCTACGTGCTTATACTCCACCTCCTCCCTCAAGTCTCCAGCTCCTCATGGCCATCCTGCTCCTTCCCGCCCCCTGTGGTAGGCTCGCACTCCCCGTCTGCCCTATGTTGCATGTCGGTGCTCTCGGAGGACATGCCCATGTTAGGCCACAGCAAGTAGTGAAGCCGAACTAGAACCCAAGTCTCTTCTGCCCTGCCTGTACTTTCCTCGGCTACCTTGGCACAGGGCTCACTCTTTCCCTCTGCCAGAGACCCAGGCATGCCTGTCTTCTGCTCAGCAGCCTGGATGACATCTTGTTCTGGGTGAAGCTGGTGTGGTTTTCTTCCAGATGGAGTTGAGGGTGCATCCGTGGTGTTGGGGTGCAGGAGTTGGGGTGTGGGAGCTGCCCCACCTCCACTGAGGCATCTGCCTGTCTCTCTCCAGTTCTGGCAGGATGGCCGCTTGGTGGAAGTGGTGGTGGATGACCGCCTGCCTGTTGTGGACAACGCCTGCCTCTTCGTGCATCCTCGCCAAGGCAACCAAGAGTTCTGGCCCTGCCTGCTGGAGAAAGCCTATGCCAAGTAAGTATGGCACCCTCAGCCCAGACTTCCCACGCCGGCCCTGCTGGCCAGCATCTCAACCTGCCAGGCACTCTCGGCCAGTTGGCCCTGCAGCTCCCCACGGCTCTTCCGAATGTAAGCAGTGCCCCCTCGTGGCGTCAAAGCCTTTGCCACCTGGCTGAGCATCCTCTGTGAACAGTTACCACCTCGAGGGTCAGCACTGGGGCCACTGAGAGAGGCCAGAGGCACTGAAGAAAGGGGCAGCACTGCAGTGACCAGATAGAGATGCAGAGACAATGTTACTGGTGTAGGTAGCACCCACATGAACACCTGAACCCTACCTGCTCAGTTGTCCTCCTGCTTAGGGAGTGTGGGCATGAATTGGCCAAGTCTGTTGAATATAAGGGAGAGAAAAGCTTATGTGGGGATTTTTTTAAACCCCCTCCCCCAAGGTTGGAACATCGAGAGGAAAATGGGGATGATGGCCAGGTTGGCCGCACATCCACCCGCCCAGATAATCTGCAGAGTGCATCTGCTGCACTGCCCCCTGCTGGCCACCCCGGCCATGGATCCCAGCACTGCCCCCTGCTGGCCACCCCTGCCCTAGATCCCAGCACTGCCCCCTGCTGGCTGGCCCTGCCCTGGATCTCTTCACTCCTCCCTCTTCTCCACCATGGTTGGGCCCACGCTGCCCACAAATCAGGCTGAAGCAGGGCACAAGGACCAGGCTCTCAGAATTCCCCCCTTCAGGTGGCAAGGGATGGTGACAGCATGACAAGCACAGCTCTCTCTGCTGTGCTTGCTGTCAGCCACAGGGGCTAAGAGTAGTCACCCGGCTCCCAAAGCGCCAGCAGGACAGAACTCATGTTTATACAGCGGAGGGAGTGAGATCTCCTTGTCCACAAGCCAGCTACCTCCACGATGGGTGTTATGGGAACTGTGGATAGACAGAAGGCTCCAAAGGACACAGGCAGGGAGCTAGTGGACCATGGAGGGTGGAGGCAGAGAGAGAAAGAGATTTCCCATGTACTGGTTCACTCCCCAAATGCGTGTGTATGTGTATGAGTGATTGAGGCTGAATGGTAGCTGAAGCCAGGAGCTGAGAACTCAGCCCTAACCTCCCACATGGGTGGCAGGAACCCAATGACTTCAGTCATCACCCCACGTCAGGGTGTGCATAGCTGGAAGCTGGGTGTGGATCCCTGTACTCTGATGTGGAACTTGTGCACCTTAACTGCTAGGCTAAATGTCTACTGCAGCACTATGGATTGAGGACCAGGAACCAGAATCCAGGAGCATCAAGGAAGTGGAGCAGTGAGACCCAGCAGGGCATAAGCGTGGCCAACCAGAGGCTCTGCTATTGGCTGAGTCAGTGCTCCTGCAATCAGAGCCTAGTGCCGGCCATAACCTGAGTCAGAAGGAAGGAGAGACAGGACGCTAAGGTCTGCAACCAGCCCTAAAACAAGTTGGTAGAAATCTGTCATGTGGTACTTGCTGTGGCCACAACCCTTTGTCCTGTGCACCCTGGCTTTCTTTAATAAAACACTTCCTAGGGCTGCTGCTGTGGTGTAGCAGGTAAAGCTACCGCTCGTGACACACCAGCATCCCGTGTGGGCTCTGGTTCATGTCCCAACTGCTCCTGTTCTGATCCAGCTGCCTGTTGGTGGCCTGGGAAAAGCAGAGGAAGATGGCTCACATGTGTGAGCCCCTGCCACCCACGTGAGAGCTCCTGGCTTTAGTCTGTCTCCGCCCTGGCTGTGGCGGCCATCTGGGGAGCAAATCAGCAGATGGAAGATCTCTCTGTCTCTCCCTCTCTGTGTGTAATTTTTACCTTCAAACAAATACGTGAATCTGAAAAATAAAAATCAAAAGGCGGCAGGGCTGGTGACTGGGAGTCCTTGGAGGGCAGAACATACACCCTGCCTGGTGTCTGGCACACAGTCAGAGATTAACACTGCCACCAATCAGAGCAGATGCTCACTGTAATAGCATCCAGTATTGGTGTGCATGATGCTGAGCAAACCCCATGAGGCCGAGCAGCTCACCCAGGTCCCACGGCTAAGCCTGTGGCGAGGCTAGGGCTCGACCCCTGGCCTGTGACTCCAGCACCTGTACTGCCCACCTCCACACAACGCTGTGCTCGTGGGACTGTCTAGTTCTGGAAGGCCAAGGAAGCGAGGCAGGGAGGAAAGTTCTGGTCCCCCCACGGGCAGCAGACTGCTGGAGTCCCAGCTGGATGAGTGGAAGGGGTAGCTGTGCTCCTAGTGGATTGGTAGTTCCTCGCCCGGGAAACGTGCAGTCAGTGCAGCCTCCTCCCTCCCCGGAGACGGTCAGAGCGGCAAAAGCAGCCCCCTGTGTAATCCAATTTCCCCCTCCCAGGCTACGTGGATCCTATTCCCACCTACACCACGGCTACCTCTCTGATGCCCTGGAGGACCTCATGGGAGGATTAGTCACCAACATCAACCTGCAGTCTTCCCCTTCTGAGCTGGTGAGGGCAGTGAAGATGGCCGCCAGGGCAGGCTCCCTGATGACCTGCGCCACGCCGAAGGGGGTGAGTTGGCTGCAAAGCCAGGACCTGCTGCTTCCTTGCAACCAGGAGTGGTAGATTCCCAGGTGACCGTGGAGCCCTGGGCTCTCTGATTCTTGCTGGCCCCAATGGGAGGGTAAGAGGCGCACCTCTGCGTTACCTGAGTCTGTCTGAGTCGCCTGGCTCCCTGTGCACGGGGAGCGTTCTCACACTCTTTAAACATGTGGGCCTTGATTCACATGATCCTGATCCCAAATGCCACTGGAAATCCAGGATGCACTCAGAACCCAGTTACAGCACAAAGAGGGAGATTCCTGGTCCTTGTAAATGGCCCAGCAGGCACACTGTGCAGTGTCTCCCTGATGGCCAGTGGTCGGCCTAGCAAGCAGCGCAGGGTTTCAGGTCTCTGTGGGGTCCCTTCAGCCATGGGTGGTCTCCTGGGACTGGACCTACCTGGAACCTCCACACCCAAGGGCCTTCCTACTCCACCTCTCAAGAAGAGAATTCTAGGCAGCGACACCTTCCCCAGTGGGCTGGGGGGACCCAGCTGGCTCTGCCCCTCTCTGAATTGAGGGCTTCCACGTCTGTGAGAAGTTTACCTTGCTTTCTCCCCTGCAGCCAACAGGTCATGCCCCGGTGATGGAGAACGGACTGGTGGCTGAGCATGCCTACACGGTGACCGGGGCTGAGCAGGTAAGGCCGGCCACAGGCCTGGTGTCTCTGCACTGGGCTCGGCTCAGTGTACTTTTCCCTCGACCCGGGTGCCAGCACAAAGGCCCCCAGCAAAGCTGCCAAGAGCCTTTATCACGTGCACTCCCGTGGTACCCACCACAGCCAGCCTCGGGTCCCCTGTCTGTCCAGAGTTCCTGGCACCCACGCCCCACCCGCCCGAGGAACATACCTGAAAAACACTGTCCTTGAGCTGACTCAGGTAAGGATGTCAGCGTGGCTGCAAGATTCAACCCCAGAGAGGAGGAGCTGACTGCCCCACTAGTGGACTCTGGAGGGGAGTTTGTCCTGAAAGGGGTTTCTTTGTAATGTACAAGCCGAACCACTATGGTGAAGCCCACTCCAAATAACAGGTGCTTAAAGAAGATAGAGGTCACCGCTCCCTCGGGGACACAGGAGATCCAGGGCACATGGGTGGCTCTGCCTTCCTCAGCTCAGAGCTGCCATCTGGGAGTCCAAAACCAGCTCCTCCCAAACCCCTTCTCTCCCAAGTGCGGGAGAAAGAGGCCAGGGCACCCTCATTCATCCGTGTCGGGGGCACGGAACATTTCCTCTCACTGCCCACGAGTCTGGCCGTAGTCCCATGGCCCCACCAAGGACAGGGTGTGCTAGCTGGACCACCATGTGCCCAGATAAACCTCTGTCTCTGTTCAAAAGAAGGAGGACATTGCTGGAGGGCACCCTTGGCCCTGGAAGGGAGAACTGACTTGAAACAGACATAAGTCTAAGGAGGTCGGTGGGTGGAGTCGGGCCTGGAAGACCCTGCTGAAGTCCAGCCTCCTCCATCCACTAATGCAGAGGCTGAGGCCTGCCCGGAGAGATGTCTCTCACTGGGATCCAGAGACAGCACCTGTGACACGGCTGGTGCAGCCGCTGCAGCTCCTCACTTCTCATCTCAACGTCCCTATGAGGCTTTCCTGCTAACGCCGCCCATCTCTATTCTTCTAGCACTCTTTACACCTAATGATAATTTGTAAGCCGAGAGAGGCAGGGTCTAACCCCCAGGATACATTTCCCACAGGATTATGGAGCAGGGAATGCAAAGTGTCAGGTTCTATCTGTCGCTTTCCCATGCTTGCACCACCTCCCTCTGCATCAGTCTCTCTCCCCTGGCCAATGACCTGAGGCCAGTTGCTCCATTGGTGGAGAATGTCCCAATTCCTAAAATGGGACAATATCTCCTGTCTCCCTAGTGCCCTCTCTGGGGTAGGGGACTACTGTCTCCCACTAGGCATCTAATCTATACTTGTTGGATCAATGGATGGGAGCACTGGCATGAATGAATGGGTGCATTGCCCTTGGCTGTGAAGGGGACCCTGCTGACTGACCATCCCAGAACGTATGTGAGGAGCTCAAATGTTGTTTCCTGCCAGTGAGGAAGAGCTTCCTCTGATACACACAGCCCAGAAGAGACCCTGGTCGTGACGTCACCTGACTCCCTGCTTCTGAACTGTGCACCAGGGCCTTCCCTGAGGTCTCCTTGGTGTCAGACAATGCCATCATCACCACTGGCCACATATGGACACGCCTGTCCCCGCAGCTCCCCTGTCCCAGACATGGCCACGTCTTGGGACAGAGAATAGACTTTATGTCGTGTGCCAGTTTTGCTCAGTTTTCAGCCCTGCCTGGATTACCAGGTTCACCAGATTATGGCTCTGCCCAAGACTGGTGAAATAGAGCTGTGATCAATGGGAAATACCTGTGTTGGGCTGGGACCAAGGAAGTCGTGGTCCCCACACTATCTACTTGCCACCCTTGGAGAAAACACTTTATAAACATTGAGACAGCCTTTCTGTCTCCTCTGAATACAGGGGAGATGGGCTTGTGTAGCCAGACGTCTCACTGGAGTGTGAGTGCCTGCAGGGGGTGGCTAGAGGTGGGCAGGGGTGGCTGTGACTGCCGGGCCACAGAGCAGCAATGAAAATGCCTCAGCTGGTGGGGGCCGCTGCCCATCCCATTCACAGCCCATATGCTTCGCAACACGCAGTGACTTGCTTTTAGGACACCCTGAGCGATCTGATGAGCACACCTCTGCTGTGACAAGAGGTGATCAAGACCACATGTCCCACGTGTTCCATTCCCAGCAGCTGCCGTTCCCCAGCGTGTGCTCTGAGGATGGACAGGCTGGCTGTGTCTTCTGTAGAAACAGGTTTTCTAGGACACTGGACAAGTGCAGCTTGCATAGCCCCTTCTTGGAAATTCATGGAGTGTGTTAATTTCTAAAAGGTTCTGAGAGAGTCTGCATTAACCACACAGGGACTGCTTGGATTTCTCTCTAGGAATAATTGTTAGTGGTCAGCGGAAACTATATTCAAGAGAATATATCTGAGGAACTGCTAGTCTAGGTTTAGATAACTTGGGCTGCCTCTTGGCCTTTTCTGAGAGCTGCCTGGGTATAAGAGTATGGTCAGTAGCCAAGGAAGAAGCACATGAGCCAGCCCATTCTCATCCACAGCAAAGGCCTTGGCCTTGAGGGTGACCCAGGTGCTCCCTGGCCAAGGCCCACATGCTTCTCAGTAGGGTACCATCATGAAGGCATGACATAGTCCTACAAGGGCTGAGAGCGAGGAGGTCGGAGAGCTGACCCACCAGTGCTGAGATTAAATGAGCCTGTGAATGTATTGTGCTTTGTAATCTGCTCATCCTTCCTCCAGGTGGGTCGCAGCCAGGAAGACAAATGAAGCTGGCATTCTTTCTTATGCACCTAACTCAGTCAGCAACTCCCCTGGGCAAGGGGGTCAGTGTTATCTGCATGCCTCATTGAGCCCTAGCCTCAGCCCCTTTGAGTCTCTGGCTGATTTTCTTCCCCATGCTAACTGAGCCCCCTCACCATCCACTGTGCACAGAGGGTGGCTGTAAAACTCTTTGGGCCACCAGGCAACTGTTTCTCTTGTCCCTGTCCCAGGGCTCCATCAGATGCTGGTAGTTAATAATTAACTCTGTGCAAGGCTCAGAGTGCCTGGAGGGGCACAGAGAGGGGTGAGAAGCCTGGGTTTGTGCCACTTAGAGCCAGAGCACCTTCCACTGCAGTGCCAGCCAGAGACAGGGAGCAAAGAAGGACCACAATGGGCAAGCTCCCGAGCGCTTAAGTGACCGCTCTTTATGGCGACGACCTATTGTTCGTCCAAGAGCCTAGCCCAGTGGCTCCAGTGTCACATTCAAGGTCAAGGTCACAGGCATACCCAGGAATGGATCTTCACCCATACGCAATTCCAGCATTAAGAGCCCAGAGTTGGGGAACAGACAACTGGAATCACAGCTCTGCCCCTGCCACTTGCCCTGTGTCCTTGGGAAAGTGCCTAAGCTCTGATGCACATTGCCAGCTCTGCAAGGGAGGAACAAAGGACCTAACACACTAGTGGGTGGCTGGCTTGGAGCCCCGCTTCCCCACAGGGGTTCTCTTCCAGGTTTATTGTGGTTTTCTGTCTCCCCTGCCTTAGAATCAGCAGGCAAGCTCGGCCCTTCTCTCTCCCCTGCAGGTCTCTGTCGCTCAGACAACATTGACACAAAGCAGTATCACGGCTGTGACTCAGTGGCATTGTCGGGCTGAGGGCTGCTGGCTCCTGGGACGTGGGCTCAAGGGCCTGCCCTCGTTTGCTTGTAGCTTTCCCGTGTGTGGGTAGAATGAAATAAAGGGGCAACCCTGGCCTCTGCAGTGAGTGATGATGAACTTCCCAGGGGCAGGTAGCAGGGAGAAAAGTTTAGGTCATCGTGGGCCACCTGCTCACAGACAGAGACATCTGGTTAGTGCTGGGATACAGGATGAGGAGGGCTAGCCTTGGGCTATGGCTCTCAGGCTATCCCACTCTTAATCATATCAGCCTCTTCTACCTTCCCATCTCACTTCAGTGCCATGGAAATGGTGCCATAGCTCCTAATGGGCTGGGAGCCAGGAAACAGGCTGTGTCTATGGAATAGAGATGCTGCCTGTGACAGGGCTTGGCAGGCCCTGGGAACCCATAAAGATCTCTCCTCTGCAGCCTGAAGCAACATCGCTGCCATTTATCTGCTATTGCCCCTCAGCTCGCCCAGGGTCTTGGATGCAGTCACAGGGGTGCTGAAGTGGCACCTGCCCTTGCGAAGGGCCAACAGAGACAGGGGCAAGTTTCTCCCCTCTCTCATCCCAATACCACGCAGGCATCAGAAACATGGTGGTTTGTTTGCTTCCATTTTTCTTGCTCTGGCTGCAGCCAGCTGAGGTCTGAGGTTAAATTCATCCTTACTGGTAAAATGCAGCTGTGCTCAGCTTCCTCTGCTCTGACTTGCACTGGAGAGCCCTGACCACTTGCTTCTCTGTTCTTTGCAGATCCAGTACAGGGGAAGACAGGAAGGACTCATTCGCCTGTGGAACCCCTGGGGCAAGACGGAGTGGAAAGGGCGCTGGAGTGATGGGTATGGCTTCTGCAAACTTCTCCCCATTCTTCCCTGAGAGGCCAGTGTGGAGGGGGCACCCTGCCCACGTGGGCACATCTCTCTTGCTGACTGTGGGTTTTACCACAGACCTGTCTGGTTCACACCTGGTGTGGCTGTCACTCTAACTCAAGCTCCCATGGTGCCATTCACTGAGTGCCTATTAGACACCTATTTTGTTCTCTGTATTAAGTGCCCTGAGTTGAGAGGACAGGTGCTGTGGGATATATACAGTTGACAAAAGCCAGTGTCTCTCCTCCAATTGGCCACGGTCTGGAGCTATGAACCCACATACCTAGAATTAGCACAGAGGGCTGGAGGCAGGGCAGGAGCCAAGCCCCCATTTGGCCAGAGAGATGGAGAAAAGGAACATCATCTTTTGATGGGATCCGATGGGATTCTGGTTTGGAGGAGTCTGCATCATCAAGATGGAGAAGGCTTCCTATGTAGGGGGAGGTGGGGAAACGGAGGCAGGGGTCTGAACGACCTTCTGCTCAGTGGACTCCAAACCTCAGTCCTGCCTGCTGCCCTGGACTGCCGCTGTCCTGGGTGCTGGAATAGTGCCTTGCTCACTGTGGGAGTGGATGCTCTCAGTGCCCTTAAGTAGGCCCCAGCGGGGACCAACAGAGTGGTCCCAGCATTCCGCCAAGAGCTAGGCTGGCCCTTCGCCATTGCCATGGGGGTTGACTCCTGGTCCCCCACCTGCTTGCTGACTGAGAAGGAGAAGTGGTCCCGGGAAAGACAGAGGGGCAGCAGCAGGTTACTTGTTCTTCCCAGCTTCCCTGGGTCCCAGCCCCATGGTGTGGCTCTGCAGGTCTGTGTAGACCAATAGAAAGAGCCACGGTTCAGTGGCCACCAGCAGCATTGCTGGGGAGGGAGGCGTGATTGGAAAGGAAATGAAATGCATCCAAAACAATAGGAGGACTGGGCCCAGCAGGAGTGAAAATCAATACAGTGAGGACAGTGAGTTCCAGAAGGAGACGCAGAGCCAACCAGGGCTCCAGGCCCAGGTCCAGGCTGCCCAGACTCTGGCTGGCCTGATGCTCTCAGATAAGCTGTGCAGTGGTCACTGATTCCAGGTGAGCCCGAGCAGCTGGTGTGTGCCTGGTACATGTGGGCGCTCTGCACGTGTGAGATAAACGCAGGACTGGGTTGAGGGAGAAAGAAGCGAAGGGAAGCAAAGCAGAGTGATGGGTACAGTAGCCCTGGCTGTGACCTCAGGTGCCCCTGAAGAGTAGATCCAGGCTCCTGCCCATCCCTGCCCCGAGAAGGGGAATGAACTTGTAAACTCCAAACTAAGCCAGCTTGGTCACCCCTCTTCCCTCTGATACTTCTATTCCTCCCCTTCCCCAGGGAAATCCTAACAGCCTCTATCTTGTCCAGTTCTCATTCCCATTCCTTACCCCAAGCTGCCCAGTACAGCCTGAGGTTGAATTCCTGATGTGGGGTTGGCTGGGGGGCAGGAATGGAGAGAGGGCGAAAGGCAGTGACATTCCCTGGGGGAGGCGGGGAAGAGGCACAAACCCACCTGAGCTGATGGTTCACTCATGTCTCCAACTAAGCATCAAGTCCTTTGTGAACCTAGCAGAGGCACTAGGGAGTGGGCAAGGAGAACCCTGGGTGCCCCTGGGTGGGAGGGGACGTGCAGGCCAGGACACAGCCAGGCTAGCCTGATGAAGAGGAAGGTAAGAGAAGGAGTATTGGGAGCTAGGCTTGGGGTGCCCAATGCCTGCATGGGAACTTGGATTTGTACCCTACAGGTGTGGGCATTGACGGGGGGCTTCTAAGCGGGGAAGACGTGTGTGCAGGCCAGGGCTTGGACGATGGATGCAGGAGTGGCAGCAGCACCAAGTCTGTAGGTCACTGCCTGGTTGAATGGCAAGGGACACCCACTTCCACCAGAAGCCAGGCTGGAAGGCAGCCACGGGGCCGGCAAATCACTGTCTGCACTGTCTGCAGGTGGGCGATTTCTTCCCTGCTTTGTAGGAGCGGAGATGGATGGAGTGCCCGGATGGTCTTGTGCCAGCCGTAATTAAAATTTCACTCATACACACTTAAAGGCAAACTTGCATGAATCAATAGCATATTGATTTACACTACATTTATTTTCCCTTACACACTGCAGAAAATGTAATTATCCCTTAATTATGAAATTGCCATTTTACAATAACACATCTGACTGCCTCAGCCTGCAGCCGGAAGCCGGAGTGGTGGCCCCTGCTTGTCATCCTGGTGGGGAGGTGACCCGGGTTCTCCATGCAAGCCCTTTCAGGAGAAGGAGCTCATTAAATTTTTTATGCCGCTGGGCTGTTGCCCGTGAGCATGACTCCACTCTGAAAAGCGGGCAGACGGAGGGGCAGCTCCTCCCTTTTGCCTGTTGAGGGTCTCCTTGTCTGCAGACCCTAGGACTAGCTTCTGGAATAGCGGGGGTATTCAGAAAGTGTCTGGAAAATGCACATTATCACACAGTTCTTTTACTTTCATTTTTCCCATGACCTTTTAGAATTATCCATTGTATCTCGTTCCAACATTAACCAGAGAAGAAGGCAAACAAAAGCTCACTTGCCTGCTGTGTCAAACTCACGTGTTAAACACCTGGGATGAGATGGTGGCCAAGAGAGCTCACTGACCTCATGGCACTGGGAGCTCAGTGGGGGACAGCATCAAAGAAACCAGCAGCAGGGTGCATATTGCCAAGATAGGAGTGGTGCAGTGGGCTATGGGAGCTCAAAGGCACCGTACCAATCCTGTGTAGGGAGCATGTAGGTGGCAAAGGGCCAAAAAAGTCATCCTAGGGGAAGTGTCCTCTAAGAGGAAAGATGAGGAAGAGACAATGGGCTCCACAGCTGAGAGAAGGAATGTTCCAGGTGGAGGAAGCATCATGGTGAAAGCCGAGATGGTGGGAAAGGAGGGATTTCTAAGGAAGTGAATTCAGCCATTATCACTGGAGTACTGAATCCAGGGTGGGAAGAGGAGAGGAAGTGGGAGATGGTCCAGGGAGACCTGGAAGGTAGGAAGAAACCAAGGCTCTCCTTCAGGAGCTGGAATGTACCCTGAGAGCAGGGGAATGACATCCCATGACTAAACTTTAAAAAGATCCTGTTGCTGTCGGTGCAAGGAATGGATAAGAAAGTGGCCAAGACTGAGTTCAGGGAGGCCAGTCAGAAGTCCAGCAGGGAGATGAGCGTAGTCTGAACTAGGGTAACCCCAGGAGGGCTGGAAATTAGTGGATGACTTTGAGAGCAGTTGAGGAGGTGGAATCAACCAGTGACTAACGTGTGGTGACTGGACGTGGGAGACAGGAGTGAGAGTTACCCCCTGCTACTCCCACTCAGGCAGTAAGAGGAGGAAGTGGATGAGTGTGGTCTGAGACAAGTGTCTTGAAGTATCTACAGAGAAGTGGGGCGGACTGTAGAGCCATCCAGAGTTCACCGGTGAGGATCAGGCTGGGGACAGGTGTTTGGAAGTCATCAGCATACAGGGAACGACTGACTCCTGTCCCCAGGTAGATGACACTCTCCACCTGCTCCCCGGTACTAGTGGTGGCCTGTGCGAAGCACCCTGCTGGGCAACACACCTGGATGAGATCAAACGCTCTGCATAGGTCACACTAATGATTGTCTCTCTATGCTCAGGTCTCAAGAGTGGCAGGAAATCCATAATCAGTGGAAAAGCCAGCTACATGAGGACAAAGAAGATGGCGAGTTTTGGTATTTACCCTTCTTTACTACATAAAAATCCCTGCTTTAGAAGGATGGACAGTACCTGCAAACACACAATTTTGGATGGAGATTTCCATGTCCTTTCCTTGTGTGTGAAGGTTTTTTTGGGTATGAAATACTGTACCTCCAGGGACATTTTAATGGTCAAAAGGAATATTGGTACCAAAGGTTTCCTAGCAACTAGGAGGCATGGTTGTCACACCTCTGTCTACTGTGCCAACGTGTTACCACCCTGGCACTCTGCAGTCTCCTTGGTGTGATATGCCAAACAGCAGCAGGAGGCCACTGCCCAGCTCTGGCTCTGAGTACAGGGGTAGACATCAGCATCACCACCCAGAAGTCAGGCAGGGATGGACGGTCTAAAACCACATTCTTGGCCAGCGGCTCATTTCTTTACTTAGAGGATAAGATGGAAATTTTTTTAATAAATCTTTTTAAAAGATTTATTCATTTCTTTGAAAGGCAGACAGGGAGAGAGGGAGGGTGCGGGAGAGGGAGCAGGAGCTGGAGAGGGAGAGGGAGCGGGAGCGGGAGCGGGAGCGAGAACGGGAGCGGGAGAGGGAGAGGGAGCGGGAGAGGTCTTCCATCTGCTCCTTCACTTCCTAGATGGCCACAATGGCCGGAGCTGCATTAATCCAAAGCCAGGAGCCAGGAGCTGCTTCTGGGTCTCCCACATGGATACAGGGACCCAAGGATTTGGGCCATCTTCCACTACTTTCCCAGGCCATAGCAGAGAACTGTATTGGAAATGGAGTAGCCAGAACGCAAACCAGTGCCCATATGGGATTCCGGCACTGCAGGCAGAAGCTTAGCCTGCCATGCCACAGGGCTGGTCCCAAGATGGACATTTCTTAGAGGGCTTGTTTGGTTTATTTATTGTGAATATGTGAAAAGGAGCCCGGATCTGAGTAATTAAAACTCAGAGGGACAAATGTGAGTTAGAAGGAGATATTCTCAGTATCCCTGGTGTAACCACAGAACGAGGTGGGGTTTTCAGTGTGGAATGAGCTTTATTCTGAGAAAGACCTCAACAGTGACTTTGGCAAGAGGCTCCAGAGAAAGGCAATGCTTGCAGCAGCATGTGAGGCCTGTAGCAAAGAGAACCTGGCAGTCGCTGTGGCCTGGAGAGGGCTGGGAATTGGCTCAAGGGGTTGAGGAGATGGTAAGTGCCAAGAGACGTGCAGAATTGAAGGTTTGACCCTGCCCTTGTCCTGCCGGCCACTGAACAGAATGGTTCTTGGAGGGGAGTGAGCCTGCGTCAGACTCAGGGCTTCAGGTAGGACAGAGGTAAGTCAATGGCTACTTCAGCTGGCACAGAAAAGGTACAGTAAAGGGGTGGAATCCACCCCTGGGGAACACCAGTGGTCCTTTGCTGATCCTGGTGTGTATCTGTTGTTAACAGGATGTCATGTCAAGATTTCCAGGAGAACTTCACCTGCTTATATGTATGCAACCAATTTCCAATCATCCTGCACGAAGGATTTATGTCCCATGAGAGATGGTCTCCAAAGATATTGAAGAATCAAGTGACTCTAGGAAACACTGCAGGTATTCCTGGTGTTGGTGGTCATTCTGCTAGCATGGAAGCTGTCAGCCCTGGCCTTGGCCTGGCTTCAGCTCTCTTTGGGCCTTGATTCTGGATAGACCATCACCCTGGAGCTGAAAGGAGGGGGATTTTACAGCCACTGCTTCTCCAAGGAAAGTGACTGCTGATGGGGAGTGGGTAGCAGAAGCTCCAGTGAGCATCCTCTGGCCCATCATGGTCTGCCTCTGTCCATATCACCTCTCCTGGGAGAGGAGCAGGCTCTCTGCTTATCGGTGAATGTTCAGGCAGTGGACAGAGCTGAGGAAAGAACACAGGACAGAAGTGAGAATCTAGATTAAACCATTATCATTGCCATGTGTTAGCTTTGAGATCCTGGGGTACATTTGACCTCTGGGTCCTCAGCACCCCAGCTGTTAGCAGTGGAACTAGAAATCCCCGTGAGCCCTCTTGAACCCACACGCACCACCCACCCACCGGCGAGAGGATGTGTGAGTCCCTGTGCCCTGTTTTGGTTGGTGAGCCCACAGAGGTAGGTCCTTTTGAGTCTGTCCCTCGGCTCCTCTGAGATGAATCTTATTGCTCTTGAGTCTGGGAGGGTCACATTCCCTCACTCTATATCCTGCTCGCTGTTTGTGACATTGATACGTGAAACAGCTCCCTGTAGAGACAAATATGAGTGTGCCTATCTACCCTTGATAAAAGAAGCTGTAAATATATTTGTGTGTGTGTGTGTGTGTATGTGCATGCCTGCATAGGTGTGTGTGTTGGCACTGAGACACTCGCATTCTCTTTAATGGCTGCCTTGTGACAATGGTTTGCTTGAATGATTCCATAGTCAGGGTGACCTTTTCCACCTCCAGCTGTAGTGCTCACTGTGCTGCTCACAACCTCATCACCAGGCGGTCATTCTTAGGTGGCTAAGTTACTAATTCACCTGCCTGAGCTGCACCTGTCTGCCTGTGAGACCCAAGTCCCCTTCCATGGATGTACTGCACGTAGTTGAACTAACCAAAGTTACACATTGTGGCCATTTTTAGCAATAGCTGACAAGGGAGAGAAGAAAGGAAGCCTTGATCAAGTACCTGTTAGGTGCAGTTTAACGCCTCCCCTTACTCGAGGGGAGCAGGAAGCCCGTGGCCATGTCCTTGGCAGCTTCCCATTCCCCTGTCAGAGCTTCCCAGGTTGAGACCTGGACCCTCTGATGTGTGTTCGCTCATCTCTGTCTTATCTTCATTCCTCCATGCATTTGAATCTAATGGTGTCCACAATGGTCCTCTCTCTTGCTATGGCTGCCGTGAGCGTGCTTGGGCAGAAGAGAAACCTAGCCTGGCACCTCCCGTTTGAACTTCCTCTGTCTCTATTGGTGCTTGAGTGATTGATGCCATTTCAAGTCTCTGGTGGTTACCCCTAATGCCTTAACACCCAAGGGCTCTCTCATTCCACTTATTATTAGAAAAATAGGCCTTGACTTTACAGGTTGAGAAATGTTTTTGCCATGCTGAGACTATACTCTACCACCCTGTATTTGAGGCTTAGAAAATAAACTTGTACCCCAACAAGTAACTGTAAAGACCAGACCCAGGCCTTAGGTCTCCAAATCCAGAGCTTATAATCCAACCCCACAGGAATCTTGAACTTGGTGATTGACCCAACTGGGAGCCCCAGGAGTGGAGCTGAGATCAGTAACATCTCTTTCCCATATAGGAGGACCTCAGAGGGACACTCACTATCTGTTTTCTGTGCAAGAGGACATGGGAGGCAGCAATGTCATCGTGTCCCTCACCGTCAGGCCACAAAGTTTGAAGGCAGAAGATGACCACTTTCCTCCACACTTCCAGGTCTTCAAGGTAAGACAGCCTGCCGCAGGGCTTTCACTGGGGACATTTCTCCCAGCTGGGGAGAGCCTCTGCCAGGCTGGGAGATTTGAATGCATCACATCATGGAAATTAAGCTCACAGTGGCCATCATATTCACCTGGTCCAACTCTACATTTGCAAGATAACCTAGGAGCTGAGGGAGATTAGATGTTCCTGTGTTGATGATGGGACTCACACCTTCCTGGGCCACTTGCATCACTTCCTGTTTTGCAGAAGCTAATACCTGTTGCTCAGAAAGGAGTCTGGTCCAAGCCCGGTTACTGCAGCACTGCAGATTCCTGGGTCCACCGTAGGCCTCGTGAAGCAGAATCTCCAAGGACAGAGCGTGAAAATCTGCACTCTCAAGAGTTCCCTGGGGCTGGTTATGCTCAGTAAAGTTTGAGAATCATTGACTTCTCTAATCATTGATTAGCAAATCCTGGACATAAATGAAAAGGGTGCATTTTTCTCTTATGTGTCGACCAAAATGCAGCCATAGCTGGGATGTGGCCTGTGAGCAGCTGTTTGGCCATTTGCCCAAGTCCAGGTCTTTCTCTCTTTGTGGACCCCCAACCAACTTCTTAGCTGCAGAGGTGCCGTCTGCCCCTCAGCACGCCAGCACATACAGCGTGTGAGTAGAAGACACAGGAATCTGCTTTGTACAACATCATTTAAAAGGGGAAAAAGCTGCAAAAGGAAATTTGATGCCTCTGCTTCCTCCTTCTGCCCCAAACAATTCAGCACACCCAAAGGAAGGGGAATTGGTTCTCAAGTCATTCTCTGCACTAATGTGGGTCATTTAAAAGCCGCCACCACCAAACGAAGGATTTCCTCTACTCATGTTGAAGAAAGTAAGGCCCAGGGAGGAGATGACATAGAGTTCATAGCAGAGCTGGGGGTGGAGCCCAGATGTCCACCATGCCTTTGTCCAGCACTCCAGTTGCCGTTGTGAGTGCCAGGGATGCCTGAGTCCCATCACCAGACCAGACTACTGATGACAGCATCTCTGGGAATGACTTCAAACCTGCTGACTGGGAGTAAGGCAGAATTTGGGCCCCAGCTCATTTAGGGGCAGGCAGGATCCCTGGGTACTCTGCTCCTGGCTGAACAGTTGGTTGGACTGATGAGAAGGCCTCACAGCAATAGTGTGCTTCAAAGTTACAAGCATGATCACATTCATGGTCTCAAAACCCGGGTAGCCCCACTGTTGGAGATGCAGAAGCTAAAGTTCAGGGAGTGAGAATGAGCTAGCCAAAGTGCTACTCGGAGCTAATGGGGAGGTTTGATCCCAAGACCTGTGATCCCAGGTCCAGGGCTCTACGCTGGTCTTAGGCCCTTGCCTTTCTCTTGATGCCCAGGGCCCCAAGGGAAACCAAGATCCTGTCTCAGGAAAAGGGAGAGAGTGGCACTGGGTGGTAAGAATTCAGTGGAACTTGTTGGGGTTCAGCACAGTACCTTGAGGGTGTCCCAAACCTACTGAGGCTATCAAAGGACATCTCCCAAGAATGTTTTCTAGACTTTAAAAAAAAAGATATTATTTGAGAGTCAAAGTTACACAGAGAGAAGGAGAGTTGGGGAGGGGCAGGGAGAGAGAATGGTCTCCCATCCACTGGTTCTCTCCCCAAATGGCCAGAACAGCAGAGCTGTCTTTAACTCAGGAGCCAGGAGATTCTTCCAGGTCTCCCATGCAGGTGCAGGTGCCCAAGAACTTGGCCATCCTCCACTTCCTTCCTAGGCACATTAGCAGGGAGCTGGATTGGAAGTAGGGCATCTGGGACTTGAACTGGTACCCATACAGGATGCTGGTGTGGTAGGCAGAGGCTTACCCTCTATGCCACAGTGCCAGGCCTGGACATTTTCATCGCACTCTGGCACCAGAACACCCTTCCACAGTGGGGGAACTGGAGAGAACCAGGGTCCATCCTCCACTGCGGTAGCCAAGGAGAACAGGAATTCCCTTTACCAGACTTTGGATGCCAAAGGTGTAGACTTGTGATCCAGGTTGGTCCAGTTAGGTGCTCCCCCATCGCCACCATGACCTACCTGCCCCCAATCCACCCACACACACTCTGCCACTCGGAGTTTTCCTCTTGAAGAATTAAATGGAAGAGATGGGAACAGACTAGAATTCTGAGCCTCCCAGCAGCAAAGTAGGGCAGTCCCTACGGTGGTGTCCATCCATGTAGCCAGCTCACCTGGTGCCTGCCCACCTTCCAAGCTGTGCTGTTCAGATTCCCATGGACATGAGAAGCTACACTCTTCCAAGAAATGCTTTCTGGCCCATGCCAGCTGAGTTGTTTATGGTGTTCTCAGCCAAGAATCCCTCCTGATTCAGATGCCTGCTAAGAGGATCCTCATCCCCATATCCCTCACCTCTCAGCTCTGTGCAGATAAAAGTTTGGACCAAAAGCAACGATTTGGGAAGGGCAGGGAAGACATTGAGGCACTTGGTCCTCCCACCCAGGATGGAATAAGCCAGGGCTCCAGGTAAACCCAGTAACAATAGGTCAGCTGAGTCTCCCATTTCTGACATGAGTCAGAAGCCCAGAGAGGGTCCCAGGACGGCTCTGATGCACAGCCCCTGGGTCTGCTATTTACATGATCATCTGTGAGTCCAGGTCTCTGAGCTGGACAACACAACATGGTTTGTCAGAGGGCTTTACAGTTCAGGAGCCCTAGCCAGGAGGTAATCACACTCACTTTTAAGATGCTAGCAAGACCTCTTCTCGACTTTTCAGCTAGATTTGCATTATTTCTCACTTGCCCAGCTTGCAACACCAGGATTTCAGATCTTCACTTAAACAACAGACAGCTCGAGAAACACTTGGGTTGCAGCAGGCCCTGTACGTAGCAGCAGCCAAGCTCTCAGGAGTCCCTCGAGCTCTCATGGTGTTTGTGGCACAGGGCAGACCCAGTGAAAACAGCACTGTAGCCCTGGCATGGGCCTGTGGCTCCCTGCTTACTATGGGGCCTCTGCTCTGCTTTA
This sequence comes from Oryctolagus cuniculus, assembly GCF_964237555.1. Lineage (NCBI taxonomy): Eukaryota > Metazoa > Chordata > Mammalia > Lagomorpha > Leporidae > Oryctolagus > Oryctolagus cuniculus. The sequence goes on from NC_091433.1 coordinate 172,268,937, forward strand.
CACCAACATGCGGAACATGTGTGGTGTAAGAACAGGGAGGGAGAAGACAGGAGGTGGAAAGGGACAGGGGTGGACAAGCCATGCAATCCTCACCCCAAATCTCCACCCCTATTCTGGGACTCTCCAGCCTCCTCTCATGTCACCCTCGGCCTCCAGAGAAAAACATGCAAACCAAGTCAGTCCACATGGGTGGGCCTCAGGATCAACAGTGGAAAAGAACCAAATCCCAGTGTCATGGCAGCAGGACTGAGTGACAAAGTCACATGGCTTGTTGTGTGTTTGAGTGACAAAGTCACATGGCTTGTTGTGTGTCCCCAACTCCACTGAGCTTCACTTTCTATATCCATATCCATAGACCTGGATCCTAGGGTCTGCTGGCAGGATTTTTGTGAATGGCATGTCCCATACAAGTGCTTCACAAAATGCAGAGTGGCTTGGATTCGGTGCTTCCTTTGACTACACAGAAAGACTGGCATTTGGCCATTTCCCCATAGACATGCAGAGGTTCCTGACTGCTGGGCATCCTAGAACAAATACCCATATTTACGGTGGTCTGATGGGAAGACAGTTCCCTTCTCACTGGAGCTCCCAAAGTTGGGGAGTTTACACTGGGTCCAAGTTCTGTCTTTTCTGGAGGCCCCGTGAGTGCTGTCAGCGTTGTTAGGAGCGGTAGGCATGCCTCAGATACTTCCCCTCCTGGTCTCCAACTTGCTGCTGCCTGCAGCTGAATCGGCTTCCTTTCTTACAACTCTGCACAGCGGGTCAGTAATCATCCTCATTCTGTCCAGGGGTACCAGGGAACAGGCTGACACAGGAGGTGAAGAGATCCAGGGCCACTTGACTTTCTGTTTCAGTGCAGGTCCCTGAACCTGTCTTTCTTCCTCTCGTCCACAGGTGGACTCTCAGGTATGGCTCACCGGCACCTTCCCTGGGCTTCCCATGCCTTGGCCGCTGTCCGTTGGTAAAGTGCTCTTCCTGTTCCGGCACCCAGGGCCTTCATGCAATCAGTGGCTGCAAATGCAGCCTTGCTTTGTCTCGCATCAGATACTTGGGCTCCCCAGACAGGTCAGCTCGGTGGGAAAACACTGAGCTGCCCTGGTCTGAAGGTTGGATCCCCTGAGCTGCTCCCTTGTTTAGCATTCAAGAGGGGCTGGACCCATTTGCAAGCATTTGCCACTGGTAGAGGGGTGAGCTTGATGCATCCAATCCCATCTCACCAAAGACGAGAGCAGCACAAAGTGGGTGCCTCAGGAGCATCCTTTGCCCCCTGCGTTAGTCAGCCCCACAAAGCCGCCACCCACAGAATGCGTGCGCTCCAAAGGCAGCCTCAGGGAATGTCCTCCAACTCCACTCACAAGCAAATCCCCCCCTCCGAAATGGGTGACCTGGCTCAGTGTCAGTGAAAAGCAACTTAGAACTATTAGGAAGGACCAGAAGGTCAGACAGATTCGGCAAAGTCCGTGCTCACAGCACTCAGCTCTGTCCGTGTAGAGGAGCCGTGTGGTGCCCTCACTGCCAAGTGGGCAGGTGTAGTGGAGGCACATCTGCCTGGCTACTGAAGACAGGTGTGGGGAGCAGGATGTGGCCACAGTCAGCTGAGCATGGCTGCGGCATTTCCAGCCCTTCCCGACAGAGGTCAGAGCAGGGAGTCTCAGTGCAGGGGACAGTCGGAAGTTCAGGCAGAGAGCTGATAACAAGGAGGCCTGCCTGGGAGCTGTGTCCCAGCTGCAGGCAGGGGTTAGGATCCTGCTCTGGCCCTGGGTGCCCCAGCCCCGGAAGGGAAATATCTGGCAGGGCTTTGAGAGGAGCAGTCAGGTGTGAGGAGTGGTCAGCACCCCATTCCCAGCTCTGGAGGACAGTGTGGAGACTTGGACCAGGAAGGCACATGCCCATCCCTAGAACAACATAAACAGGTCTGTGCACAACTAGTCCTGTGTTAACTTGATGTGTGGGGAAGGGGACCCCTGAGCCATGGACCAAGGCCTCCCCTCTCTCCCCACACTCTATTTCTCACTGTCACTGGGGACCCGGGACAGGGCTGTGAGTGTCCAGTGGTGGAAAGAGGGCAGTAAGCAGGGCCATCTTCGCCTTCTGGATGGTGGGCCATGCGCTGCGTCCCCCCACCCTCACACACGATCAACCCAGGGACTCCTGGCATGGCTCACCCTCTGGGAAGGGCTCGTGGGTGCCAACACTGCTTTTGTCAGGAGGGTCCAAGTGAGTCAGGTTCCTGAACCCACTGGGGACTGCAGGTTCCATCAGCTGGATAGCCTTGGAGGAGCTGCTGAACCCCCCACTGTTCACCTGGGGGACTGGCTCCTGGCTCACCTGGGAGACGGCCCTGTCCTTGCCGTGTACACAGCAGCTCTCTCCTTCCCCCTTCAAGCAGAGCTCGTAAATAATCATTTCATGCTGTGTAACCATTCTAGATGGATTCTTCAGGCTAGACTATAGTAGGGAAAATTTGTTTAGTAAGGGATTTTTATTATGTAATATGACTGTGACATCCAAAAATGGGAACTGCATTATATTTATTGTTTTATCTCTAAGAAAAATATTGAAATAAAAGGAAAGTCATCAGGGCCTATTATTTTCCAAAGAGAAGGAATCTCAGGGCCCCACTGCAGGTGAACCAGAGGAAGTGAAAAGAATCCTACTGTGCCACGCTATCACAGGCTGGGGTGTATTGTGCCAGGTTCAGAAGAGAAGGGCAAGACCCAAGGGGAAAAGAAAGAACCTCGGTACTACACAAGGCCATCAGTTTTCCTGGAAATCATCTCTCTCTCTAAGCTGAGAAAGGAAACCCAGAAGCCAATGTGGTCTCAGGCTCAGCAAGACGAAACTGTGTGTTCTACTTCTCTGCATTCATTGTCGAGGGGCCACCCAAACAGAGCAGCCTCAACTGCGCTGTGTAAGAGTTCAAAGATGGCCTCCATTGTCAGTGTCTTTGGTGCTGTTCTGGTGAACAGAGAAGGATCTAGAAGGTGGAGGAGGGAGGGATCCTTTCCTGGTGGCTGGAGAGCGTTTTCTCACGATGATCCTGTGTCTTCCAGTTCCAGGAGTTCCGGGAGAGATTGCCGCCCAATTTTTTTTCCCAATTCAGAAATGCTGTCCAGGGTGTAGACTGTGAAACCAAGTGTAACCTGACAAAGATCTTCCATCTGAACCCTGGGACCTACGTCGTGGTCCCCTCCACACATCGAGAAGAAACCGAGTTCCTGCTCCGAATCTTCCTGAAAGTGCCGGATGGTGACAGGTACAGGGCTTGCGGCATCCTGCATGTTTGCTTCTGCTTTGTTGTCTGAGGTTCATTGTGCCACGCTGCGCTGTGCCCTCTGTGTCGCGCTAGTGTGTGCTGTGTCCAAGGGGGACACGGTGAGGGCCTCGCTATTGAGAGCCTATTGAGAGATACTGTAAAGGGGGGTGACAAGGCCTAGGAGCGAATGACCCTACCACCAGAAGGAGGCGCTGCTGCTGGATGCAACACTCGATGCAGAGACAGCAGACTGGAGGGGACTGCTTCCAGCGAGAGGGTGAGAACACTGCTCCTTGGAGGAAACAGCACTTGAACTACTCCCCACAGGACAGTGAAAGTTAATGGCTTAAAGGGGAAGGCCACGCAGGTGGAAGAAAAAGCCCAAACAGGATGGAAGGGGGTGAGCATGGGGCTTTTTGACGAGTTGAGTGGTGGCAGCCACGTGTATGGGAAAGTGGTTTGTGAGCACGTGTGTCAAGTTGTCTAGAGTTGGGGGTATATCAGGGAAACATATCAGGGAGACACTGAAAGGTGGGCTTTAAAGATGGATGACCCCAGTCATGAAGGGTCCTGAATGCAAAGTCATTGGGTCAAAAGTGGGATCGAGAAGAACTCGCTCTGCTGGGCACCTCGTCCCCTCTTGGGGCTGAGGAAGACACCACCACAGCCATGCTGGGCATTATAATAGCATGGGTGAGGCCTGCAGGCAGCACACTGCCAGTTGGTGGTGGAACGTAAGACACAGCTTCTCTGCCTGATGGCATTGGAGGTTACTGTGCTGAGTGTATCTGATTGTGAAAGACACCATTCACCAATGACTGGAAGACCAGACCACAGTCACTCCCAAGGCTGGACACAAGGCCACAGTGCTTGACTGCCTGTGAACTGCCATAGCGGTCCACGCCCCAGCCAGCAGTGCTGAAGACTCCACTCAAGTCCTTGGCACAGATATCCAGTGTCCTTGGCTGCTCTCCATAGGCAGGTGTCCTTTGAATAGTGAGCTGGCCATTTACATCACATATTCCCCTGTTTTTCCAGGAAGGTCGGCAGTGATTTCAACCTCAAGGCACTGAAGGTAGGTGTGCAGCAAAGTTTGGCTAGTGAGTGTCACTGCCCACATCCCATCTCCAGGAGATTCTGTCTCCTTCACTGCCTTACCCGTGACCATGAAAACAGAGACACCATAATGGGCAAAAGGGGGCTTGAAGGGGGAGGGGCGAGACAGAGCAGAGGGGTTAGGGGAGGAGACCAGGCCCCCAGGGCCAGGCTGGACACAATAGCCTTCCTTCTACAACCTTCCATTGATTTTTCATGCCCCTAAGGGGTTCTCCACTTGTCTGACCTCTATCTCTGATCTAGGCGGGGTGGTTGTGTCCTTGTTGGTGGCCTCTTTCCCCACAAGCTTAATGTTGACCATTTTCCCTTTGGTCCAGGGAAGTCTACCGGAGGATGCCTCCCCAGAAGTTGTTTTCCACAGATACACTCAGCAGGTACAGTGTCTAGTGCTGAGGGCCTTTTGGAGGATTGGGGAGGGAGGGAGGGAGCTGAGGAAGGAAGACTTCTCCCAGGCCCTCATGAGAATTCAGGGAGGAAAAGCAAGGTGACAGATCATTCTATCAGCCCCTCTCTCTCCCTGGATTGGCTCCAGAACGTCTCCAACTGCCAAGCTCCGTAGAGAAGTGGCGTCCTCATTGGGATGGCATCCATATGGAACTTAGAGCTTGGGAAGGGAGGGGATAATTATAGGAGGTATATATGAAGTGTGTTGCCTTTTGAATCTTTAAACAAGCAGCTGGCGCTGTCCCTTGAAATCCTTCCTTCTCCCACTTGGCCACCTCTATACCAACCTGGCATCACTCTTCCTCAGTGCTGGCCAGCTGCAGAGAGCACCAATGGCACGCTTCCTGCCAAGCCACCTATGTGCACACGGGATTTGCCTAATGGTTTAGTAAACTGTTATAAAGAACTCCCTGACTTGTCAGGTTAAAAGCAGCTGCCAAGGGCTCTGCATGATGGGACTTTACCGTCGTTAATCATGTTGGCATGGGAAGTGGAAAGCGATACAGATGACCACATGCACCTGCTGCCTTGGTGCAGCCAGAGGCCAAGGACAAGAATGCATTTTCATTCCCAGTGCTAAATGGGTAGTGGTAACCTGGAGGCAGCCTGGCCCCAGCAAGGAGGCAAAAGGAGAAATGAAAAGTGTGACCAGACATAGAGGGGGCCAGTGCAAAGTACAATGACTTTGGACCCCTGGGATCCAGACTTATTTTGAAAGATGGAGTCCAGACATGGACTCAGGCACTTTCCTTGATGCACAGCAAGGCAAGACAGGATGACTGTCTCCAGCCCATGAGCTTCGGAAGGCAGAGATGACATCATATGCATTCCTTGTCCCCAACTCTGAACGCTGTCCTTGGCCAGAAGAGGTGCTCAATCATTTCTGTGGAATTGAATTAAGACAGATTGGCTCCCCCAGAGCAGGTGCCCAAGCCAAGGTTAGCTTCCCAGAGACGGTCAGCAGGGCCTCATTAGAATGCCTGAGTCCTTGTTTCCTTCAGGGCAGGTGGGAAATTCTCACACGTGGCCCGTGCACCTGCACCTCTAAAATAAGCTACCATTTGTCATGTGATGACATGGTACAGATTCCCTAATCACAGCTCTCCTACCCAGTAGCCAAACACCTCCTCACAGATGGTGACTGGGAGCCCCCGTGGGGCCTTTGTAGGAATGAGAAGACGCAGGTGCAGCACTGTGCCAAGGGACACAGCTGGAAGTAGATGCCAGCCCTCCTTTTCAGCCCATGGTGGGGACGGTCTTGAACTGGTCCTACTTGGCTTCATTCTGCAAAACCTGTAGGCTATCCTCAGAGGCTGTGTCCTCCACAGCAAGTTTAAAGCAAAAATATTCATCCATGCATTCACAATCCCCTAATCTCTTATATGAGTTTAACTTATGAACTAATACTACAGTGTGTTCTTACCACTCCTCCTACTTCTTCCATTAGCCAGAGTGTGGTGTAACACTCCAACCAGCTTCTGCCTGAGGGCAAGGAAGCACACACTGGGATTCTTGGACAGGCTAGGTCCTTTCTTCTACCCATCATTTAATTGCAAAGCACTAAGGACACTGAGAGTACTATGCCAAGCACTTGTTAAAAGATTTACTTATTTATTTGACAGGGGGAGAGGAGAGAAGAGGTGGGGGGAGAGAGGAAGAGAATGACTTCCATTTGCTGGTTAACGCCCCAGATGGCTACAGTGAAGCCTGGGTCTCCCCGTGGGTGTCAGGGGCCTAAACATCGGCTGCTGCTTTCCCAGGCACATGAGCAGGGAGCTGGATCAGAAAAGGAGCAGCTAGGATGACTACTGGCACTTCAACATGGGATGCCAACCTTGCAAGCTGCAGCTTAACCTCCTGTGCCACAACGTTAAGCTTTGGGAATACCCAAGCACTGGCCCTTGGGTGTCATACATTTTGGTGGTACAGGCAAACATGCAGTTCTTTGGGAATTATTCAAGCAGCTATCATCTCCATTCTCTATCTCCATTTCAACTCATCACCCCTCATTTCCTCCAATACTGTGGTTGGTTACTACGTGTAGGGTCCGGGTCAGAGTGATCCTGAGGGATCTGGCTTAGAGCTGAAGGGCCCCCAAAGGAAAGATGATGGGGCTGCTTTGTGTCCAGTTGGAAGTGCCGAGGGCAACCCTAAGAGTGGGAAGGGACAGTGCGTCTGTTGCCTTTGAGGTGCTGGCTCTCATGAAAACTCCCAGGAGGCACCTTACCCTCCCTCACCCACTCTACAAGACCACCAATGCCAGCTCCCTAGGCAAAGGCTTCCCCAGGTGACAGTGTCACATCCTCCTCTCAGCTCTTGCCAGGACGTGAGAAAGGGCCACAGGAGGACGTAGCACAACCTTGCCTCTAGAACATCATTGAAGACGCTGCCCATCGAGCTGTTCACGGCCCCCAACAAAAATTCGAGTGCAGCTAACTCCTGCAGAGCTCAGGCCAGGACAGGTTTCTCTCCCCCGCAGCCTCAGTTGCTTCCTGAGTTTAATCCAAGGAAAACCATGCCAGCTCCCTCTTTGCTTCAGCTGCTGGGAAGACTAGTAATGTGCTCAGGTGCAGCCGCCTCCCACAGCCTAGATGTCTGGTATTTTTCACTCCGTGCCCACCGAGGTACACACCGTAGTTGTATGTTCTCAGTGTGTTTCTGGAGGCAGAGGGGAAGCACACAACAGCCCTTATCCAGAGGGGCTCCCAGCACCGGGACAGCGAGGAGGAAGCACCCACTGCTTGCAGTCCAGGGGTGAATGGAGAGAGAAAAGCAAGGTGCCAAATGTCGGGGGTGGCCAGCACCACAGGTGTTCAGGGGAAGGCTTTGAGACAAAGCCTGCCGGGCCCGAGGTGGGTGGGAAGTGAGTGTTTAGAGAGTGCTCTACTGTCAGGCAGGTGTGCCTGCTGGGTCCCAGCTGTGCTGATGCCCATGGTCCTCTCTCAATTGCACCAGGGGCTGGACGTGGACGCTACCAGGCTGCAGAGCCTTCTCAACCAGGAGCTCCTGTCAGGTATGGTCATCCCAAGGACCTTCTGCTCCCAGCCTGACCCCACCATCCCCCTGCCCCCTCAGACCAGCATTTCCAGCCTTCCTGTTCTCTCTCCAGGACCTGCGGGGGACACATTCTCCTTGGATGAGTGCCGCAGCATTGTGGCTCTGATGGATGTATCCTTTGCCATTCAGAGCCTATGCATTCTGAGAGCTTCCCCAGGGGCCCAATTAGGGCTCACCCAGGAGCTGGGGTCTTGTGGATTCTCTGCTAGCTCATTAACCCTCTGGACCAACCACAGCCCCTGTACCCATTTCTGCTAATACACTGCATTGGCAGGTGCAGGAAGTGGCTACAAGCGGCAGGACCAAGCATCAAGGTCCGGGCTTGTGCTCTCCAATGAGCTGTTTGGCCCCTGCCCTCCCCGTCTCCCAGGCAGGAGAGACGGGCTCTGCACATGGCTCTCCCCGCACCCCACTGGCCCATGTGCTGTCTCCTGGGAGAGACAGATCACCCAGTTAGCACACTGTTAACAAGGCTTGATTGGCAACGCAAGGGTGGCCACTGTAGAACAAGAAGCTTCTCGATGAAATGATAAATCAGGTCCTGTCTCCGCTGGCTGTGGTGGGAGTGCTCGGAGACACACAGCAGTCTCCTGGCCTGGGCAGCCAACAGCCTGGGGCCGGACCCAAGCAAAGCAAATGGGGCTTTGCTAGCCTCCCTCCTCCCCACTTGCCAGCTTCCCTTCTTGTTTCTCAGAGGACTTCATCTGTTGTCGTTGAACCCATCTTACGTGTTGACCAGGGCTGGCTTTACCCTGGAGAGTGTTCCCTGCACACACCTCTCACTGCGGCTTCCAGAGTGACAACCCCCGTGCTCCCTGGCGGGGACCCCACCCCGACCGGTGAAGGCCGTCTCCTGGGCTCCTGTCTTCAGATGCCAGCGACATTGGCCTCCCTTTCTCAAGGCTTCCTTCTCCCTCCAGCTGTTCATCTTTCTCTAGAAAACCAGTCTAAGCCTGTTTGCTCCCAGAATCAGAGGGAGCTCGCTGGCATGGGGCAATGCCCTGGTGACGCCACACGCAGGGGGTTATTGCTGATGGATGGAATGCTTGGGCTTCAGCCTCCTTGGCAGTACCAGAGGCCCCTCTGCTCTTTGCACGCTGGACCGGTTAACCCTTAACTCCCCATCAGCTGAAAGTGAACGGGTGGCTCGACCTAGAGGAGTTTGCGAGACTGTGGCAGCGCCTCATCCACTACCAGGTGCGAGCAGGTTCTCCATGACTGACAGTCCTGTTCCTTCCAGTTCAGCAAACGTTTGCTGGGGGCACAGACCTGCACTGGGATTAAGTGGTGCAAACAGAGGGACTCTCGCCCCTGCCCTCGCAGACAGCTCCCATTTTGTTTGAGGAGGTGTGCTGGCAGCACGAGAGGGCGCAGGCACTGCCCGATGAAGTGGCAGGATGATGGAGGAGAGCCAGGTCACTGGGGACTCTGGCCTGCCGGTCAGCTGCACCTAGACCCTGACCTGGGTCTGTTCAGCTTCTGCAAGGGCTGTCAAGTCTGCCCTCCCCACCTTTAGATTTCAGGTCCTCCAGGGCCGAGCTCCCTCAGATTCACCTTCTCCCACTGGCTTCCATGGGTGGAAGGCCCATGCAACAGCAAGCTGGTTCGCAGACCACCTTCTGCAGTGCGTGTGCACCGGGGATGGGGAGGCGGTTCTAGTCTGCTTTCAGTAGGGACGACACAGCGCTCACTCCTGTGCAAGCCCCGCTCCTAAGCACTTTCTAGAGATTTGCTCCTTTAGTCCTTGCAATAAGGCTGAAGTAGGCATCATCATTTGCCCTGTGCTTCTGATTAAGAAACTGGTGTCTCAAAAGGGCTACAGTGTGCCCAAGGCTGCACAGCTGTGGGCAGTGGAGCTGGGGTTTCCATCGGAGCAGTTTGGTTATAAAATCTGCTGTTTATTGCGACACCGTGTGAACTTTTCAGAGAGCCCACACCTCCCTTGAAGTCAGCAAATTGCCCTTGGTGTCAGGGGCCATGTCAGGGTTGGAGAGGGGGAGTGGATTGGGGAGCAGCTGGGGAGCTGAGGAGCTGCAGTCCCGGGCATGGCCAGGTGTAGCCACTCCTGCCTTCCCCAGCCAGCTGCTCAGCTGCCCTGCCTACCTCTGAGCTGGCTCCACCCCAGTCTTGGTGAGCAGCCTCCCCCACCTCTAGGGGGGATGGAGACATTTCTGGGAACTGCCCCAGTGCTGGACACCTCTAGGTCTCACATGAGCTTCTTGCTTCGTTTTCCGTTTCAGCGTGTTTTCCAGAAACTCCAGCAGAGCTCTGGATTTCTCCTGAGCTCAGACCTGAGGAAGGCCATAGAGAATACAGGTAAGGCGGGGCCCTTTCAGCTGTGAGACAGGGGACGTGGGGGTGGCGTGTGTGATGTGCACGCTGGTAGCTGCTGTAGGCAAGGTGGGCGTAGTCATTCTGGGAAGTCAGGAGAGAGGTGATCCTGCCACTCTCCCCCTCCCCCGTTCACTCGGCCTCAGTGGGCCTCTGTGACTTGGGCATCACCCCTCCTGCCCCCACCCGAGTCCTCATGAGCCAGTCACTTTCCCCAGCGACCTTTCTCCCAGTACAGCTCTGACCGTGAGAAAAGAGCCCTGGGTGATTGATACCCTACCAGGAATGAACGGGGCTCGCCTTGCAGAAGCTCGCATCTCAGGACCTGGGCCATGGGGGTTCAATACCCAGAAGCAGGTTCATGATCTCTCTTCCCTCTCTTCACTGAGGGCTTAGGCTAAATTAAACCACATGGCATCTGTCTGCTTCAAGGAGGGGAAGCTTCCAGGCCTGGGATGATGACAATAAAGCCAGAGGGTGCACAGGTGCTTCATAGTTCACCAAGAACTCCTCATCACGTCATCCCGCCTGATTGTCAGAAACCTGGGCAGGGCAGGGACCACCACCTGTAAAACCATGGCCCCCGGTTAGCACTGGGAGACAGTCTCCATAATTCTCTCTCCGGTGACACCTGGCCAGGACGTGGGCTAGGAGGACAGGGCAGCTGGTGTCCACGTAAGCACCGACCCGCCCTCCAACCTGTCATAACCGGGGAGTCTGTGCTCGAAGCTGAGCGTGCTGCGGTATCCCCTGCAGGGCTTGTTAAAACACACGTGGCTGAGCCTCGCGCAGCGTTTCTGAGGCACAAGCCTGGAGGGACTGAGCAGCTGCTTTCCCAACAAGCTCCCCGGTGATGCTCCTGCCTCTGTCCTGGGAACCATACGTTGAGAACCGCTGAAGAGTCAGAGCAAAGTCTGTAACAGAGACCTCACTAATGGCTCCAGAATAATAAAAAGCAGAAAAAGAGAAGTTCAAGTTCAGCTGAAAAGGCTTCAGGGCCAGGCAGGTCATGGTCACGTAAGAGGGGTGACCTCTGAAGGTGGCCAGTGGGAGAGTGTGCGTGCTCTGCCTACAGGCATCCAAGTTCACGTCTTTCTGAGTCTGCTGGCAAGACCAGTCCTGCCTCCAGCAGGCTCAGCCCCTGGTGGGTAGTGTGACTTCCAGGGTCAGCTGAGCTGCAGGCCCCACCACTGGCCAGTCTTCTGGAAGTGCGAGTTAGCCAGGCCAGAGTGAGCCAGGTGCTGATCTCCTGCCCACCAGAGGGAGCATCCTCTGAGCCTTGGCTCCACTCCGAGGCCCAGCCCTTCTCTGGCGGAGCAGCGCAGGACTGAATCTCCCTCCTCCCCGGCCCTCTTCCACCTCCCCCCATCCCCCCGCCAGCAGCTTCCCTCATACAGACCTGGAGACTGCCATGGTTGGGGGTAGGGGGAGGCCGGGCAGAGGCAGGGCTGGAAGCGAGCCCCACCGCCCTGACAACTTGCACACAGCATGGGAATGATCTGAGTGCTCTGAGGGCTGCTTTGTCCCCAGAAGAGGGGTTGGTTGGAGGGCGGGTTGGTGCTTATGTGGGGACCAGCTGCCCTGTCTTCCTAGCCCGCATCCCGGCCAGGTGTCATTGGAGGGAGAATTATGGAGACTGTCTCCCAGAGTTAACCTGGGGGCCATGGTGGTTTCAGACAATCAGGCGGGATGACGTGATGAGGAGTTCTTGGTGAACTATGAAGCACCTGTGCACCCTCTGGCTTTATTATCATCATCCCAGGCCTGGAAGCTTCACCTCCTTGAAGCAGATATGCCGTGTGCTTTAATTTAGCCCTAAGCCCTAAGTCTGGTCTCTGGCCGACTCCAGAACTGTGTCCATGGGGCCTGGCAGCCACCGGGGAGAAGAGACACCGAGCAGGAGAGGGGAGAGAGGCTGCTGGGTACCCAAACCTCACGAGGCAGAGGGCCACCCCCAAGGCTCCCCCGACTCACCAGCTCACCCTGGGGCCCCAGACTTCCTCACAGGGGTCTCCATCAGCGGGAAGCTGCTGCATCTCATGACTCTGCGGTACAGTGACAGCTCTGGTAGCATCAGCTTCCCCAGCCTGGTCTGCTTTCTGATGCGCCTGGAAACCATGGCAAGTAAGTGTCCCTGACACCCTGGGTGACCAAAGAATACAGCAGAGGGCTGGGGGGGCACCTCGTCTCAGCCCTGGACAGGGCCTCAGGAGGGGGTGAGCTTGGTCCAGTGTCAGCAGTGGCGTTCCCAGCCTGGTGACTGTCGCCGTGGGCCCCCGGCACTTCCCCTTGCTGGGGCCTCTCTTTCCTCTCTCAGAGGTCGGTGTGGCTCCCTGTGTGCCCTTGGCGGGTTGTGTTGCTAGCCGCACCTGCTCTCTCCTTGGGCAGGGAAGGCTCTGGCCTCTGCTGAGGAACCTCCCACACTAGTGACCAGGTGGGGGTGGCAGGTCTTCCCCAGGCTCAGCGCTCACCCCCACGGTGGAGGCAGAGGGTTGACATCTTCGAGCAGCCTGAGCTCCTGTGTTAAATGAAAGCTGCTGTGAAGCCCAGGCCATGGTGCAGCTCAACATGGAGCTGTTGGGACTGAGCGGGAGGGGGAGGGGGCTCAAAGTGCTTGCAAGTCCTTTTTCTTCTGATCCCTCCCAGCTGGGAGGCGCCTCTGCAAACCTAAGCTGTGGGTGGGCACTTGGGCCCCAGCCTTGCTCCCAGTGATTCCTCAGTGGACGAGGGAGCTCCCCACGCTGCACTCGGGCCAGCATACACGGAGCTGAAGGTGTGGTCACGCAGCAGCAAGGGCCAGAGCAGCCCTGGGGGGAGGAGAAGAGTCCCAGCTGCCCCACGTGCAGAGGGAACAGGAGGGAGGAGAGGGCGGGAGCCAGTGGTGCTCTGCAGAGCAGGGCTGCTGCACGTATGGTCACATGGCCACAGTCTCCACCTGAGCCCTGCCATACTCCCTCCTCGTTCAGCTGACGCCTCTCCTGCTTTGTCCTAGAGACTTTCCGTAACCTCTCCAAGGATAGAACAGGACTGTACCTGACAGAAATGGAGGTGAGCTGTCTCCCCAGCCCTAGGGACGGACCACAGCCCCCCGGGGCCACCTCTGCGGATCGGACTCCTGGGGTAGTTTTCTCCCTGAGGATAAGGGATCATCCATGAGCAGCAGCCAGGCTGCTGGCCCCCGGCCTCCAATTACTGCCTTTATATATTGCCAGCTGCCAGGCTGCTGGAGGACCTTGGCAGAGAGATTTTATTTTATTTCCAAGAGCTTAATAAAGCAGAGGATTATGTGGGAGTCATAAATCCAAGGGGAAACTCAGGAACAGCCACGGAGCACACTGTACATTAAACTGACTCCCATTGAATTGTTGAACCTCCCAACTGGCCAGCTGGTCGACCTCCAATGTACCTATCAGTACCTGGCTTCTCAGAGAGGAGCAGAAGATGTATGTGACAGGGGTGCTGAGACCTCCTGCTTGGGTTGAAATTAGCTAGAAAGGGGTGAGGAGACTGGACTGAGGTCTCCCAAGGGAGGAGGGTGGCATTCCCTACTCTGGGCTAGGCTAACGAGATGAAGAACTTGGTTGTAACGACAATGCTTATTTCCCAGTGGCTGAACCTGGTCATGTACAATTGAGGTGAGGAGGAGAGAAGACCGTGTGGTCCAGGTAAGACATGGTAGTGTTGGAATCCTCTCCTCCTCCTAGGGACCATGCCCCTTCTCCTCCCTCACTGGGAAGGCTGAAACCTTATCTGTGTGAGCCAGTGCTCAGCTGCTCAGGGCTCTTGAATTTCAAGGCCAGTGCTGCAAATGTCTGTGTCGTGAAGACCAGGGGGCATTCATGGAAGGAAGCAGCCTGAAAGTAATGAGTGGGGGTTTAGAAGTCTTACCTGAAGCTCCAAAGACAAAGGGGCAGTGCAGGTAGAACGGTGTGCAGCAGTAGGGACAGATCATGTGGAGGGGAGCTCCAGGTCTGGTCCCACCTCCACCACTGCCTCACCGTACAGTGGACCGACCACATCCATCTGTAGTAGTCTGTGTTCATACCTCTTGTATGTGTGTACTGAAGAATTAGCACACTCTCTCATTTTCTCCACATTGGTTTGCCTGGGATACACCCTACAATTACGTAGTCCACACTGCTCCCCTGCAGTAGTAGAAGCCCCAACAGACTCTTCTAGGCTCCTCTGTGACTGGGGAGCCCAGTAGTGCATGCTCTCCCCTGTTGGACATCTCCAGATGTTGAAGGTTCCTTGTGGGACAACACCTGCTTCCAGAGAACACTCTACCCATGCCTCTAGCTCCACCCTCAGGACCACCGTAGAATCACAGACCAGATGTGCCAGGCCTTCAGATACTGAGGATGTCTGCTGCCTCCCCGAAAGCCTTCCTTCCCCAGTTGTCCGTGTTGGTTCTCACTTTGGACCTGCTGGTGACCTTACGTCTGCAACAGTGTTTCTTTGATGAGTACCCTCTCCACACAGCAGTCCTGCGATCTATAACCTCTGAAACGTGAATGTATTTCTAAACATTTGTTGACCCTCCCAAGCATGTATTTTTTTTTTTAAGATTCATTAACCTATTTGTTAGAGTGACGGGGCGGGGGGACAGAGATGGAAAGAGATCGTCCATCTGTGGGTTCACTCCCCCAATGCCCACAGCAGCCAAGGCTGAGCTGGCACACCTTTCCATCTTCCACGCGGATGGCAGGGACCCAAGCACTTGGACTGTGATCCACTGCTTTTCCAGGCACTTTTTCAGGGAGCTGGATTTGGAAGCAGAGCCACCAGGACTCACACCAGCACTCCCGAAGTGATACACGGGCATCCCAAGCTGTGCCGCTGTGCTGGTCCCCCAGTCATGTGCTTGGAATCTGGAGACAGACACCGTCTCCATGAGGAGATAATATTTTAGCGTAAACACTTCCTGATAGATTCGTGGTGCTTCCTGTTAGTAAACATCACAGAGATCATGGTTAATTCAAGTCCATTCTATTTTCTTAGATTCCTCTTTTAGTCCTTCTTTGCAACAGGATATTTAACCACCTCTAAGTTTTTGTGCCTATTAAAATCTGCATGATTTTTAGAATCAAGAATGACTCCTCAATTATATCTTTAAGCTAAGTTGGCACACAGGTCCCGAAAGTGTGAACTTTTGCAATGGCTGGACTCTCTCTCATCAGCTTTTTCTCTATATGGGAGGCCAGTTCCCTGTTGATGAATTTTTCCACCTTTTCTGTTTTGAAGGCTGCATAAGGAGGAAGTAGAAGATACAAGCTATGGGTGTTTTGGTCCCCTCCCAGTGCTGCCCCCGGTGCCCTCCTTAATCACCAGGCTCTGGCTCTATCCTATTAAAGCACAGGCTTTCCTTCTGGGCTCATGGTCGCTCAGCAGAATTGGAAGCAGGGGGGTGAGGAACTTCCACCTCCCCATCCACAAGCTCACCTTCACCTATAACCAGGCCCCCTTGCCTGTGGTGTCAGAGAGCAGGCCCCCCCTCACCATCACCTATAACCAGGCCCCCTTGCCCTGTGGTGTCAGAGAGCAGGCCCCCCCTCACCTTCACCTATAACCAGGCCCCTTGCCCTGTGGTGTCAGAGAGCAGGTCCCCCCTCCTCACCTTCATCTATAACCAGGCCCCCTTGCCCTGTGGTGTCAGAGAGCAGGCCCCCCTCCTCACCTTCATCTATAACCAGGCCCCCTTGCCCTGTGGTGTCAGAGAGCAGAACCCCCTCCTCACCTTCATCTATAACCAGGCCCCCTTGCCTGTGGTGTCAGAGAGCAGGCCCCCCTCCTCACCTTCATCTATAACCAGGCCAGCTTGCCCTGTGGTGTCAGAGAGCAGGTCCCCCCCTCCCTCTGCCCCTCTCTCTCCCTCTCCCCCTCTCCCTCCCTCTTCCCCTCCTTCTTTCCCCCTCCTCCCCCTTCCTCCCCCCCCTCACATTTCCACTGGTTATCAGTCTGAGTTTCCTATACCCCTCATAACCCTGAAATAAATTCTGGCAGCCAGGGTGTAAATTTAAAACTCCAAATGCAATCTTTCCATTTCACAGGTTAAAACCCTTCAATGTCTCCCCGTTGCTTATATGAAAAATCTGGAGTCTTCCGTGTGGACCGCAAGATTGAGCAGCATCTCCCACCTGCCTGCCCGTTGGCCTGCACCTGCGCCCCTCCGCCGTGCTCCCCTCCCACCACAGGAGTGTGTCTTTATTTCCATCTGTTTTCCATGCTTTGCCCAGCCTCGGGTCCTTGACCCACTCTGCTCTGCTTCACTGAATCATACCATGTAAACATTAATATACTCTTCTTGCCCCACATTAAAAACTATGATGATTGATTTTTAAAAAGATATTATTGCATAACCCCAAATCACAAGTAGTTACTCCTTTGTTCTACTAGAAGTTTTATGGTTTAGCTCTTATCCCTAGGTCTGTGATTTATTTTGAGGTGGCTTTTGTTCATGGTATAAGGCAGGGGTCTGACATCATGGTTTTGCATTCAGATAATCAGCTGTTCCAGCACCACTTGTTGAAAAAAATTATTTTCCCCCATTGTATTGCCTTGGCATTTGTTTAAAAAAAATAAATGTGTCCTAATGTCTGTCCTTATTCTGGTACACATGCGTTGTTTTCTCTGTTTTTCTAGTAGCTTTCAGATTCGTTTATTTTTCCAGTTTTTTTTTCTTTTTATAAAAATGTTATTTTTATTTATTTGAAAAGCAAAGGGAGGATATGAGAGAGAGAGAGAGCAGTAGAAGAACTCCATCCTGGTCTCCCACATGGGCAGCAGAGGCCCTAATACTTTTTTTTTTAATCTTTTATTTAATGAATATAAATTTCCAAAGTACGACTCATGGGTTACAATGGCTTCCCCCCCCATACCGTCCCTCCCACCCACAACCCTCCCCTTTCCCACTCCCTCTCCCCTTCCATTCACATCAAGATTCATTTTCGATTATCTTAATATACAGAAGATCAGCTTAGTATACCTTAAGTAAGGATTTCAACAGTTTGCTCCCACACAGTTTATTTTGGCTTTCTGGGTTCCATGCATTCACATACATGTATCATTTCTTAGGATCAACTTCTCACTTAATGCAAAAAAACTGTGTTGGTGGGCTGAGATTTTGATAGAGATCACATTAAATTTATAAAGTAACCTGGGAAACATTGATGGCTTCACACCGTGAAAGTCCTTTGATCCATGAACATGGGATGTTTCTCCACTTTTTTTTTTTTAAAAAGTTCTAGTTTTTGATAATGTTTCTGATTTTCAGTGTAGAATCTTGTACTTCATTCTTGAATTTACTCTCAAGGATTATATTATTTTTATGCTATTATAAATGGAATTTTTCCTTAATTTCATTTCCTGGTTATTCATTGCTAGTGTTTAGAAATAAAATAGATTTTTGTCTATTGATCTGACATCCTGTAACATTACTAAGCTCATTGATTAGTTCAAATATTGTACTGGATTCCTTAGAATTTCATCTATACAAACTCATGTCATCTGTAAATAGATATAATTTTTCATATTTTCCAATTTGAATTCCTTTTACTCTTTCTCTGCCCTTATTATCCTGAGTATGATGTCAACTGAGAGTTTTTCCTAAATAGCATTTATCAGATTGAGGACATTCTCTACTATTTGTAGTTGGCTGAGTTAACACACTTCAAATTACTGTTTGATGTCTGTATCCCCGGCTAGACTGTGAGCTTATGAGTCCCTTTCTTGTTGATATCTCCTTAGTAAAAAATCAACGTGCCTTCATAGAGAAATTATTCCATAAAACCATTTCCCAAATGACTGAATTAAATCATTTATTCAGCTTTGTATCTTCTTCTGTTTTGTTCTCATCCTAACTCTTACAAATATTATTTTATACCCAAGTCTCCCCAGTATTTTATCTGTTTCTCTATTTTCTTCCCTCTTGGGGTACTGGGAAGCAGATGGCTAAGATTATCTTGTTACTCTCTGTAACCTGTCAGAATCTCTGTTCTCTGATGAAGACCACTATCTGACCTGTTCAGCCTCATAGTTGTGAGACCTGCTTTGCTGTGCTTGGTGCACATGTAAGCTCTGCTGGTTCACAGTCAGACTCCTTTCTTCCAGGATTTCCATCACTCTCAGGCAGCAGCGAGGCTTGCACTGTTGGCCAGCACTCAATGCAAAGAATTCCCTCTCCTCATTTTTGGTTCTCTGTCCAAGAAAATGTCACTGGAACAAACTAAGGCTTGTCTTAGGAGCTAAGGGAGTCGTGTTACTGGGGTTATTGGAACCGTATCACTAGTCTACTTTGCTTCTGGCTCATTCCCTACAAACTACGAAGAAAGGTCTTTGACCTGCCCTTGGACTCGCTGGGCAAGTTGGGGTATGCGTCCATTGTGAGAAGACTTCTCTCTGGGTCTCATCCTCAACCCATCTTCTCCTCTCTGACTTGTTAGCTTGGGAAATGGGTAGGTGCAACTAGGCTGAACAACCCATCCTCTCCTCCCATTGAATTCCATTGCTTCCTGAACAAAGCACCATTGCCACATTGAAGGCAATACTGATGTTAAAACATCAAGATCGTAATTTTTAAAATGCTAATACTCAGTGCATTGGTATGTGCTCCTCAGACATTTGAAGCTGTGCTGGTCTGTATTGATTAGAGTCTAGAGGTTTAATGTACTGCCAGTTCCATACTGTTGACAGGTGGGCTGATATCATCCACGACCACGGTTACGTACTGTTCATGCAGCAGTGGAGCACCTTACTCCAACAGAATTCATGGTTTAACAACTTCCCACGACACAGAAATAAAGTCTCTTGAGGAAAGGACCACCTTCTAACCTACATGAAGGTAAAATGTGGGCCACAGTGGCCTTGATCTTGCTGATCACCAACAGTAGATTTTTCTAGAGTGCACCTGCCTCTGTCCCAATACATCCATCTCTCCCACTCTTTGGACCAGAGAAATTCTTTGAGACACTTGAGTCAAATTTGGGTTGAAGACTGACACCAAGGGGCAGACAAGACTGTCAGAAGTTTGAGTCAAACTGCTGTGCAGGTTGAGTTGAGGGCTGGAGTCTGGATTTTCCATTGGCAGTGTGAAAACCCCCAACCCCATTCACAAACACAGAGCTGGTGGTTACAGGCGAGGCCAGGGTGTCCAGCCTTCTGGGGTTGGTGTTGGAACAGAAGGGTAACCAACTGAGAGAATGACACTTACACTCTAAGGACGTAAATCAGGAAGGGAACAGCTGGAAACCAGGAAAGTCATGGCCCAACAGTAGAGACAGGAGAGGAATGTGAGGAGCAGGCTGTTCCGAGGGGTGATAGCTGGGAAAATGGAACCAATCATTTATCAGTTTGCTTAATGATAGGAAAAATACTGCTCATGAGGGTTTTGAAATTCTGTTGCAGAGTGTTGAAAGAATTATTAAGATAATGAAAGACTATGCAGGCAAAAAAATGAGGTAATTTTTAACTGTGGAAGAACAAAGAATTATGAAAGAAAGGCAGTGTGATCTTACACTATTTCTTCACTCAGCGAACAGTACATACATAATTGTAACAAAATAAAAATTAATATTGGTTTAACAAAAATGTGATACAAGTACATTAGAAGAATGGAGCAAGAAAAGATACAGATAGGAAACTAGGTGAAGAGCACCCTAGCCCCATCTTCCATCATAAAAATCAATAGGCATTGAAAATCGACATGTCAAATATTAGCTGTGTAAGCATCTTATTTAGAAAAAAATGGAGGCAGCACATCAGAAGACAGTTTGGGGAGAGAAATTTAGAGCAGGAATGGGAGAGAGGAGTTCTGTTTTACCTTCATGCCTTGTAATACTATCTGAGTTTTTCAATTATGTACATTAGACCAACATTTTAGGAAGTAATAAGTAAACTAGCAAATAGCCAGAGACAAGATTTTATGACTCAGGAGGGAGGGAGGGAGGGAGAGAGGAAACAAGAGCCAGGGCTGCTTTTGTACACCAGGGACAGGGAAGTCAGAAGATTATAGTTACAGAAAGGTAGCATCTGTATGAGAGACGTCACCTAACGCAGCCCCATGCACCTGAGAAAAGCCACGCCAGGGTGGAAGTCCGCAGGCAGCGCCTTGCAGCCTGGCTCAGGCAGAGAAGCCGCTGCTGTTACAGCTGCCCCTGGCCTGGCCCCTGACCCTGGCCTGGGGTAAGGGAGGAGTGCCTGCTCCCGACTTTCCCTCCGTGCTGCTGCTGGCCCTCAAGGTGCATGAATTGCCTGTGGCTTGGGCTCGGGCTGGAGCCAGGGCAGAGCCGCTGGGGAGATGTCCTCCAAGGAATCCTGAGGAAGGGGGTGGGCCATTCCCACTCCCTGGGGGACCTCTGGGGTGGTGGCGCCGGTCAGCCTTGCAGTAGGAGTGCAGAAGGCTGTGCTCGCTGTGCTGCGGGATTGTCCAGAGCGGCCTCGGTGGTCCCTCAAAGGAAGGAAGTTTCTCACTCACCCTGTGCCTTCTGCACGGGAATGTCCTGTCTGTCTCCAGGACTCACCCACAGTGAGCGCTGGAGAAGCTGGCTCCTACTCCAGGGGTGTCCGTGGTCCCTGGTGGCTGTGAGGTCGCTAAACCAGCCCCATAAAGCAGTGACCTTCCAGGGCTGTGGGCCTTGCCTTTGGCCAGGTCCGGCTCCAGCAAGCCCAAGACCACCTGGCAGGTCACCTGAGCACTTCGGGACAACAGCCTGGACTCCCTAGACAATGACACAGGAAATAGCCTTCTGTGTGTGAGAAAGGAGGGGAGAAGCTCCAGTCACCCCCCCCCCATCAGTTATATCCATTTCTTGGGAGAGCCAGAATGAGCCAGTTTGCCCTTGGGGAGCTGTGGGTGACACATGACTGGGGCCGTTAGCAGATAATCACACTCTCATCAGCAAGTAACACAGCAGTCTTAGCACCCACGCCCTGGTGGACATGTGGTGCACCCTTGCCCTGGAAAGGATGCCATCCTGTCATTTGCAACAGCAGAGGTGGACCTGGGGACATCGTGCTGAGTGGAGTGAACCGAGCTCAAAAAGACCGGTACTGCACGATGTCACTCATCTGTGGCAACTAAAACAGCTGATCTCATAGCAGCTGAGAGTAGAATGGGGGTCAGCAGAGGCTGGGCAGCCGGGGGAGGGGGAGGAGTGGGCGAAGACGGTCAGCGGCACTAAGTTACCGCGAGACAGGGGCAGGAACTGCTGCTGTGCTGTCACACAGTGGGCGACTGTCGCGAACAACAGTGCGTTATGTGGTTCAAAAAGCTAGAAGAAAAGATACTGAATGTTTTTGCAACAAGGAAATGATAAATGTTTGCGACGTGAGATATGCTTGCCCTGATTTGAACATTATACAATGTCTGTATGCACTGAAACATCTGTGATATCCCATAAATATGTATAATTGTTATGTCAATTACCTTTTTTATTTAAAAAAAGAAATCACTCTCCCCAGTGTCTGAATCCTGATTGTTTCACAGCCAAGTGGCTAAACAAGACATGTTTTCCATGGAGGCCTCCCCGTGACAAGAGAGGTCTGAGTGTGGCTCAGCAATACAGCGGGGGAGGGGAAGGCAGCCAGCAAGGCAGGTGGCGCTCGGCCCCCGTCAGCCATGCAGTGGTCAGCAGGCTCTGGAGGTCATGGCCCCGGCGGGCAGAAGAGGTTCCTGAGAATGAGCAGGTCAGACCCGACTCGGGAGACTTCGCAATTTTGGAGGTGATTTCTGGAAGCATCTGCCGAGTGGGGGAATCCTTGCAAATGCGTTGGCCAAAAGGGCAGGACCATGGGGACCTTCCCGTGTGCCACTCTCTGAGCAGAGGGCGTCAGGGGGTGTCGCGGGGTGCACAGCCACACCAGGAACAAGGTCAGTGTTCTGAAGTGGATCGTCTGGTGTGCGCACAGCAAGCACGGCCATCCAACTGGCAGCCACTGGGGCGGCAGCCAAGTGTGCATCATCCCATCCTCGCAGAGCCGAGTCCCTCTTGTTTGGCTTTGAAATGGCCAGAGGGTCAGACTCCCAGCAAAGCCTGGACCAGGCCGCTTTGTCTCCCGGTCCCCTGCTTGGCGAGCCAGGATATGTGACCACGCTCCTTCTGGGGCCTGGGCTACCAGCAGGCAAGAAAGGCCTCAGGTCAGTGGCAAGCGGCCCAGGGATTGGGCCAGGCCCCGTCTGTGCCGGTTGAATCCGCATCCATGGGGCAGAGCAGTTCCCTGCCTCCCAGAGCCTCCCTCGTGAAGTGCATCTGGGACTGTCTCCTGCCCAGGGGAGAGCCCAGGCCCCCAGCCCCTGCCACACTGCAGAGCTCTGGAATGGAGTACGAGGGGTGCAGGGGGCCTAATGGCAGTAGCCAGCCCAGAGGAAAGAGCAAAGTGGAGGGACAGGAGGAAAGGCCAGCAGATGGCGCTAGAGTGGGAGAAGGAAGAAAACAGACACAGACCAGTGGGATGTGGCCTGGAATGACGTTGACAGAAAGGGAGAGATGGAGAACAAAAGATCAAAAGAGAAGGAAGCAGAAGAGCCTCTGTGGGTGCTGCTGGGAGTGTCGGCGACGGCACCCAGGCTGTGAAATCCATGCCCCATGGAAATGCTGACTTGTCCAGCTCCTCTAACCTCAACCCTCTGGGCCTGCAGCTCTCAATTTTATTGTGCACCTGAAATGAAATGATTTAAGATATCCTCAGGGGCTGGCGCTGTGGCGTGATGGATCAATCTGCTGCCTGCAGTGCCGGCATCCCATAAGGGTGCCAGTTTCTGTCCCGGCTGCTCCGCTTCTGATCCAGCTTCCTGCTAATGACTTGGGAAAAGCTTCAGAGGATGGCCCAAGTATTTGGGCCTCTACCATCCACGTGGGAGACCTGGGTGAAGCTCCTGGCATGTGGCTTTGGGCTGGTCTAGCCCTGGCCATTGCAGCCTTTTGCAGAATGAACGAGTGGATAGAAGATCTCTCTCTCTCTCTCTCCCTCTCTCTCTCACTCTGACTTTCAAATAAAATAAATCTTTTTCAAAAAATCTTCACGAGTTCTAGTTCAGAAAGCCAGTCTGGGAATTTGCCTTCCTACAAGCTCCCAGAACAGGCGTGTGCCTCAGTGAAATTCTGGGGATCACTGCTCCTGCATCCCCATGGATAAGGGCAGTTTGGGCTGAAGCATCCAGGATAACTTGGAAAGACACAGTGAAGTCCAGGGTAAGGCCTGCCCCTTGGAGGCCTCGCCACACCCCAAATCCCTTCCTTCCTTGCAGCTCCCAAAGAACCAATGTCCTGGCTGGTTTTCCCCTCTAAACAAGCTACTAAACAAGCTAATTGAGCAATAATCCTAGAAGAATCCATCACTCTGACAAGGTTGATTAACCAAGCCCCGAGTGCTGAACATCCCAGCAGAAGGGTCGATGCCGAGCTCGGCCGCGGGACACAGCTGTCAGAGAAGATGGGTGTACAGGGGGCTAGTGGCCCAGCTTTGTACCAGTGCAGGACGGAGGAGGGCAAGGGGGCCTGTTTTGGGACCACATTGCCTGGGGCATCTCTAACAACATTCTGGACTGTTCTTTCTGAGAGCACCAAGTTCCCACAGAGGGTATCTAGAGCTCTGAGCCACTCTGGACGGTCGGCGGAGGGCCAACCCAGACTGACACGTCTTTCTCTTCTGCACTACGGCTCTTACGTTACACACCACTCCATTTCCTAAAAGGATTTACTTTCTTCAGCCCCTGGACAAGCTTCCCTTGGACCAAGGAGAATGCGATAAAACACTGCCCCCTGGTGGTCACCACTGTTGCAGCTTCAGATCATTCACCTTCCAAAGGTTTGGCCAGTGTGGCGCCTCTTGTCAGCCCAGCCCGAGTTCCCACCATTGGAGCCCTCCTGTCTGTGTGACTGACTCCTCACCTCACTTCTGCCAGTGTTTGAATAAAGAGTGCAAGCACCCTGGTCCAAGAGGAAGCAAACAGTCCCCCGGCTGTGGTCCCCACACACCATGTGGTGTCATCCTAGGTGATTAAGAGTTTCCAGCTGTGTTCAGCCACAGCGTCTCCACCAATGCAGAGAGAATGGACTGAGCATGTGTAGTATAATGATAGGACTGGACAGAGCACTGAGCAAGGACCTTGGCTTCTACGTTTCAAGTCCTGTTTCTGCCTCCAGCCGGCTGTGTGTCCTCAGGGGAAGTGACCTTCTGCAGCTGTGCTGCCATATCTAAAAATGAAAGGCCTGGACTGATGCATCTCTCAGATCACAAAGTTGGGAAGCCAGGTCCTAACAGATTCTGATCTAATCTCAGCCAACATGGGGTGGGGGCAGCAATGAGGAGCCAGAAAGAGCCCCCAGCAATGCAGCAACTGGGAACCCACACTCCTGGGGCCGCCGGCTAACAGAGCTCTCTTCCCTCAGCCTGGGAGGTGCTGCTTCTCTCTGAAGTTTCTGACAAATGTATTGGCTAGAGCCAGCACTGACATGGCCCGAGGGAGGACACAGGGTATGGTGCAAATCACAGTGGTGCGACACTGCCACCCAGTGGCCATCTCCACTAATCACAGCCCAGCCCTGCCCCAACACTGTAGACCAGAAGCCTACAGCAAGTCCGGTCCTCCTGTGGTTAAACTGGCAACACCAAATCAACCCCGAGTGCGATCGCAGCCCTGCCACTGCTTCTCCGTCTCACCCTGGTCAGCTGCTTCCATTGTCACTGGGCCTGAGCCACTGTCTCCTCCTCTAACTCCAGACATGACTTCCATGGTCAGAGGTTCTAGGCCCGCATGGAAGCAGGAGATCCCTACGACACAGAGGGTTCAGCACAGGGGCCAGGGGTGCCACCCACAGGGTCGTCCATCCCTGTCCACACAGCCAGGAAGCAGGACCCCAGGGTTCAGCCATTCTATGCCAAGGTCTGCATCCAACCCAGCGGTGGCCAAGGTGGGGGAGGAGAAAGAGAGGCAGGCAGACAGAAGCCTGCTTTGCTAGTTTCTTGTTGAGGGCAGTGTGGTCACAGGTTTTGCCATTTTGGGTACCAGGGTCTTACCTACGCGTGGGGTCCGTAGTGTTCAGGTGGATCTGAAGAACAGTGCAGATGGATTCCCTTAACTAAGCTTACTCTCTATGCAGAGCATGGACAGGGGGTG
The DNA here is from genome assembly GCF_964237555.1 of Oryctolagus cuniculus. Taxonomy (NCBI): domain Eukaryota; kingdom Metazoa; phylum Chordata; class Mammalia; order Lagomorpha; family Leporidae; genus Oryctolagus; species Oryctolagus cuniculus. The sequence continues at coordinate 172,294,256 of NC_091433.1, forward strand.
TGAACTGAGGCTCCAGAACCTTCCCCAGGGCCCAGGGACTGAGCTTGGTGGAGGACAGAGTCGAGTGTGTGTCGAGTGTGTTGGGACTTTCCTGAGCCCCCCGGTATTCTTCTCCTGGGATAGCTGGGCTCCCGCCTCTTGGCCATGTTTCTGATCACCAGCGTTTGTTGTTTACTCACTCGTCTCACAGTGCCGCTTTCAGCACTGCAAGATTCCTGCAGAAACCTTGGTGCCTTCCCACTTGCAAACTGCAGAGACGCCCGAGGCAACTGTGTGGATTTCCTCCACTCTCACCCCTCCGAGCCTTCCCCAAGCCATCGCTCAAGAAGAGTCACAGGTAAGACCCGGATCCCTTGAGGAGCCAAGTCATTCGTTCACACTGGGATGCAGTTTCTGGAGCTGCCATGGTTTCAGGAGGTGCATGGTGATTTCCCTTGTCACTGAATAATGTATGCAAACAGACTCGTCCAGAGGTGGGGAAAAGGAGAACAGCCATTTTTAAACACGATGTATTAAGATCTAGTAGAGAAACAAGTAATCACACTAGCCAGTTAAACATAGACAGTGCAATAGAGGGACAGGCATTTAGGTCGGCTGTTAACCTGCAGGCCAGGACACATGCATTCCACAGTGGAGGACCAGGGTTCAATTCCCAGCTCCAGTTCCAGCTCCCAACACCAGCTTCCTGCTAATGTGGATCCTTGGAGCTAAGGGTGATGGCTCAAGTAACAGGGCTCCTGCCACCCATAAGAGACCTAGACTGAGTTGCTGGCTCCTGGCTTCAGTGCTCTCACTGTTGTAGGCTGTCTGGGGACTGAACCAGCTAATGGTGGTGTTCATGCTCACTGGCTCTCTCCTGCCTCCCTCCATCACTCTCTCCCGCCTCCCTCCCTCTCCCTCTCCCTCTCCCTCCCCCTCCCCCTCTCCCTCTCCCTCTCCCTCAAATAACCCTTTAAAAAGCAGGAAGTGTCACATAAGGAATTATAAACTGGTAAGATGTGTTTACGTTCTAAAAGGAGCAAGAGAGGACTCCACAGACTACAGGAATAGTACACTCAGCACGCAGCTGTCATCACAGTAGCTGAGGGTGCTACCACGGGAAGTACTGAGAACTTAACAAGATATAGATCTTGTTGGAACAAGTATAGCTGCAGGCCATTGGATAGTGGAGCAGCCCATGGAGGTGCCATGGATTGGAGCTAGGGCCCAAGGGGCCGCTTGCTGGGTGCCAGTGACACCCATTGGAGAGGGCAACCTACATGCTCCTCTGTCTCATCATAGGGAGAGAAAGGGAACTAGGGAGCCAGGGGAGGGGCTCTTTCTTGGGTTGGCCTTTAGCACCCTCTACTGTTGAGTGCTAATCTTGCACTGGTGGGCACAGACGCTGTGTTTGCACAGGGTTCAGGTCCAGTATTATGAAATGATACACAGAAGACCTGAGTAGTAAGAGCATGGGCTCCATGCCAGCTCGGTGCCAGGCTGTATGTTGTGTTCCTCTCACATCCCATAATCTCATCTATTATCCTTTGAACTGGATGAAGACACTTGACATTAGAAGTAACATGAGAAGACAGGAAACCACTGTGTGGCTGAGCTGGTCTGTGGGTGGCTCCTGGGGCCTGGTGTGGGCTTCCACAGCAGGCTCAGGCTGCTTTGCTCTGCAGAGGACTGAGGACGGGAAGATTTCATTCTCTCCCTCTCCAGCCCCACATCGCTGCTTTTAATTACTAATTTAATTTTTATTAAAACAAAGGGAACAGATTTCATGTGGTTCATAGACAGAATTCTAAGAAATAATGATACTTCCTTCCCTCTCTGCATCCCTCCTGCTTGCTACCTTGCTTTTGAATTTTTGCAATAACATTGTATTTTTTATTTATTTATTTTTTGATAGGCAGAGTGGACAGTGAGAGAGAGAGAGACAGAGAAAAGGTCTTCCTTTACCGTTGGTTCACCCCTCAATGGCCGCTGCAGCCAGCGTACTGCACTGATCCGAAGGCAGGAGCCAGGTGCTTCTCCTGGTCTCCCATGTGGGAGCAGGGCCCAAGCACTTGGGCCATCCTCCACTGCACTCCCGGGCCACAGCAGAGAGCTGGACTGGAAGAGGGGCAACTGAGACAGAATCTGGTGCCCTGACCAGGACTAGAACCTGGTGTGCCGGTGCCGCAGGCAGAGGATTAGCCTATTGAGCCGCAGCACCAGCCGCGATAACATTTTAAATTTACTTCATAGGCTTAACTCAGTAAGTAAAGGGTTCAACAAGTAAAAAGTAAGAAGACCACTATTCAGCAGGAGTATAGACAAGGACTATAAACAGCAATCAAACCCCAAAATGTGAATTTCACTCATATGAATTAAATTTTTTGTACTGAATATGTTGACTGTCACAAACCAGAGAAAACATGATATTTGTCATTGTGGGTCTGACGTATTTCACTAAGCATAATGGTCTCCAGCTGCATCCAATTTCTTGAAAAAGACAGGATTTTCTTTTTTATGGCTGTGTAGTGTCCTGTTGTGTGTATATAGCACAATTTGCTTTACCCAGTCATCACTTGGTAGACATCCAGGCAGACTCCATAAACTAGCTGTTGTGAATTGAGCTGCCATAAACACAGGGGATGGGTGACTGTTTCCTTTGAGTACATTCCCAGGAGTGGGATGGCTGGATCATATGATAGATCTATCGTTAGGTCTCTGAGGAATCTCCGTATTGTCTTCCATAATGATTGTACCAATTCACATTCCCACCAACAGCATATTAAGGTACCTTTTTCCCCACATCCTCACCAGCATTTGTTTCTTTTTGACTTTTGGATGATAGCCATTCTAACTGGGGTGAGGTGACTTCTCATCATCGTTTTGCTGATATCTAGTGATCCTGAGCATTTTTCCTACGTGTGTTGGCCATTTGTATTTCATCCTTCAAAAAATGTATGTTTATGTCCTCTGCCTGTTTCTTAACTGGATTGTTTATTTTGTTGTTAAGTCTCTTGAGTGTCTAATATCTTCTGGATATTAATATTTTATCAGATGCTTAGTTAACAAATGTTTTTCCAATGCTGTCAGTTACCTCTTTGTTGAATGTCTCCTTTGCTGTGCAGAAGCTTCTTAGCTTGATGTAATCCCATTTGTCCATTTTTGCTTTTATTGCCTGTACATTTGGGGTCTCATTCAAGAAGTCTTTGCCTATGTCAATGTCTTTTAAAATAGTAATTTAAAAGCTTTAGATCCTTGATTTTTGTAAAGGGGTTAAGGTAGGGGTCTTGTTTCATACTTCATGCAGAGATCCAATTTTCCCATTTGTTGAAGAGACTATCCTTTCTCCAGGGAGTAGTGATTTTAACTCCTTAGTTGCTTGTAGATGTGTGTATTAGTTCCTAGGATGTATACTCTGTTCCATTGGTCCACATGTCTATTTTTGTGCCAGTATCAGGTTCTTTTGATTATAACAGTCCTATAGCATGTCTTGAAATCTGACATTCTGATGTCTCCTGCTTTGTTTTTATTGTTTAAGATCACTTTGGCTATTTGGGATTTCTTGTGTTTCCATGTGAATTTAGGGTCATTCTATTCTAGATATGAGAAGAATTTTCTTGGTATTTTGATTGGGAGCACATTGAAGCTATAAATCCCTTAGGGTAGCATGGACATTTTGGTGATGCTAATTCTTCTCATCCACAAATGTGGAAGATTTTTCCATTTTTTGTGTGTTACATTTCTTTCCTTAATGTTTTCTAATTTTCATTGTAGAAATGTTTCACATTTGTCATTAAATTTATCCAGGATATTTAATGTGTTTGTAGCTATTTTGAATGGAACTGACTATATAAGTTCCCTTTCAACCATTGAATTGTTATTCTTTTATGAATTCCATTAGTTGCCTAGTGGAGATTTTGCTTTCCCTGTATATAGGATCATGTCATCTCCAAATAGGGGTATTTTTACTTCCTCCTTTCCAATTTGCATTTCTTTGATTTTTTCTTCCCCAATGACTCTGGCTAAAACTTCCAGAACTATATTGAATAATAATCATGAGAGTAGGTATTCTTGTCTAGTCCAGGATTCAGTGGAAATGCCTCCAGCTGTTTCCCTACAATATGATGGCGGCTGTGAGTTTGTCATATATTGCCTTGACTGTGTTGTGTTGAGGTATGTTCCTTCTGTGCCCAGTTTTTAAAGGTTTTTTTACATGATGTATGTTGTGTTTTATCAAATACTTTTTTTTGACAGGCAGAGTGGACATTGAGAGAGAGAGAGACAAAGAGAAAGGTCTTCCTTTTCCATTGGCTCACCCCTCAACGGCTGCTGCAGCTGGCACGCTGCAGCCAGCACACCACACTGATCCAAAGCCAGGAGCCAGATGCTTCTCCTGGTCTCCCATGCGGGTGCAGGGCCCAAGGACTTGGGCCATCCTCCACTGTACTCCCAGGCCACAGCAGAGAGCTGGACTGGAAGAGGAGCAACCAGGACAGAATCCAGTGCCTCGACTGGGACTAGAACCCAGTGTGCCAGCACTACAGGCAGAGAATTAGCCTATTGAGCCATGGTGCTGGCCTTCAAATACTTTCTGTGCATCTATTGAGATTATCATATGATCTCTATTCTTCATTTTGTTAATGTGATGTATCACATTTATTGATTTGTGTGTGTTGAACCATCCCCACATTCCTAGGATAAATTCTAGTTGGTTTGGATGAGTGATCTTTTTGATGTGTTGTTGAATTCTATTAGCTAGTATTTTGTTAAGGATTTTTACTCCTTTGTTTATCAGGAATATTGATCTATAGTTATCTTTTTTGTTGTATCTTTTTCTGGTTTTGGAATTAAGGTAATGCTGACCTTATAGAAAGAATTTAGGAGGGTTTTCTCTCTTTCAATTTTTTTTTTTTTGAATAGTTTAAGAAGAATTGGAATCAGTGCTTCATCAAAGTTTGGTAGAATTCAGCCGTGAAAAACAGGAAGTTCTGGTTTTTTTTCTTTGATGGGAAGCTCTTTATTACTGATTCAATCTCAGCCTTGGTTATTGCTCTATTCAGGTTTTCTGTGTCTTCATTCCTCAATTTTGGTAAATTGTATGTGTCCAGAAATCTATCCAATTCTTCTAGATTTTCCAATTTTATGGCAGATAGCTGTTTGTAATACTTCATGATGATTCTTTTTATTTCTGGGTATCAGATGTAACGTCTCCTTTTTCATCTCTGATTTTATTAACTTGAGTCTAGTCCCTTATTTGTTAGTTGGGCCAAGGGTTTATCAATTTTATTTATTTTTTTTAAAACTAGCTCTGCATTTCACTGATTTTCAATGTTTTTGCTACTTCATTTTTATTTATTTCTACTTTGAATTGTATTCTTTCTTTCCTCATACTGATTTTGGCTTTGGTTTGTTCTTTTTCTAGGTCCTTAATAGGCATTTCCAATTTCTTGATGTAGGCACTGATTGCTATAAGCTTTCTTCTTAACACTGCTTCGGCTGTATCCCATACGTGTTGGTGTGTTGTGTTGTCATTTTCATTCATTTCAAGAATTTTTTGTTTTCCCCTGTGATTTATTTTATGACCCACTGTTCCTTCAGCAACGTGTTCTGTCTCCAGGGGTTTGCATACTTATAGAGTTTCTTATGTTGTTCATTTCAGCTTCATTCAATTGTGGTCAGAAACATACATGGTATGACTTAGTTTTTTCAATTTGCCAAGACTTCTTCTATGGCCTAGTACATGGCCTGTGCTACAGAATATTTCATACACTGATGAAAAGAAAGCACTTTCTGCCCCTGTGGGGTGAGATGTACTGTATATATCTATTAGCTCCATTTGGTCAATAATGTAGATTAGTTCTGTTGTTTCTTTGTCGATTTTTTATCTGCATGATCTCTCCATGGTTGAAAGTGGTGTATACAGTTTTATTGTATTGGAGCATATGTCTCCATTAACATTTGTTTTAAATAGCTGGGTGCCCTAGCATTGATTCATATACATTTATTATAATCACATCTTCCTATTGAATTGATCCTTACTAATTATATAATTGCCTTATTTGTCTTTTTAAACAGTTTTGTCTTAAAGTCTACTTTGTCTAATATGAGAATAGCTACACCTGCTCAATTTTATTTCCATTTTCCATTTTTTATTTCTAAGGAGTATCTGTTTTCATCCTTTCCCTTTCAGTCTGTGTTTATTAGTGAGGTATGTTTCTTATAATCAGAATATAGATGGATTTTGTTCTTTTTTTAACTTTTATTTAGTAAATATAAATTTCCAAAGTACAGTTTTGGATTACAATGGCTTTCCCTCCCCCATAATTTCCCTCCCACTCTCACCCTTCCCATTTCCCACTCCCTCTCCCATTCCATTCACATCAAGATTCATTTTCAATTATCTTTATATACAGAAGTTCGATTTAGTACATATTAAGTAAAGATTTCAAGAGTTTGCACCCACACAGAAACACAAAGTGTAAAATACTGTTGCAGTACTAGTTGTAGCATTATATCACATTGGACAACACATTAAGGACAGATCCCACATGGGAAGTAAGTACACAGTGACTCCTGTTGTTGGCTTAACAATTTGACATTCTTGTTTATGGCGTCAGTAATCTCCCTAGGCTCTAGTCATGAGTTGCCAAGGCTATGGAAGCCTTTTGAGTTCGCTGACTTCGATCTTATTCCAACAGGGTCATAGTCAAAGTGAAAGTTCGCTCCTCCCTTCAGAGAAAGGTACCTCCTTCTTTGATGGCCCCGTTCTTTCCACTGGGATCTCACTCACAGAGATCTTTCATTTAGGTCTTCTTTTTTTTTCCAGAGTGTCTTGGCTTTCCATGCCTAAAATACTCTCATGGGATCTTCAGCCAGATCTGAATGACTTAAGGGCTGATTCTGAGGCCAGAGTGCTATTTAGGACATCTGCCATTCTATGAGTCTGCTGTGTATCCTGCTTCCCATGTTGGATCGTTCTCTCCCTTTTTGATTCTATCAGTTAGTATTAGCAGACACTAGTCTTGTTTGTGTGATCCCTTTGACTCTTAGACCTATCAGTATGAGCAATTGTGAACTGAAATTGTTCACTTGGACTAGTGAGATGGCATTGGTACATGCCATCTTTATGGGATTGTACTGGAATCCCCTGACACGGGTTTTGTTCTTTAATCTATCCATTAAGCCAGTCTACATCTTTTGAGGATTTAGTCTATTTATATTCAAGGTTGTTATTGATAAGTAATAACTTGGTCCTGCCATTTTCCATGAATATTCCTATTGTTTGTTTTGGATCTCCTTTGTTCTCTTACTACGGGGTTTTCTGCCTTCGTATTTTTTCATCATGCTGATTATGTTTCTCTGTTTCTGTATGTAGTAGCACATCCTTAAGTATCATTTGTAAGGCTGGCTGAGTGATGACAAAGTCTTCAATTTTTTTTCTCACCTCGGAAGGTTTTTATTTCACCTTCATTTTTAAAAGACAGCTTTCCTGGGTAAAGTATTCTGAGTTGACAGCTTTTTCTTTTAGTATTTGGGATACAGTTTTCCATTCTCTCCTGGACTATGGGGTTTTTGTTGAGAAATCTGCTATAAGTCTAATGGAGATCCTTTAAAGGTATCTGGCATTTCTCTCTTTCACATTTTACAATATTCTCTTAACGTTCTACTTTTGAAAGATTTCTACAATGTGTCATGGTGAATATTTTTCTGCTCATGCCTATTTGGGGTTCTATGTGTTCCCTGTATTTGGATGTCCATATCTTTCTACAAATTGGGGGAATTTTCTGCTGTTATTTCCCTGAATACATTTTCTAAGCCATTCTACTTTCCATACCTTCAGGAACTGCTAGGACACAAATATTTGGTCACATTAGGGTATTCCATGGATCATGACACCATTTGCAGTTTCTTCTAAGTTTTTCCTTTTTTTTTTTTTGTCTGAGATACTTCAAAAACTTTTCTTCTAGATAGTGTATTATTTTTTCTGCCTCACTGAATCTGTTAAGGCTTTCCATTTTCTTATTTGACATATTGAATTCATTTCCAATATCTTGGTTTAATTTGTATTCAATATTTCTATCTCCCTGCAGAATTTCTCATCCATGTCATGTGCAGATTTCCTTATTTCATGGAACTGCTTCTTTGTGTTTTTGAGTAATCTTAGAATCACTCTTTTGAACTTCTTTTCAGGCATTTCATCCACCTCCCATTATTTCATTTCATAGCCCAATACTAATGCATTATTGTGTTCCTTTCAGGGACTCATATTGTCTTCCTTGTTCATTTGCTTGTGTTTCTACCTTGATTTTTACACATCTGGGAGCTCATTTGTTCATGTCACCTCTGAAGGCTGTGTTCTTGGAATTGTGCCTCTGCAGCTGGGACGAATGCCTATGGCTCACAGCAGATATTCAGGGTTGTGTGCTGGTAGGGCCAGGGATCTTTGGCCAGCATTTGTGGCTGGAGCACGAGTCCAGAATGACACCCAAGTTGGGTATGGCAGGTCTTCTCTATCATCAGTGGCGTGGGGGGTGGGGCATGTTGATGTTGGCTAGTGTGTTCACAGCCTCAGCCCTTCTCTGTGCCAAGGTTAACCAGGGACTTACTGCCCCGAGTGAGCTCACAGTGCCTGTGCACACTGCCCATTCAGGTGCATGAACTGAACATAGCCCCTGTGCCCCATAGCATGAGCACTGCACCCTCTTCAGGGTCCCTCTGTAGCACACAGGGAATTCTGACTGGGCAAGGACCCAGAAACCAAGTTATACCCATGCCTTTCTCAGTCCCAAGGCTTATGCAGAATTCACAGTCCCAGGATTCTCACAGCCACAGGGTCCTGGGGATCCCTTCTCTGCCCTGTGACCTTCCCTGTCCCTGGACCAAGCCTCCTGACCGAAGTCGGTTGGAGCTCCACCTCGGCAAACTGAGTCTGGCAAATGGCTGGGGGCAGGGGAGGGAAGAAAGGTGGCCTCCCTTCATGGAGCTAAATGGATGCCCTGTCACCTGCCAGCTCCCAGCGCTGGACTCAAAGCCAGTGGGGGCTGCAGCATCCTCCCTTGGACAGAATCCCAGTGGTGCAGGCTGGGCACCGCCCTCCCGCTTGCCTTGGGAAGGTGGGTTTCCTGGCCTGCTGAAGGAATCACTGGTAGCATGCTGCTGGCTGCTGAATTTCTGTCCACTGCCCGCCCTTCTCCATGGAGTCTCTGCTGTTCTGTAGATTGTCCGCTGAAAATGTCTCTCCAACGGTGCCCTGGGGAGCTGGTCCTTTTGTTTTGCTGGTATCTACCAGTGACTAAAATCGATGTGTCTTCTCCCTCCTCCTCAGGCATCTTGGACTACCAGTCTGGATTCGTCCTCCTCTGTTAAGCTACACAACCCTTCCCGGCCTTTATTCTTAGACTCTCCAGCCTGGAGAGACAGTGAGGCAGATGCCCCGTGGGCATCTAGGGTAGTGATTCCCAAACCAAAGTCTCCATGGAAGCCTTGTGAAATCATTTCCTGGGCCTGCTTCTGGAGATTCCAGTTTAGTACATTTGGGGATGGAGCACCCTGGAGTCTGCATGTTAGCACAACCCTCAGAAGTCTCTGATAGACTCCATCAGAGGAGCATCCATTCCCACTGAGCTGGCAGTGGACGCTGAGGAGCTGCCCACCTTTGGTGGGGTGCAGGAGTGAGGCTTCAGGCTAACTTCTTTCAGATCCAGCTCCGCATGGGGAGGTCAGTCCTGACACCTGGCTTTCCAAACTCGGAGCAACTCGGACTAGACTAAGTTACTGGAATTAAGACTTATTCTATGCATTTGCTCTCCCACAATATGGCTCTGGGAGAGGAGGAAACAGCTTCTACACAGCTGCCTCCAGTTCAACCAATAAACTGTAGGACCTGCTCCTGATTGGAGGAGAGCAGCATACTCGGCGTGTGGGTAGCAGAGTTGGGATTGGTGGAAGAGGATTATAAAGGAGGAGAGAGACAACATGCACCAGGAACATCTATCTGAAGGAACACCTGTGCAGCCCCCGAGAGAGCCGGCCGGCGGTGTGCCACTCCCCCGCGGAAGTGGGGAAAGTGGCTAGGGGGAACCGCCCTTCCACGGAGGTGGAAGGGTCGGTAGCCAACCCGGGAAGAACCAGCAGCAAACCCGGGGAGGGCCGAGCAGACGAAAGAACAACGCAGGGTCCTGTGTCGTTCCTCCACGAAGACGGGGAGCGACACCCCAGCCCTATGCAGACACCTGGGGGTGACAGTCAGCGAGGCTGGAGGAACATGGTGACCCAGATCCATGGGGTCATAGTCACCATCACCCTATCAAGATTATGATATCTGATCAACTTCAATGTAAAATAGCCTCAAGAATGGGGAAATTTGGAAATGTCTCAAATGCCAGCCTGTTTAACCCCGTCCACTTTCCCACGTCATGCTGCTCAATCAGCGCATTGTGCAAGAAAGCTGGTGGGTGCCAGCCTCATGAGTGCAAAGCAGAAGTTAGACACATCTGTGGTCCCCACAAGAATACAAGGCCCCCAGGCAGATGCTCTGCCTTGCTCAGGCGTGTCTCCAGAGACCAGCTTGTGCAGGTCATATCGCAGGCTGTCAGGGGGAAGCCCTGTGGCCTACTGCAGATTCAGGCAGAGGCAAGCTCAGATCCTTGCCACATCCTGCTGTGTGATCTTGACCTTCACCTCTGGACCAAGCTGCCATTCTCTGTAAAATGCACATTTAAATACGTTGCATCTTGGTGCAGACATTTCGCCAAGCAGTTAAGTTAGCACCTGTGAGAACACCTGTGTTCTACAGCAGAGTGCCTGAGTCCCAGCTCCACTTCCAATTCCAGCTTCCTGCAAACATGCGCCCTAGGAGGCAGCTGAGGATGGCAAAGTCATTGTGTCCCTGCCTCCCGGGTGGAGGTGCACATGGAGTTCCTGGATCCAGGGTTTCCCCAACACAGCCTTGGCTATTGTGGGCATTTGGGAATGAACCAGCAGATGAGAGTGCTCTCTCTCTCTCTCTCTCTCTCTTGCTCACTCTCTCACTCACTCTCGCTCTCTTTCTCTCTCTCTGTAAATTTGTTAATTAACTAATTGACTTGTAGAAGTTTTAAAACACTGACTCTTGTCAGAACCCATAGAATGAGCAACACCCAGAGTGAACCACAGTATAAACCATGCATTTTGAGGGATGGTGATGCACCCATGAAAATTCATCAACTGCACCAGAGGCCCCACTCTGTCAGGGGAGGGGGGTGGTGGAAGGGGCTGTGGAAACAGGGCGGGGTATAAGGGAACACTCTGCATATGCATCTCAATGTTGCTATGCTATGTGCCTGGGGAACATCTTCCCTCTCTGTGTCTGTCTCCCCAGACCTGATTCCCGCCTCCTCCTTTCACGGAATGCTTTGCTGAGCCAACTTTAAGCTAGATGATCTCCAAGACTCTTCCCCTTGGGATATGATTTCTAAACAAAGGAGTTTAAATAAACTGGAAGAAATATAAAAGGAACACACTGTCACAGTACAATGTTGAGCACAGAAGTGTGTCCTCGTCCCGGCTCCCAGCACTGGTGCATCCCTCCCAAGCCTTGCCTTTGGAATCTGTGTATCTGTAGGTTCTGGGAATGTAAGTGCTTCTTTGCAAAGTGCTTGGTTATCTTTAAAGACCTCACTCCAGTATCTGTTCAGGGCCAGTCGATCTCCATTCTCAAGCAAAGGAAGGTCCATATGAAGCCAGGAGCCACACAGGAGCTTCCTCCATGGCAGATCTCCCCAGCTGTGCCTGCCTCCCTGCTAGGCCCCGCCCCTAACCCCCCCTGTAGGAGGATGCATTTGAGGAAGTGGAACAGGTGTGAGCCCTGGCTCTGCTGTGCACTTGCTGTGTGACCCGGGACGTTCCCTAACACAGCTGAATTTTCTCCTCTTTCTACATCAGCTCGACAGGGTTGTTGTAAGGAGTAAGCAAAATAGCACAAGTAATGTCTCTGGCCACACAGATGTGTAAGAAGTCACCAGGAATCTCACCCATAAATGGGAAAACCGTGTGAAATATCGGGTCTGTGCCTAGGTCACAATCCTCCAGGCACTGTCGTCTCGTGCTGGTTGCCTTTCAAAGCGGCCACCAGGTGGCAGCCACGGGCCGCGCAACTAGAGCCTTGGCTGTCACCGTGGAATGCTGAGGCTGCCAGGACCCGCAGGGACAGCGAACCACAGGGCTAGGTGAACAGGAAGCACTGAACACAACCACCTTATTTTAATCCTGAGGACCTTGTAGGAAGCTGTAGAGGAAGACAGGTGGGCTGGGGTGGGGAGAGGAACCCCTGTGGGATTGAGCAACAGTCAAGCCCAGTCCCTGTCTTCGGTCAGTGGGGCTCCTGCCCTGTTCCGGGGCCTCTTGCATCCTCAGGACACAGAGGACCACATGCAGCCCATGCAGGGAGGGGCTGGATTACCTTCCCACAGAGCCCAGGCTCCTGGGAGTGGCCCATCAGCCCCAGCCCCAGCTCTGTGTGAGGCTCAGCCTGGGCTCTCGGGAAGAGCACTGGGGACCCTGGGGGAAGCATGCAGCCCATGTCTCATGGTCTCCTTCTGCCTCATCCAGCCGGGCGTCTTCTGATCCCCAAGTAATCTCTGCCACCGGCAGCCTCAGTGATTTGTAGAATCCTCGGTTAATCCCCCTCTTGCTCGGCTCCTGAGCAATTGCATCTGCTGCTCGGTGGCTTCTAATCCCATCATCCCAAATGTCCCCGGGGAGCCTCTATGGCTGCGTGTCAGACGTGTGTCCCTGCTGGGGCCGCTCAGGCCTGTGGGACTGGGACAGAGCCTGGCCGAGCCCCGAGCTGGGCCCACTGCTCCTCTCTCCTCTTTTTCTCCGTCCTGTGAGTCTGGCTTGCAGGCAGGCCAGGGAGGAGCCTTGGGTCTGTGGGGGCACGTTGGCCAGAGCAGGGGATCCCCCAGCCTCTGCCCTTCCACACGGACTGCCTCTCACCTGTGCACAGTGACAACCTCCGTCTCCTCCTCTGTTAAATGGGGTAACAGGGATCCTATGTCATGGGGATGCTGAGGGTTTACCAAGCCAGACAGGCAAGGGGTTCACAGCAGCCCCGGTGCATCACGGGCAATTAGGGTTCACTGGCTGTGGGTGGCCGGGAGTCTCCACCTGCGCCTCCAAGCCTCGGCAACTGCTTCTGCCCTCTCTGTCCCACCCCTGGAGGGTGGGCCCAGGAGGGAGAGCAGTTCCTCCCAGAGCCTTGAGAGACACGTGGGGGGTGGGGGACAGCTCCTCAGCAGGGTGTGCCCCTGCAGGCAATGCACCTTCTGGGGGCTCCCTGCTCATCCCCACTCCTGGCCAGGGAGGAAGGTATCCTGAGACTGCAGCTGTCGGAAGGAGTGCTGTGTCGAAGGCAGAATGAGGCATGGCCACCACTGCGTGTGTGGCTCCGTCTCTCCAGAGATGTGAGAGTAGAGGCCAGGGAGGAAGGCGCTCAGGAGCAGGCCTGCCCCAGCCCCCAGCCAGGAAAGAGAGGGCCCCACGGTGTGTCCAGGAAGGAAGGCTATCAGGTTAGCAAGGATCCACACGTTCCAAAATGTTCTGTGTGGGCAAAGGCGTAGGAAACAGGCACTGGTGTGTGTTGTGGGGGAAAGATAGCCCCTGTGGAGGGCACGTTGGCAACATCTGTAACAAAAGTGCCTGCATGTCAGGCCCATAAGTTCTGTGAGTGAAGGACTTCATGCTACAGGTTATCTCTGCAGAAGGGGAGCGACCTTGCAGCTCTGGTTGTAAGCAGTTTCAGGGCAGGAGACAGCCTGGATGTCGGTCACAGAGGATGGTTACACAAATAGTAGCCCATGCAGGGAGACCCTCCACAGGCATTAGAATGAGAAACTCCTGATCCTGATCAGAAAATGTCTCCAAAACCTATATAGCTACTTCAACAAGTTCATGGGATGAATGGAATTGAAAGTTTATCTTGGTGTAAAATTGTTGAAATGATACATACAAGAGGTCTTCAAATAATTCACAAAAACTCTATGATGTTGGGTTGGTGCTGTGGCTTAGGGGGTCAAGCCACCATCTGCAGTGCCAGCATCCCATATGGGCGCCGGTTCAAGTCCCAGCTGCTCCACTTCCAATCCAGCTCTCTGCTGTGGCCTGGGAAAACAGTGGAAGATGGCCCAAGTGCTTGGGTTCCTGCACACATGTGGGAGACCCAGAAGAAGTTCCTGGCTCCTGACTTCAAATCAGCACAGCTCTGACTGTTGTGGCCATATGGGGAGTGAACTATTGGATGAAAGGTCTCTCTCTCTCTCTCTGCCTCTGCCTCTGTCTCTGCCTCTGCCTCTGCCTTTCTGTAACTCTGCCTTTCAAATACATAAATAAATCTTTTTTAAAAAACCTATATAATGAGAAAACTATGCATGCGAATCAAAAAATGCACCAAAATAAATGTATAACTTAATTTCATTTCCATGAAATTTTTGAAGTACCCTCATGTGTTGCTAATTGAAAAAAAGGGTAAGGCGACAGAAGAGTGTGGGAGGCATGCTGTTGTTTGTGTAAAAATAAGTGGGGAGGATACGAAGGGATTTTCTTGTAATTGTGCAAAAGATTTCTAGAAGGATGACATAACTAGTAGCACTGGCATCCTGCATAGAGAACGGTGTGTTAGGAGAATGGAGAGGAGAGGCATTCAGATAGTTTACTGTGCAGCCTTTTGAATTTTGAGTCATTTGATAGCACAAGCTACTCAAAACTTAAATTTAGAAATGTTTAAGAGCAACGATTAAAAAGAAAACTGTTGCATGAAATGAAATTTAAGATTTTTCCTGCTCATAGCATGATTGATATTCTCAATGAATCAAAAACGTCAGGACAAAAAAGAAAAATCCATTTTAAAGATTAGTTAAAATTGCTTCACAAAATAAGCTTGCAGACTTTTCAACTTCGAGTCATCGGGACTTCTGCCTCCTGCTTAGGGCACAGAAAGCCACCAAGAGCATGGCTCCTGGTGGGGAAAGACAAGCCAAATAATCTCCAGAATGACAACTTGTCTTGAACTTACCAGAGAACTGGGATTGCCAACAACCAGCTAAGGCGAAATCCAAGAAAAAGAGGCATCTCCAAAGAGAGACTGAGCACAAGCACTTTCTTACATGCTACGTTCCATACAAGCTGGAGAGAATCCAGCCCAGATTTTTAACTAATCACTTCGGACCACATATGGGGTTCACATGGTTGTACAGGGGCTGCAGACTGACCAGAAATGCACCTACAGTCTCCTCTCCATGTACCACGCTGGGTGCTCACAAGACAAAGTGGGTGATGGTGGGAGACCTAAGCAAATCTCTCCTCTCACTCAGGTCTGGGCCAGGGAGCAGAGCTGCAGGAAAAGCACAAAGTTCTAGAAAGTTCCTTCTCCCTGTATCCTCCATGGAAAAAGATGTAAATCCCTGGAAAAGAGCAAAACCTTGTTGTCTATAGGGCATAGGTGGAGACACACTCAGCTGGGAGAAGGCAAGAGTGAAAACCCCACCCCCTGGATGACGGCCGAAGTACCTGCAGACCAATGGAGGCTCCTCCAGCCAGGGGAGGAGCGAGGTCCCTGAAGCATCCCCACCCTGCAGATGCTGAGGCTGGAGTAGCTGAACTAAATTCCCTCATCCCTGCCCCAAACCCCAACCCCAGGCTTTCAGTATTGTGTATCAAGTCATGGCAAGCTGTTGATCAAGAGCCTGAAGAAGGTTCTGGCACGCAGGGAAGCCCTGAGGTTGAGACTGGAGCAAACATTAAGGAAAATCCTCTGGCAAACCAACAGCCACCCTAAGCAGGAGGTAATATGAAAGAAACATGGGCTGTGGCGGGCAGTGGTTAACCATGGCAACAACACAACCCAGACACCGCTCAGTTCCTTACTGCATTTCTCAGCCTTCTGTGAGAAAGTCCTAGTAAAAGACAAGGCACAGCCATTTCCATCTTAAAAACAAAACAACCACAAATGAACAAAAGAGCTTCTACACAAAATGTTCATCTTCTAACAACAGCAACACATGAAGTGCACAAAGCAGCGAGGAAAACACTATCAAGAGACAAAGCAATCAATAGAACTAGATTCACACATGACACAGACACTGAAGTTACCAGACAAGGAATTCTAAATAACTGTGGCTGACACGTTCAAAGTTCTAGTGAAAAGATGGAAAGTGTGTACAGTGAGAAGGTAATTCCCCCAAAAGATATAAAGTGTAAGACGACAAAATGCAAATGCTAGAAATAGAAGACAGAAATGGAGAACGTCACCAGTAGACTTGACAGGACTGAAGATACATGGGACAATGTCAACAGTCCCACATAAGTGAAACTGAAAGCCCAGAGGCTAACAGAGAGAACAAGGTAGAAGCAATAATTAAAAATGTATTGACAGGCCAGTGTTGTGGCGTAATAGATTAAGCTGCTGCTTGCAAGGCTGATATCCCATATGGGTGCCAGTTCTAGTCCCGGCTGCTCCACTTCTGATCCAGCTCCCTACTAATGTGCATGAGACAGCGGCAAAGGATGGCCCAAGTGCTTGGGCTCCTGCCAAGGCTCCTGGCACAGCCCCAGCTGTTGAAGCCATTTGGGGAATGATCCAGCAGCTGGAAAATATTTTTCTCTCTCTCTCTCTCTCTCTCTCTCTCTCTCTTTCTTTCTCTCTCTCTCTCTTTCCCTCCTCCCTCCCTCTCTGTCTTTCTATAATTCTGCCTTTCAAATAAAATTTTTAAAAATCTTAAAAAATACATATTAATTAAGAATTAAAAATATAAATACATTAGCAGACAGCAAACCATAGATCCATCAATTGGAGAACAGTAAGCAGGAGAGAAAAAAGAAAGAGGGAGAAAGAGGAGTAGCAGAAGGAAGAGAAAGAAACCTGAACAAACCATATTCCAACAGCTGAAATCCATGGCCTACATGAAAACTTTGGAGGTAACCAGAGAAAACGACATCATGACAAATGGGGGATTACAGCAGATTTCTTGTCAGAAACAGTAGCAGCCAAAAGACAATGGAGTGACATCTGTAGAGTGCTGGGGAAACAGACTCATTCAGAATTCCTTTTTCAGCAAGGATATCTTTCAGAATTAAAGAAGGAAACATTTACTTTTTCAGAAGATAGCTGGAAGAATCCACTGCAAGCAGATTAGCTAGAAACATTAAACGTTCTATAGGAGAAAGTATATGGAACCAGAAACAAGAATTTACAAAAAGAAACAAAGAGCAATGGAAATGTTGAAAAAAATTTTCAGGTAAATTTTGTTGCTCTAATAGATAATCCACTAAACCAAAAACAATAGCAGCATCTGTGTGCTCATAGCACAGTTAAGGGGAAAACAATCAATGCAGCACAAGGATGAGAGGAAGAAACAAGGATGTATTGTTGTAAGATCCTCACGATACAAATGGAGCAGTATGGTAGTTATATGAAGTGCACTGTGATTAATTAAATATTTCTGTTATAAAAGTTAAGGAAATTGTGGGCACTGCGGCTCACTAGGCTAATCATCCGCCTTGTGGCGCCGGCATACTGGGTTCTAGTCCCGGTTGGGGCGCCGGATTCTGTCCCGGCTGCCCCTCTTCCAGGCCAGCTCTCTGCTGTGGCCAGGGAGTGCAGTGGAGGATGGCCCAAGTACTTGGGCCCTGCACCCCATGGGAGACCAGGATAAGCACCTGGCTCCTGGCTTTGGATCAGCATGGTGTGCCGGCCGCAGCATGCCAGCCGCGGCGGCCATTGGAGGGTGAACCAATGGCAAAAAGGACGACCTTTCTCTGTGTCTCTCCCTCTCACTGTCCACTCTGCCTGTCAAAACAATTTTAAAATAATAAAAAATAAAAAAAACTGCCTAAAAGTTAAGGAAATTGCCGGCACCTTGGCTCTCTTGGCTAATCCTCTGCCTGTGGTGTGAGCACCCCTGGTTCTAGTCCCAGTTGGGGCACTGAGTACTAGTCCCAGTTGCTCCTCTTCCAGTCCAGCTCTCTGCTGTGGCCCAGGAAGGCAGTGGAGGATGGCCCGGGTCCTTGGGCCCTGCACCTGCATGAGAGACTAGGAGGAAGCACCCAGCTCCTGGCTTTGGATCAGCACAGAGCCCGCCATGGTGGCCATTAGGGGAGTGAACCAACGGAAGGAAGACCTTTCTCTCTGTCTCTCTATCACTGTCTATAACTCTCTCTCTGTCTCTCTCTTTCTCACTGTCTAACTCTGCCTGGCAAAAAATAAAAAATAAAAAAATAAAGTTAAGGAAATTGGGCCTCCACCTATGATGCTGGCATCGCATATGGGCACCAGTTCAAGATCTGGCTGCTCCACTTCTGATCCAGCTCCCTGCTAATGTGCCTGGGAAAGTAAAGGAAGATGTTCCAAGTCCTTGGGCCCCTGAGCCCGTGTTGGAAACCTGGATGAAGCTCTTGACTCCTGGCTTCAGACCAGCCCAGCATCAGCCACTGCAGTCACTTGGCGAGTGAACCAGCAGATGAAAGATCTCTCTGTCTCTCCCTCTCTCTCTGTGACTCTACCTTTCAAATAAATAATCTTCAAAAATAAAGGTAAACTATTAAAGTGAACTCATTATTAAATAAAAATAGCACAAGAGTGGAGATAAAATAGAAAATAAGAAATAGGCAATCTGAAAAAAGAAAAATGGGATACCCAATAGACAGCAAGACTGTAGATCTTAATCCAAGCATATCAATAATTATATGAAATGTAAATTGCTTAAATCCACTTTTATGGACTGAATTGTGTCCCTGTACCTTAGAATGTGTTTGGTAATAGGGCCTTTCAGTGTAATTGGTATTGGATGAGGTTGTAAGGAGAGGACCCTAGTCCAGTAGGATGGGTGTCCTGATCAGAAGAGGAAGAGACCCGCGTGCACACCCCGAGAGGACTCTGCTTGAGGACGTGGTGAGGAGGTAGGTGTCCAACTGCAGGCCAAGAACAGACGCCTTGGGAGAAGCCAACCCTGCTGACACTCTGATCTTGGGCCTCAAGCCTCCAGAGCTGCAAGAACAGATATTTCTGTTGTATAAGCCACCCCATCAGTGGCATTCTGTTTTGGTAGCCTGAGCACACACCAATTAAAGATGTGATTATAAAGCTGGATTTTTAAAAAGACAAAATTATATTCTGTCTCTCAATATAAAACTACAACGATGGGGAAAGAATATGCAAACCCTATTCAAGAGTAAACAGAAGCTGTCACATTATAACAGGCAAAAGAGATTTCAGAGTAAGGAATATTGCTAGTGACGGAGGTGGGCGGTGTGCAGTGAATGTGGGGTGGGTCACCCAGAGACCCCATAGTCCCAAGTATGTGTCCACCAAAGGTGAGAGCTTCTGAATATGTGAGCAGAAACTGATTGTAACAGAACAGAGAACTAGACAAACCTACCTTGTACTTAGAGACTTTAACAAGTCATCTGTAGATAACTAATGGAGTGAAAAAGTCTCTAAGGATGTTGAAGATACAAACAGCTTGACCTCATTAATATTTATAAAATATCCCACCCAACAGAATGCCCATTATTTTCAAGAACACATGGAATATTTACCAAAATAGATTGTGTTTTGAAAGCTGAAAAAAACTCTAAAGGAAGTTAAATAATAGAAAGTATGTTCTCTGACCACAACAGAATTAAACTAGAAATCAAAACCAGAAAGATATCTGGAAAATTTTCCAAATATTTGGAAATTTCCAAACAGACTTCTAAATAACCCAAGGGTCAAAAAGAAAGTAACAGGAAATTAGAAAATAATTTGAACTGAACAAAATTAAAAAGTATAACATCAGACTTTGTGTGATGCATTTTAAAGCTATTGCCTAGAGGTGAGATATATAGAACTAAACACTTGTATTAGAAAAAAGAAAGTTATAAAATGAGGGATTGATCTTCCACCTTAAGAAACTAGAGAAGAAAAGCCAATCAAGCTAAAGGCACACAGAAGGAAACAAATAAAGGGAGAGACAAAAATTAATGAATTTGAGGTCAGAAAAACAGTAGAAAATAGACAATGGAATGGAAAATGTGCCATTGAAAAAAACTGAATTGAAAGATATCTAAGCCAAGCTAGAAGAGGAGACCAAGACATCAAGCACTTTAAATCCTTAATTCTAAATTTTGAAATATATGTAAGACCTGTTGAAAATGACAGAACGCTAAGACGTCAAGGAAACCTAAATGAAAGCAGAGACCTGGAAGAGTCACTGCTAATTCATCAAGTCATCCCCAGACTGACCTGGGGGCTTGATTCAATTCTAATAAAACTCCCTGAAAACTTATATAAATTGACATGTTGGTGCTAAAACTTATGTACAAAGGCAAAGGAACTTAAATAGGTAAAAAAAAATGTTGAAAGAAAATAGTGAAGTTGGAGGACCCACACACTACCTAATGTTAAGATTTTCTATATGGTACTAAGGTCAGTGCATGATTTGTATATGTGTGTGTGTCAATGGTACATTTAAATAATCTAGAAATAGAGCCATACTTATATAGTCAAGTGATTCTTTTTAAGATTTATCTATGTATTTGGAAGTCAGAGTTACAGAGAGAGGGGGGTAGACAGAGAAGTATTTCATCTGCTGGTTCACTCCCCAGATAGCCATAATGGCCTGGGTTGTGTCAGGTTGAAGCTAGGAGCTTCATCCGAGTCTCCCACATAGGTAGGCGGTACCCAAGCACCTGGGCCATCGTCTGCTGTTTATCCCAGGCCATTAGAAGAGAGCTGGATTGGAAGTGGAGCATCTGGGACATGAACTGGTACCCATAGGAGATGGTGGTGTTACAGTCAGAGACTTTATCCACTATGCCATAGCACCACCCCCGATTTCTTAAAAATTTACTTATTTGAATGACAGAGTTACAGAGAGAGAGAGAGAGAGACAGAAATCTTCCATCTACTGCTTTATTCTTCAAATGGTTGCTATGGCCAGGGATGGGTGATTCCAAAGCCAGGTAATGGGGAGCCAAAAACTCCATCTGGATCTCCCACATAGGTATCAGGGACCCAAGCACATGGGCCATCTTCCATTGCCTTCCCAGGCAGGTTGGCAGGCAGCTGAATCAGAAGCAAAACGGCTGGGATTCTGGATTGGAACCAGTGCTCCAGTATGGAATGCCAGTGTCACAAGCAGCAGCTTAACCTGCTTTGCCACATGTTGACTCCCAGTCAACTCATTTTTTACAAAAGTGCAAAGGTGGGGCCGGTGCTTCGTGGCATCCTGTATGGGTGCCAATTCAGGTCTGCTTCCATTCCTATCCAGCTCTCTACTATGGCCTGGGAAAGCAGTAGAGGGTAGTCCAAGTGCTTGGGCCACACACCCACATGAGAGACCTGGAAGAAGCTCCTAGTCTCAGATCAGCCCACCTCTGGCCATTGCAGCCATTTGGAAGTGAACTGGAAGATGAAGGATTCTCTCTCTCTCTCTCTCTCTCTCTCTCTCTTTGCCTCTGCCTCTCTATAACTCTGCCTTTCAAATAAATAAAGAAAGAAATCTTTAAAAAAAGTTCAAAGGCAATTCAATGTTTTTCATAAATGGTGCTAAAACACTTGAATATTCACTTGCACAATAAAGCAAGCCTGAAATCCGTACTTCCTACCCCTATACACAGAATGGGTCACAGGGTTACAGAAGTTCAGTCAGCTCTTCATCTCACTGAAATGACAAAAATCATGACATGGACAATAAAGGGGGGGGTCGTGAGCAAAGCAAGTGAAAGTGGATTTAATTGAGAAACAGAGACTCCTGCTTGCCAGGAGGGGTCCCCAAGGTAGGGGTCCATCAAGCTCTGGGTATTGGGTGCTGATATAGGGAATGCCTACCAGTGGATCAATTCTACATGGTTGTGATGCGTCAGGGGTCTGCTTGGCTTTTTCCTTTGTCTCATGCATAGCGGTCATGGTTCCTGACCACTTAACAAACATTGTCATGTTGAGCACCTGGGAGATGGGACAGTTGAGAAATGTTGTTGACCTGACTGGTTACAGTAGATTATGCCTACCTGATCAGTTGCTAAGCCCTTGAGACACGCTGCTTTGTGGTGTGTTCTGGTGTGATGTCAGAGCCTGGTTTCTCTTGTGGTTCCCTATGGGTATGGGACCCACTGTGTTCCCTTACTATCTGTCTTATTTTCTTGGGGCAATGTCTTTTATCTAATTGGCTGATGGCATGTTTAATACAAACACCTGTTTCCTTATTCCCACAAAGGCCCTTCCTAACTGCCTATTAACCCTTCTAACTCCTTGCAATAGTCTTAAATGCAATCTAAAAAAAATTAAATTCTAGGAGTATAGAAGGAAATCTTTGGGTAACCAAGACTTTCTTAAATTCAGCACCAAAAGCATTATCCAGAAAACATCAGCAACACCAAAGATAAGTTGTATTTCATCAAAATTAAGAACTAGTATTATTTGAAATACTGATAAGAGAATGAAAATCACAGACTGTCAGGAAATTATTTGTGAATTACATATCCAGCAAGTGTTTGGATATATATATATATATATATATATATATCCAGAATATATAAAGAGCCCTCAAAATTCAATAATCAGAAAATAAGCAACCCAACTTTTGTAAAGAGAGGTGTAAAATATTTGAAACAAAGTAGACATGCAGATAGCAGACAACCACTTGAAAAAATGCACATTAAGGACATGAGGAAATACCACTATTAGAAGGGCTACAACAAAGTAGCCTGACGTGGCCAAGCACTGAATGCGCTTGAATAGCCTGAAGGTGCCAAACAACCAGAATTCCCACCCAGTGCTGGTGGGAATGACAAGGAGTGCAGCTGCTTGGGAGAACAGTTTGCCAGTTTTTTTATTAAACTTAAACCAACATCTGATCTAGGACCTGGCTCTTTTACTTCTGGGTGGGACAAATATATTCACCAAAAAAATCTCTAAGTGAATGCTTTTAGCAATTTCATTCCTAATTGCCCCAGACTGGAAACATCCCAAATGTCCCTTCACTAAGGAAGTGATAAGCAAATAGGGAGACCCACAGGCTATATCCTAGGTAACAAGTCACAAATTCCTGACACATGAAGCAGCGTGGATGACCTCAAAAGCATTAGTGAAAGCAGCAAATAGCAAACTATGGAATCTCTAGCTATATATGCATATATGCGACATTCTGGAAGATCCCATGTATGTGACATCCTGGGAAAGGCAAAGCTATCGGGGTGGAACAAAGGTTAGGAGTTGCTGGGAGCTTGGGGATGGAGGAAGTTTTTAGAGACTTGGAGCCATCCTATAACTTAATGGCAGGGATGGTCATGCAACTGTATTTATTTGTCAAAACTTGCAGCCCAGTACACTCAAAGGCTGAGCTGGGTTCTAGAAAGGAACTTAATAATTCGTGGAGAATGACATTAAAAGATAATTGTCTGATACAAAAAGCTTGAAAACATAGATAACAGAGGTCTTCAAAAAGTTCATGTTAATGTGTATTAATGAAAAAGCTGCATGCATTTTAAAGTGTTTGAACCGAAATAAACTTTTTGAAGTACATTCATATATAAATTATACTTTAGTTTTCAAAACACCATAGGGAAAGTAGCTATAGGCCTATTTATGTTTAGAATTTCCATGGTTATGCAGTGTGCAGAGACTTCAATCTGGATACCTGTGTTCTTTCCCTGCTACCCCCTGTCTTTTTAGAGAGGAAGATGAAACAGTGCTTGTGTTGTGCCCTATAGCTGAGAAGGCCCTTGGGCATGCCTCAGCTCATGGGACCCTACCAAACCCCATAACGTATCCTTACAACTGCCATTCAGCAGATGCAGATACTGAGAGTCTGAGAGCTTAAGTGAGCTGCCCGGGTGCCCCAGGTAGCCGGTGACCGACCAAGGCTTCCACGTTGAGTGCTCTGTCCTGTACCCATGCTGTCAGCCTTCGTTTCAAGGGCATTATCTCCTGAGACCCACATACTGTCTGAATCCTCTCTCCCTGACCAGCATCCTCTGCCTGCAGGTTACCTCTGTGCTGACTGCACCACCGGGCAGATGTCCTCAAACTCAGCTGAGCGGGTGAGCATTGCACACTCAGGCATGCACTAAGCCATGTTGTGTTCTCCCAGAGCCCATGAAGGGTCCCCTTGGGAGGGGCAGCTGAGTGACCACAGCACTCTGTGATGGTCTCCAGGCTGAGTTCTTTAGGTCTACTTTATTTTATTATTTTTTATTTATTTGAGAGGCGAAGTTAGAGAGAGAGAGAGAGCACATTTCCACCTGCTGGTTCACCCCTCAAATGGCCTCAACGGCCAGGGCTAGGGCAGGCCAAAGTCAGGAGCTGGGAACTTCTCCCGGGTTTCCCACGTGAGTGCAGAGACCCAAGTACTTAGGCCATCTTCTGCTGCTTTCCCAAGTGTACCAGCAGTGAGCTGAATTGGAAGTGGAGCAGCCAGGACTCAAACTGGTGCCCCTGTGGGACACCAGCACTGCAGATTGTGGCTTTACCCACTGTGCCACAGCGCCGGCCCCTGTAGGTCCACTTTAGTGCCTGCTCCCACCATAGCAGGGAACCATCTCCCACAACTCATGAGTGAGGCATTGTTTGTTGGTTAGCTGATTGACTTGGAGAGTTAAAGGCGTTCACCCGTGTAGGAGCTCACGTGTTCACAAGCATGCTCTGACCTTCCTGAATCTTACTTCCGGTCGTCCTTACCCAAGATCACAGCTTTTGGTCCCCTGCAGATGTGGTGCTGCTCTCTGCCATCCCATCAGAGCCGGAGAGCAGGCTGCACCCTCCCCCCTGCCCTCCACAGCCCGGGGGCCTTCTCCCCTGCCCTCAGCCAGCTTCCTCTCACAGAGTGTTCAGTGGGTTTGGAAGCAGAAAAATAAATGACCAAGCCCAGTTTCTTCTCCATTCTTCCCGTCTACCCACCTTTCCATCTGCCGATCCATTGTGCTAGCTAGGTCTGAATCAGCCGTAGACAGTCACAGAATAGCAATTCTTGAGTGCCTGGCTTTGTGTGTGTGTGTGTGCACGTATGTGTGCGGGGTGTGGGGGTATGTTTGCACAAAAGCATATGAGAGACAAAGCAGAAACAGGAGGGATGATTAGGAATGAGAGCTTTTCTTGGAGAGAAAGAGCTAGAAATTACATCCGTTCAAAAATATCCTGCCTCCTTCCCAGATAAATATAGCATTGTGAGTGGATGTGTCACTGAACAACCCTTTCAAAACAAATCCGGCAAGAGTCACTGGAAGAGGCTGCTGGTGCGGGCTCTCTCGCCCTGCTTGTAGGTCCTCCAGGCCTGCTCTCCCTCCCAGAGCTCCCAGGTCAGGGAGAGGAGGGAGGAGGGGAAGTGGCTATGCCCCGACCAAGCATCTGGAAAGGGGAGAGTAGCAGGTGCAACAGTGCTCTGGAAAGCGACTGCTGGCCAGAGGTCCAAGGAAGAGCTCAAGAGGCCATTTCTCCATGTTACAGAGGAGTGACAGCTGAGGTCAAGAGGCCAGCCGCACAAAGCTGTGCTTCCCAGGTGTGTGGGTGGGGAGCATCAGGACTTAGCTCCTGGGATTACATTAACTGCCGGTACTGCACAGACACCTCTCAGCCAGGCACAATAGCTACAGCATCATGTACAAGTTGGGTATTAGCTTCAAACAGGCCAACATTCAATTAATCCTGCCAGCAGCCTTCTGAAGTAGGTGTCATCATCCCATTTTACAGATTGAGAGACTGATGACAGGAGTGCTTCAGTGATTTCTCTGGGGTCCCACAGCTGATCATAGCAGAGCTGGGCTCTCTCTTCCAAAGAGTAAGGAGGGTGGGGGCCGGCACTGTGGCGCAGTAGGTTAATCAGTGCCTTCAGTGCTGGCAACCTATATGGGTGCCGGTTTTAGTCCTGGCTGCTCCTCTTCCAGTCCAGCTCTCTGCTGTGGCCTGGGAGGGCAGTAGAGGATGGCCCAAGTGCTTGGGCCCCTGCACCCACGTGGGAGACCAGGAAGAAACACCTGGTAGCTCCGGCAGTTGAGGCCATTTGGGGAGTGAACCAGTGGAAGGAAGACCTTTCTCTGTCTCTCCCCCCACCCCACTGTCTGTAACTCTACCTCTCAAATGAATAAATAAAAATCTTAAAACAAAACAAAACAAAAAAAAGAGTAAGGAGGGTCCTCTCCCTCCCTCCCAACATGGTTATCTATCTATCTATCTATCTATCTATCTATCTATCTATCTATCATGTATCTATCTAGAACATCCGAAAAAAAATCACGATTCACAAATGAATAGCGGAGGAGTGCATTCCTGCTGCCTTCCAGTGCAGTCCTGCCTCCCAGCTGTGGTCACTGAAGGGAAGCTCCTGGGTCCTACTTCCCATGTGAGCGATGAACCAGCAGACAGTCGTAGATCCACCGGGAGGGAAGAGGAGGGGTCATTTGCAGTTGGAACTTCCCAGCTGCTTGCCTCAGTGGGGCACCACTCAAGGCAAGACTCGGCCTCGGCACCTGTCCTTCCAGCTCAGCTCGGCCCCAGGCCCCTCTCCTACTGACCAAGCAGTGCGACCTTTGGCTCCGAAGCCTGATGAAAAGCTAACTTAACGGAAGCATATTTCTCACAGTTGTGGATGCTGGGAGCCCAAGAGCAGGTGCCGGCATGGTCAGTTTTGGGTGAGGGCTCTCTTCCTGGCCACCTTCTTACTGTGTCCAAACATGGAAGAGAGAAGGCAGGGGAGACGTCAAGTGAGTACAAATCTCTGGTGTCTCCTCTTACCTGGACGCTAATCCTTTTGGATCAGGACAGTACCCTTAGGGCTTAATTTAACCAATTACTTCTTATGAGTTCCCAATGCCCAAACAGCCACTCCAGGGGTTAAGGCTTCAGCATATGAATTTTAAGTGGACATACACATTCAGTCCATAATACCTTTGCAGTCAGATACACCCAAGGTCAGTTTCCACTTCTGCCCCTTCTGCTCTATGACCTTGGGAAAACCCATGCCTTGTGTATGAGCTTCCTGCTGCTGCTAAAACAAATCCCTGCAAACTTCCTGGCTTAAAACAGGACAGGTCAGCTGTCTCATGGTTCTGCAGGTCAGACACCAAACCACAGGGCAAGTCAGGGCACCAGAGGGGCTGTGCCCCTTCTGCCCTAGGGGAGAACCCATTTCCTTCCTTTCTCCAGCTTCTAGAAGCTTCCCCTGCTCCTCAGCCCCTGACCTCTGACTCTGACCCTCCTGCCTGCCTCTCCTGAGGACCCACGCAGGCAATCCAGAAGAATGTCCTATCTCAAGATCCTTGACTGAATCAAGTCTGCAGAGTTCTCTTGGTCACTTATGGAAACCAATGCAGATTTTCTGGGGAGCGGGCATTATCCAGCCTTCAGTGCCCGGATTTGCTTATTTGTTAAATGGGAGGGATCACCTGCTCTTCACAGTACTGTGGGAGGATCTGAGCTACTGAGTGCCCAGTACCATTCCTGGCATAAAGATAAGGAGGAAGCCCTGAAGAAGAGGCCCCTGCTCCCCACCGCCCCTGTGTGGGGTTCATGTGGGATCCCAAGGCCTCTCCTGGGTCCTGGCTCTCAGTGGGGACATTAAGAACCCCTGTTGAAATAAGGTGATGGATGACTCTGACCTCCCAAATACTATGCCAAGGCTGTTTGCAAATCGAAAGGCTTCTTGGGCAGCGGTGGGAAGATGCCGAACAAAACCATGAAACACAATGTTCCGTGACATAAATCCCAAGATATTTATGTTGGGAAAGCTGAACAGAAAATCATTGCATCTGCATTTCCCTGCACTGGGGGCTTCTCGCCCCTCTCAGCTTTGGCAGAGACTTATGGCAGCCACCAAGTCTCCCTGGGCACAGATGTAGGGCTGTCACCTGGAAGGAGGAAGGGTAGCCCAGGCTCTCTGTCACTGGGGATGCTATCCCTGCATTGAAGCCAGGCTCAGGAGACTGAGGGCATTGGGTGGCCAGGGCCACACAGCAGGTGCATTGTCAAAGTGCACAGATCAGAAGCCCCATCCCCTGTGAAAGAATTCAAACTCCAGAAGGGGTCCTGACCTTCACAAAGGGCAACAGGATGAGCAGGGGCCCAGATCTCCTAGGTAGCACTCCTGATACCATTGGGTTCTCAGCCAATATGGTTTAAACCCATTGTTACCCAATGTTCTCATTAGTAAAACATCTTTCAGCACACCTCCAAGAACGTCTATGTAGGTTATATGGCATAAGTTATTGTCCAAAAGTATTATGCACATGTTAACTCTTTTCCAAAATGATGAGCATAGAAAAGTAAAAGGTTACAGATAAATATAAAGAGAAGGTCGACATTTCAATCCTGCACGCAAGCCAGTGAATTAACAGACACGTCCCACTGTGGCGATCACTGGGATAAACTGCCCTTGTACTTGTTCTTCTCTTTCCTTGAATCTTAGTCCTCTGTTCAGTTGACGGAGAAGGATACATCTCCCTGGCCAGGCAGGCTGGGTGTCTTGCTTATAAAACTTCCTAAGGCCAAGAGCAGTTATGTCTCTGATGGTGCACAGAACGTGGTGTACAGCTGGTACCTGGGGTAGGAAAACATTGGCTGAATGCTCACTTGATCCCAGTTTTGTGGTGAGCACTGGGGATTCAAAAATAAGACATGGTTGCCAGTGTCTGGGAGTTGATGCTCCAAGGGAGAGATAGGCATGCATGCTACATTTCTACTCAGTTCCCTGCATGTCGGGGCAGAGGTGTGCGGGGGACATGGAGGAAGGAGTGGTAATCGCTCTTGGGGGAAGTGGAAGAGGGATCTCCCATGGAGAAGCAAGGGTTTGAGTTAGGCGTGAGGGAGGTCTAAGCTATTGGAGGCAGAGGAGCACAAGAAGAACATGGAGGCATGTGCAAAGGCCCAGAGGCGTGAAACAGCCTGGTGTATACCTGATGTACATGGTCACAAATGGCTATGGCTGGAACTCGGCGAGAAGAGCAGGGATCACAGAGAGGTGGCCAGAAAGCTGGGCAGGAGGTGGCTGTGACAGTCCCAGGTGGGAAAAGCGTGTGGTCAGTTCTGCCTCTGTGACTCTCCCACCCTCAGGGGCCCATTCGCAGTGGCTCTTCTCTGTGTAGCTTCAGCCCACTGGGCAGCTTTTGAGAAGGGAACTCAAGCTGTATAGGGAAAAAGCAGCTCTCCTAGCCCTCCTCTGTCTAGGGTGCTGAAGCAGCAAACCCAGGCCATGCCCACAGGGTCAGGGGCAAGAGGGGATCCAGGTGAGCAACAGGTTTTGTTCACAGAGTGGCCACCAGCCCTGCAGGTGCCCTGTGCCCTGTGCCACTGCTTCATGCAGCACAGAGGGATGTTGCTTGGCTTCGATCTGAGAATCTCATCCAGCTCTGCATGGGAGACCCACTTTAGCCTCCATGGCCTTGTTTCTCTACAGAGAGCCATGGTCCCCAACCCCTGTCTGCTCACTGAGGCGGGAGGCTACTTTCTTTAGCTTTAGGCTTAGATACTGGGCCAGTTTCCAGCACCTGGGACAGCTCTAAGATGAGCGGGTGACTTCTCTTCTTGCTTTAAGTGCTTTTATGCAGGTGACTGTTCCAGCCCAGTAGAGGGAAAGTATGAAGACACAGGGCCCCTGAACTTGGAGGTAATGGCTGCCCACGGGAAAGGTCCATAAGAAAGAAGACACGCCCCACCCCACCCCCCAGTCCTCCATGCTGCACCATATGGCTTTGGGCCTGGAGAACTTACGTGCTTGGCCATTTGCCTGGCCCGGAGCCTCCTGGTTTGGGCCTCCTTGTGTGTGGCAGGTGCTCACAGGACTTGGACATGGACTTCTGAGTTACTTTCACTCCAGAGACTGGGAGGAGTTGAAGGTCCTCTGTCGCTGCCTCTCAGACTTGGTGAGAACACGCCTTATCTAGGGGTGCAGGGAGAGGCAGGAGAGAAGCTGGGAGGATCTGCAGAGCTGGGGCAGGAGGAGTGGGCTGCTCATGTCTTCCATGAAGCTCAGAGCAGGCTTGCTCCGCAGACCCAAAGCTGAGGCTCAGAGAGGGGCGTCTAGTATGAGAGCAATTTGCAGCCGGGTTTGGAATAATCCAGACCAGCTTCAAAAACACAGGATGTCGAGGTGCTGCTGGATGCCCCCCACCCCAAGCCACAGCCCACAGATACCTGGGACAAAGTCACCCTTGGGGGTGACCCATTCAGTGTACCTGCTTTGGGTGGTGCCGGGGCAGGCTGGTTTTGTCAAAGTCAGAGCCCTACCCTGGGGGATGCCTCACTGTGCCCAGGCAGGCAACCAAGGCAGTAAGACCCGGGGGTCTCTCTGTCCGGCACAGGATGGCAGGACCCACCACACTGCCCAAAGGATTCCCAGAGCCCTCCTGGGCATCCTGGGAGGAGGAGGGAGCCCACCTAAGGACCCAGCTGGGAACAACGGCTGCCTCTGACCTCCGGGACCTGGCTTCAGCTCCTTACCTGGACAAGGAACTAGGCTATCTGCGTGTCCTTTAAGTTCAGACATTCCGGGCTCAGTCTGGGCTTGCTCACCCAGACCCTGTCCACCTGCCAGCCTGAGCCAGGAGTCTGCCAAACAGCCGGCTGCCCGGAGGTGATTCAGCACCCTGGGGGCCCTCTGTGAAGTCATGGACGAGTGTGGCTTCCTTCCCAAGGGGACGAGGCAGGAAAGATGCATTTTGGGGCTTGTTCTTCCCTCTCACCACCATGGATTTGAGAAGAGAGCACCACCCTCTCTGTCTCGTGCCTTCTGTGGCACCCTGTGAATGAATGTGAAACCACATCATTGTGGGGAGGAGCATAGTCACTCATCCAGAGATAGCTCTGTGAGGCTCAGCCAGCGGTCTCATCCCAGCCCTTTGTCCCCAACATCCTGTCATTTCACAGGGCCAGCACCTGGCGCATCCTGCAGGGGCTCTCAAGGGATCAGGGTGCTGTGCCCAGGAGGGCAGAGCAGGCAGGAGGGGTGCTCTGTTCATGGCAGGTTGCGTTAGCTCTCCTGCACCCAGGGTAGAAGCTGCAGGTTTTCTATTTCGGCTTTTCAAGAGGGAGGGACGTTAGGAAGGGACAGGCTCCAGGCCAGAAGTAATGTGTCCAAAATCTAGTGAGGAGAGAGGTGGAGTTGGGGTCTGCCCTGTGGCTCAGCAGGAATTGGAGCAGAGAGTGGGGAGGAAGGACCTGGCCTGAGCCGGGCTGTTGCGCCAGTGGTGAGTAGCAATGATGATCTGAGTGGTGACATCCGCTGTGCCGTTGGTTTTACGGTAGGGACTCCAAGGGCCTGGGGACAGGGCTTAAGGAGCATGTGAACTTGGGTGGGAAAGCAGTTTACATCCTGGTTTTCACTGTCCTTGGGCTGAAACAGCAGTCTCTGCTACTCTGCATGCAGGAGACAGACCTCGCAGAAGTCACAGATGCATATCCCAGGACAGGGCACTTGCTGCCACCGTCTTATTGTGCCACGCTGTCACTCCCTCTAAATTGTGGTGAGGCCACAGTGGGACATTGTTTATCACCTGGGGGAGGTGCCCCATGCATGCCTTTTTTGTTTTTAAGATTTGCTTATTTATTTGAAAGGCAGAGTTACAGAGAGACAGAGAGAGATAGAGAGGTCTTCCATCTGCTGGTTCACTCCCTAGATGGCTGCAACTGCCAGACCTGGGATGACCCAAAGCCAGGAACCAGGAGCTTCTTCCAGGTCTCCCACATGGGTGCAGGGGCCCAAGGACTTGGGCCATCTTCTACTGCTTTCCCAGGCCATAGCAGAGAGCTGGATCGGGAGTGGAGCAGCCGGGACTTGAACTGGTACCCATATGGGATGCCCGCACTGCAGGCGGCGGCTTTACCCACTACACCAGAGCACTGGCCCCCTCCATCCATTGTTGAGAAAGATCAGGAGAGAGAGGGGTTTCTAGCCCTGAGGACGCTTCACCTCCAGGTTGGGATTAAAAACATGAGCACAGACAGCTCTAAGTTCAAGTCCTCACTCCACCACTTCCTAGTTGTGTGGCCCTCCAATTCGGTTTTCCTCTCTTAATTAGGAATAATAATAGTTCCCCCTAAAAGGTGGCTTTGAGGATTAGATGACAGAATGCCTGCCAAGGGCTTAGGGTGATCCAGCAAAGCTGCTGCTGCTGCCCAAGCCCTTGCCCAGGGTAAGGTGTGCACCTGCCGCAGCCCCCTCCCTCCTCCCTCCACCCCCTTCCTCTCCAAGCTTCCCTTGGAGGAAGCTAGCTCCCTGAGAGAGGCCACCTCGTGCTGGTTTTCAGCCTCTGCTCCTGAAACATGGCTTCCTCCCAACCTTTCCAAACAAGACACCTGGCACGCCCAGGCTGATTTAGTGGTGGTGGAAGCACAGTGACTCACGCAGACCGCACACGCTGAGGCAATTATGGAACCACCTAATAACTAGCATGACATTTAGAAAGGGCCCCGGGTGCCTTGGGATGACGGCTGCTGTCAGACCTGAGGGTGCTGTGATTTTGCACCTGTTCCAGGCAAGATGCCAGCTACAGGAAATTGTGACCCTGGGTTTGGTGGGCTCTCAGTGTCCTCAGCGTGTGTAGACAGAGGCAGATTTACTGCATGACTCCAGGGCCCTCACCTATCCTGTCCTATGTTTCCTACAAAATCTGTAAAACTCTGATTTGGTGGCACTTTTTTTTTTTACCAAAGAGACCCTCAAAACTGTTTAGTCTGTGGACTCCACAAAACCTAATCAATCCCTTGGTTTAAACACCAGCTGCCTCCTCCCCTGCCATTGTTGCCATCAAGGTCTGGCAAATGGGTTAAGGGTGGGAGTTGTGAGTCAGGGGCCTCAAGCCAGGCATGAAGACCCAGGGGTGGGGGCCTTCCCACAGCCTGAGCTGGGAGTTTAGAGGTTTGTAGAAATAAGCTTTGGGGGTCACCAGGGAAGGGAGCTCCTCTCCCCTTCTCCTAGGGTTGTGGCTGTCGAACTGGACTGTGTAGAAACATCACCCACTGCACTTGTGAAAGATGGACCCCAGGCCTCCTCACCCCAGCCCCGTTCCTGATCCCAACATAACTTTCAGCCAGTGGGTTTGCCACAGACCTGGTCGTCTGCATTTCTAGGGAGGACACTGGTTGTGGGCACAGGTGACGCAGTGCTCTGATGGCCTCAGCTAACTGCAGGTTTCACCTGACAGCCCAGAGATGAAACACCTACAGTGGGCAGGCACCTGCAGGAAAAAGCCGGGTCTCAGC
This sequence comes from Oryctolagus cuniculus, assembly GCF_964237555.1. Lineage (NCBI taxonomy): Eukaryota > Metazoa > Chordata > Mammalia > Lagomorpha > Leporidae > Oryctolagus > Oryctolagus cuniculus. The sequence continues at coordinate 172,327,431 of NC_091433.1, forward strand.
CTGAAACCTCAAATCAAACACATCACGTGGCAAAACGCTCTATGCCTAAGGGACTTTAGAATGCAGGAAGTGTTTGAAAGGAAGACCATCTGGCCTTCGAAGGCAACTTGGAGGAACCAAAAGAAGTTACTCAGACCTGAGCGCATTCTTCCAGAACGGAAAAGCACATGAAAAAATAGGAAATGCAATCCTATAGATAAAGGAAAGTCTTGAAATTTTGGGGAAAAAAACAATTCTGTATCATCTATAACCAAGGCAGCCTAGCAGGCGAACATTGCAAACCGTTCTGTAAACTGTGGCAAGATGGGCGTTCTGCTAGGGACGTCAGGTGCACACGCAGAATGGTCAGGGGTAAAGGCACGGATTCCCTAGGAGGCTCCCAGAGCGGAGGGGACTTTGACCATGGTGTTCTTATTCAGTGGGTGGGGATGCTTCAGCGATATCCCAGCCCAGCCATATCCAGGACCTATTTCTCCAGCTGCTGGCTCAAACCAGGCAAAGCCTGCTCACAAGAATGCCATGAGTGTGTCAGGCAAGTGGCAGTAAGCTTTTGAAATCCCTGTCACCTTGGGGCTGGCGCTGTGACATAATGGGTTAAGCTGCCGCCTGCAGTGCCGGCATCCTATATGGGTGATGGTTCGAGTCCTGGCTGTTCCACTTCCTGCTCAGCTCTCTGCCATGGCCTGGGAAAGCAGTAGAAGATGGCCCAAGTCCTTGGGCCCCTGCACCCGTGTGGGGGACCTGGAAGAAGCTCCTGGCTCCTGACTTCGGATCTGCCCAGCTCTGGCCGTTGCAGCCAGTTGAGGAGTGAACCAGCAGATGGAAGACTTCTCTCTTTCTCTCTCTGCCTCTCCTTCTCTCTGTGTAACTCTGACTTTCAAATAAAATAAATAATCTTAAAAAAAAAAAAAAAGAATTCCCTGTCACCTTGCAAGTTCACAGTGTCTGTTCACCATGCTCTTAGGTAGCTATTCGGACCTTTCAGTTGGCTGATACCTGCCATCCCAATGAGTGGGTGCTGGGTGCTCCTTGGCCTCCTTTTGCAACTGGCATGAACCTTTCATCACCATTAAAAGCTCTGCGTGGATGTGGAGAGGAGTAGGGAATCTGGGGACTACTCTGGGTTTTCCTGGAATGTGGCTTAACACAGCCTCAGGAGTGACTGCAGGGCCACTGCAGGGGCTTTTGAGCTGTGGTCCTTCCTCTTTGTTCAAGGGGACATGAGAGGCCAGCAAAGCCCAGGAGGTGCTTCTGGGAGGTGCAGAATGGCTCCCTAGCACCTCGTTTGGGCATGGCTCACAGAAACACATGCTCACTGACACGTGAGCCTTCATCCCTGGCATCCACTTGAGGTCTCAGGAAGAGGCCAAGAACCAGCATGGAGAAGCAGTTACAGAAGAAACCAGTTTTCAGCTTGTATGTGAAGTTCTGTATTAGACTGGGCTAAAATATCTGCTAGGGGAAGAAACTGGAAAGTTTCAATGGGGTCCTTTTAGGGACGCACTGAATATACATCCTTTGGTCAAATGCAGATGAACAAGTGTGAAATTGACCATGGAGATGAAAACAAATATTGCCATCACAGATACCCTCTGCTATCCCGTAAGAAAGACAAAGTTTCTTTTGTTAATCCTGAATCTTATGAAGTGCTATGTGATGCTTGGCTACATGTTTACAAGGGGTAATTCCCAACCGGGGTAAATGCATTAAATGCATTCAACCTTTCATGATTTAACATTTCTTTAGAGTGAAAGCATCCTAAACTCTGTCTTCCAGGTTATGTTAATAGATAAATGTACAGCACATTAACATTATCTGAAGTCCCCTACTGTGCAATAGAATCCCATAGCATCTACTTGTATCTACTTGTATAACCTAGTGCCCATCAACCAATCTTTCTGTCTCTTCCCCCTTCCCTCCCCAGCCTCTGGTAACCACCTCTACATTTTTAACTCTGATGATGTCTGTTTTTTAGACTCAACACATGAAAGAGATCAGGTGACACTTGTCTTTCTGTGGGAATGACCTCCAGTTCCATCCATGTTACCACAAACAACAACATCCTGTTTATGACTGAGTAATATTCCACTGTGTAAGTGTACCACATTGTCTTTGTCCATTCATTAGTGGACAAAGACTTAGGTTGTTTCCATTTCTTGGCTACTGTGAATGGTTATGCGATAATCATGGGAGTACAGATGTCTCTTTGACAGACAGATGTCAGTTTCCTTGGGTATATATCCAGTAACTGGGTCAGTGAATCATATAGTAGATCCATTTTTAGTTTTTTGATGCTGCTCCATACTGTTTTCCACCATGATTATACTAATTCACTTTCGTCACATCCTCAGCAACATTTGTTACCTTTTGTCTTTTGATGATATCCAACCTTCCTGGAGGGAACAGATATCTCATTGTGGTTTTGATTTGAATTTCCCTGGTGACTAGTGATGTTGAGAATATTTTCATGCATCTGTTAGTGATTGTGTATCCTTCTTTGAGAAATGTTTGTTTAGGTCTACTGTGCTTGTTAAATTGGATTATTTGGGATTCTTTTTGTTGTTTTGTTGTTGAGTTGTTTGAGTTCCTGATGATGTCTGGATATTCATTCCTTGTCAGATATTTTCTCCCATTGTGTGGGTTATTTTTTCACTCTGTCAGTTGTATCCTTTGCTGTTCAAAATTCTTTGTGAAATCACACTTGTCTATTTTTGCTTTTTTTTTTCTTGTACTTTTGAGGTCTATCTAGAAAATCCTTGCCCATTCCAATGTCATAAAGTATTTTCCCTGTGTTTCTTCTAATATTTTCAAAATTTCTGGCCTCACATTCATGTTTTTCATCCATTTTGAACTGATTTTTGTACAAGGTGGGAGATATGGATTTAATTTCAATCTTCCGCATGTGGGTATCCAATTTTCCCAGCATCATTTATTAAGAAAACTATCCTTTTCCAGCATATGTTCTTGTCCCATTTATTAAAGATCAGTTGCTAAAAGGTGCACAAGTTTATTGCTGTGGTCTCTGTTCAGTTCCATTGGTCTATGGATCTGTTTCTATGGCAATACCATGGGGTTTTCATTACTGTAACTTTGTAATATATTTTAAAATCAGGGGGGTATTTGGCCTTCTTCTTTGTTAATAGCCAAGATTGCTTTGGCTATTCAGGGTGTTTTTACAGTTCCATACAAATTTTAGTTGTATTTTTCTTTTTGTGAAAAATATTCAGATTTTGACATAAGGATTACAATGAATCTGCAATTGTTTTTGGTAATATGAACATTTTAATGATATTGATTCTTCCAAAACATGAACATGGGGTATCTTTTCCTCTTGTGTCCTTTTCAATTTCTTTTGCCTTTGGTTTACAGTTTTTATTGTAAAGATCTTTCACCTCTGTGGTTAAGTTTATTTCCATTTTTTGTATATATTGGAAATGGGATTATTGATTCCTTTTTCAGATAATTCACTATTGGTTTACAACAATGCTATTGATTTTCATACATTGACTTTGTATCCTGAAAATTTGCTATTGGTTTATTAGTTCTCATACCTTTTTGTGGCATCTTTTGCATTTTCTATATATATGTAAGGTCATATCATCTACAAGCAGTGACAATCTTAATTTCTCCTTTCCAACTTCAATGTCCTTCATTTCCTTTATTTCTTTCTCTTACCAATTGCTCTATCTAGAACTTCTAATACTATGTTGAATAAAAGTGGTGAAAGTGGACATCCTTGTCCCAGCTCTTAGGAAAAAAGCCTTAAGCCTTAAGCTTTTCCCCATCTTTATTATGTTGAGGCTGTTCCTTCTATACCTAATTTGATCAGTTCTTATCATGGAGAGATGTTGAATTTTATCATATGCATTTTCTGCATCTATTGAAATGATCACATAATTTTTTATTAAAGTAACAATTTATTGGAGACAAAAAAATGACACTTCGATATTTCAACACACAGAGAGGATCTTATATAGTGAACAGCATAAACACACCCTTCCAGAAGAAAAGGATCTATTACGCAATTCGCCTCTCCTCCAGCAGGCTGCAATCCAACGGCAACTCGTTGTCATCCCATAAGAAGGTTAAGCAAACACTTATGTGAAATAACATCAAGGCACTTGCTCTGGTTAAACAACACACAATAGAAATCACATCCCTATAAGTCAGCAGCCTTGACAATAAAGAAAAAGAAAAGGCAGTGATTGGAAAGAAGATGAGAAGTTAGAGATTGGCTGTCTGCAAACACTCACTTCTGAGAAACAGAAGCCATGGCGGCGGCAGGACCCAAACCCCAGCTTCCCAAGTGATTGGCATTGGAAAACAAGGGCCTTGTGATTCCAAGGATCTTACTATTTTAGGGATGAGGCATGGAGTAAGGGAAGAGAATCACACCAAAACAAGTTTATCAAGCCTCAGTTAAAAACCCTTTGTGGCTTAGGCTACTCAGAAACACAGCATCTCTAAAACACAGTTTTCAGGGCCAGCGTCGCGGCTCACTTGGCTAATCCTCTGCCTGCGGCACTGGCACCCCGGGTTCTAGTCCCAGTCAGGGCGCCGAGTTCTGTCCTTGTTGCTCCTCTTCCAGTCCAGCTCTCTGCTGTGGCCCAGGAAGGCAGTGGAGGATGGCCCAAGTGCTTGGCCCTGCATCTGCATGGGAGATCTGGAGGAAGTACCTGGCTCCTGGCTTCAGATGGGCACAGCGTGCCGGCCATAGCGGCCATTTGGGAGTGAACCAACAGAAGGAAGACCTTTCTCTCTGTCTCTCTCTGTCTCTCTCTCTCTCTCTCTCACTAACTCTGCCTGTCAAAAAAAAAAAAAAACAGTTTTCAGAATCCATTACATTCTTCCATTTTACTTCACTAAATTAAAGAATAAAATAAAATTACATACCAAATAATTCACTATTCAGTATAATGCTTATTTTACTTTCTAAGTGTGTGTAACATATTTACTTTAAAATTTCAGTAACAAAATTTTATTTAAATAGTCCTTGTCAGGATAAAAATTACCTTTTAAAAACAAATCTCCCTCATTCCCATATCAAAATTTTCCAAGTTACTATAAAATTTTTTTCAAACTTTAAAATCTTACCTTTACTTCCATAGCCTTGGAAACTCATGACAAGAGCCTAGGGTGATTACTGATGCCATAAACAAGAGTGTCAATTTGTTAAGTCAACAACAGGAGTCACTGTGTACTTACTCCTCATGTAGGATCTTTGTCCTTAGTGGGCTGTACATTGAGATTTAATGCTATAACTAGTACTCAAATAGTATTTTTCACTTTATGTTTCTGTGTGGGAGCAAACTGTTGAAATCTTTACTTAATGTATGCTAAACTGATCTTCTGTATATAAAGAGAATCGAAAATGAATCTTGATGTGAATGGAAGGGGAAAGGGAGTGGGAAAGGGGAGGGTTGCGGGTGGGAGGGACGTTATGGGGGGCAAGACATTGTAATCCATAAGCTGTACTTTGGAAATTTATATTCATTAAATAAAAGTTTAAAAAAAAAAATCTTACCTTTAGCATACAGTATTTCAACAGTATTTTACTTTATCACATAGGCTGTAAAAAACCAGCTGGTGTGTGATGCTGTCCTGCTGCATTTTAATTTTCATTGTAATTAGCACCTAGACTTTCTATCATCTCAAATCTTTACACAACAAGAAGGGTGAGGAAGACCAAATTAGTTTTAAGTCTAACAGTTTTCCAGATCCAATTTTACTGGTTTTGCAGTTTTTAAGCTCATTTTTTTCAACTTTTATTTAATAAATATAAATTTCCAAAGTACAACTTTTGGATTATAGCAGCTTTTCCCCCCCATAACCTCCCTCCCTCCTGCAACCATCCCATCTCCCACTCCCTCTCCCATCCCATTCTTCATCATGATTAATTTTCAATTATCTTTATATACAGAAGATCAACTTACTATCAACTAAGTAAATATTTCAACAGTTTGCACCCACACAGACACACAAAGTATAGAGTACTGTTTGGATAGCAGTTTTACCGTTAATTCGCATAGTACAACACATTAAGGACAGAGGTCCTACATGGGGAGCAGGTGCACAGTGACAGGCCAGCATTTTGCATAGTTGGTTAAGCCACTGCCTGTGATGCCGACATCCCATATGGGCACTGGTTCATGTCTCAGCTGCTCCACTTCCAATCCAGCACTCTGCTAAAGGCCTGGGAAAGCTGCAGAAGATGGCTCAAGTGCTTGGACCCCTGATACTCCTGTGGGAGACCTAGAAGAAACTCCTGGCTCTGGCTTTTGGCCTGGCCCAGCCCCACTGTGGCCATCTGGGGAGTGAACTAGCAGATGGAAGATCTCTCTCTCTCTCTCTCTCTCTCTCTCTCTCTCCCCCTCTCCCCCTCCCTCCCTCCTTCTAACTCTGACTTTCAAAGAAACAATAAATCTTAAAAAAAAACACCACCACTAGAATAAATCAAACAGCAGGGGAACACAGACTAAAGAACAAAAAAATTTAAACAAGTTCTAAATCCAGTTACTCAAAATCTTACTATTTCATTGATCACGTAATTTTTGTCCTTCATTCTGTTGATATGGTATACTATATGGATTTCCATATTTATTTACTTATTTGGAGGGCATAGTTAGAGAGGAAGAGAGAGAGAGAGAGAGAAATCTTCCATTCATGGATTCACTCCTTAAGTGGCCACAATGTCCAGGCCTGGGCCAAGCCAAAGCCAGAAACTGGGGGCTTCTTTCTGGGTCTCCTACGTGGAGGCAGGGGCCAAAGTACTTGGGCCATCCTCTGCTGCTTTCACAGGTGCATGAACAGGGAGCTGGATTGGAAGTGGAGCAGACAGGATAGAGTTATAGTGAGAGGGAGAGGGAGAGGGAAGGGAGAGGGAGAGGGAGAGGGAGGGAGGGAGGTGGAGAGACTAGAAAAGAGATCTTCCATCCATTGGTTCACTCCTCAAATGACCACAATGACTAAGACTAGGCCAGATGAAGCCAGGAGCCCAGAGCTTCATCTAGGTCTCCTACATGGGTTCAGGGACCCAAGCATTTGGGCCATACTCTGCTACTTTCCCAGGAACATTAGCAGGAAGTTGGATTGGAAGTGGAGTAGCTGGGACTTGAACCAGCACCTCTATAGGATGCCAGTGCTGCAGACAGCAGATCAACCTGCTGCACCACAGCGCTTGCATTGTGGTAAAAAAAAAAAAAAAAAGATACTCAAAATGATTTCTGCTCTTTTAACTGAGTTAAGATTTGTTTTATGTCCTACCATATGATCCAACCTGGAAAATGTTCCATGTGCTATTGGGAGGAATGTGTGTTCTGTAGCTGTTGGGTAGAAAGCTCTGCAGATGTCTGTTAGGTCCAGCTGATGGAAGGTACAATTTAACTCTGCCCTGTCTTTGCTGGTTTTCTGTGTAGAGGATCTGTCCACTTCTGACAGTGGACTATACAGTCCCCTAGTATGGTTGTATTGGAGTCTACCTCTCCCTTCAGGTCTTGAGTACATATATATATACATTTATAACTGCAATTTCCTCTTACTTGGTTGAGCCCTTTCCCATTCTACAATGTCTTCTTGGTCTCTCTACATTGCTATTGATTTAAAATCTATTTTATCTGACAGAAGTGTGGCCGCTGCTCTCTTTGGGGTTCCACTTGCATGGACTACGTTATCCTGTCCTTTCGCTCTTAGTCTATGTATGCTCTTAGAGGTGAAGTATCTTGTGCATTTTATCTCTTTCTATATGGTGCCTGCCTCATTATGTTAATATATGGATTATAACTTCTTAGCCTTTATAATGAAGAGATAAACGATGTGCACACCTTGTTCATATTAAAGCATTGTAAATTTGTTTGCATACTCTGTCTCACTAGTGAATGTGGTACCTTGTGATACCTTCTTTCGTGTTAGCATCTCCTTCTTTCAGTCTGAAGAACTCCCTTTAGCATCCCTGAATCCTAGGTCCAGTGTTGATAAATTCCTCAGGTTTGTTTATCTGGAAATGTCTTCATGTTTCCCTCGTATCAGGAGGATAGCTTTACCTCATATGTTATTCTTGGCTGGCAATTTTTCCCATAGTCCTTTGGAGTTCTCCTCTCCCTCCCTCCTGGTCCCTAAGATTTTTTTCTGAGAAGTCTGCTGTCAGGCAAATTGGGGCCCCTTCGTGTGTTAGATGCTTATTTTCTCTTGAAGCTCTGGGAATCCTCTGTTCATGTTTAGCCTTGGAGATCTTGACTACAATATTCCTTGGAGTCCACTTGGTTGGGTTGAGTATGACTGGGGGCCTTTGCCTTCCAGTTCCTGGGAAGTACTGGGTTTGGGAAGTTCAGGTTATTATCTCTTTGAGTATATTCTATATCCTTTTGGCATTCTCAAGTCTCTCTTGTACCTCCATGTATCAAATATTTGCTGTTTTCATGCTATTTCATATTTTCTATAAGCTTTCTTAATTTCTGTTTTTTTCTCTTTTCAGCTCCGACTGTATATTTTTAAATATCCTGCCTTTTAGCTCAGTGACTCTGTTCTGTTTGATTATTCCGCCAAAGAAGGTAATGTCTTCCACCACATTTTACATTTTGCTTGGTATGATTTTCAGTTGAAAGACATCTGCTTGATTTTGTTTAATTACTTCTATCTCTCTATCAAATGCTTCTGTCAGAATATTGAACCATTTCTGTGTTCTCTTTCATTTCATCAAATTTCCTTAAAATAGCTGCTTTGAAATCTTTATCCAAACATTTGGATATTTCAGTTCCTAGATGGTTGCTTTCTGGTATCTTCTTTTGTTCTTTAGGTGAGTCTGTTTTCCTGGAAGTTCTTCATGCTTCTTGAGACACACTGTAATCTACGCATTAAAGAATTAGTTATAGCAATCTGGCTTTGTTTGTGGCTGTCCCTCTAGAAATTCTGAACAGTCTGTTCAATTCTCTGAGCCTATAGATGCCTCTGCCATTTCAGGACTAGATAGCACCCTAAGTTGTGGTTTACTCCAGGTACCCCCTCAATATGTGTTAACTGATTTAGCCTAACAAAATTAGCCCCAAATTTGCAGTGGAGGTGTTGCTCAGTAGAAATTGGAAATGTATTTACACAGGGATAGACTTTTCCATAAGCCTGGAGTAGTCTCAGCATTCCTTGTTCTGTGTCCCAGAATGCCAAATGCTAGATTTCACCTGGAACCCTCAACCCACCAAGATCAGTGCAACCTAGGAGTAGGAGCAAAGCCCACCCTGCTGTGGCCTGTCTGCTGTTAAGGGAGAGGGGGGCCTCCCTGGCAGGTGCCGCTCCTAGAAGCTCCTGTGGTGCTGCCTAGGTGAGAAGACAGCTCAGCCAGAACCCAAGAACCCCCCTGGACACTGAAGCACATTCAGAGACTCTGTCTGCAGGCAGTGGCCTGGCAACGGGAGCCACTTCCATTTGTCCGGTGTCGGGTTTATCCACCTTGCAGTGAGTGCCCAGGTAGTCCTGAGATTCCTTACTGTCTGCTCGAGGTGATAGGAGGGGTCGTACAGGCAGGCTAGCCTCTCAGTTACTCAGACCCTTGCTGTGTCACACCTGTGTCTCACAGTAACCACTCTGCAGTCTTGAGGTACCCAGCTTGTCTGAGGGAGGTGGTAGTGATACACCCCAAAACAAGTTTATGTCTCCAGGGCACAGGTTTCTTCCTAATGGTGGGGCAAGCCCAGAGACTGCCCACAGGTACCCATCTAAGAACTGAAACCATTAGGATCTGCCTCACTCAGAATTGGTCTTACCCAACCCAGCACTAAGTCCCTCTACTGTGACCCCTTGCTGTCTTCCCAAGCTTGGACAAAGTACTAAAGGTGGCCCCCTGGGTGCCCTGACTGGCCCCAGGCCCATTATACCTGGTTCCCATCGTCACAGGTCCCTACAAAATACCTAAGGTTTCAGCCCAGGACATCCAAGGCTGGCAGGGGCGTACAGCAAAATAAGTCTGTCCCCTGGGAGCAGAGATCTCGTACTGATGGCAGGCAAGTGTAGAGAGTCAGTCCGTGAGCACCAGTGTGGGGCCAGGGCCTTTGGGCCTCAGTGGGTTCAGGTGCTGACACAGAACCCTGCTCTGAGCCACGAGGCACTGCCCTAAACTCCCTGTCCTGGCCTCTCCACAATGCTGGAGTCTGGCTTTCTGGGGGTTTACAGAGGGTTGTTGGAGGCCAGCTGACTGTGGGGGCTCCAAATACTCCCTGCACATGTATGGACCTGGGTGCTGAGTACGACTGCCTTTTTTGCAATGGGCCTGGCACTGGGCTACGGTTTGCTTGGAGGCATCTCTATGTTGGGCTACTTGGAGCTAGGGGTGGTAATGCTTGCAATTTTTCAATGCAACTTTTCTTATGATTATAACAAGGTAGGGCATTGTGGTCTCTCCCCTGGTTTCTGCAGTTCTTGCAAAGGTGGCTTGGTGTGTGTAGAGCTGTTCCCATTGGGGTCTCTGTGGGGAGTGGTCACTGGAGCCAGTTGCTCAGTCACCATCTTGGACTCTCCTGAAATTTTATTTTCAATGTGCTATGTTACACTTTTATGCTTGGAGTGTTTATTGGTCTACACGGAGACTGCAGAGGGATGAGCAAGCATACCCACAGGTGCACAAGGGTGCCAGGCAAAGAGTCTGGTGGGCTATTAAAACCAAGCAAGCCATTGCACTCAGCAGACAAGGCAAGCCCAAGTGTTATTCCAGGCTTCCACTTGTGTATGTAACCAGCTTTCCCAGCCCCAAGCACACCAATGCACCACCAACAGACTAGCTGTATTTCAGTGAGGCCTACAATGTGTCTACACTCTCCCTTGCCTATTTAGGAATCAGAGGCTTGGACCCTGAACAAAGTATGCTTGTGCTAAATATGCATAATTGTCACTATATACAAAAGGTACAAAAGCACTATAGCCAGAGAGGGCTGAGCAGACCTGGCCTTGGGCACGGAAGGCTTCCTGGAGTGGACAGGACTCTGAACTTACAGGACTCTGCAGGCGCAGGATGACGAGTACATGGGAGAAAACCTTTTCCCATTGATTCCTTTGTAGTTCGCCAGTGCTCAGAATGGACCCCAGTACTACGCCAGTTTACTGATTGACTGGACAGGCACAGAAAGGGAGAGACCAAATCCATACCCGGGCCATTGCTGAAGTTCATCTCACAGGTGAAGACCCGAGGCACAGGGACCACTGGTGGCAGGGTCAGGAGAGCAAGGGCCCCAGTGGCACTGGCCCCATGCACACACATTTCTTCTAGCACCGGAGAGCCGCCCTCCCTCCCCTGCCGGTGGCACAGCGGGACTGGGGCATGCAGGTAGCGGGTAAGGTTTTGCTCATTTCATTTTTTTGAACGTCTTCTCTCCCTGTGGCTTTGCACTGAAGGGGTGTGTGCTGGCGGCAGAGGTAGGACCAGGCCTGCCTTAGACTCAAGCGAAAAAGTCCATCTCCAGGGCCAGGCCCTTGAGCAGCACGTCCATGGCCCACCCACAGGGCATGTGACAACACTGTCCTAGTGCCGCTGTGACAGTTGTCACAAGTGTCATGGCCTCCTAGGCCTCCCTGGGTGTCTTGGGGGGAAGGGGCTGCCTTCTGTTCTGGAGACTCCGAGACGAATCCACTTTCTTGCCTCTCCCAACTTCTGGAGGCCACCTGCGCTCCTGCCCTTGTGGCTCCTTCCACGTTCAAAGCCAGTGGTGGTGCTCAGGGCTTTCTCAAGCCACAGCGCTCTAACCATCTCCTCTGTCTCCGTCTTCCGCTCCTAAAGATCCTTGTGATGACGAGACCCCGCCCACCTGATCCAGTGTATGACGTCCCTAATGCACAGACTAGTGACTTAACTCTGCCCACAGCCTTGGTCTAACAGAATATATTGTCAGATTTGGGGGATTAGGGTGTAGACCGCATCGGGAGAGACACTGTGTTGGCCAAGGTCCCAGGGTAGAATATACTTCATTTGACAATCTGTTGACTCAGTTTACAATTGTACGTATTTCAAGTCAGACATAGTATGTGGCCTCCGTTTCAACTCTTGTCCCGGGCCCCACACGTGGGAGGGGTGCTGCGGGGGGAGCAGGGCTCGTCTCTTGGGGGCCTGTCGCAGCAGCACTCAGTAGAGCAGCAGAGCCCTGGGCACTCGTCTTTGTCCAGCAGTTTCGGCCCTGGCCTCCAGAGGAGCACGGCACCCTCCTTGTCTCATCCCCGCTGCTAACCCAGTTCTCTGACTCCCAGCACATTACTCTCCTTATGGTGACGTTTCTCATCCCAATGGTAAAATTCCACTTCCTTTGGCTTTCTACATTTCCATAAAAAGGGTCAAAGCAGAGGAAAAACATCCTACTCCCTCCAGCCCAGTGGTGCAGACACATCAAAGGATGCCAGGCCCCTTAGGAAACCAGAGTGTGGCTTACATCATCCTGCAGCAGATTGCTAAGCAACTGCGGGATCAACATCTGTTGCCATGGAGATGTCACATCCTCACCATTCATCAGGCAGAGCAGAGAAATGCATCAGGAGGATGAGTAAGCTGGGCCGGGCCAGAGAATAATGAAACCCTGATGGCCGTGAGCTGAAGCATGGCATCAATGGAGGGAGAGGTGACTAGGAGAGCCGCTAGAGTGAGGAAGAGGAGGAGGACAGGCCCTGGGTGGGGACCAGCAGGGGGTTGCTGGCCAGAAGCTGGCCAAGGTGGACATCTCCTGTCCCAGCTCTCTCATGACACAAGAGAAGCCAGGAAGATCTCTGAGAGCTGCCCAGCTCTGTCCAGTGGCCCACAGGTCAGGCTAGGGCCAGAGCCCAAGCCCTGTGCCCCCCAGTCAGGCTTAAAAAGAAGGAAGTGAGGGGACTGTGCTGCCCTTGGACCTGTCGGTTCCAGGCAAGCTCAGATGGCTCTTGCTCCCGCCCTGGCTCTGGCCTGCTAAGCACACTTCCCTCTGGGAACAGTGCTCCTGCTTACTTAAGATAAACTCTGTTGCTGGATGGTGTGGCCTTGATATGGACATGGCAAAGGGGAACGGAAGGGAGTTTGCTTTCCCAAGCAGCTGCTGTGTGCTGGCACCATGTTGCACTGCTCATTGCAGGCCCTCTCTGTTCATCCTCAAATTCTACTGTTAGAGCCTGAGCACCTCCTTTTACTGGCAAGGAACTAAGTTTCTGAGAGGCGAGGTGACTTCTTCTATGTGATTGTGAGAACAGCAAACATTTAGAAGTCACCTGCTGCGTGCCAGGCATTGTCTGAAGCTCTTTGATCCTCATGCCGAATCTCAGGCAGTATGGTTATCCCTCAGTGCAAGCTCAGGCTGCTCTGTCCCTTGCGCTCCTTGGGCCCCACCATCCACACTGAAGTGAACAGCACGGGAAGGCTGAGGTCAGACACGCAGGAGGAGCTGATGATTAACTGGACATTCAAATGGGGATGGCCAGTGGGATGTTTGTGATGTCTGAGAGTAAGATACTGAGGAGCCAGCCATTCTGAGTTCAGAAATCCACCTGCTATGGTGGCAGCTCCTACTTTGCAGACTCATAGAGAAAGCCACCTCCCACCAGACACAGTGCCTGCCCTGCCTGCCTTCCCACGGGAGGCCAGAGCCTGTTTCTAGGCTGGACCGATGCCCACCAAGCACGGACCCGAAGTGAGCATGGGTTTCTGGGGCTGTCTGACAAGAGAAGCCTCAGGTGGGTTCTAGGAATACACAGCTGTCGGAGGTCCCTCCGCCGTGGGGAAGAGGAGGTCATGTGGCAGGTTCCCCTGACACTTGGGAGTCACTATGACCCTAAGATCAGTGCCCTCCTCTAGGCTGGAGATTTTCACAGGCAGAGGCCTGGTGGCGTGGCCTTTGCTGGCAGACCTCAAGCCAGAGATGGATGGAGTGTTCCTGGGAAGGAAATAGGTCTGTTCCTCCCCTCCCCAGCTCTCATCACCATCAGACCCTCCAGATGAACACCCAGAAGGTCCCCAGGATGCATGAGAAGGGGAACCCAGGTTAGCAGGAGTGGGAGCCACTGTGGCAACTGGGACAGCTATTGCAGCACCTGGCCCCAAACAGGGTCTGTGGGCGTCCACTGCTGACACAGCTGCCCTCCACAGGGCTGGGGGACTCAGCCACAGCGGGCACTGTGCAGAGCTGACCGAGAGCCCCAGAAAACCTCGTGCACATTTGTACAGAAACTACGGCACCATAGGCACCAACAGCTGATGCGCACAAAGCGGGAGGGGCAATGATTTTTACAGAGGCTGTTGTCACAACAAAGCCACACATTCTAAGAGCTGACACCAATGAAGTGCACCAAGTGATAAAATTTATTTAAAAGGTGAGAGAGTGAGCTCTCTCTCTCTCTCTCTCTCACACACACACACACACACACACGTGAGCATGGTTTGCCCCCTACAAATGCCCTGCATGGGTAGCCATTGGGCCAGAAGATGCTCAAAAGCAGGAGTAGGAAAGGGGAGACAGAGCACTGAGCTGCTCCTCCAGCCGTGGTCCATGTGGAAGAGAGAGAGAGAGAGGTCTCCCAGTTGTCGGTCACTTTTTTGGGCTTGGGGATCGTGCCTCCAGTTGTGAAGCTACCTGGGAATTAGATGGCATCTCCCCAAGTCCCATGTGGAGCTCAGTATCCGTATCTTCATGGTGTCCTCTTCAGGTCACAGATGAAGCAGATGCATCCTGGGAAATGGGGTATTTTGATTGACAGGTAGAGGATCGAATTCCATGGGGGCTGTGACTTCCAGCTGAACAGACCTATCTAGCTGCCTGTGGTCCCGTGTCTTGGGTCTTTGTTCAGGTTGGAAAAGCTCCTGTCCATCCTGTGAAGTATCAGTAGAGTGGCATGTGTCATTGTTTACTGAGAGCATATCCTTGCAGTGTTTCTGCCAGTCTTTACCCAGACATGTGCCTCTCCTTTGTACAGGAGTGAGATGGGTGGACTGATAGCTGAGTGACTGCTAGGGTCATTTTGCAAACAGAGGGGAGAGGACTGAGTTAGTTTTCTTATAACATATGCAGTCCTTTTCCTCCAGATACCCGAGAAATTCGCATTGAAGTCCCTCTTCCCAGATGGGTAGAGTTACGTGTTTCCTTAGTAATTTTCCACCGAGAGCATGACCTCATGATTTAACAGCCACCACCTATTGGCGTGTGCAGTGTAACCTCGTAGGTGAGCCCTTCTCTCACAGGCTCATTATAGAAAAGGTGTTTAGTTATCTCTGCAGGCTGAGGCAGTAAAGCCATTTCTAAAATCTCCTGGGCAGCAGCTCATTGGCTCACTCACCTGCAAGTGTGTTTCCTTTGCTCACATGACTGCCTTTCTTCTGATGTCCCCTGCAGTGCGTGACAGTCACTTGCAGGTGTCCCAGTACTGCCTGAGGAGAGCTAAAATCTCTTTTCCGTATTTGGTGGGAGAGCTCTTTGCCATCAGGAGGCCTCTTTCTCTCCAAATTCTGCATGTGTGGGGGTGTGTGTGGAACACAGGAACAGCCTTGGAGTCTGCATGCATTGCGAGTGCTTGGGCTTTTCCTAGTTGTGAGCAGTAAGTGCAGCCTTTTTAGCCTCGGTGCTAGAAGGCAGTGCCTGAGCATCTGTGACCTGTGTGATAGCCACTGTGGCGTTACTGGCTTTTCCAGCTCCTTCCTTCAAAAAGCTACTGCCTCAGGAAACCACTTGGCATCTGGATTTTCCAGAGGTTCTTCATAGATCAGACCCCTGCTGCTGGTGCCGATGAGCGAATGTCTTGTCCAGTAAGAGGACTCTGACGGGTCACCATGTGTGGCCCATCCAAGTATTCCCTGCCAAACTTGGGGACCTGCTCTATCTTGCACTTCAGTAGGACAGTGGTCCAAACTGGGGTCTGCCTCACTGCTTGTTAACATCGTAACAAACAACTTAAACTTAGGAGCAATTGACTGCAGAGAAGTACTCAGGGTTGATAGCAAATATGTTCCAAAAGCAAAGGCGTCGGACACTTAGACATCACCAGAACTGGTGAGAAACACGCGCCTCTTATATTGGACGTACTAAAGGCAAAGTGAATCTTTGAGAGCAAAGTTACCATCGACTTCCATGATCGTCAAGCTGTTTGAAAATCAGGGGTTCTGCTGGGACGTTAGTACACAGTGACTCCTGCTGTCGGCTTAGTGAATTACCACTTTCTACTCTTACTCGTGTTGTTAGTAACCACCCAGCAGTCCTGATGGGAGAGGCGTAGCCTCCGGAATCCTCAGACAGGGCCATGGGCAGAGTGGGAATTCTCCTCCCTTTGGAGGGGGCGATCTCTCTTTAACGACTACCTTTCTTGATGCCTGACTTTCTTGCATTGGAGCATGGACCAAGGGGGTCCTCCATGCAGGGACATTCCTCGCTCCAGTGTCTCAGATTTCCACACTTGAAACCCCGCTGAGGGCTTTTCAGCCCCACCAGAATGCCTCCCGGGCTGATTCTGAGGTACTGTGATTGAGTTACAGCCATCGCCTGTCCAGGAGCCTGCACTGCCTCCCATGATGGAGCACCCTACGGCTCTGTCTATATTATCCAACACCTGTAATGCTATTTTTACCACCAAGCTCAGAGTGGGTGTCTCGGGTCCCACAGCCAGTTTGTGAAACTGTACCCTTAGGAGTGAGTCCATAGGAATGAATACAGAGTCGTATCCAGATGAAAAGTCTCTCTCAACCTGGGAAGACAAAAGTGGACGTGGCTCTGCAGGAGCCCAGTTCAGCCTAGACCTGTGACTTGAATACCTTGTATTAGATGAGATGCAGCATCCCAAGATCTCCTTTTGGTACCCAAAGGTGGGGTTTCTTGCTCCAGCCCGCTTTGGCGGCCCCCTTCAGGTGGCTCTCTATATGGGGTGCATCATAATCAGGTGCCCCAATTATTTTTTAACTACTGCACCTAGGGTATCTGGCCATTAGGGGGCAGTACTGTCACTAAGTTTTCAGCAAATCCAGAGGACTCAGTTGATGCATGGACTCAGGACCTTTCTCTGGTACCCCCAGCCCCCCGGAATATTTTGGGAGCCAACATCACTGCTGCTAGGGCCTTCAACCTCTAGGAGGCATTGATCTTCAAGCCTGGAGTTTATGCTCCAGGGTGATAGAACCCATCATTCAGAATTTAACTTCAACCCTGATACTTCAATGCCCCAAGTATTCTGGGGGGCTTGTACCACCTAGTGACCTAGACCCTAGGAAACACTGAACCCCACGCATGGAGTCTATGCAGAATAGTAGCAGCATTTAGCCAAAAACAAACAAAGAAACAAAAACACCTGCCACGCTTCCATCACAGCAGTTGGTGCAAGAATCCATTTCCATTGTTTTCCACCACCGACTGGCAGCTACAGCAACTGGCTTTATCCAAGCCGTTCACTATTTGGTTTTAATTATTTATAAAAATTATCTTTCTATTCAGTGTCACTGATGAATAAAAAGATAGGTATAAATATTGTGTGTATGCATATTATTTTTATAGTAAAATGCAGAAATGTCTACTCACTTCTGTTTTCAGACTGTAGGCACACGGTTATGTTATCTGTGAAAATGTTTCTTCCTGTCTTTCCTTAGACTTTTATTTCTTTTTCTTATCTCACTGCTCTAGCTTGGACCTAGGGTTCTTATCTCACCCCGATTATGACAGGAGTCTTGGTGTTTCCTTGAGTATGAAGTTGCCTGAGGTTATGACTGGATATTATTTGTTTGGTAAAGGAGGTTTTCTTCTCCTCAGTAGTCAATGATTTTTATTAAGAATGCATATTGGGGGAGGGGTTGCGGGTGGCACTGTGGTATAGTAGGCTAAACCTCTGCCTATGGCACCAGCATCCCATTGGGTGCCCGTTTGTGTCCTGGCTGCTCCTCTTCTGATCCAGCTCTCTGCTATGGCCTGGGAAAGCAGCAGAAGATGGCCCAAGTGCTTGGGACCCTGCACCCATGCGGGGGACCCAGAAGTTCCTAGCTCCTGGCTTTTGGATCAGTCCAGTAGCTGCCATTGCCACCATTTAGGGAATGAACCAGCAGCTGGAAGACCTCTCTCTCTCTCTCTCTCTCTAACTATATCTCAAATAAATAAATGAAATCTTAAAAAAAAAAAAAAGATGGGATATCGGGTCATAACAAGTGCTCTTTCTGCATCTATTGAGATAGTAAAATACCATTTCAACTGTCCATGTAGTGAATTACATGAACAGATTATCTAATATTACATCATCTTTATATTCCTGAGCTATATTCAGTCATGAAATATTTCTTCTATGTATGAATGAATTTCTTTTTAAATTTTTGTGGTTTGAAAGGCAGAGCTGCCATCCACGGGGTCATTTATCAAATGTCTGTAACAGCTGGGGCTGGCCGGAGCTGATGTTGGAAACTCAGTCCATGTCTCTCGGGTTGGTAGCCGAGAGCAGTTCCTCCAGCCATCACCACTGTCTCCCAGGGCTACATCAGCAAGAAACTGGAATCAGACTCCAGAGGAAGGAGTGAAATCCAGGTGTTCAGATGTGAGACAGGAGACCCTTAGGCAGCGTCTTAACCACTATGCCAAGTACCCACCCCAAATTAATTTCTTTATCTGATATTTTGATCAAGATTTTTGCACTTACATTTTTAACTTTTATTTAATAAATATAAATTTCCAAAGTACAGCTTTTGGATTACAGTGGCTTCCCCCTCCCCCGCATACCTTCCCTCCCATCCGCAACCCTCCCATCTCCCGCTCCCTCTCCCATTCCATTCACATCAAGATTCATTTTCAATTATCTTTATATACAGAAGATCGATCTAGTATATATTAAGTAAAGATTTCAACAGTTTGCACCCACACAGAAACACAAAGTGTGAAGTACTGTTTGAGTACTAGTTATAGCATTAATTTACATTGTACAACACATTAAGGACAGTGGCCCACTTGGTTAATCCTCCGCCTGTGGTGCTGGCATCCCATATGGGTGCCAGGTTCTAGTTCTGGTTGCTTCTCTTCCAGCCCAGCTCTCTGAAGTGGCCTGGGATAGCAGTGGAGGATGACCCAAGTGCTTGGGCTCTTGCACCCGCATGGGAGACCAGGAAGAAGCACCTGGCTCCTGGCTTTGGATCGGCACAGTGCTGGCCGTAGTGGCCATTTGGGGAGTGAACCAACGGATGTAAGACCTTTCTCTCTGTCCTCTCTATCTCTCTGTCTATAACTCTGTCAAAAAAAAAAAAAAAAAAAAAAAAACACCAGGAGCCTACAACCCAATCTGGGTCTCTCAGATGGGTGGCAGAAAACTTATCTTAGGCATTACCTGCTGCTTTCCAGGGTGCACAGGAAGCTGGAATGGGAAGAGGTGCTAAGATAATAAGCCGAACACTTACATTTTTAAACTGATGTTTATGAATTTCCCTTCTCTTTTACTGCTTTCTTGCTTTGGTGGAAGATTTTTCCAGCTTCATTAAATGAGTGAAGGAACTAATCTCATCTGCTTCTCAACTCTTTGAGAAAGGTCTAGTGGAGCCAGCATTGTGGCATAGCAGCTTAAGCCATCACTTGTGATGCTGGCATCCCATGTGGGCACTGGTTCAAGACCCAGCTGCTCCACTTCCAATCCAGGTCCCTGCTAATACACCTGGGAAAGCAGCAGGAGATGGCCCAAGGGCCTGGGCCCCTGCAGCCCACATGGGAGACCCAGAAGCAGCAGCTCCGGGCTCCTGGATTCGACCCAACATCATAGCCCTGGCCATTGTGGCCATTTGGGGAGTGAACCAGTGGATGGAAGATTCTCTCTCTCTCTCTCTCTCTCTCTCTCCGCATCCCCTACTTTTCAAATAAATTTAAAAGGTTTTTTTTTTTTTTCCAAGAAAGGGTCTATCTAGTCCTGGGATTTTGTCTGGGGAAGGAAGTAGAGCAGATAACCTAATGAGCCATATGGTGAGCGTTCCTTGTTTTTATAGGTAATTGATTATTTAAATGCATATTTGGGTTTTATATTCCTCCTTGACCAATATTGTGTTTATATTTTCTCTGGATATGGCCTACTTTTTCTCAATTTGTAAATATATTCACATAAAATTATTCATAATTCTTTTTAAAAATCTGTATTTCTGTTTTTATAATTGTGCACTCATGCCTCCTCTTTTTGCCTTGATAAATCTTACTGGAGACTTTTTTTTAAATCTTATTCATCTCTTCAAAAAACCAGATGTGGGCTTAATTGAGTTTCTCTAGTTTACTTTTATGTTCTGTTCTATTAATTTCCATTCTTGATGTTATTGCTTCTTTCTCTCTGCATTTGGATTTACTCTATTGTTCTTTTTCTTATTCTTAAATTTTATATTAATTCATTAATTTTAAGCCTCCATTATTTTCTAATATAGGATTTCCATCTTTAACTCATTGCATAACTTTTCAACATAATATTTTTTACTAAAGCTGTTACAAAAATTTACTAATTTCCATTGTGGTTCTTTTATCCATAACTTGTTCAGAAATGTGTGTGTGTGTGTTTTAACTTCCAGAAACATGAAATTTATGTTATTTTTTTCTTCACTGACTTCTGAGTTAATTATGTTTTGATCAGAGACTATGACCAGCATGATACTGATTCTTCTAAAGTAATTGGGGTTTGTTTTGCTCATTCATATTTTTGTAAATGTTTCATTGAGACAAATGGGTGATCGAGTGGATGGATGGATGGATGGATGAACAGGTAGACCAGATAGATAGATAAATGGAGATAGATAGATAGATAGATAGATAGATAAAATCATTTGTTCCAAGTGTATTTGAGAACAAAATGCATTCTCTAATTGACAAGTGCAGAATTCTTCATGAGCCTGCTAAAACAGGCTTGTTACTAGTGGTGTTGAAATTCTCCACATCCAGGCCAGCACTGCAGCTCACTAGCGCCAGCACAACAGGTTCTAGTCCCGGTCAGGGCGCCGGATTCTGTCCCGGTTGCCCCTCTTCCAGGCCAGCTCTCTGCTATGGCCAGGGAGTGCAGTGGAGGATGGCCCAAGTGCTTGGGCCCTGCACCCCATGGGAGACCAGGATAAGTACCTGGCTCCTGCCATTGGATCAGCGTGGTGCGCCGGCTGCAGTGCGCCGGCCGCAGGCCATTGGAGGGTGAACCAATGGCAAAGGAAGACCTTTCTCTGTGTCTCTCTCTCTCACTGTCCACTCTGCCTGTCAAAAAAAAAAAAAAAGAAATTCTCCACATCCTTACAAGCTGTTTATGATTTAAGAATTATGAGATGTGTGGAATGTGCTAAATCCAAACTCGCCGATGGTTTGGATTTGTGGAATGCTCTTTCTCATGCTCTCAAACTGTGTCTATTTTGTCCTGGTTACTATGGCTACATAGGATTGTTCTTTGTTCATGCGTCACTGATATATTTTTCCATCCCTTTACCCTTTAGAGTCTTTATTTTTTGTTTCTTGTCTACAGGATACAACAGAATTTTGTTCATTTCAAGCTAACAATTTCTATTTAGACTGGCAAGTTTAGTCCATTTACATTTAGTGAGATGTTTAATACATTTTGACATGTGTATATACCTGTGGAACCACTATCACATCAAGATAATAAATACATCTGTCATCCCCCCAATACGTCCACATTTCCCTCTGTGATTTCTCCTCCCTGTTCTCCCTAACCCGTATCCCTAAGCAAACACTGACTTGTTTTCTATCACTGCAACAGTACTTCAAAAAGTTCATGGAAAATAAAGTTAAAAGATGTTTATTCTGATGCAAAAACCATTGAAATATTTACATATGAGGGATGTTCAAAGTTTAAGGAAAATATATATTATAAAGAAAGCTATGCATGGATTTAAGAAAACTTTTGCACCAAATTAAATTTATCTTTAATTCTATTTTCCATGAACTTTTTGAAGTACTCTTATATAGATTAGAATTTCCTAGAATTTTATATAAATGTAATATATTTCATGTTCTTCAGTTTCTACATTCATCATAATTATTTTGAGATTCATCCATGTTCTCTCCTTTTGCTGTTATTATTTAAAAGGCAAAGAGAAAGACAAGCAGGCAGACAGAAGGCTCTCTTTGATTCACTCCTCAAATGTCTGCCATAGCAGGGCTGGGTCAGGAAAGCCAGGAGCCAGGAACTCAGTCCAGGTCCCCAGGTGGGTGTCAGGGACCCAACCCCTTGAGCCATCACCTGCTGCCTTCAAGGTTGACCATTGGCAAGGCTGGAATCAGGAGCAAAGCAGGGACTTGAATGCACGCTTTCCAATGTGATATGTGGGCATCTTCGTTGCTGGACCGAACGCCAGCCCTTCATTCCCTTTGACTGTTGAGTAGAATTCCATCTGTATGGTTATGCTCAAATTTGTTTGTCCAGTCACCTGCTACACACAGTTGTGTACAAGTCTTTGTTACAGATATATATTTTTATTTCTCTTGGTAAATACTTAGGAGTACAATGGCTAAATCACATAAGAGAGATGTATGTTAATATTTGAAGAAATTGTCAAATTATTTTCCAGAGTGGTCATACTATTTTATAGTTTCATAGGAAGATTCCATTTTTTCTATGTTTTCACCAAAATTTGGCATGGTCAATCTTTCAAATTTTAACTGTTCCATAGATGTATAGTGGTATTTCACTGTAGGGGTTTAATTTGCATTTCTATTCTAGTGATTTTAATTGGCATTTACCTAACCACTAATGATGTTGAATATCTTTTCAGATGTTTGTTTGCCCTCCATTTATCTTCTTTGATAAATGTCAATTCAAACCTTTTGCCCATTTTTAAATTTAATTTTTGTTCCCTTATTACTGAGATTTCAGGGTCCTTTATATATTCTGTACACAGTCCTTTATCAGATTTATTTTTTCAAACACTTTCTCCCAATCTGTGACTTGTCTTTTCCATTTTTTAGTAATGTGCTTTGAAAAGCAGAAGTTTTTTGTTGTGTGAAGTCAGATTCATTTTTTCTTTTATGGATCACGTTCTTGGTGTTAGATTTTGTGAAAAAGTATTTGCCTATCTAAAAAAAGATTTGTATGTTTTCTCCTTGAGATTATATAGGTTTAGATACTATGATTAGGTCTTTCATATGATTCTATATATAATTATACAGTTTTAGATATATAGGACCATGACCCATTTTGAGTTAATTTTTGGATATGGTGTGATGTATGGATTAAAATTTGTCATATGCATATGCATATCCAGTTGTTCCAGCACCATTGAGAAGCAGCAGCTTTACTAGCTGTTCATTTTTGGATTTCGGATAACTCACTGTCTCTGAATCAAGCTCCTTACCATGACCTTTCACCAGGTGCTTTAGAGAAAGACGGGGCAGGCAGAAGACCATACATTGGTGGCAGTAGGCTTAAAATTTGGGATATCTGCTCCCATGGGAAGCCCAGCACAAAACTGCAGCCAGTTCCCAGACCCTGCTGTTTTCACCAGAAAAAATCCTGAAGACATTGGAAGAACAGGAAACCCGGTGCCAGGGAAAGAGCAACTGCCCTGGATGAAGGCAGAAACAAAAGCCGTTTGACATTGGAGTAGAGGTCAGACACCCTCTGCTCCTTGTCTACCACTGAGTGGCCAACACAAACACAAACACCTCATTCCCAGTATTTTTCATGGATACAAAGCTGAGGCATCACTGGGGTTGGGAATGAGGCAGGAAGCTGTCTCCTGCCCCAGAGGCCTCACAGGTCGGAGGCAAGGTAAAGACATCATAAAAAGAAAAGGCAAGAATAGCAAAGGCCAGGTGCATAGAGCCTTCCTGGGACCAAATCTTGATCAGAAAACCTGAGTATCCCACCTACTCGTAAGGTGCACCTCATAGATGCAAGTAACGGGCAGAAACAGTCTGTGCTGGGGAAGCATCCGGAGTTTTTTCCATGGCACCGGCTGTGGGCAGCCTGTGATTGGCTGGCGCTCAGCTACTTGTCACAAAAACACTCGTAGGTCAGTTGCAGTTGGTTTACATACCAGACTAGGCTGCAGTATACACTGTAGGAATCCAAAGCACAGAATCAGCCCAGAGAGGTTGCAGGAGCAGCTGGGAGAGCCAAGGCTGTACCCTGAGCTTCTGACCCCCAGATCAGAGCTTCCACTGTCTCCTGTCTGAGGCCCGCTTGGCCAGGGGCTAGGAGGTCTGGGCCCTGCTTAGGGTTTGCAGGAGGGGAGATTAGCAGGAAAGGGTGTGGAGGTGGCCCTCGAGCTGTATAGCTGATACAATCAATCATCAATCCTTGGCGCAAGAGGCCAAAAAGCCCCACTATGCAGGGTTTTGATGGGAACCCCAGGCTGCCTACTAGGATCACCCAGCACCCAGTAATGGTTGGAGCCCAGCTGCCTATGATACAGGCCTCTTTCTCTCAAGAACCCAATACAACTTCTGGGAGCAGAGGGGTCACAGCGGCATCCCCTAACCCTAATGCAAGTGTGGATCCACCCCTGCAGCCCATAGGCAGGCAAACTCAAGGAGAGGCAGACACGAACAAATGCCCACCATGATACCCAGCAGACGAGAGTTACGGAATGATGTGATTAGTGTGACCCACTTGTGAACCTTTCTTCTTGTTGTAAAAGCAGGAAAGAGAGGGTGAATGCCCCAGACCCTGTCCCCAGCCTCTGTCCAGGTCTGTTACTAGTGTCGTGTGTGGCAGTCTTTCCAAGTTGTTCCGTATGTAAAACAGCACGTGTGTGTACGTACAGCAGTTACACATAGACAGTTGCACATTACACTGAGTTTGGATGGGAGCGTCCATCTATTTGTTCTTTCACTTGTTCAAGTGACCCTGAGGCTAAGGCTACAGGCAGGAGCGAATCCCAGCCAGTCTCTTCTGTCTGGCATCCAGGGGAGGCACAGCCACCGTCAAATAACCTCACAACACAGGCACGACTAGGAACTGAGACCCAGCGAGGAGACACGTGTGGACGTCTGAACCGGGAGGCCCTGCGTGGTGACAGCCACCGCTGTCCTCACTGAAGGGACCATCATCAGCTCGCTGGAGTCCGGATGCCAAGGCCTAGGCCGGACACTCTCACTCTTGCCCAGGGCTGTCCATGCCCCAGACCCCAGGAGGACCCCCAGCCTCTCCTGGAGCCCAGCTCAGCTCCCCTCTACCCCCTTGAACACCTCCACCTTCTGCCCCACCTCCTGGTCTTGAAATTCTGCAGTTCGCTTCGGCTCCGCTCTTTCCCTCCCTGCTTTTTCCCAACCACTGTCCTTTCCGGTTCTCCTTCTCGGCATCTTCCCAGTCTGCCCTTCTTTCCAACCCCTGGCTTCTCCGCCGTCGTGTTCTCCCTTCTGCAAGGTCTCTCAGGACCCCCTCCCTGGCCTCGCTGGCTGCAGGTTGCAGTTTTCACTGCTCTTAGGATATTTTTCTAAACACAACTTGCAGCAATTGGTCCCCTGCCATTGGCATTGCTGGTGTCTCCTCGGCGTAAAGCAGAGATCAGGAACCCACACCGTGAAGGGCAGGTGGATGACAGAGAGGAGCAAGCTGAGCATGAGTAGATAAAGGGCCACAATAGGGAATGGTGAGGACCGGGGCAGATTAGGGGATGCTTGTCCTGCTAGGTGCAGCTACTACCACACAGTCAAGGGAGACCCCAAACTGCCATACCTTTCAGATTTTCCTAAACTGTGAGAACCCAGCTTTGTTTATGAGATCTCTTAATTTATTTAAAAAATGCTAACTAATTCATATTTTAAATATTCTGTGAATCATTTCCTATTCCTGCCACTTGGGGCCTTTCCTGGTCTGAGTCTCACCAACAATTCCAGTGCCATCTCTCATATCAAATTTCCTCCCTCTGATGTTTAAAATCGTGCCACACTCCAGAACACCAGGCTCTTGGTTGTCCCCTGGGCAGACACTCCGTGCCCTTCCTAGCTGATGCTGTTCCCTGAACTGCATCATGTTTTTCCTTCTTTCTATCTCTCTATCTACACCCAAATCCTACCCCCTGTGAATAGTTACGTTGCTGCAGCCTCCTCCACCGGCACGGTGTGTGCCGCTGACACCATTCCTTGTCCCGTCTTTTCACAATGACTTCCACGATCAAGCAACCCTCAGCTAAGGACCAAAAGCAAACTCATCTGATTCCTCAGTGAGCTCAGATGGTGAGAACTGGCGATAAAGTCAGAGGAGTCGTTGGAGGTGAGCCACGCGGAGCCTGTGCTGAGTTGCATGTGAGCTGGCAGGCATGGCCTTGTTGCATCAAGGCCATTGTCAAACATCTCCACTGGCCCCTGATGGCACAGATAGGTTGGGAATCTGGTTTTTCTCTTCCTTTCTATGCCGTGCACCAGAAGGTCGGTTCAGTCATAAATCTGAAAACTTTCCTCTGGGAAAAAACAAAAGAGCGAAGGAATGCAGACCTACCCCACGATGACGAAGTGTGGGTTTGGGAATTTAGGTGCTCAGTCTTTGTGCACCCAGGGGCTGTCTCTTCAGCACCAGTTTCCTGGGTGCCGCACCCAGCTTCCCTGAGGCCTCCGGGCCCAGCTGGAGCAAGCTCCTGGTGCAGCGGACAGCAGCCCTTGGGGGAGTTCTGAGTCACTGCTGAGCCTCGGCCTAATGCGCTTCACAGGCTGTGTCATTAGTAGCCTGGCCCACTCCTCGCTTTGCACTTCCCCCTGGTTTATGGCTAAAAACATCTGTATGGAAAGGGGCCTCGCCAAAGTGTTTGCAGCTCCTTCCCGGCCCCTCCTACTGCACCTGAAGTGCTGGTCCCTTTCCGGCTGTTTGCGACTGTTTGCTGTGGAAACGGCTGGATTCATGGCCCAGAAGGGAGCAGGTGCAGAGGAGCTGGGAGAGCAAACGCGCTCCTGTGAGTCAACGCGCCTGCTTCTCATTCTGACCCGGACGAGCTGGGAATGTGGGACAGACCAGCACGCACAGCACAATAAAATGTGCTTTGCCCGGAGGTGTGAGCTGGATGTGAAATGGTCTCCAGATGTGGGCCTGAGAGGCTGAGTTTCTAACAGTTTCCCTGGGGCAAACCCGAGAGGCCCTCACCAAGAGGCAGCTGTGTTTGTACACAGGCCCGGTCTCGTGGACCCTACTGCTGTGTGCAGCTGCTGGCCCTTGCTTCCTGCACATGTACTGGCCTTGGCCATGGACACGAGCATTTAGAAGGACACAGAACCATCCCATCCGGTCAGTTCCCGTGCAGGTCCCCCCTTCCATGGCTGTGTGTGTTAAACATTCAGATGAATAAGGTTATTGTGAGGAGTAAGTGAAAGGGCTTTTATGGGGAGCAACTCGGACTAGACTGTTACTCGAATTGACTTATTCTATGCATCTGCTCTCCCACAATATGGCGCTGGGAGAGGAGGAAACAGCTTCTACACAGCTGCCTCCAGTTCAACCAATAAACAGCAGGACCTGCTCCTGATTGGAGGAGAGCAGCGTACTCGGCGTGTGGGTAGCAGAGTTGGGATTGGTGGAAGAGGACTATGAAGGAGGAAAGAGACAACATGCACCAGGAACATCTGTCTGAAGGAACACCTGTGCAGCCCCCGAGAGAGCCGGCCGGCAGTGTGCCGCTCCCCCGCGGAAGTGGGGAAAGTGGCAGGGGGAACCGCCCTTCCATGGAGGTGGAAGGGTCGGTAGCCAACCCGGGAAGAACCAGCAGCAAACCCGGGGAGGGCCGAGCAGACAAAAGAACAATGCAGGGTCTTGTGTCGTTCCTCCACGAAGACGGGGAGTGACAGGCTTTGAGGAGCACTGGGGGGAGGGGCAGTATGCAAATTGGAAGCAATAAATTTGCTGTTTATTATTTGTGGTGGTATCCGCAGGATGAAGAGTTATCAAGCAGAGAAAGACCAGCACCTGCCAGGGGATGCGCACATTCCAAGTCTGTGTTCAGATTTGTCAGCCAACAAGCTGTCTGTCCGTTCCTGCTGTGTGGAGAGCAGGAGACTAGGGTGAAGTCAAGAGTCCTCTCTGGCAGGTCCTTCCGGTCTTGAAGGGGACATAGAGGAAAGGAGCGAGGAAGGGAGGGAGCAGTGGTCATGAGGACAGCACACAGAAAGTGTGTGTGTGTGTGTGTGTGTGTGTGAAGAGTACAGAGAGGTGTTGGCAAGCAGAGGGCAAACTGGAGGAAGTGAATATGGAGGAAGGTTGAGGGGCAGAGACTGAGCCGACCAGAAAGGCCCAAGAAGGCTGCCACTCCCAACACGCTCGGCCACACGCATGTGTCTCTAGCAGTTGATGGCATTCCCCCTTGTGGTACTCCCCGAGAGGTCACGGACAGCAGCTGACTGATGACAAGAGGTGCTCTACTTTGGGGCCCAGGGGCGGTTTCATTGCTGACAGAGTCACAGCCCAGTCAGCTGCAGATCAGGGAAGGATTCCAATGTTGTGGGAATCCCACTCTCCCGATCCGTTAGGGTTCAGACTGGTACAAGAGAAAGGAGATATTTCCCCCCAACGAATACACACTGATCTCTATGGCTAGAGCTTCCATACCCTTATGTTATCTATAACATAGCCCTTATGTTATTCCCGTGTGGGAGCTGGGCATCTGCATGGATTATTCTATTACGCCTTCTACCCCAGGTCAGAACAGTGCATGCACAGTACGTTTGCCCAACTTCTCTTTGACAGTTAGGGATTGTGATCCATGTGTGTGTGGGTATGTGTTTTAAGATTTATGTATTTATTAGAAAGAGGGAGAGGGAGAGAGAGAAAGATCTCCCATCTGCTGGTTCACTCCCTTGATGGCCACAACAGGGCTGGGCCAGGCAGAAATCAGGAGCCAGGAGCTGCTTCCGGGTCTCTCACATGGGTGGCAGGGGCCCAAGCACTTTGGCCATCTTCTGCTGCTTTTCCCAGGCCATTAGGAGGGAACTGGATTGGAAATGGAGCAACTGGAACAAGAAGCAATGCTTGTACAATATGCTGACATTGCAGGCAGCAGCTTTACCAGCTACACCACAATACCGGCCCTGGGGTCCTTATCTTGATCAAGGTGAAGCATAAGTCTTTGATATCCCACCGCCCATCCCCCTATTCCTGCTTGTGGTACATTCCTTGTCTTCTCTGGAGGACCCCTCTTGAAGCTGAAGGGCCAACTTTCCATTGGGAAAGAGAATTTTTAATCCTGGCATTAGAAGGTTTAATGACTGCCTTAAAGACCCCGTACCGAGTTCCCACAAGGCCTGTTTGAGTTATGCAAATGTAATTCTTCCAGTTTCCTGCCATTCTCCTCATGCCAGAGTTCTTGGGGCAAATCCACAGATCAGGCACTATTTGACCCGAGGCCCACATATCTAATGAGAAGCAGCTTCGTGGTTCAAACAGCATCCATGTTCTGGTATTTAATAAGCTTCCCAGCACTGCTAATAAAACCCAAAGAGGAGCCTCGTGTGTCCTGAACTAATTCAGCCAGCACAACAGTTGTTGGGGCAAATGAGGCTTGGAGTCTCCGGAGCCTTCTTCTTTCAAGCCAAGAACAGTACAGGCCTTGACTGGCTGCTTTTGCGATCAGTGGCGTACTTTTGCACAACTGCTCAGCTGTGACGATTAATCCCGGGGACCATTCACATCTGAGGGAGGCCAAGTGCTTTTCCCAGCTCTGCACTTCCTCGCGAAAGCAGGGTGACGCGGGGGCAGTTACCCCTGCAGAGCTGTGTGTGACTATGATGTGACTCTGGGAGGTCAGCACCCTGCCCACGGTCATTGCAGCAGCCTAAGGAGGCACACGCATCAGCCACCCACCCCCAATCTTCCCACTGTTTGCATATTCAGTACCAGAGACCCCTTTTCAGTTTTGGGGGCTGAAATGCAGCTGACCCAAGATGATAAGTTAAGAACTACAAGCCTGGAAGGAACAACAGATTCCACAATTTTATCGTCGTTCACAGAAAACAATTTTACTTTGCCTGCTGCTTTCCTTTTTCGGGTTTTGTTGGTGCTTAATTTCACACCCACCCTATCCAACCATTTCTGTCTTGATTTTCTTCCACTGTGACCATCTTCCCCTTGCCTTTGCCCTTGCCTTTCTCATGACAAGGCCCCCTCCTCCAGGTTACAAGCTACTGATCAGGAATTCCCCGTGAGCACAGGCTCTCAGCATCCCTGGTGGTCTTTGGAAGGCTCCCTTCATTCAGTTCCATAGTTGTGTTTATAGAACGTTTAAGGAGAAGAGGTGGTTTGACAGTTCCCAGGGGCGGCGTGCTTGGTACACCAACCAGAGCCGCTGGTGTGTGGCCTTGGACAAGTCGCCTTCCCTCTCTGGTTGTCAGTTCTAAGGTCAGCTTTGATTTGCTAATAATGATAGGAGGAGACACAGAGTAGGAGGGAGAGAACAGGAGAGGATCACAGGAAAGAAGAAGTAGTGCTGGGAGGCTGGGGAAAAAGGAAGAAGAAAGGGGGTTGGAAAATCCAACTCGGAAACCTGAGAAGAAATGAAGAGGAAGAGAAGAAATGGTTCCCACCTTGATCTGCAGGGGCAGAAGATTCCCCCGAGGCCGCCAGTGGGCTTCCTGACTTCCAGGTTTTGCTAAACAGGAAGGAACACTTCCCAGCATTGCACTTACTTGAGTCTGACTGCGGAATCCACTCCCATGCCCAGAAATGTGGCAGGCCGTGTCTCATGACCCTCCTCTGCTGCCAGAGAGGCATGTGTGAGAGTCAGGGTGTGGAAACATGGCCTGGGGGAGCAGCGCGGGCTCCTGCCCCCTCCAAAGATGAGACCTCGAGGCCGTGCTCGTGACCAGAGGCAGAACCCAGGGTGGACTGTATGGCCAGAGTCCTGGGCCAGTTCCTCCGCCTATCTCCAGCGACCTTGTATTTATGAAGGATCGGGCTTAGCCTTTCCATTAGGAAAGGGCTCGGAGGCACGCTTGCAGTTACCGTTTTCAAAGGTTCACCTGGGAAGTGAGCGTCATCAGCCCATTTTGCAGGGAGGAAGGCGAGCTCAGTGACATTAACAGGTGCTCGAGTCTCGAGTTCTGCCTGGACAGGTTTTCGTGTCCCACCTCCTTCCTACAGAGCTGAACGGCTTCTCCGTGTCACACTTTACAGAGACCAGGGTATGCAGAGCTAAAGGAGCTAAAACCTCCGTCTTAAGTCTGAGGCACCGGATATCTGAGGCCTCAGTGGTTCTGTCCTTGGCTCTGGAGCTCCTCCAGCTCCAAGGCTGCTATGCCTTGTCTCTTCCCCTGCGGGTTACGGAGGAACCTGGCACGAGCCTGCCCGACCTGGGCGGAGCAGGATGTGCCCTAGGCAATCACTCTGGGGACTCCAGATGAGCCCAGGCGGCCTGTTCTGTGCCCAGCTTGCCTCCTGTTGCAGACTCTCTCCCACCCTGGCCTGGGAAAATGCATTTCCTTACTGCTAAGGGCACTTGTGCGATGATAGGTCTGGGCATCAGCAGAGGTTTTTCCTCTGGTGTGAGGACACCATGGGTGTGTGAGGTGAGGTTCCAAGATGCCTGCCTCTCTTTCTGTGTGGGTCTTTAAGGAACCAAAGTTCCGCTGGAGGTGATTCCTCCTGACAGTACAATGGTCGTAACTTGTGGTCCTGTGTTTCTCCACCTACCGCGTGGGACAACCAAGGGGGGTTCATGGAGAGGCCAAGGGAAAACTGCTCTGTCTCGTTCCCTTCTCTGTGAGCCCATGGGCCACTCTTGCTCAGGAGGATCAGCAGTCAGGGTGAAAGCTATATGTGATGCCCAGATGGGACAAGCCAACGCTGGCCAGATGCCTTGCATCCGTCTGACACCCTTTGTACCCATGACGATCTCCAGATGGTAAAGGCTACTGCTCCACTTCTGCCTTCCAAATCTCACACCAGTTGCATTCGGCTGACTCTATGTACCCTACAACCTGAAGGCATTTACAGAAAGGAATTCTGGGAGTATAGCTCTTGCTTAACCCAATCAACATGATACCATCTAGCAAAGTGTCCTTTAGCAAGCTTCTTTCCGATGAGCCTTTGTTCCTCATTGTAATACTTATCTCACTCAGATTATTAGAATAAACGAGAAACACATGCAGAGTCTGGCATACTCCAAGTTCTCAGTGTATACTATTTTAATACTATAGAAGGAACCCATACATGCTGACTGGACAGAGGAAGTCAGGAGCCAGAGTGTGAGAGCCAAGCTGGATCTCTGTAGATCTCTTATGAGAAGTTTGGGACCAGAATAATTCTACAAAATACCCTTTAGGCATCATCTGGTCAACCCAGCGCTGGGAATCAGAGAAAGAATGGGCTTGGGAGTCCGGTCCCACTTCATATGCTTCCATTCACTCTTCCAAGGCCATTCAAGAGATGGGGCTATCCAAGAACAGAAAACCCAAGTGCCAATCCCAGCCCTGCCACACCTCACTGTGCAGACCTAGGTAAATCCTTTATCTGCTTCAGTTTCCCTCGTCCCACCTGTGCCATGACGTGGCAGGTGACACGGGAGCTCCTTGTGCCATCCCTCCACAGGGATCTGTGAATGTGGGGACAGAGGGGGCTGGGGAGGTCAGCTTTTCCCTCCTCTTGGGAAGTTCCTGAGACAACACATGTTTGAGGGAGAGCTTTGGTTAGCTCACCGTTTTGGAGGTTCAAAGTCCAAAAGGCATGGTGCAGGCCTGTGGTCTGACGAGGGACTCATCCAGGGGAAGAATCCATTCGGTTCCACCACCCAACACCATCATTGGCTTAAGTTTGCCCCCTCTTAATGCCATTAACTTACAAATTTAAGTTTAAACTCCTGCATGAATTTGGGGACCAAATCATACGTGAAACAGAGCTGGTTTGGAAAATTGACTTCAGACCGCTCTGGAAGGGAGTTATTCCACCTCATGGTCAGTTAGACCATGTCATGTGCATGTACAATTTCAGTTGTAGGAATCCCAAGTTTTAGTTGTAGAAGCAAATCTGAAATGTAAGATGGTAAAGGCACAGCTTATGCTAGTTACCAAAAGCATAAATCTTTTTTCATATGTATGTATCATGTGTCTGTTTGTGTGTTTGCTTTTTGATTAACATGTGATACTTTGTACATTTTTATGGGAATAGCTCAATATTTCAGCACATGCATACAATGTAAATTGATCAAATCAGGTAATTAGCAATTCCCATTTCATTATCTTTTTTATGTTTGGATTCGACTAGCTCCATTCTTACAGTTCTTCACAGTGTGTAATACGTTGTTGTGAACTATCATTACCTCCCTGTGTTGTGGGGCACTAGAACTTGTTACTCCAGGCTGACGGTGTTTTGATGCCCATTGTCCCTACTCTCCTCTTCCTAGACTCCAGTAGTCACCATTTAAGTTCAGGTTGACATTTTAAAACCTCCACATACAATAGAGAACATACAATATTTGTACTTCCATGTCTGACTTATTTCTCTTAACATGGAGATCTCCAGTTCTACCCATTTCACTGCAAATGCCATTTCATTCTTTTATGATTGAATAATGTTCCAGTGTGTGTGTGTGTGTGTGTGAGAGAGAGAGAGAGAGAGAGAGAGAGAGAGATTCCTCTTATCCATTCATCCATTGATGAACACCAAGTAGATTTCCTATCTTAGCTACTGTGAATAGTGCTAGAGTGACTATGGCAGTGTAGGTATCTCCTTGATATTCTGATTTCATTTCCTATACCTAGAAATGGGATAGCTGGGTCATAGAGTAGGTATAATTTTAGTCTTTTGAGGAACCTCCATAATGGCTGTTTTAATTTGCATTCCTTTCATAGCATATAATGGTTTTCTTTTTTCTACGTCCTTGCCAGATTTTATTATTTTTTGTCTTTTTGATAATAGCCATTCTAACTGGAACAAGATGATATCTATTTGTGGTTTGATTTGCACATTCCTCATGGCTAACGATATTGAGCATTTCTCATTTATTTCTTGGTCATTTGTATTTCTTTTGTGATAAATGCCTATGTATATCGTTTACCTGTTTCCTAACACGGTGTTTTGTTGCTGGGTTTTCTTAGTTTCTCATATATTTTAGATACTAATACTGTCAGATGAATAGTTTGCAAATATTTCCTCCCATTCAGTTGGTTGTATCTTCACTCTGTTGATTATTTTCTGTGCAAAATTATGTTAGTTTGATATAATTCCATTTGTCTAGTTTTACATTTTTTTGCCTGTGCCTTTGGGGTCTTACCCAAAAAGTTTTGCCTATGCCAATGTTTTAAAGCATTTCCCTATGTTTTATTCTTGTACTTTCATAGTTTCAAGTCTTACATTTAGATGTTTGACCCATGAATGGATTTTTGTACAAGGTGAGACGTGGTGGTGGTGAAATTTCAGTCTTCTGGATCTGGTTCTCCAGTTTTCCAGCACCTTTTATTAAAGAGGCTGTCCTTTCCCAGAGTATGTCTTGTCCTTTGTCCAGGGTATGTTTTTTGTTCTTTTGTTGAAAATAAGTTGCTTGTAGATGAATGGACTCACTTTGGGGCTGTCTGTTCGGTCCTGTTGGTCTATGTGTCTGTTTTCATGCCAGTTTCATTCTGTTTTGGTTACAGTAGTTCTGCCATATGTCTTGAAGTCAAGTATCGAGGTGCCTCCAGCTTCATTCTGTTTGATGACCTTGGCCAATTTGTGTCTTCTGTGCTTTCATTGAATTTTAGGAGTATTTATTTTTCTACTTCCATGAAGAATACCATTAGTATTTTGATGGGGCTTGCATTCAATTTGGAAGTGGCTTTTCATAATATTAATTCTCCCAATCCATGAACATAGGAGGTCTTTCCAATTTTTGTGTCTTCTTTGATTTCTTTCATTATTGTTTTGCATTTTTCATTGTTGAAATCTCTAACATCCTCGGTTAAATTTATGCCAGAGAATTTCTTTGCTTTTCCTTTTTTTTTCTGACTAGGATGCATTGGGTTGCTCTTGTAATTTCTTTCTCAATGAGTTCACTATTGAATATAAAAATGCTACTGGTTTGTGGATGTTGATTTTGTATTCTGAAACTTTCCTAAATTCATTGATCATTTCTAGTAGTCATTTGGTGGGGCCTGTAGGTTTTTCTAGATGTAGAATTATACAAACAGGGATAATTTGATTTCCTCCTTTAATACTTATATTTATTTATCTCTTCCCCTTGCCTAGTTTCTCTGGCTAAAACTCGACTTCTGTGCTGTATCGTGCACTTCCTGTCTGTTACGGAATCATCCCTATGATGGTCCTGAACTAGGTATCATCGTCCCCATTTTCCATGAGGAGGCTCAAGAAGGCCCAGCAGCCTTGAGCTCTGCCCAGTGCCAGGCAATAGACCCACAATGATGCTGGGGCTGAATCCACATTGGATTGGGCCCAGGGCCTGGGCTCTCTCCATGACATCCATCTGCCCTCGGGAAATTTGAGGTCTACCCATGGATCATCATCACTTTGAGTCTCTGGTGAAGACATGAACTTGGCTTGAGCTTGACTTGCCAGGCAGGACAGAGCCGTTGCTCCCTGAAAGTCAGGTTGTGTCAGGCAATGGTCAACAGTGCACAGGGAGGCAAAGAAGCAGAGCTGAGGAGGAGGCGTGCAGGGCTGATCACTGAGCGCTGGCGGCTGACCTGTAATGGAAGGGGCAGGTGCTTCACTTTCTACCAAGGAGGGAGGTAGGAAAGGAAGCTGGGGGAGGGTGCAGCCACCAGCCACAGACCTGTAGCCATTTGGCAGAGGCTCAGGGAGTGAGAGGTGCTCCTTTGCATATGGCAAATACTTGCCTTAGCCCAGGGTCGTTCCTGAACTTGGGGTAAGCTTACCTCTCCAGTTCCATGCTTCACCAATACAGCCCATGCAACACTGGGCCACACTCTTGATTTAAAGATATTTATTTTTATTTATTTGAAAGGAAGAGTTTCAGAGAGAGAGGGAGAGAGAGCAAGCACAGCACTTTGATCTGCTAGTTCACAGCAGGCCGAAGCCAGAGCCAGGAGCTTCATCCAGGCCTCCTCTGTGGGTGCAGGGGCCCAAGCACGTGGGCCATCCTCCACTGCTTTCCCAGGCACATTAGCAGGGAGCTGGATCAGAAGTGGAACAGCTGGGACTTGAACCAGCACCCATATGGGATGCCAATATTGCAGGTGGCGGATTAAGCTGCTGTGACACTATGCTGGCTCTAATCTCTTGATTGAAAACAAACCAGATCATGTTACACCCATGGCATCTCTCGAATACACACACTGTGTGCAATATACATTTCTGCAGTACCCTGCAAGGCTGTGCATGAACTGGCCCTGCCTCCCTCCCCTCCTACCATGCTGGAGCTCGCTTTGCCTCCGAACCACTGATCTCCTCATCAGCACCATTCACACTCCAGCTCAGCGTAGACTCAGCAAGTGCTGGTGGACTGAGAGAGTGAGCATGCAGCCCTGAGCCTTCCCCCTCGATTGCCTCCTTTGGCCTCCTGTTAAGCAACATGACCTCATTTTGGAGCTACTTGATTCTCCACAATTCTCCTACTGACTTTGACCAGTCTCCTGTGCACTTCTTCTAGCACCTGGAAGAGGCTCATAAAAGGGCTCGCCCAGCCTAATCTCATCGTGATGCCATGAGCATTGGAGGCCTGCAGACGGGAAGTGACCCAGGCCAGACCTCCATAGAGTTAAGTAGAGGCAGAGTCAGTGCTGGCCCTGACTCTGGGCAGAGCTGCACAGGGCATGGGCCACAAAATCCAGGGACACACGAGGATTCACAGCAACCACAGAGGGGTCAGTAGCCTCAGCATTCCTCTGGGTCCCTTGTAACAGGATCTGGACCCCCGACTGGCTGCAACCCCGTGTAGGGTAGAGTCCAGGCTATGAGCGTCCATTTGCTCCACAGCTGCCAGCTGCAGGGGCCTGAACCTCTGCTGCTCCCCGGGACTTCTGAGAACATCTTGCACCAAGGTGGGTGACCTCAGCATTCCAGGGAGCAAGGGGGACACAGGCAGGCAGCCATGGCGGGGAAGATGGGAGATGGCAGCAGGAGAAGCAGAATGCTGGGATGGGTGGCTGAGGACGGGGGCACAGCAACATGATGGGGCTCTGCAGGTAGCCTTACCATTACAAGCAACTCCCCCAAACAGACAGGGCTGAGAGCAGGGGCCCTGGAGCCAAATCTGCCAATCTCAGCTCACTGTGCCCAGCAGTAACTCTGGGACATGGGTCACGTCCCTTCACCCCTCTGCACTTCAGCTCTCTCCCTGTAGAGCGGAGGTGGCACCAGTGTCTATCTGTGGTAGACTCTCTGTGGGTGGCCCCCAGTGCACCCTGTCACCGCCCTTGGGAATCCCCTTCCTCACTCACTGGGTGTGCATCTGAGACGAGCTTTGCTGAACATGATGCCATTGGAGGTTTGGTGAGCATCCGCCTGCTGGAGCTCGATCCCTGGAATATTTCATCCTAGAATCTTAATCGGCACCCTGTGAGGAAGCCCAGGCAGACGTTGGAGGAGCCGAGAGCCCCACGGAGCTCCCAGCCAGCAGCCAGCACCACCTGCCAGCCACGTGACAGAGGCCGTGGCAGGCCTTCCAGCGATCCCAGGGGCCCGTGAGCAGCACGTGAAGCAGAAGGGGTGCCCTGGCAGCCCACAGGATCACCGGATAACGGATGGTTCTTGTTATTTTAAGTGATTAGAGCTTTTGCTGCTGCATTGCAATAGAAAGCCCAAGCTGCCTCATGGAGTTATAATGAGCATTCGAAAAGGCAATTCACATGAAGTGCCCAGCACTGGGGTAGAGCAAGAGCTCCTGGAATGTGGTTGTGATTCGGAAGCCAGTCGTCGGTTCCACACCTGGGAGACGGAGCTCATGTACGTGGCCCAGCTTCCCTCCAGGATGGAATGCCTCGAGATTCAAATTCAAGACTGGATGGAAAAGGGTAATGGGTTTTCGTTGGTTTTCTGTAAAATTCCTTGCCAGGGTCTGGTCCCCTCCTGTCTGCACAATAGGCACGCCTTCTGCCCGGGACAGCTGTGGGTGCACCGTGGGTCTTGTGCCCTGCTCCCTGACCCTGTGGAGCTGGGAACGTTTGGCCCCAGTGGTGAGCTGTGAGAGAATGCTGTTGACTTGTGGCACTGCCCAGGCCTGATGTGACCCTGCCCCGGGTAGAAGCCGCCCTTTGTGCAGCCTCACAACACCGTCCTCCGGAGGTCTGCAGGCCCCGTTCACGGCTCCTGTCCCCTGACCTTCTTTTCATTCAGCCATGAAGGATGACGCACTGGCCGGCCTCCCCTCCCCTTGGTATTTCCCGTCTCGTCTCAATAAGAGGATTGTGGGGAGGTTTCCGAAGTCAGTGGAGGGCACGTGGCCCGGCTGAGTGACGTGGTCCCTGCCACGGAAAAACTGAAGACATTCAGACTGTAGCACATTTGCGTGAAGTTGGGGAGGGAATGGGTGAGAAAGCATGTGGGCATCTGAGGAAGGAACGCTCCTGGCAGAAGGAGGTAGGGGGCAGAGACTCTCAGGCAGGAGCATGCCCCACCCTTAGCAACCCAGGTTTCTATCACACAGAGCAACGCCACTCATCAAATCCAGAAGCTATGACCAATGCAGGAATAGAACTAACTTCAAGAGCAGATGCAGATTTTGCCAGAATCCCACTTTGCATTTAGTGATGATGTGTCCTTCCTCTCCTCTATCTTCAAGGCCTTGGTCTCCCCTTCTCGCTCGTTTTCTCTCTCTCAACTTTATTTACTTATTTCTGAAAGTGTATTTGAAAGTCAGATATACAAGGAGAGACCGAGACAGCGATATCCTTTCTGTTGGTTTGCTATATCTAATGCCCGCAACAGCTAGAACTTGGCCAGCCAACAACCAAAGCCAGGTGCCTAAAACGCCACCTGAGTCTCCCCTGTTGGTGGCAGGGACCCAAGTGCTTGAGCACCTGCTGCCTCCCAGGGTGTGCAGTAGCAGGAAGCTAGAACCAGAAGCAGAGCTGGGACTTGAACTCAGGTACTCTGATAAGGGATGTGACTGTCCCAAGCAGCATTTTAAACACCCCGCCCCCTTGTTCTCCTTTTGTTTTTGCTAACCTTGACTCTTAAAGTGTATTGGTGAGTTGCTTTACAAGATGCCTCTGAATTTGGGATTCTCTAAAGTTTTTCATGATTAAATTAAGGTTAAAAATTTTTGGCAAGGATGAGGTTGTACCTTTCGGGGGGGGGTGGTGAGTGCAGGACATCATGGTGTCTTAGCGTGGTGACACTGACCTTGTCCCTTGACTAAGGTGGTGTTTCACAGCATTCATCACCAAAAAGTCACCATTTTCCCCTTGTAATTGATGAAGACCTCACGGGAAGGTGCTCTGAGGCTGTGCGCACATCCTGTTTCTCATCATGAACGTATTGACTCACTGAATTTACGATGCTGCAGTAATGACTGTGATGATTTGAGAGGCAGGGGGAGAGAAGTAGAGAATGCTCCTGTTTGCTAGTTTACGCACGTTTACTCAAATGTGCGCATTGGCAGGAGCTGAGCCAGGGCCCAAGCTGGAACCTGGGGATGCTCTTTAGGTGTCCCACACGGGTGGCAAGAACCCATTTACCTGAGCCATCCCTACGGCCTCCCACAGTCCGCCACAGCGGAAAGCAGGAGTCAGGAGCCAGAGAAGGGATTCAAACCCAGGCTCTGTGCTGTGGGGGACAAGCCTCTGAACCGTGAGAATGGATGCCCTTCTGCAGTGAGTCTTGCCTGGAACAGCTATTCCCGGGCAATTTGCCAGGGGTCGCCATTTCCATCTTTTCTTCTACGTGTATCAATTGGAACGATACCATAAGGAAGACTAGTTCCTTCGCCCCATGTATTTATTTATATCACTATGGATTGATGGATATTTCTTTGGTTCTGTGGGTTATAATCTATTTTTATCATTATTTATTTTTTTTGCTCAAATTGTTCCAGCTTTGACACTTGGGGTGCCTTTGGGTTGGCTCCTGGGTTTTTGCCACGTGCCACGTGGGGAATGCTTCCAGGTGCCGACACTGGCCCCACCCACCGATATTCTGATGATGGTTCTGGAGCAGAGTCAGCTCTCAAATTGGGTTGAGATCCATGGACACAGTTCAATGCCATCAATTTACAGAGGAGAGACAAGGCTGAGAGAGAGAAGGGACTTGCTCTGAGTTACATTGTTGAGATCGGAGAGCTAGGACTGTGGCCCTGTGTCCGCCCACTCTCCTCTCTCGTCCATAGCTCTAGCTGTCAAATCACACGCCAGGGAAAGTGGACGTGCCAGGTCACGGTTCTGACAGTAGGGCCCCCTGTTGGCTCCCAGGACCTTTAAAGGGACCCATTAGGTCACAGCTGCATTCCGTCTGTGCCCTTCCCGCTGACCGGGTGGTTCTGGGGGAACACTAAGGAATTGGCCACTTTTCTCATTCATTCTCTCTCAAACGTAGAGTGGGGTGTTCCCAAGGTGACATGGCATGTGGTATCTAACACAGTGACCACAGAATGAGACCACAGACTGTGAGAATTCAGCTGTCTTTCAGCAACCCAGACATTAACAAGACTGACGAAATGTGAAACTATGCTGCGCTTCTCACTAATTTGCTGTTTTGTTTTGGGAAATGTAGTTATTGTTCAGAAAAAATGGATAACTGATGCTAATATGTTATAAGCTTATTCTTTTAAATATACACCATGATAAGTATATTTATTAATGAAAATTAAGTATATATTAAAATTATTAAATGTTAATTATTAAAATATTTAAAATATTTGCCACAGTGAGTACTGACAGAAATAACCCACAGTCCTCAGTCATTTTGAAGGGTATAAAGAGGCCTCAGGATAAAAACACTTTTTTAAAGAATGTTCTAGAAAGTTTACCTGCTTTTCTAGAATATTCTGACCAAATGGGGTATAACAACTTAAAAAAGAAGACCTACCCCTGCCACCCTCCAATGCTTTGGGCACTGCTGGGATCTTGGAACGTTTCCATCACCCGCCTCCTTACCACAGTGCCTGCCCCCGCCCTCACTGGGCCTGGGTCCCACTGGGGTGCACGATGCCTGTTTCTCTCCGAGCAGGGAAGGAAGGTTCTTAATCACCTCCCAGAGTAGACAGGCAAGAGCAGTGCACGTGTGCGTTTCTGCGAGATAACAGGACAACTGAAACAGCCCATGAGGAAGCCAGGCTCAGAAGGGCTGTGCCGTCCCTGTCGTCTCAGTGTGCGCTGGAGCTCAGGGACAGCTCAGGGAGTCAGAGCAGTCAGGGCTGGGGAAGCAGGAGGCATTTGACCTCCGGGGTCAAGCAGGGAGCTGGCAGGTGGATTTTGCGCTCTGATGGATGTGGGAGGGAACTGTTCCTTGTGCACTAGCTGTGTGTCCAGTGCAGAGGTGCACGTGGCCCCTGGAGACAGGACAGAGGCCTCCTGGGCAGGCTGTGAGCACCATGGTGCGGGGCTGCATGGAGAGAGCTTCCCGCCAGCAGATGTCCCGCAGCCCAGCCAGGACTTCTTGCCGGCCACAAGCATCACAAGCATGGCAGAACCATTTCTCCTCGTCAGACTCCTCCAGCCCGGCGCTGCAGGAGTCACCTGCAGGAGAGTCACCTGGGGAGGGTGTCTATCTCCCTTTGGGGGTGGGCGGGGCAGGTGGGCTGTTCCCACAAAAAAGGGGTCCTAGGTGATTTCCATGCCCAGCCAGAAGCTGATCCTACATCAGTCTTGACCAGGTCTGCCATATCCTCTGGTTAGGACTGGCCACGTAAGTCGTGGGCCTGAAGCAAAAGGAAAATACGAGGGTTCTTGTTCAAAAACGAATTTCAAGATGGGGATAGTGGAGCATTGAACGGAATGTGGGACCCTTCTGGGGGGCAGGTTCAGTGCAGCTGCCCAGGTTGTAGCCAAGGTTTCCCCAGCAACCTCTTAGAAGGAAGCAGGACTTCTCATCCTTGGTGACTTTCCGGCATGCTTCCAGGCACTGCAGCCTCCACGGGAGTGAAGTCATCTCCCCAGGAGATGGTGGGCGGGGGGAGATGGTCTTGGCTGCGCCCCTCTGCTTCCCCGAGTGATCTCATGCTTCCTCAAAGCCCCGCGCCGGCTGTCATCTGGCTGCACGCCCAACCTCACATTTGTCCCTGGGCACCCACACCCTCTGAACAATCCATCCCCTGCCATAGCCCACTCCATGCGCCCCAGGGGCCAGCCGGGGGAGCTGAGTCAGCCGCACCCATCCCTGGCAGGTGCTGCCCATTATGGCGATTCCCCCGTGGTGGTTTCCATCATGCGGAAGGAGAAGAGGGATCCTTTTTCCGGCCAGCCCATAGCATGGAAGATTCCCGTTGTCAGGAGGAGGGGTGTAAACGGTTACAGGAAACAAGCTGTGGTCATTTGTCATTTTGCAACACTTTGCAGAAGCTGCACTGCCAGCCACTGCCTGTGACAGCCCTGGGCAGAGGACCGGTGGTCGTGAGTCCCCAGTCTTGCCTGAGCCCACACTGATGTCCTCTCTTATCCACCCTCTGCATTCTGTCCAGCTGACTTTACCTTCTGGAAGGTGGTGCTTCATCAACGATGAGAAGGAAGGAGTGTGTGTGTGTGTGTGCTCATGTGCATGGACGGGTGTGCATACCTGACAATCTCACCTGTGTGTGATAAGGGCAAAGAACAGGCTTACTTATCTTTCCTCCCTCCCCGGTCGCTCCGAGGCCTGGGTCCCAGATTCAGTGTGCAGATAACAGCTATTTCCTGAAAGAAGCCCAGTGATACATCACTCAGCTTCCAGAACATCTAAGACCCAAGACACGCTTTATAAACGAGGAACAATCAGAGGCCTAGAGATGCCCCAAGTCTGAGATCTCAGAACAGGGGGCTCGTTGGCTACTCACTAGAATCAGCTGGGGAGTGCTACGGGCTTGGCGGGTTTAGGCTGCACAGCTGAGAGGTAAATCCGCCGTGGGTGTGGGGCCCGGGCAGGTTACAAAGCTCTGCAGGTGGTTCACATGCACTTGGTTGGTGAGCTCTTGCAGCGGAGAGGTGGACGCCGAGCGTGATGCCAGCCAGGAGCCCTGCTCCCATGTTCCCTGCTTCCCACTAACTTGCTCCCCCAAAGCAGGGGTGCTTGGGAGTTCCTGGCAAAGGACTTCCAGGGAGAATGTTTGGAGGGAGATCTTTGGAGAGATCCCATTGGTGGGACCAGCGCCAGGAGTATTTAACTCCGGTTTAGCTGAGATTTCCCGGCCCTGCTGAAGGGCTGCTGCTTCTCCTGGAAGCCCCAGGACAGGCCGAAGGGGAGCAGCCCACTCCAGCAAGGTCCCTGAGCCCCTACAGAGCCCAGTGGGCAGACACAATATGGTGGGAGACAGAAGGGCAGAGGCTGCTCCCCGCACCGAGACCACCGGGCTTCGGCCGAGCCGCTGCCTGCATCAACATCGGAGAGCCGGCGTCGGGTCTGCGGAAGCAGCCTGGAAGCTGCTTGCTCTGAGTGATGCGATCCTTTGCGTCACCCTTTGCGGGCCATCAGGGAGACATGCTGCATTCTCACTCCTGGAGCTCCCAAGCTTGCTCTGAGGTAAGCCTTGCCTCCTCCTTCTGACTGACTTCACTTAGCCTGTGTCCTCCAGGTTGGTCCATGTAGCACAGGTAGCGGGATTTCCTTCTTTTCTAAGGCTGAGCTGTGTTCCATTGCGTCTGCGCGTTCATCCATTCGTCCGCTGATGAGCGTTTGGGTTGCCCCGCTTTGACGGCCATGCTGAACGCTGCAGTGTTAACGTGGGGGTGCGGGTGTCTCTGAGATGCGGATTTCATTTCTTGTGCATATACTGGTTTATCCAGGGGAGGGATTGCTGGATCATAGGAGAGTTCTAGTTTTAATTTTTCGAGAAACTTCTGCACTGCGGCCACAGTGGCTGTGCCAGTTTACATTCCCACCGACAATGTGAATGGGTTCCAACAGGTTGCAGTTTCTGTACACCCTAGCCGATCTTTTTGTTCATACTAGCCAACTGGCACGCGTGAAGTTGCGTCTTGTAGTTTTGACTGCATTTCCCTGGGTGATTGATGGTGTTGAGCACCTTTCCCTATGGCTGGCCATTGGAATGTCATCTTCGGAGGGGTATCTGCTCATCTATTGGCGTTATTTGGTTTTTCTTATTGAGTAGTTATTGCATATCATTATCAGATATGTGGTTTCTAAATATTCTCATTCCATTGATTGCCTTTTCTTTCCGTTGACTGTCTATTTTTTTATTTCATTGCCTGTGCTTTTGGTGTTATATT
This sequence comes from Oryctolagus cuniculus, assembly GCF_964237555.1. NCBI lineage: Eukaryota > Metazoa > Chordata > Mammalia > Lagomorpha > Leporidae > Oryctolagus > Oryctolagus cuniculus. Next base: position 172,371,545 of record NC_091433.1, read on the forward strand.
GATGAGATCATTGTTAAGACCAATGTCAAGAAAATTTTCTGTGTCTTCTAGTACTTTTAGAGTTTCAGGGTTTTTTGAAGTTTGTAATCTTTTGAGCTAATTTTTGTGTATGATGGGAGTCCAATTTCCTGTTTTTTTTTTTTTTTTCTTCCCCATGTGGATATGTGGTTTTCTGTGCCATTTGTTGAATACCTTTGCCTGGTGTGTATTCTTGACATTCCTGACTGTCAAGGTGTGGCTTTATTTCTGGGGATCTGGAACACTTCTATTGGGAGAAAGTTTCTTTCATGCATTGTTAGTTAGCTTGAGACATAAATCATAAGAAAGGAAGGGTAAATGTTAACTTATTTTCCTTTAGGTGCCCATTTTCAGAATAATGATTTAGTTATTTTGTATCATCCAAATGAATCACTGTGTTATTTTTGAGTGTCATTAACTCTTGGCTTTTACCATAGTTGTATTTAAGTCTACTTCAGTTATTCTTGTTATTGTTCAAATTGTGGACCAGGTATGGATCTGTGTGGCCTCACCTTCTTTGATGAAGAAGGTGTGGTGTTCTCCAGCTTGCTTTTTCCACTTAGTACCGTGTTTTGGGAGATAGCATCCTGATCCATGGATGTATTTGTTCCTTCTGCCCCTAGAGAGATGCAATGAGCTCAATCATAGTTACACCAAGGGATAGTTAGCGTGTATCTAGAATTTTATTCTTACAAGTAGAACTACAATGAAGAGTTGGTGCATGTCTCATAATTTTTTATGCCAGTGTGTTTTTTTTGGAATTGATTTCTAGAATAGAGATTGTAAGACACAGTTACTATGAGATCATGACAATTATGATGGATATTGGTGAAGTCTCCTCCACAGGGATAATTGGAGGATGGTGAGATCAGTTGGACAGGGCTTCTTGAGAGTACACAGCTTGAGTCGACTTTTATAGTTCAGGTACCAATATATTTTGATAAATTGTATCTATCAAAAATGATTTTATTCTTGTCCCCCCAAAATCTAATTTTTCAGATTTGGATTTGTGTCTAAATTATTCTTGTTTCTCTGTATTTATTTTGAAAGACATACAGGGCCGGCACTGTGGCGCAGTGGGTAAACCTGCCGCCTGTGGTGCCAGCATCCCATGTGAGTGCCGGTTATTGTCCTGGCTGCTCCACTTCAGTTCCAGCTCCCTGCTAGTGCACCTGGGAGAGCAGTAGAAGATGGCCCCAGTGCTTGGGCCCCTGCACTCACATGCGAGACCTGGAAGAAGCTCCTGGCTCCTGGCTGTGGATCAGCGCAGCTCCAGTCATTGTGGCCACTTGGGGAGTGAACCAACAGATGGAAGACCTCTCTATCTCTGCCTCTCCTTCTCTTGCTGTGTAACTCTTTCAAATAAATAGAAACAAGTCTTAACAAAAAAGACAAAGAGACAGAGATCTTCCATCTGCTTGTTCACTCCCTAAATGCCTGCATCAACCAGGACTGGTCCAGGCTGATGCCAGGAGCACAGAACTCCGTCCGGGTCCCCCACGTGTGTGGCAGGACTCCTAGTTCTTGTGTCATCACCCGCTGCCTTCCGTGTGCATTAGCAGTAAGCTGGGCCAGGAGCAGACTCAGGCTCTCTAGGGTATGTGGGCATCTCAAAGTGCATCTTAACTCTTAGGCCAAATCCCCCACCACTTATTTTTATTTAGTTAAAAATTTCTACACTCCACATTCTGAACAGGATGCTTTCTGCATGACTTCCAAGGAATCACCATTAAGAATTTATTGTGTAAAGGCCAGCGCTGTGGCTCACTTGGCTAATCCTCTGCCTGCGGCACCAGCACCCCGGGTTCTAGTCCCGGTTGGGGCGCTGGTTCTGTCCCGGTTGCTCCTCTTCCAGTCCATCTCTCTGCTGTGGCCTGGGAGGGCAGTGGAGGATGGCCCAAGTGCTTGGGCCCTGCACCTGCATGGGAGACCAGGAGAAGCACCTGGCTCCTGGCTTCGGATCGGTGCAGCGCCGGCTGTAGCGGCCATTAGGGGAAGTGAACCAACGGAAGGAAGATCTTTCTCTGTCTCTCTCTCTCTCACTGTCTAACTCTGCCTGGCAAAAAAAAAAAAAAAAAAAAAAAATTATTGTGCAAAAAGAATGGCTGGCCTGAACACTGTTTGGGATGAGAAAAATGACGACAGACCTTTATCTTGGCTTTCCAGAAGCTATAATCCAGCCGGGGTGATAAGACTGAAAAATGACTATAACACGAGATAGTATGCAGTGCAGGCGAGTGAGAGCTACAGAGAAATATCAGCTACAAGAGCAGGAGGGGGTTTCAGGTTAGATTGATCAGGAAAAGCTTCAGAGAAAAGACGAGATTTGTCTGGACTTGGATTGGTTAAGGAAACTGTTTTCATACGTGAGGCAAAGTTGCAAGGGGTCAGGAGGTCTGGGCAAGAGTTATGCTGAGACTGGTCAAGTTGGGCTGGGAGGCACTGTATCTACACTGTCCAACAGGAAGTCAGCAGGAAGCCCTGAGGGTTGTGGGAAGGGAGGTGCGTGATGGAATCGGCGTGGTGAGATCAATGGCTCCAGCATGGTGAGACTGCCTGGGGAGCGGGAGTTGCTGAGTGGACACGCCTAGGTTGAGACAGTGCGGGTGTTGGGCAGAATGCAAGGAAGGGCTGCCCTGCCCCGCAAAGGGAAGCCCTGAATGGTGGCGGCACCTTGAACGTCCAGGAGGGAGGAGGAGGGAAGAGTGACGATCCTGAGCCTGCATCAGCCAACAGGGAGAGAGAGTCAGAGCTGCAGCATTTCTACTCCTACTCCCCAAAGGCAAACACACACGATGATTAGCTGCTGAGAGAAATTGGTGCAGCGACTGTTGGTGAGCTTGGGTGTCCCCAGCTCAAGAGAGCCCCTGGGCTCCCAAACAGCTGCTGGAGTCGACAGAGAAGACGGCTGAGCCTCTTCAGGGCCTCTGTCCCTGGGCGGGCCTGGAGCCCTCTCTGGACATCATGTTCCTTTGCTCCAGCCTCCACTGGGAGGTTCTGGGAGTTTAACACTTGGAGTGGACATCTGTGGTCATTCGGCTGTCCAGTATCCATTCATCCTATTCTCAGAAACAATCTCTTATTTTTGTTTTAAAATTCTCCCCTCATCCCCAGCAGTCTGCGTGTCAGAGGAACAAGCTCCAGCCCTGGCTGCAGGTGCAGGGAGTGACCCAGGGATGTAACCCACAGCACATTCGTGGGCAGCGATGGTCTGGGAGCTAGCACAGAGACCTGGATTAGATTGTTTCTGGAGAAGCAGTTTCTCCCGCTTTCTGCCAGGGCCCAGAGCAGTGCTGAGGGCATCGGGCCACCACATGGGTCCTGCAAGTTAAGTCACCACAGGCAGGATCTAGAGTAAGAATACTGGCATGACGAGTGCACTCACCCGGGGGGCTTCCCAGCCGGCATCTGAAGCACCCTCATCAGAAACTCGCCTTGCAGACATGGTTGGAACCCCTCATATGCTCCATCAGTGAGACCAGTCACGCTGAGGACAGTGGGTGGCCAGAAAGGCCTTGCTCACCTCTCCCTCGGCTTAAATGGTCTAACACCAGTCTGCTGCAAGCCCGAGGCCCAGCCCTTGAGCTCGGCTGTCCTGGGGCCAGATCCATGCTCTTCCGGTGCTGCACGCCTGTTTCCCAGGGGACACATGTCCCTCCCCCCCCCCCCCCGGGTTTTCCTGTGTGTCAGTCTGGTTGTACACATGTCAGGTTTTGATCAAGGTTTGCTTTCTTAGTCAAACACACATACTCCCTGACCGTGAGGCGAGGCAGGTACACAGGGACCCATCTGCCCAGAGATCCCACATTTGGGGAACGACCAGATGGTCCCCAACGGCTGGGCTGGGCTGCGCTGTGCTGGGCTGCACTGAGAGATGGAGGAAAATCAAGTTCTGTTGACTGCGACTGAGCCTGTAATTTACTGTGGCCCTGGCCCTGGCCCTGTTCAGTTACAGAGGCAGGACTTGCTTTAGCCTAGGATTTTTTTTTTTTTTTCATAAACCCAGGGAAGGAAGGGCCCTAAAGAACCAGGTCTTTCTGAACACTACATATTGTAATGCTGTGACAGGTGGGAGAAACTAGTTCTCATCACTCCAGCAAGAACAACAAAGTAATGCACACATGAAGTATTTAATTTACTCCACTTTATTCTGGGACGTAGGAGGTTACAGTAACACAACTCACAAACATACCAGTGGACGCTGAAAAACTAAGGCCATCCTGTGAGTCGTTTTTACAACTTGATGTTTTACACATAATGATCTTTTTTAAAAAATCAATTACCAAAACCAAGATTCTCTTTTGAAAGCAACGTTTGAGGGAGGTGCAGGGCAACTTTAGGGCCATAGCCAATCAGAAACTCACCTGTGGCAAAACCATTCCTTTGCTACAGCATGAAAAGCAACACCGGGGCAACCACTTGCTCCGCCCCCAGCGCTCCTCTCACACTGGCCCTGACGGGGCGGCCCATGTTTGGAGCCCACTGCCCTCCCAGCGAGTAGCAAAAAGGAAGCTTTACCTAAGAAACGCGCTGCAGAACCCTTGGAGCAAGGGAAGAAAGGGACCTGTAACTAAGGCACTGGAGCACATTATTTATAGAAAGAAATGTAAACAAGTGAACACCCACAGGCTCCCCAGTGAGTGTCCTCACAGGAGGGTCTCTGTCAGGGCTTGGGAACGCCTCCCTTTCTGCAGCCTTCAGTCATGGCTGCCAGCATCTGATTTTTGACACGAGCCGCTAATCTCCAAGTGACTCAAGTGGAAGTTCTTTCCCTCTAATCTGTGTTTTCGCAGCATTAACAGGCAAGCAAGTATTCTACTAGGATTCTTAAGTCACGGGCTCGTTCTAACACTGATTTTTTTAAACCTTTGACCATGTACTCTGAATTTTGGAGTTATCTGGGCTTGTTTCCAACAAAGACGCGGGGTCTGAGAACCTGTGACCTCATCAGTGTCCCTCCCTGTGGGTTTGTTTTATGTGCACTGTAAATGAAGCACACCCCCTCCACTGAGGACACTTCAGAGACAGACAGCACTGTGCACAAAGTCCAGAGTCTGCCTCTGAGGGCCTGAACAGGCATGGAGTCGGAGTCATGTCTGGCTGCATTAAGACGTAGCAGAGCTTGCTCAGTCCACAGTCACAGGGGGCAAGGTGTGGACACCGTAATTCCTGAGGCCAGTCCCAACTCTTGAAGCTAAGGGAATTCACACCCGACACGTGAGGATCAATTTCAGGGTTCTAGGTCAATCATTATCTGTACAGTTAAATTTTTAAGACGCAAAGAGCGAAATAATTGCCAATAAAAACAAAACCCACAAAAAGGAGGGACGCTTCTTTTTGGAGTTGCCATTTCAAATTCTTAGAGTGAGTACAAAAGGTCTCTATCCTCCAGCTCGGGTGCTTTATGAGGGTGAATCTGGGCAGGTGAAATACAGTCTGCTTTTATCTGAGACCCGTGTTAGATGATCACAATGATGTTCCCTTTGGCGCTTCCTCAGGCACAGCGGACTGCCGCTGGGCGGGCCACACCTTGAGCAAGAAGCCTCATGAGCGTGCAGGGGCGGGGCTGCGTCACAGGCACACTGGGAGAAGGCTGGCTGTGCCCTCCTCTTGGGACAGACGCTATCCTGATGGCTCAGCTATTTCTGTGTTTAAATATAACCCAGGGAAGGCTGACGGACACTTAAAGTAGCTCTCTTATGAAGGGAAGGGAAAAAAAGTTGTTTTTTTTTTTTTTTTTTTTTTTTAAACCTGAAACACCATTAAGTGAAAAGGGTGGCCTGGGAACAGAGCTGCATACTAATTAGTAAGCTCCCAGCAGGATTAAAAACAGCTTGGAGAGACCAAGTAAATGTGGGTCGGTGCGTCCTGGTAGAAGCACTAGCTAACACTTTGCAACAAAAACGATGTGTCGCAGTTTCCGGCCCCAGCCGTGCTTTCTCAGACTCTGCTCACGGAGTTCAGCTCACCAGTGTTGACCTTCTGTGGCAAGGCAGGACTCACTGGCTGGGTAAAAGTCACTGACAAGCAAAAAACGAAGTGTGATGCATGCCCAGGGTACATTCAACAACAAGTAGCTCTGGAGGCTGGCTTAACGCGGGAGTGAAGCTGACAGGTTTCTAACAGCTGAAGGCTTTCATTGCCTCTTGGGTTTGGCAGCCCTGACCACCATCCCTTTTATGGGACGAGGGTGTGCGCTCTGCTGGAGTAGAAACCCGACCACAGGCTGCTGTTGGCTGAGGAGGAGACTGGCTACTGAGCCGCTGGGCTTCCCACTGACTCCAAATGACAGGAATACTGAGGGGGAACAACTCGTCCAAAGTGGCTTTAAATAGTGCGACTGAAAGAAGCCTAACGCTGGAAAGAGAGATCCCTTGTATCATTAAACAGGATGCGTTGTGGGGTTATCACTTTGGTTTTAGAATCTGTCACGGCTACAAAGGCTGAATCATTTAGGATATATTATTTCTGCAAGCAATTTGCTGCCCTTTTTACAAGCGATTTGCTGTTGTTGTCTCTGCAGAAGTTAGATACCCATGCACACATGGAAGACACAATAATCTTCCTTTTTTGGTAGGTTTTAAAGAAATCTCAAAAAGATAGTTTCTTACTGCAGTAACAGCATGTTCCAAGTGTTTCTTTAAAAAAGTTTGACTTCATGAATACCATTTGTAACACCTGCCAACACGCTGTAAGGAAACCGCTAAGCATGCAAGATTGAGTGTAAGTGAAGAACCTAACCTGTATCAGTTCCTATCTTTTAAAGTTCAAGCTAAAGTTTCAAAGTGGAGAGCCTGTGGTTGCTCCCTGAGACATGTCCAGGTCTGAGTTTCCATAGGAGAGAAGGGCACAGGTGGTCTTGTGATGGCTCCATCAGCACAAGGTATTAAGAATAACGCAGGGCTTCCTCTCAAAGCATCTGATGTGTTTAGGGGGAAGACGGTTCTGCCTCTGATCTTAGGAAAGGATGGGCTGGGTCCTACTGGCTAGAAAGGAACGAGGACGATGTCAAGGGAGGGGGCTGGGCGCTGGGAAGAACAGTGCTGGCCTCCAGGAGATGTGTGCTCTGAGCCAGGGCTCACGCATTTCAGATCTACCTGTGGTCTGGGGAGTCAGTTAGGAAATAGGTTTGGGCCTTTAAGAAAAACTAATGTGTACCTTGTCTGTCAAGAGCCTGATGACTGTTTAATAATATTCTGGCTGGAGTTATTTCATAGTAGTCACTCCCTGCTACATACGTAGTATCGAAATTACATTCAAGATCTAAAAAAAAAAAAAAAAAAAATTGTGTGTAGCAATATTTTCCCCACAAAATTAAGTGCAAAATATCTTTAACAAATCAGATGGTAGTAAGAAATATCTGACACAGTCATGCAAAAATGCATTTCGGTTTACAAAGGCTTAGAACATTTCCAAAGTATCCCCTGGCTCTTGCCCTGTGAGCCTTACAATCCTACTCATTTTTCTTTGAGTTTAAATGTGGCTGTTTGTGTAAAAAACGGTAACATGCAAGTTCGATGATCTCCAGTCCACCAAATATTCTCTCTTGCAGAACGAAGATCACAATGGTGATTATAAAATACCACCGGACAAGACTGTACAGGTATATGAGGAGGCACATGGCAGGGCTGAACAGGGTCCAATACAGTATAGACAGCAGCTTGACCACAAGGACCCTGAGCTCAGACTTGCAAGGGGGAACCAGACTCTGTCCAGTAAAGTAAAAATTCTTCTCCCCCTGATAGAAGGACCGCAGCCTCTCTTCTTTCTCCTCCCACCGCTTGTGGCACCAGAGCTGAAGGTCTTCCTTGGACGTGGGGAGGGTGTCTATCGGATGTCGGTGGACGTGAAAGTGGATTTCCTTGGGAAAGTTCCCGTGCAGCAGGTGCTTCTCTGTTTGGGGGATGTTGTGGGGATATGCCACGGTGATGTCATGGACAGCATCGAGGTTCCTACCTGGGTTTGAAAAGATGAAAACAGGGAATGAGCACTGATCAGTCTGGACAATAGTGCAGACTCCCACTGCAGGGCAGAACCAAACCACTGAGCAGCCGGCACAGAGCACACTCCATGGACAAGGAGCTGGGGACTGGTGTTCCTGGGCCCCACCAGCCATTTGAAGTGTTGTTTTCCTTTTTTTCTGCTTGCTAATTACCACAAAGACATTTAGAAGAAAATTATCCCCATTCCCAGAAACAGTGATTTGCCACTCTGGAACCACAGGGATACACGTGCTAAGTCATAATGGACCAGGCTTTTGCTTGATGACACAGCTGGTTTCATGTTGTAGCACCTCTTCCATCTGCAGACCTCACAGCCCATTCATTTTTGCCTGCCAACCATAGCCAGAATCCTTGTGTTATTTGCTGTTTAACTCCATCCACCTCCTCCCGTTTTCCTTCTCAATGGAGAAACTAAGGTGTCCTGACCTCTGGCCACAGACGCCAACAAGCCTGATTCAGAAGGAGGCTCTTTCATTTACCCACCACACTGCTCTGTAGTCAGTGCTTCTGCCTCCACCTCTGCCCAAGCCCTGCCTGCTCGCTCACGGTTACTCACCTCATACCTCGGACTGGTCTTTCCCCATGGAGTCACCTCTGTCTTTCCACTCAGCCATTCCACATCACTCTTACATGTAGTCGTGAAACGGTTATTTATAACTGCTTTATAAGTATTATTTATAAAGAGTTTATTCATACACCCCAGCCAGCCTTTCTCTTACAGGTGGTTCTTAATACTTACTGATCAAATATAGTGCTGTGTTATTACAAATTGGTATCAAAACACTATGAAGAACTTTTTTTTTTTTTTTTTTTTTTACTGGTGTTAAGAGGAAAGAAGCACAGTTTAATTTCTTACTGATAGTAAGGGTGTGTGTGCGTGCACATCCCTGTGTGTTGTTGGCATTAAAATGTTTACCACATGAATAACAATTTTGAGATGACGATGATGGTATTGCCAATAGAAAGCTTTCTAAAAGAAAAGTGCTTTACTACAAAGGGCTCTGAAAAGAGCTTCTTTAAGCACCGAGGCTCCAAGCAGCCTTGCCCTCTGTAAATGCTCACCTGGCACTCACCTACCACCCTGTGCCACTTCTAGATGCCCAAGCAACTTAGAGGCAAGTGCCCAGCGCAATGCCTTGTGCTAAAAAGTTTCCAGAAATATGTGTATGACCAATATTTTTATGGTCTACCAAGTATCTTCTCATTTAAAACTGTCAGATATAATTATTCTACATTGAGTTGCTACAACAACTTAGTTAAGTAATTATGTTTCACACTTTATTATTTATAGCAAGCTCTTTGCATACTGCTTGGCACATAAGTTCTTAAAGGTTAGCATCTACTATGACTTCTACATCTAGTGAGAATGACTTGTTCTATATTATACACTTTCAACTTGTTCTATGAATTCTTGATCCAGCAATCTTGGGGTGGAGGCAATAGAGTATCTTAAAAACATCTGTTTTAAACATGGGACTTTGTAATGTTGACATAATTAAAATGATAGTGCGCCACGGCGCTGGCCTCGAAGTTAATCCTCCACCTGCGGTGCCGGCATCCCATATGGGTGCCAGTTCTAGTCCCAGTTGCTCCACTTCCAGTCCAGCTCTCTGCTGTGGCCTGGGAAAGCAGTAAAAGATGGCCCAAGTCCTTTGGCTCCTGCACCTGCATGGGAGACTGGGAGGAGGCTCCTGGCTTTGGATTGGCACAGCTCCGGCTGTTGCGGCCACCTGGGGAGTGAACCAACAGAAGGAAGACCTTTCTCTCTGTCTGTCAAATATAAATAAAAAAAATGACCTATTTATAAGCAAGTCCAGAACAACACTGCAGTGTTCAATATGAAAAGACAAAGAAGTAAAAAAGGAACTGAGCTGATATTAAGCTTCCCATAAGCATTGCAGAGACTAAGAAATGTGTTCACTCCAAACCATGAGAGGAGGAGGGAGCAAAAGGCTTTCATGTAAGCCGGCGCCGCGGCTCACTAGGCTAATCCTCCGCCTAGCGGCGCCGGCACACCGGGTTCTAGTCCCGGTCGGGGCGCCGGATTCTGTCCCGGTTGCCCCTCTTCCAGGCCAGCCCTCTGCTGTGGCCAGGGAGTGCAGTGGAGGATGGCCCAGGTGCTTGGGCCCTGCACCCCATGGGAGACCAGGAAAAGCACCTGGATCCTGGCTCCTGCCATCGGATCAGCGCGGTGCGCCGGCCGCAGCGCGCCGGCCGCGGCGGCCATTGGAGGGTGAACCAACGGCAAAGGAAGACCTTTCTCTCTGTCTCTCTCTCTCACTGTCCACTCTGCCTGTCAAAAAAAAAAAAAAAAAAAAAAAGGCTTTCATGTGCAGAAGGGTGTCAGTCAACTGTCTTGTTGAATATTTAAACTTTACGTTAAGTAAATGTGTCCAGACAACACAAAGCCACAGGTAACTCTTCTCCTATTCTAAGTGGGAGAGACCCGAACACTGCAGTAGAGGAGCGAACGTCCCACATGATCCCACTCTAGACCTCCTGGTCCGTGGTCTCCAGCCACGGAGAACCAGGCGAGCTTCCAGAGGGCAGGGAGTCAGCGTGACTTGCATGAGCTGACTCAGATGCACGGCACAACCAGGGGAAGAGAATCAGCTGCTGAGATGTTGTTTTGTTTGATTTACCAATTTATAATAGGGTGAAACGTGTATCAAGAAAAAAAAAAGCTCCTACAATTAGGATTTATACTGCCTTTAAATTGTTTGGTCTGAAGACAACAGACTTTTAAATATGAAAATTCAGATGGCTGCCATCAGTAAAAGCTATTTTAGAAAGGCTGCAATGCTGTTCAGATGGCTTCAGTTACACATCCACATGCTATCTGCCTGTCCTCTGCTTATTATCAAGGGCTTAGACTGTAGATTTGTTCTGTTGTGAATACTGGGTCTACTGTAAAGTTTCACACTTCACTGCTTATTTCACTCTATAGGAACAAACACAGCTGCATGGATCCGTAGATGTTTCCCTAGAAGAACAAAGCACTTGCTTAATATTTCAAATATCATTTTTTAGTCTCAAATTAAGACTGAGGGAATTTTGAGCACTTTATCCATGTTTAAGTAACCAACATGAGTTTAAAAGCCATGGCTGAATTCACAAATGTATATTACAGAAGAGAGTGTCTCCCAAACCTATGACACTGAACCCACTGTTATCAGAAGATCCCATCCATGGGAATAGCTCATTGGGAAGAGGAGAGCGTCAAATCCTCACATGTTTGTATATTTCAAAGGAATGAGCTCAAAGAAGCTTTTGTAGTCTCTTAGGGCACATTGGCGTGAAGAAATCCTGGCTTGTTCATGACTGCTAAAGAAGCCGAGCCAACTGTTCAATGACAGAATAGTACATAGAGGAGTATTTTTTTTTTTAAGCCCAAGGCTCTTTAATAGAAGTATCTGAAAATTCCTATTCCATAATCAAGTTTATGTGGAATGTAACATTTTCTTTTTAATATATTTTTAAAAAATTAAATTATTTTATATTAGCCAGATCCAAACCTCTAACTGTAACTACACACCTTAGGATGCATTTGTGTTCTAATAAAATGCTGAAACTCTTGATCTTGAACACTGATTTTCAGACTTAGAATAATACTCCAAAAGTGATAGAAGTTGGATTTAATTAATAAGCACTCATTCCCAGTGCCACTTTGACACAGATAATTGAACATGGCTGATAAGGCATGACACTAGTCACATACTCTGAAGAACAGACTCCCCCCCCAAAGGAATCTTTTATTTAAGGAATATAAACCATGCATTTCATAAGAACACCTTTAGGAATATAGTGATTCTTCCCACCATACCCGCCCTCCTCCCTCTCCCATTCCCAGTCCCACTCTCCACTAAGATCCATTTTTGATTAAATTTATACACAGAAGAACAACTGTATACTAAGTACAGAGTTCAACAACTTACACACACACACACACTGTTCCTCAACAGTAGAGACAAGGGCTGTTCAAAATCATTGCATCTTAAAGTTAACCTCACTGGAAGAATAGACTTGAATGAGTAGATCCTGATTGATTACAGGGAAAGGGAACATTTTTTTTATGCCAAGAGCCATTTGGGTATTTATAACATCATGTGCAGGCCACACAAGATTATCAACTTAAAAAAATTAGCCTGCCAGATAGATTACTGAATTTCAAGTTCTGCGTGCTGTTGCCTTGGTAAGGCCAGCTGACCATTCCTCATTTAGACTACAATTACCAATTAGTAAGATAACCTTTCAGCTTCAAAACAGGAGAGAACATGTGAAGCATTTGAAATCAACTGGTGTTAAAAATCAAGTAGTGCCATTTTTTGGTTAGAGAAATGCCTTTGTTTTCATTTTCCCCTCTGTATTAGTTGAACACTTATAGCACAAAGAGGGGAGTCAGATGGTTCCCCATCACAACTCTGATCAGCTCTATGACCTCGGCATGTCCTAGTACCTACTCTCTTGGGATTTTGTGAGGATCCATTGGAAGAACTTGGAGAAATGTGCTCTGAGTCTTGGTAGTGTAGTCATTATTCCTCTAGATGGACAGTTGCCTTTACTACTTGAAGTTGAATTTATGTTTTTGACTTATCCCTTGCCTTCCTTCTTTAGATTTCTTCATCTTTGGGAGAAAGAGCAAAACTATTAGAGGCACGTTGTGGCTTATTCTCTAGCATGCAGCCCACTCTTAGCACAGAAGCAAAGCTGTTGAGAGGACTGACCTGGGCACTACTCCTCCTTCAGCCCTTGGGCATTTTAAGCTAAGCATGGACAGTAAATAATTCTCCTATGGTATTCAGAGTTTGAATCTGATGCTCCAGTCACTGGACACCTGCCCTTTTTTTTTTTTTTTTTTTTTTTTTTTTTTTTTTTTTTTTTTTTTTTTTTAAGTAAAAGGTATTACTCCAATCTTTTTCAGGGAAAGAACAATCCTGGGCTTAAAAATCAACTTTCAGCTAATGAGGTGAAACTAAAGATAGTATCTTTGCTTATCTGGGCTAATTCTGTTCTTTACAGATTTTTAGAGACCTCTATTTTCACATTTCTATCCTAAATCTGCTATTTCCATGCTGAATATCTCTTGCAATGGGCACTGGCTCTCTGGATCTTCAAAACAAGTTTCATTTTCTTGATAGGATGAAAGCATGCCAACATTTTCCACAACTTAGCAACACTGTTGCATTAATAGATCCTCTAAGGCAAAAATGTGAATAACAGTATGCACATGCTAAGGCCAGAGTTTGAAAAAGTAAGTAATGTCAAACTGAAATGACAGTTCTTGGAACTCTCCTATATAAAAGATGAATATCAGTTCCTAGTTATTTGAAGTAATTATTATACCACCAATTTATTTCATTGATCATTTCTAAAATTTAAAAAAGTCTAGGTTAAGTAAGAAGGCCTGAAATATGAGTATTTTAATATACATAATGAATTAAAAATAAAAGCAAAAATAATTCTGCTACTGTATATTATGCTTCGTAGCAAGTGTCATAAACCTTGCCTTCTCCTGGATCAGGGAAAAATTTGATACTTCAAGGACATTTTATAAACAACAATAGCAGGCACCTCACCTCCTGAACAGCTCCTGTAGGCACACTGTGCTTTATTCTCTAATACCCAGTCCCCTCCTCTCCCATAGCACCGAAGCCAAGCCTTTATGGGACTGACCAGAGTGAATCATGACACTCCCCTCCCCCATCAGACTGCTTCAGGAACACATTCATGATTCAGGTTGCCCTATGAGATATCAGGGGGTGTGGCATTTTTTGAGAATTCAGTTATATGCTATCTTATGGATTTATAACAGTTCCTGACATAGTAAAGATGTCTACCCTGTATCATATATGTTGAAAATATTTTATACTAAATTTGTCACCTGGCCACTAGTGAATTTCTTTTATTGGATTTGCTCCATTTCCTTTATCCATTCCTACAGGTTGTTTTTCTCCCAGTCAATTGGCAAAGCTCCTTCTTTATGACAGATTATTACTTTTCTATATACTGTATTGTAAATACTCAAAATTTTCCTTCTGTTACAGCTTTTGGATTTCTGTCTTGTCTCCCTTGAACCCACATTGTATGTGTATTTCATATTTCCCTTTTAAAAATTTTTTTTGACTGGTAGAGTTATAGACAGTGAGAGAGACAGAAAGGTCTTCCTTCTGTTGGTTCACTCCCCAAATGGCCGCTACAGCCAGCACTGTGCCGATCCGAAGCCAGGAGCCAGTGCTTCCTCGTGGTCTCCCATGAGGGTGCAGGAGCCTAAGCACTTGGGCCACCCTCCACTGCCCTCCAGGGCCACAGCAAAGAGCTGGACTGGAAGTGGAGCAACTGGGAGTAGAACCGGCGCCCATATGAGATGCCAGTGCCACGGGCGGAGGATTATCCAAGTGAGCCATGGCACCAGACCCCTCCTTTTAAATTCTTTTACATAGACATCACATTTTCTAGATAACTCCACTTTTTCCATAGTACTGAAATACCAGCTTGGTCATACACTACATTTTCAAATATAAAGATAACTTGTCTCTCTCCTCTGTTATGCTCCACTGATCTCCTTAGTGACTCCATATCTGGAAAAGCAAGTCTGCCTTTGTATTCTGTTTCATACCATACTTGGCTCCTCCTGGTCAACTGTGTTGAATATTTAACTACATAAACTGTAAGAATATCTAATTCAACTCCAAAAAAAACCAATACCACACTGCCTGCTCTCCCCCTAAGAAGATCACATCTTGAAATCAGAGTTGCCTTATAGTCACATTACCATTTTGGAAGAAAAGACATTTTTATACTGTCTTGTCATCTAGGAAAAGGGCATGTCTTTTATTTTCTTCTAATCAGATCTAAGTTTTCTTTACACGGCTTCTGTGAGTTTCTTTTACAAAGTATTCCTGAACAGTTCATAATTTCTGTCACTATTGTGAATTGATGTTTTCCTATTTCTGTTTTTAGGCAATTGACACTAGAATAGAGAAAAGCTATTATACATTATCTTGGACTCAACAAATTCTAATTCTAGATTTTTTTAGACTCATTTTGACTAATCAGCAGCAAAAACAGTTTTATGTTCAATTTTTATTGCTTTCATTAGCATTGATTTAGTGACAAAATGGGCAGTTTTGAATTCAACCAAAATGTGGTTTTAGTACTGTAGCATTTGTAACATTTACATCTGAAATATGCATACTGCAACAGAATTATATTTATTTTTTCTAATTCTCATTAGGGAGTGGCTTGACTTTATCAAATATATTTTCAGCATATATTCATAGGGTCAGTTTTTCTGAGTAAATTATTAACTGAACACCTGCATGGGAGTTTGTTTGACCTAGATATTAAGATGCTGGTGAGGATGTCCACACCCCATATCAGAGTACTTAGACGCGAGTCCTGGCTCTGCTGCTGATGGCTCACATGACTGAGTTCCTGGCTTTGGTCCTGGCCATTGTAAGCATTTGGGGCGAGAACCAGTGGATGGGAGTTTTCTGTCACTCTGCCTCTCAAATAAATGTTTTAAGTAAATGTAAACACATACACAACACCTGTATGAACCAGTCTTAGCTGTCGAATACTAAAAGGAAAAAAAGGTCAGAAATGCAAACAGAAACAAAAATAATAAAATCATGTGTAGGCTTTAGGTTTTCTCCATTAAATAGAAAATTGCACTATATAAGAAATAATTAAAGGAATTGGGTAATTATCAATAAATTTGAGTTAACAGATCTGTACAGACTGACATGTTCCTAAAAATTAATGGACATTTATAAAATGATTATTTACTTGGGGGCAAGATTTAGATATATTTTATGAAAATGGAGATTTTACAATTCATACACTCAAAAATTTCATTAAAACAAAATATATCCCATTCAAGTTGTTTTAAAGATAACCCTTGGATGAGACTGAAAGGAAAATTCTGAACTACCTAATAGGGAATGACTAAGAGAATGTAAGGGATAGAGTCAGAGCTGTATTCAAAAGAAAAACTTCAGCTCTAACATGCTTCATTACTAAAAAGGCCCAGCTACTCATCTTGGAAATTAGAAAAAAAAGAGAGGAATCTAAAAGGAAATAGGAGAGGAAAGTTACAGGAAATAAAAAGTAATAATTATTTCTTGCCCCAGAATAAATTTACATTTTATTTAGTACCCAGGTATGGGCAGGCCAGTCTAGCAGCTGTACTCACATCCATGTCTTTCTTCAACTCCAGGGAGTTTTAGAATATAAATTGCACAGGAAAAATGGACAGCAATGAATACAACATAATGTGCTATTTAAGTAAAAGGATAGGCAAAGCGTACTAGTTTTTAATTTTTACACAATTCCCAGCTCTTATTTAGTGTAACTGCTGCTTAAATCTGTGGACTGCATTGTTGGTGACATGGATTTTTTTCAGCCAATTTCAAAAAACTAATGTCTTCTTTGTTTTTATTATCATTCTTTAAAAGGAAGAGGATGTGTTAAACTAGTATAACACATCAAAAAGTCATTGTGAATGCAAAGCGACAAACAATGTATTTTATTTTAGTGTCGGGCTCAACAAACTTGTTAGATGTTGCCAAAACAGCCAGACAGAAATCACTAACAGATTAGGATTGCATGTGTCAGCACATGCACAGCCTGCTCCCTTGTTGGCCTCTGAAGTGAAGGGGACTGGGAACCGCAGATGATTAGCCTGCGTGCTTTGACCTTAGCACTGACTGAGGGCAACTGGCGATGCTGTGTACCAAGTGCCTGCTATGGGCTGGGCATTATTCATTCAGCAAGTCTTAGAGTGCCAAACAGGGCTGTAGACGTTTTTGGGGTACACTCATAACAGTAGAAGATCCTTACTCCTGTAAATCATCAGGGTACATGGTCACTTTTGTGTATCCTAACAACTCCCAAGGTATTATCCCTCTGGTGCAGTGTTGACACGGCCACAGGCACTGCGGGAGGACCACAGTGAAACAGCTCTAGACCTGTCTCCCATGCCTTTCAAATGGGCAGCTCTTTCTAGGAGCTGGCAGCTATAGCGTGACCTAGGTTTGTACCCATGCATTGACCTTGAGCAAGTTACTTAACTCTCAGGGACTCAGAGCCTCATCTGCAAAATGGGAATAACACTGCCCTTGGAGGGCTAGAGGAAAACAAAGGTGCTTCTTGCTAACCAGTGTGCAAAGGCAGTCTACTATGTTTAGTAGCGAAATGAATTCTGTAATAAATGAAAAGACTCTGTTGTCTCTATGTAGAGTTTCACTTAATCTTGTACTACATATTTTCATCTCGTAAGCACATTATGAACACTATCTTGAGTAGGTCTGTTAGTTTTACAGAAAGTGTAAATGAGTGGAAATTATGTAATTTGCCTGTTATCCACTTGTAAACAAAGCCTAATTGGCTGCTCCACAGATCTGGAAGCTAGGCCCTACCATCCACTTTGTACATGAGCAGAATCTCTAAACTACAATCTGGTAAATCTGGAAAATATCCAGTAATAGTAATATGGCTTAAACCTATAAAGATATGCCCCAAAGCAAAGTCTAATGTTGCTATTCCCCCTCATTATTGTCTTTGTGATTTTGCATGTAACAGTTACTGGCAATTTCACTCTTTTCTCCTTTGACAATTAGTGAGGGCCGGCGCCGCGGCTCACTAGGCTAATCCTCCGCCTAGCGGCGCCGGCACACCGGGTTCTAGTCCCGGTCGGGGCGCCGGATTCTGTCCCGGTTGCCCCTCTTCCAGGCCAGCCCTCTGCTGTGGCCAGGGAGTGCAGTGGAGGATGGCCCAGGTGCTTGGGCCCTGCACCCCATGGGAGACCAGGAAAAGCACCTGGCTCCTGGCTCCTGCCATCGGATCAGCGCGGTGCGCCGGCCGCAGCGCGCCGGCCGCGGCGGCCATTGGAGGGTGAACCAACGGCAAAGGAAGACCTTTCTCTCTGTCTCTCTCTCTCACTGTCCACTCTGCCTGTCAAAAAAAAAAAAAAAAAAAAAAAAGGACAATTAGTGAGGATGGTATACTGTCAAGTGGGTGGGGGCAAGCAGTCCAACTGCAAAGTAAAAGCTGAATGCCTGTTGATGCGATGACAGCTCTGTTCTGCATCGGGAGTCGTTCTGGTCTCAAGGCTGCTGTCATGCTGCCTTAGCCTTGTGCTACACTTCCTGGATTAGCTTTCTCCTTAAATGACTCAAGAATTAAGTTATCTTTTTTCCATTACTCACAAACCAAAATTCACATTCAGTAAACTGGCCTCAGCTTGACTAAGGATTGAGGATCTTGCTAAAACAAGGTTTTTCTCATCAACCAGGATGACTGCAACCCAGCTCTATGCATTCTGCGATACAGGCTTACTAATCTTCAAGACCTTCTGGAGCAGGGATGGTGTGTGGGGAGATTTCTGAGCCTGACTGTGTCTATTCTAAGACTGTCTCTCACTTCTGCCCTCTACAATAACCTCATACTCTTCTCCCCAAAACAACCAATTAAATGTCCTACCAGGGAATACATTTCATGACCTTCGTACTGTTTAGTAGAAACAGTCCGAATTCACTCTTCAGTTCTATACTTTAGAAGACTTATTAAAACAGAGAGCAGTCATGGTGGTGGTAAAGGGATTATTCAAAAGTTCAAACAGTGAATTCTCAAACATAGGCCTCCTGTATGCCCAGTTCTTCATCTGTGCAAAGGCTGGGAAGAAGGGATAATCTGAGGAACTGTTCCCTCTTTTCCACTAAGAGGATTGAGAATCAGGTTAGGTATAGCTCAACTGCAGAAAGAAGTGTCTGGTCCTTCTGAGATGGCAAAACAACAGGAAGTGCTACTCTTAATATAGTATGTGGGATGACATATATACATATGTCATCTTATATATATATATGAGAGAGAGAGACTGTATGTAGTACAGAAACATAGGTTTCCAGGAACAGAACATCCCAGATATAGTGATATGATGGTAATATCATATACCAACTTCTGGCCAAAACAGGTGACGTGTTGCTGGTTTTTCTGTACCTTTTTTGCTCCCTTAGCCTATGTCAAAGCCAGGTGCTAATGTTACACTACGCTGGAAATTAACCCAAGCACTCTCAGTGCTTTACAACCATCAGAATACTATAGGGGTGGCCGTTGACATTCATCAACTTACAAGTTCTAGTTTTGAATAACTACAATTTCCCTTATGCTTTTCCCAGCAGAAACCTCTTGGGGATTTCGGCATCCTGAGGAATCTAGAATCAATTGTCTGGACTTTCTTATCTAAGACAGGAATAAAAGGCTCTTCTAAATGTTTCTCAAACTTTACCATCTAGAAATTCCTCAGTGTCGACAAAATTCCCAAAGCAGCAATGCAGTGAATGGGGGTTTGGGTTCTGTTAAGCATGTATATTTACTTTGTAGTAAGCTGTTGGGTTTCATCAGAAAGGAGAGGTCAGGACTGATAATCTAGCCAGTCATTTCCTAAGTAAATAACGGCTCCATTGAAGCAAAAGAGGCTTGGGGACCACTAAGGTAAACCAGGGAGTAAGAGGCAGATTCTTTCTTTGCAAATACTCATTAGGAGACAGGGAGTAGTGAAAGAAAAGTGCTTCCACCTAGGGATCCAATTCAATGAACTGGTGTATGGATCTGTCAGGTAGGGCTACTGTAATAACCCAGAGACTGGTGGTGTACACAATGAACACTCAGTTCTCATAGATCTGGTGTCTGGTTTGAAGCGGCAATCACTTGTTGTATTTCTACATAGTAGAGAGCAGAGAGTGACGGCCTTGTTTGTTTATATAAGGGCTTATTCACAGGGGTTTCACCATTATGAGCTAATTACCTCCAAAGGTTCTACTACAACATCACAACAGGGATTTAGGCTTTCACAAAATTGAATTTTAGGGGGACATAAACATTTATTCTACAACAATATAAAATAGCCACCTTAGTAAGACGGAACTTTGTTTGATTTCAGTTACAGTGTATGAAGGGTCAACATCTGGTTGAGTAGCTATTGATGCTGAACTTTAAGCTGCGGGAACAATCATTAAGGAGGTAAGTGAGTACATATGCAGAAGGGTGAATGATCACCCTAAAAGAATGTGCCCTTTTTGGACATAAGGTAGATGGACTGAGATGAGATCGTACTTGGTTACTTATGGTCTAATTCCAAAGGGAATGTCCTTAGACAGAAAAGGGCACACGGAGCCACAAGAGGATAGAGGCAGAGGGAAGTTGTGCAGGGCCAGCTAAAGGATGCCAGGAGCTACCAGAAGCTGGAAAAGATAAGGGAGAATTTGCTCCTGGAGCTTTGGGAAGGTTTTGTGGTCCTGCCAGCACCATGATTTCAGACTTCTGGCTTCCAGAACTGTGACAATACAAACTTTTCATATACTTTTTAAAAATAAGTCTTATCTACTTGAAAGGTACAGTTGCAGAGGGATCTTCCATCTGCTGGCTCACTCCCAAATGGTCACAAAGGCCAGGTCAAAGCCAGGAGCTTCCTCCAGGTCTCCCTCATGTTCCCATCCTTTGCTGTTTCCCAGGCACATGAGCTGGATGGGAAGTGGGGCAGTTGGGACTTGAATTGGCACCCACGTGGGATGCTGGTGTTACAGGTGGCAGCTTTACCTGCTATGCCACAACTCCAGCCTTCCTATTGTTTTAAGTCACCAAGTTTGTGATAATTTTGCTGTAGCAGCCTAAAAAATAAATACAGTAAAATGTTAGGGATTGCTTTGCTTGTAATCTTGATTCTGGGGAAAGAAACTTCTTCAAAAGTTTTATTATAGTTTTGACTTATAAATAGGTGATTTTATTCTTTTGTTTTTCAAAATACCAAACAGAGAGCATATGCCTGTGTAGGTGAGTGGCAAGTATCTATGTTGAATGTGGGGCAGACATTTGATGGCAGTTACTGGCAATCGCAGAGACCTGTTCCTTAGCTGAGGAGGGCAGCCATGGTTCCCAACTCCAATGGCCTAGTAGTCTGTGGAGGAAATGATTGAAAATAATAAGTCCTGGGTTTGCTCCCAGAGATTCTCAATTATGTGGTCAGGATAACAGGCACTCCAGGGGTCATGATCTGATATGGAGGTTGGAGCGGGAAACTGGGAGAAAATTGGGTGATGGGTATAGTTCTACGCAGAAAAAGCAATAGGAAGTTGTGTTTTGGGGCTGGGCTCTCTGTGTGGACTTTCAAAACAGACACACCCTCTGGGAGGACTCATGGAGATCATCTTTTCTAAGTGATCAAAGAAGGTGGCTAACATCATTATAAAATGTATTTAAAGTGAAAATTTGATGCTCTAATTCACGTGAAAGAATGAATTACTCAATTATAATTAACTAGTTGCTATAACTTTCTCATAATGCAAGACTTACTTAGGGTACTGAAAAGAGTGTATTCCTACTTTGGGATGTGGGAGAGCAATCTTGTTAGGTAGGAGTACTAACTGGGATAGCAAGAGGGTACAAAGTGACTGGGATTTGGGAGGGAATAAGGCAGACATCACAGTTTTGCCTGAAGGTCTGGGTGGTTTCGAAATTTAGCAATGAAAATCATTTCTTGCTACATGTGACATACCCAACTTATTGACAGAATTATGTACCCAGGCTAGATTGATGAGAGGCCTCTCTGACCTTCAATTCAGCCCAGCTGTTTCTTTTTTGCTGTTGAATTGGAATTAACCAAACATAGGTGCATGAGTAAAGTATCAACCTCATTAGTACTGGAATGTCTAGTGAAGTTTCCCAATCATAGAAACCTTCACCTGCAAAACAGTGGGGAGGGCAAGAGAATACGGTGGGCTGCACACTTAGAACTGTGATCTTAGAACCACATGGCTGAGTTTCAATACCAGTATTCACTCAGCTAAGGTTATACTGAATAGCAAGGCTTTTTTAAGCAGTATGTGAAGACGTGCTTCTCAGCCTTTTCCCTACTCCTAGCAGTGTACAAGGGCAGAGATGCTCATTCAGGGGTTAGCTAGGAAGGTGTGCTTGAAAAATTAGCCTGAATTTCTCAATCCCACATATCTAAGGGCCACAAATGTGTGTGATGTTAATATGATAGCAGTTGTTAGAGTATGCTAAGTTTGTTTCCCTTTGCCCTACTGTAGTGATAAAGTCCTACAGATTGAAAAGGAAAAGTAAAGCTACCTTTACTCTCAAATCATTCAATAGACCATTAAAAAAAAATCAATTTCTGGGGTTTTGTGGCACAGTGGGATGACACCTGACATCCCATAGAAGTGCTGGTTCAAGTCCAAGCTGCTGCAGTCCTGATCCAGCTCCCTACTAATGGGCCATCTTCTGCAACTTTCCCAGGCACAAGTACTTGGGTCCCTGTCTCCCATGTGGGAGACAAGAAGTGAGTTCAGCCTGGCCCAGCCTTGGTCATTGTGGCCATTTGGAGAGTGAACAAGCAGACAGTAGGGACATCTCTCCCTCTCTAACTCTGCCTTCCCAATAAGTAAATCTTTTTAAAAAATCCATTTATTTATACTAGTAGCGAATGAACATTGGAATACCACTTATAACATCAAATTTATGAAATTCTTGGTGGTAAATTTAATATGTACAAGTCGGACACTATTAAACACTGTTAAGAGAAATAAATGTAGAGGTATACCATGTGCATAGACTGAAGAATCAATATTAAAATGACATTTATCCTTTAAATTGATCTACATATTCAAAGCAGTACTAATCAAAACTCCTGGTGTGCTTCTTTCTATACATTAACAAACTGATTCTTCATTTTATATATATAAAGGAATTAGGGTAATACAGCAATTTTTAGCTACTACCTGATACTACCTGATTTTTAGCTCTCACTACCAACTTAATGTGGCACACAAAGGGAAGCCAGATATATAGAAAAATGAAACAGAACAGCAGAAACACATCCTACACTTATATGGCTAATTCATTTCCAGTGAAATTTCTTGGGTAACTTAGTGGAGAAAAGATGGTCTCTTCAACAAATGGGGCTGAAACAATTGGATATATACATGTAACATCAAACAGAGTTTGATGTTTATTCCACATGTAAAAATTAACCTGAAATGGGTTATTAGCAAAAATAAATGTAAAAGCTTAAAAACTATGAAAATTCTAAAAGAAATTCTTTGTGACTCTGGCTAAGCAACAAACAAAAAGAATAAAAGTGGAGAAACTGTATTCATCAAAATTGACATGCTGACTCAGGGTGAGGCAAGATTAATGACATGAACAGGCACAGGTTAGGAGATAATATCTGCAATGATCTGGGGGGCGGAGCCAAGATGGCGGAATAGTGAGGGCGCGCACCGATAGTCCGGGAAAATTTAGTTTAATAAAAGGGGAGTTATGGTAGCCTCAGAAAAAAGAACCAGGAAAATATTGCAGAGGAAACTCTTCTGGATCGAGTGGCTGTGAATCGGAGGACCTACTGGGAGAACAAGGTCATCCACCGCGCGGAAGCCGAGCCGCGGGAGACGCGGGTGCCGCGGAAGCCGCAGGGTCTGCGCACCAGTGTGGGAAGGGGAGTGCATGTCACACAGACAACAGCGGGGAGAGTTGCGACGTCCAGGGCTCTGAGTCCACACATCGGCGCTGGAAGGGGAGGTGAGCTCAATAACCCGAGACATTGGCGGGGAAACGGGGGTCAGAATCTAGAGGGGGGCCGGAAAGTGCAGCAAACTCACTACCAGAAAGAAGGAAAAAAAAAAAAAAAGCTTGGGGGTTTCTCTTTCCCCTATGCTAACCTTGCAAAGGTTGCAAGGCTGCAAGGCTTGAAGAACTCACAAGAGACAAAGAGCAGGCCCCCTCTCTGGATTTACATATCAACAGGGGAGAACTAAGGAACTGAGTCACTACAATTCAGTAGCCTAGGCAACCCAGTGGGAGTCCAGAGGAGCCTAAACAGACTCTTTGGGTAGAAGCCAGAGACTGGAAGCTAAATACCATCAATTCTGCACAGCCATGCCATGCGGTGTTACTTACCTCCTGAATAAATAAAATAAATAAATAAATAAATAAATAGAGAGATTTACCACGCATAACCTGAGGGTGTCACCTTTGCACACCCTTAACCAGGAAGAACCAAGCAGAGCTCTCAGGCCACACCCATCTCAAGCCTCCAAGGCTCCTCCAACAGCAGGCAGTCCACTTAACACGGACATAGTATAAAATTAAAAAAAAAATTTAAAAAAGAAAAAAAAAAAACAAAAAACAAAAAAACGCACAGTGACGAAAGAAGAATTAACTATGCCAAGCAACAAACACAGAAATCGAGGGAACAAGATCAACGATGACACTATGATGCCTCCAAATAAACAAAATGCCCCAAACCAAGATTATGAAGATGATGAGATAGAAGAAATGCAAGATACGGATTTCAAAAAATTTATGTTAAGAACATTTAGAAGTTTTCAAAAGCAAATCCTTGAACTACAGAAATCCTTATTGGACAGGATTGAAAATCTCTCGTGAAAATGAAATTTTAAGGAAGAATCAAAATGAAACACAGAAACTAGTAGAGCAGGAAAGTGTGATAGTGAAGAGAAATCAAAATGAAATGAGGAGCTCAATAGATCAAATGACAAACACATTAGAAAGCCTTAAAAACAGAATGGGTGAAGCAGAAGAGAGAATATCGGACTTAGAAGATAGAGCACAGGAAAACATACAGTCAAACCAAAGAAAAGAAGAGGAAATTAGAAACCTAAAAAACATTGTTGGGAATCTTCAGGATACTATTAAAAAAACCAACATTCGGGTTCTAGGAGTTCCTGAAGGCATGGAGAGAGAGAAAGGATTAGAAGGCCTTTTTTAGTGAGATACTAGCAGAGAACTTTCCAGGTTTGGAGAAGGACAGAGACATCCTAGTACAGGAAGCTCATAGAACCCCCAATAAACATGACCAAAAGAGATCCTCACCACGACACGTGGTAATT
Organism: Oryctolagus cuniculus; assembly: GCF_964237555.1. NCBI lineage: Eukaryota > Metazoa > Chordata > Mammalia > Lagomorpha > Leporidae > Oryctolagus > Oryctolagus cuniculus. The sequence goes on from NC_091433.1 coordinate 172,396,473, forward strand.
AAACTTACCACAGTGAAACATAAAGAAAAGATCCTAAAATGTGCAAGAGAGAAACGTCAGATTACTCTCAGAGGATCTCCAATCAGACTCACAGCAGACTTCTCATCAGAAACACTACAGGCTAGGAGGGAATGGCGAGACATAGCACAGGTGCTAAGAGAAAAATTGCCAGCCCAGAATATTATATCCTGCCAAGCTCTCATTTGTGAATGAAGGTGAAATAAAGACCTTTCATAGCAAACAGAAATTGAAAGACTTTGTGGCCACTCGTCCGGCCCTGCAAAAGATACTTAAAGATGTGCTACACTCAGAAACACAGAAACACGGCCATCAATATGAAAGAAGGGAAAGGAAGAACACCTACCAGTAAAAGAGCATGGGAAGCTCAAAGCATATACTAGAAAATATTTCCAGGAAAATGGCAGGGCAAAGTCACTGCGTATCAATAGTCACATTGAACATTAATGGTCTGAACTGTCCAGTTAAAAGACACCGTTTGGCTGACTGGCGCAAAGAACACAACCCAACTATTTGTTGCCTACAAGAAACACATCTCTCTACCAAAGAGGCATGCAGACTGAAAGTGAAAGGTTGGAAAAAGATATTCCATGCCAACAGAAACCAAAAAAAAGCAGGTGTAGCTATATTAATATCAGACAAAATAAACTTTAATACAAAAACTGTTGAGAGAGACAAGGAGGGACACTATATAATGATTAAGGGTACAATTCAACAGGAAGATGTAACTATTATAAATGTATATGCACCTAATTACAGGGCACCGGTCTATTTAAAAGATATGTTAAGGGACTTAAAGGGAGACTTAGACCCCAATACAATAGTACTGGGGGACTTCAATACTCCACTCTCAGAAATAGACAGATCATCCGGACAGAAGATCAACAAGGAAACAGCAGATTTAATTGACACTGTTGCCCAAATGGATCTAACAGATATCTACAGAACTTTCAACCCTACATCTACAGACTTCACATTCTTCTCAGCAGTGCATGGAACCTTCTCTAGGATTGATCACATACTAGGCCATAAAGCAAGTCTCAGCAAATTTAAAAAAAATTAGAATCATACCATGCAGCTTCTCAGACCACAGCGGAATGAAGCTGGAAATTAGCAACTCAGGAAACCCCAGAAAGTATGCAAACACATGGAGACTGAACAACATGCTCCTGAATGAACACTGGGTCATTCAAGAAATCAAAAGAGAAATCAAAAACTTTCTGGAAGTAAATGAAGACAACAACACAACATATCAAAACTTATGGGATACAGCAAAAGCAGTATTGAGAGGCAAATTTATAGCAATAGGTGCCTATATCAAGAAATTGGAAAGGTACAAAATAAATGAGCTTTCAGCACATCTCAAGGACCTAGAAAAACTGCAGCAAACCAAACCCAGTAGGAGAAGAGAAATAATTAAAACCAGAGAAGAAATTAACAGGATTGAATCCAAAAAAACACTACAAAAAGCAGCCAAGTGAGAAGCTGGTTTTTTGAAAAAATAAACAAAATTGACACCCCATTGGCCCAACTAACTAAAAAAAGAAGAGAAAAGACCCAAATCAATAAAATCAGAGATGAAAAAGGAAACGTAACAACAGACACCACAGAAATAAAAAGAATCATCAGAAATTACTACAAGGACCTGTATGCCAGCAAACAGGAAAATCTATCAGAAATGGATACATTCCTGGACACATGCTATCTACCAAAATTGAACCATGAAGACATAGAAAACCTAAATAGACCCATAACTGAAACAGAAATTGAAACAGTAATAAAGGCCCTCCCAACAAAGAAAAGCCCAGGACCAGATGGATTCACTGCTGAATTCTACCAGACATTTAAAGAAGAATTAATCCCATTTCTTCTCAAACTATTCAGAAAAATCGAAAAAGAGGGAATCCTCCCAAATTCTTTCTATGAAGCCAGCATCACCTTAATCCCTAAGTCAGAGAAAGATGCAGCACTGAAAGAAAATTACAGACCAATATCCCTGATGAACATAGACTCAAAAATCCTCAATAAAATTCTGGCCAATAGAGTACAACAACACATCAGGAAAATCATCCACCCAGACCAAGTGGGATTCATCCCTGGTATGCAGGGATGGTTCAACATTCGCAAATCAATCAATGTGATTCACCACATTAACAGACTGCAAAAGAAACACCATATGATTATCTCAATTGATGCAGAGAAAGCATTTGATAAAATTCAACACCCTTTCATGATGAAAACTCTAAGCAAACTGGGTATAGAAGGAACATTCCTCAATATAATCAAAGCAATTTATAAAAAACCCACAGCCAGCATCCTATTGAATGGGGAAAAGTTGGAAGCATTTCCACTGAAATCTGGCACCAGGCAGGGATGCCCACTCTGACCACTGCTATTTAACATAGTTCTGGAAGTTTTAGCCAGAGCCATCAGACAAGAAAAAGAAATCAAAGGAATACAAATTGAGAAGGAAGAAGTCAAACTATCCCTCTTTGCAGACTATATGATTCTTTACTTAGAGGATCCAAAGAACTCTACTAAGAGACTATTGGAACTCATAGAGGAGTTTGGCAAAGTGGCAGGATATAAAATCAATGCACAAAAATCAACAGCCTTTGTATACACAAGCAATGCCATGACTGAGAAAGGACTGCTTAGATCAATCCCATTCACAATAGCTACAAAAACAATCAAATACCTTGGAATAAACTTAACCAAGGACGTTAAAGATCTCTACGATGAGAATTACAAAATCTTAAAGAAAGAAATAGAAGAGGATACCAAAAAATGGAAAAATATTCCATGCTCATGGATTGGAAGAATCAACATCATCAAAATGTCCATTCTCCCAAAAGCAATTTATAGATTCAATGCAATCCCAATCAAGATACCAAAGACCTTCTTCTCAGATCTAGAAAAAATGATGCTGAAATTCATATGGAGGCACAAGAGACCTCGAATAGCTAAAGCAATCTTGTACAACAAAAACAAAGCCGGAGGCATCACAATACCAGATTTCAGGACATACTACAGGGCAGTTGTAATCAAAACAGCATGGTACTGGTACAGAAACAGATGGATAGACCAATGGAACAGAATTGAAACACCAGAAATGAACCCAAACATCTACAGCCAACTTATATTTGACCAAGGATCTAAAACCAATTCCTGGAGCAAGGACAGTCTATTCAATAAATGGTGCTGGGAAAACTGGATTTCCATGTGCAGAAGCATGAAGCAAGACCCCTACCTTACACCTTACACAAAAATCCACTCAACATGGATTAAAGACCTAAATCTACGTCCTGACACCATCAAGTTATTAGAGAACATTGGAGAAACCCTTCAAGATATTGGCACAGGCAGTCAAAGCCAAAATCAACTATTGGGATTGCATCAAATTGAGAAGTTTCTGTACTGCGAAAGAAACAGTCAGGAGAGTGAAGAGACAACCTACAGAATGGGAAAAAATATTTGCAAACTATGCAACAGATAAAGGGTTAATAACCAGAATCTACAAAGAAATCAAGAAACTCCACAAAAACAAAACCGACAACCCACTTAAGAGATGGGCCAAGGACCTCAAGACATTTTACAAAAGAGGAAATCCAAACGGCCAACAGGCACATGAAAAATAGAATAGATAAAGGGGAGAGTGATTCAACATGGGAAGTGAGATACTCAGCAGACTCATAGAATGGCAGATGTCTTAGATAGCACTCTGGCCTCAGAATCAGCCCTAAAGGCATTCGGATCTGGCTGAAAAGCCCATGAGAGTATTTCAGGCATGGAAAGCCAAGACACTCTGGCAAAAAGATCTCTGTGAGTGAGATCCCAGTGGAAAGAACAGGTCTTCAAAGAAGGAGGTACCTTTCTCTGAAGGGAGGAGAGAACCTCCACTTTGACTATGACCTTGTCTAAACAAGATAAGAGTCGGAGAACTCAGAGGGCTTCCATAGCCTTGGAAACTCATGACTGGAGCATAGGGAGATTACTGATGCCATAGACAGGAGTGTCAATTGGTAAAGTCAACAACAGGAGTCACTGTGCACTTACTCCTCATGTAGGATCTCTGTCCTTAATGTGCTGTACATTGAGATTTAATGCTATAACAAGAACTCAAACAATATATTTCACTTTGTGTTTCTATGGGGGTGCAAACTGTTGAAATCTTTACTTAATGCATACTAAACTGATCCTCTGTAAAAAAAAAAAAAAAGAAAGAAATTATCAACTCCCAACTTGACTCTCACTGGGATTAAACATGACAATAGGTCTGATCTGATTTCATCATCATTTAAAAAAAATCATCTATTTTTCACTTTATGTTTCTGTGTGGGAGTAAACTGTTGAAATCCTTACTTAATGTATACTAAGCTGATCTTCTGTATATTAAGATAATTGAAAATGAATCTTGATGTGAATGGAAGGGGAGAGGGAGTGGGAAAGGGGAGGGTTGTGGGTGGGAGGGACGGTATGGGGGGGAAGCCATTGTAATCCATAAGTCGTACTTTGGAAATTTATATTCATTAAATAAAAGTTAAAACAAAACAAACAAAAAAAACAAAAAAAATATCATGAAGAAACTATGCATGATTTAAAAAAAATATCTGCAATGATCTGCTTATGAAATAGAGAACTCTTTTTTTTTTTTTTTTTTTTTGACAGGCAGAGTGGACAGTGAGAGAGAGAGAGAGACAGAGAAAGGTCTTCCTTTGCCATTGGTTCACCCTCCAATGGCCGCCGCGGCCAGCGCGCTGTGGCCGGCGCACCGTGCTGATCCGATGGCAGGAGCCAGGTGCTTCTCCTGGTCTCCCATGGGGTGCAGGGCCCAAGCACTTGGGCCATCCTCCACTGCCTTCCTGGGCCACAGCAGAGAGCTGGCCTGGAAGAGGGGCAACCGGGACAGAATCCGGCGCCCCGACCGGGACTAGAACCCGGTGTGCCGGCGCCGCAAGGCGGAGGATTAGCCTGTTGAGCCGCGGCACCGGCGAAATAGAGAACTCTTACAGCTGAAGGACAACCACCCAGTTTTTTTTTTTTTTAATTTTTTTTTATTTTTGACAGGCAGAGTGGACAGTGAGAGAGAGAGACAGAGAGAAAGGTCTTCCTTTGCCGTTGGTTCACCCTCCAATGGCCGCCGCTGCAGCCGGTGCACCGCGCTGATCCGATGGCAGGAGCCAGGATCCAGGTGCTTTTCCTGGTCTCCCATGGGGTACAGGGCCCAAGCACCTGGGCCATCCTCCACTGCACTCCCTGGCCATAGCAGAGAGCTGGCCTGGAAGAGGGGCAACCGGGACAGAATCCGGCGCCCCGACCGGGACTAGAACCCGGTGTGCCGGTGCCGCCTTTTTTTTTTTTTTTTTTTTTTTTTTTTTAAAGGCAGAGTGGACTGTGAGAGAAAAATGTCTTCCTTTTCCATTGGTTCACTCCCCAGTGGCCGCTGCGGCCGGCGCCCCAGGCAGAGGATTAGCCTTTTGAGCCACGGTGCTGTCCAACAACCCAGTTTTTAAAAATGGGAAAAAGACTAGAATTAACCTGTCTCCAAAGAAGATATATGTGAGGCAAATAAGCCTAGGAAAGGAAGTTTAATTAACACTGCTAGTTTTTAGGGAAATACAAATGAAAACTACAATAAGATAGGAATGTCTAATATTTGAAATACTGACAATCTCAGGTTTTGGTGAGGATGGTGAACACCTGGAGGTCACACACTGCTAATGGGAATGTATAATAGTATGGCACCCAGCATGTACATGGACACAGCATCCTAAAACTGGAAGCAAACTCATTCTATCAGTCTATGAGTAGATAAACAAATGATGATGGAATACCACTGAGCAACAACAAGGAATAAGCTACTGATAGATGTAGCAGTATGGAAGAAACTTAGAAGCATTCTGCTAAGTGAAAGAAACCAGACGGCTACTATGTTATGTCATTTATGTAAAAATCTAGAACAGGCAAAACTAAGTGACAGGAAGGAATGGTTTTCAGAGGGGGTTGACCACTAGGGGATACATGGAAGAACTTCTGGGAATGATGCACATTTTTGACTGGTTTTAGTTCTGTGATTCGAAACATTTTCCAAAGCATGTCTAACTGTAAACTTAAAATGAGTGTACTTTGCAGCAAGTAAATTCTATTTCTAAAAGCCATTATTTTTAAAAGGTTCTTGATATTTGCCCTAAACACATTTCAAATGATACTATATTGCAAATTTGTACTATGTGCAATAGTCTAAATACGGCTTTATGAAAAGCTGCTTGGATTCTCATCAAACCCAAGTATTTAAAGTTTGAAATAAATCCAAAAGTTATTCATGCAAACCATTTTTAATGATTCTTTTTTTGGTATTGGAATTTTATTGGAAACAGAATATTTTCCTATTTGTTCAAATAAACATTAATATATCCACAAGTTTTGCATTATAGTTTTGCATCACTCATTCCTTTCCTGGCTAATGCACTATATAATTCTCTGACTAAGGAATTACTCAAGTACAATCTGAAATTTTAAAATTTCTGCCATCCTAATTTCTTTCAAGGCCACAAATAGTAACTACCCTTTTTTCTTACCGTCTAGAAAGGAAGAAGGTTAGATCAGCATACTTCTGAAGCAGTTACAGATGATTCAATTAGAATTGACAAAGAAAATAAAGTAACAGAGGTGATACAATATATCTGAGGTCAGTATTTTAGAAGCAGATAGCTCTAATTTATTAGATTACCAGAAAGGTATCAAAGCTTCATGTTTACACAGCACACACACACACACCCTTGGCCCTGCCCCATCTCCACATATCTTTCAATGCCCCCTGTAAAATTCAAAGCAAATATTATAATGACAGTGTGCCACTTAAACTGCTTAGTAGTTCAGGTTTGGAGGATCAACTGGTGTTTTTTTTTTCAATACTGTGATACAGAAACTCCTAACACATTTGGGAACTGGTTTAATATATGCCTGCAACCTTCCTCTGTCCAATCATCCTCCACCATGACCCAAAACAAGAAAACAACCCCTTCACGTACTGCAGCAGTTCAACAGCACCGGGTGGGGCGACAGTGGTGTCAAAAATCACTTTTGTGAACAGCTTCTAAAGACTCATGCAGTCCAGTGGATGCAGGTAAGGCCACCTGGGCTGAGCAGGAGACTAACCCAACCATCACCACTACTCTGTCTAGTGCCTCTCCCCATTCCTAAGGTAGCAAAGGGTCTCATTGTAGCTCTTTATATAAGTTTATCAACTAACTTATTAAATTCTGATGGGAACCAATTTCAAAAACTTACAACCATTCACCTAGTAATCTGATTTAATCCTCTTGAAGTATTTTTGCAACATATAATTTGCCTTTCCCAGATAAATTCATTACCACAGACCCATAAAGCAAATAAGCCAAGCTGAATTTGAATACCCAGATCCTGAGGTTTTATTTCCTGTCACTTCACACATTTACATAACCCCTCTGGCTGCTGTAGGCTTTCTGGTTTGCTGTGTGCCCAAGAACAAGTTTAGGGAGTGTTGCTGGAAATGGAGGCTAATGGGTGTCCTTAGTGAAGTCCTCTCCACTAGCCAAAAGCAGGCCCCAGTTGCACTCAGCAATCATATTAATTTCTGTTGTCCAAATTATGCCCTGTTTGCCTAGATTTGAGGATTTCATGTCCTTTTCTTTCAAACTTCCAATGCTTCCTTACTATCCTTTGCTTTCTCACAGACATAGTATTCGAGTAAAGAACTTCCATAAGCTCTGGCCACACCTATTATCACGTGAGTTCACACCCTTTACCTTCTCTTTACAGGGATCACTTGTCCACATTCACATTTAGGAAGGGCCAAACTTGCACCCATGTCCTCTAGCTCATCCCTTCTTGTCCACTCAATGAGGCCGCCCAGCAACACCCTTAAATCAGTTGTTCTTGTCTTGCCTCTCAAAGTGTTATAATTTCTCACCTCTTGACCCCCACACTTCCTTCCGCTATTACCCGTTTCTCTGCTCATTTATGCAGCTGTATCACTTTGAGCAGTCTGTACTCCCGATCTCAGTCCTCTCTCCCACTACACTGACTCCTTCCCTCTGCCTTCTACATCTGGCTTCCTGGCCACAATATTCTCTTGGCTCTTTTCCAATCTCACAAGCCACTCTTAAGTCCCCCTTGTTGGCATCTTGGTTCTCAGGTCTCTAAATACTGACACGCCCCAGGACTGGGATCTTTTCTTCTACTCTCATTCTCAAACTGGTCTCTTCCAGTCTTACAGTTTTAAATACCAAATAGGTTCTGATACCTCCCAAATCTGTGATTCCAGTCTGATCTCCCATTTTAGACTCACAGATTTAACAATTTCACATCTCATTCTGGGTGTCTAAGAATCTCCAAGTGTAAACTGAACTGCTTCCTGGTTTTTCCTCCAAAACCTCTGCCTCGCACACTCTCGCTGTTCTTATTCCAATTCAGGCCAAAAGCCTTGCGATCATCATTTCCTCTCATTGTACTCCACATGCAAACCATCAGACAATCTAATAGTTTGGTCTTAAAATATATCCAGAATCCAGTTATTTCTCCCTAGCTCACATTGCCACCGCCCTCACTGGGGACTGCTGTGAAACCTTTCTAACTGTTCTGTGTGCCCCCTTCCTCTGTCAGCTGTGACACCACATCCCACCTGTGTCCCCTCCTCAGGGGCTGCCTGTCTCATTGAGAATGCCAACACCCTGACGAGGGCCCTCACAACTGGTTACCTGTCTGCCTTCATTTCTGCTGCTGCTTACATGACTTGAACCTTTGCTGCTCCTTCTACACAAAATGCTCTTCCTCCAAACTCGCTTTTTTCAGGGGAACCCAATTACCCTCTTTGAAGGGGCAGGCTTCCCTCTTTCCTGACTTCATTTTGTCTTCAGGCCTTTCCACCATCTGACATATTCACTTAGTTATCTGTTTTTTTCCTTGCTAAGATGTAAGTGCCATGGCCTTTGCTATTCTATTCACTGGTGAGTTCCCTGTGCTTCTTCAATATCTGTACACTAAGTAAACTGATTAAGCAGAAAAGGAGCTGAGCTGCCCTCTCTGGGTGCTTCTGCTTGGGAGAGAGCCTAAGAATAGCACCTGGTCTCACAGGCTGCAGCACAGAAGTTGCCCTGGGAAACTGATGAATGACCCTCCAGACCTCGGGAGAGAAGGCAGACAGGAATGTATGCTTCTGCTCTCTGCGAGCATCAGGCATTCTTTTTTAAGCCTCAGTGCTGCCATTCTCTATCTGTGCAATTGCAGCTATCTTACTGTTCAAGCCCTGGTGTTCTTCAGGAGTTGTCAGGCAAGCTAGGATAATCAAGTTTCAAAGGCCGCACTGGGAAGCCAAGGTCAAGTAGGTGTGGTGTTGACAGCAGGTCAGGGAGCTAACAGCAAGGATATCTACAGGGTGCTTTGAGGACAGGAAGTTAGGGACCCATTCACCCACAAACAGGGGCCTCTTGGAGGCTTAAGGAGCTGGTGAGATTAGTATGTGCCTCTCTCCCCCTGAGGCTGAGATGAATTGTTTCCTAGTTATGGCATATTTGACAATGTTAAACACAATGCTATTTTTAAACTGACATTCTTTCCTGAACTTCTGGAATGTAATTCCCTGTGCTGTGTATCACTTCTCTCTGATAACAGAGAATTTCATTACACAGGCTGGAATGCAGCCTTATTATTAGTTGAAATATTACCGTAGACGCTAATCAGTTCTCAAGGATGTCTTTAAATAGAGCTACCCACCTCGTCATAGAAAGCCTTTTCATTCTCTTTGCTGTTTTTTTCTTTCCACTCATAAGACACATGGGAGTTCCACCAGCTTGAAAATAAATTCCAGAGCTGGCCTTGCCAGCAGTGCAGACAGTTCTCTGAGAGGAACCTGGCCGGCTCACCAAAGGGACATTCGCTCTCACTTCCACTTCTTCACAGCAGGGTCTCTGTTGCAAAGGGCCTGGCATTTCACCAGAGCTGCACCTCCACTCCCCTCATTCCTTAGTCACCCTCCTGGCTAAACAAATGGCTTTAACCCTTTCTTTGTGCTGTGCTGCTTCCAGAAGCTGAAATCATGCCCAGACCCAGGAAGAATCTCAACCTGACTCCAAAGCATCGTCTGTTTTCACCCTACTGAGGACCACTCCCACAAGACCAAAGTGGGGTGGTGGTGCAAGGGTGGGCAGAGTCTCAGGCATCTGATAACTAGGGGTTGAGGCTGCAGAGGGGCCTCATTGGGATGTGCAGTGGCTCTGTTTACCTCACTACCTCCTTCCCCAAAACAGGAGCTGAACTACAAATAGGACAAATCATTTAATTTGATTCATAATGGCCTTTGATACCACATAAAAGGACAGTATTTTCAGGGACGCTGTGCACCAAATTAGAATATATGCTTTGGTTTTCTATGATTAATTAATGTCACTTTAGTCATATTCACACAGACAGCAATGCGAATTACCTTACAAGCACAGAATGGAGAAGAAGGAAGAGACAATAATGACAAAAGGAATTGGACAAAAGGTCAGAAGAAAAAGGCTAAAATTAGGAGGGAGCTTCAAAAAGATTGTGGGGAGCAACTGGGAGCAACCCAGACTAGACTAAGTTACTGGAATTGGGACTTGTTCTGTGCATCTGCTCTCCCACAATATGGCGCTGGGAAGGGAGAAACAGCTTCTGCACAGCTGCCTCCAGTTCAACCAATAAACTGTAGGACCTGCTCCTGATTGGAGGGGAGCGGCGTGCTCGGCGTGTGGGTAGCAGGGTTGGGATTGGTGGAAGAGGACTGTGGAGGAGGAGAGAGACAACATGCACCAGGAACATCTAAGGGGAACATCTGAAGAAACACCTGTGCAGCCCCCGAGAGAGCCGGCCGGCGGTGTGCCGCTCCCCCGCGGAAGTGGGGAATGTGGCAGGGGGAACCGCCCTTCCACGGAGGTGGAAGGGACAGTAGCCAACCCGGGAAGAACCAGCAGCAAACCCGGGGAGGGCCGAGCAGACAGAAGAACAGCGCAGGGTCCTGTGTCGTTCCTCCACGAAGACGGGGAGCGACCTAATGGGGCCGTGACTCGGATATGAAGCCTAGGCAGGGTTTAGTGTCGTTCCTCCATGAAGAGGGGGAGCGACAAAGATCATGGAAGATGGCATTAAAATACTGCTTTGGGGCTGGAGTTTGGCCAAGTGGATAAGCTTCTGACTGGGATTCATGTTGTAGTGTCTGTGTTCAAGACCTGGCTCCACTCCTAATTCCAGCTTCCTGCCAACGCATTCCCAGGAAGACAGCAGCAAATGAGTTCAGAGGACTGGGTCCCTTTCCCATGGAAGACCCAAACTGAGGTCTTCAGGATTCTGGCTTCAGCCTGGCCCAGCCCTGGCTATCACATGTGGGCCTTTAGAGAATGAACCAGCACATGGGAGCTCATATGTTTTCTACTTCTCAAGCAATAAAATTTCAAAAACATGTATATTGGTGCATAGTTTTTTGTAACACATTTTCCATGAAATTTCTGAAGACTATTCATATAAGGACACATAGTAAAATCAGACTTTAACCAAGTAAGGGAGGAATGCTGATAAAGAGTGAAGTAAAAAGAGCACAAACACTGGCAGGCGCCGCGGCTCACTAGGCTAATCCTCCGCCTAGCAGCGCCAGCACACCCGGTTCTAGTCCCGGTTGGGGCGCCGGATTCTGTCCCAGTTGCCCCTCTTCCAGGCCAGCCCTCTGCTGTGGCCAGGGAGTGCAGTGGAGGATGACCCAAGTCCTTGGGCCCTGCACCCCATGGGAGACCAGGAAAAGCACCTGGCTCCTGGCTCCTGGCTCCTGCCATTGGATCAGCGCGGTGCGCCAGCCGCAGCGGCCATTGGAGGGTGAACCAACGGCAAAGGAAGACCTTTCTCTCTGTCTCTCTCTCTCACTGTCCACTCTGCCTGTCAAAAAAAAAAAAAAAAAAAAAAAAAAAGCACAAACACATTCAATATTTAGCATATATTAAATGCCCAACATTGAAAGATGGAAGGACAGCAGAAGGATGGAAAAGGACAAGCAAGAGATAAGTCCAAGGAGTTGGAAAGTTGTAGTTATGTCCCTGGAGGCCCTTAATTCAGAAGACATATCTAAATATCGATGATCTCCTTGTTTCCATAACACAGAACTTGCAGTAAAACAGAAAAGGCACCATAAATGTGTTAAACAACTAGCTGGAATGAAAACTGATTCCTAAACCCAAGTAACACAAGAATGTACTAACTCTAAGTGCCAGCATTTTAATATAAAACAGAATCAGTGTATGGTTTCCAATGACAGTCTTTAGAGCACTTACAATACTCTTGGATCTAGCAGAGTGCCATCAGAGCCAGGCTTGCATACAACAAGATCCTAAATACCTGAGAGATTGTGAATATAAAGATGATCTTGATATTCCTATTTCTCTTGTGGTAAAAACAATTTCCACCAGACCTTGATATACAAGTGGATAAATCATGTTAAATTAAATCATTCTCTACTTGGGGAGCTATCTTAATCAGAAAGAGATTTAATGAAAAGCCTTAGCTTACATGAATACTCTAATTATTACAGGCTAATATTTGTCCACAAAAAAGAATGTTTCAGGATTAGTCAGAAATCAGAAAAGCCAGAGGCACCAATTCAATAACAGAATGCCTAATTAAATGATAATGGAATCCTAATTATAATGTATTGCTTTGCCTTGCTGGAGATTTATTTAGCACATTCCATTTTACACAGTTCATTAAGGAAATCTAAATAAAATGCAATTACTAAAAAAATAAAGAACTAATAAATTAAAACTTTTTAACAATATCACATGTAACAAAAAGTATAACAGTTAGGGACAACTGTTGTATTATAGTGGGTTAAGCCACCACTTGAGACACAGCATCTCATGTGGGTACTGGTTTGAGTCTCTGCTGCTGTACTTCCTTTCATTTGTTTGCTTTTCTTTTCTTTCTTTTTATTTATTTATTTATTTTTTTTTTGACAGGCAGAGTGGACAGTGAGAGAGAGAGAGAGAGAGAGACAGAGAGAAAGGTCTTCCTTTGCCGTTGGTTCACCCTCCAATGGCTGCCGTGGCCAGTGCGCTATGGCGGGTGCATCACGCTGATCCAAAGGCAGGAGCCAGGTACTTCTCCTGGTCGCTCATGCGGGTGCAGGGCCCATGGACTTGTGCCATCCTCCACTGCACTCCCGGGCCATAGCAGAGAGCTGGCCTCGAAGAGGGGCAACCGGGACAGAATCCGGTGCCCCGACCAGGACCAGAACCCGGGGTACTGGCGCCGCAGGCGGAGGATTAGCCTATTGAGCCGTGGCGCTGTGCTGCTATACTGCCAATCCAGCTCTCCACTCATGTGCCTGAGAAAGTATTTGGGTCCCTACCACCCATGTGGGAGAGTCAAATGGGTTTCCAGGCTCTTGGTTTTGGCCTGGCCCAGCCCCAGTCATTGCAGCCATCTGGAAAGTGAAGCAGCAGATGTAAGATCTCTCTCTGTCTCTTGGTAACTCTGCCTTTCAAATATATATATATATATATATATATATAATCTTTAATTTTTTTTAAAGTGCAATGGGGGCAGGTGCTGTGGTGCAGCAGGATAATGCCCTGACCTGAAGCGCCAGCATCCCATATGGGCACGGGTTCTAGTCCCGGCTGCTCCTCTTCCGATCCAGCTCTCTGCTATAGCCTGGGATAGCAGTAGAAGATGGCCCAAGTCCTTGAGCCTCTGCACCCATGTGGGAGACCTGGAAGAAGTTCCTGGCTCCTGGCTTTGGATCGGCGCAGCTCCAGCCATTGCGGCCATCTGGGGACTGAACCAGCGGATGGAAGACCTCTCTCTCTGTCTCTACCTCTCTCTGTAACTCTGCCTTTCAAATAAATAAATCTTTAAAAAACAAAACAAAACAACAACAACAACAACAAACAAAAAACAAAAAAAGAAGTCCTACTGAAGAAGGTATGGCTACATGCACTAAGTTGTGTATAGAAACAGTTCTTGTCCTACACCCTTCCTAAATCCATCACTGCCTTATGTACTGACCATTTTGTTAAGAAGATATGTATCCCCCACATCAAAACTCTAAAAAAAGGTTTAACTGCTCACTAAACTGTGGCTACAGTCATGATTATGGGTCCTGTGCTAGCTAGAGCTACCAGGGTCAATTCAAATCCATAGCAGCAACCTCTTGGTGTCAGAAGTTTAGACTCTAGTAGAAACCAAGGCATAAATATGTGAATATAGTAACACAGGAAGGGCACAGAAACTGACACAAAGCTGTAAGGCAAGTGAAGTGAGAGTAATAGAAATGAGCACCATTGTTTTCAGAGAAGAACAAGATCACTGTGGGCTAAAATGCATAAACAACACTGCATGCAAGCAGGCTACTCTGGGATAACACATGCATGAACCAGTTCCTTGAAATGTACAAGAAACTGGACCTCCAATATGGAAAATATATTTAAAAGCATCAAATAGTTATAGAAAAACACATGTTTTTAGAAGCCAAAATAAAAGGACAAAGATGTAAGAGAACAGAGTTAAAAACTACTCAGGGATATATGGGAACTTAATGTACAATATAGGGGACACCACAAATCCAAGGGGATCCATGGGGGGAAGAAAAGGAAGCACTGGGGTAAAAAGGAGTAAACAGTAAAATAACGGAGAACCCCTGCCCAAGACCAGTAATGGTAATATTGTAATCTTCTGAACCGGAGAACTTCACTAAGTAATTAGTATTCTTAATTAACAGACTAGAAACACAATTTGAGCAAAAAGAAAAAAAAAACAACCTGCTTTAAATTAGCTTCTCTATAGCCTCAAATAATGGCATATTGAAGTTTAAAATTTTGGAACAGGATATAAAGGTAACACCCAGTGCTATGGAACACTGTCTTGTCCAGGAAACCCCATTCAAAGCTGGAAGACAACAAATTCTGAGAACAATTTTAAATCTTTTGGGTTTTTATGTGCATCATTTCAGTTTTGGATTGTAGGAGCACCTTTGCTGTGACCTCTCAGCTGTCCTTAACTCTCATATCACTCTATTATTTTATCCCAAGTTGTCTGAACTCTGGGATTAGGCACAACTTTTTCTGACCCCAGGGAGTTGTTGTAATGGACGCAGTGTCTTCATTCTGCAAAGTCCACAGTTCTATATGTGCTCTTCTCTTACAGCACCTAGTATTCTTCTGGTTTATATTAAGTGCTGCTATCACAATTCGGTTTCTTTGATTAGATTACATACTACTCAAGGTCAGGGTGTGTGTCTTTCCCACCTTTGTATTCTCCACGTGGTTTTGAACACACTATTCATATAAATACCTACTGGGGAATGATTCTTCTGTGTTATGGAAACTAAGAAAACAGAAAGGAAACAGAGTGAAGCCAAACGCTATGTCAGGTACTTTCTCCTACTATTTTATTCAATATTCACAATAACCCCATGAACCGAGTCTCGAGGCTTAAGATTCAGCTTGAGTAATTTGTCCACAGTTACAAAACCAGTAAGACACATGGAAATCCCAGGTCCACTTGATTCTAAAGGTCTCGGTTTAGCGTCAAGAATTTAGCACAGGGGCTGGCGCTGTGGCCCAGCGGGTTAACGCCCTGGCCTGAAGCGCCAGCATCCCATATGGGTGCTCGTTTGAGACCGCTGCTCCACTTCCTATCCAGCTCTCTGCAGTGGCCTGGGAAAGCAGTGGAAGATGGCCCAAGCTCTTGGGCCCCTGCACCTGCGTGGGAGACTGGAAGAAGCTCCTGGCTTTGGATCGGCACCGTTTTGGCCGTTGCAGCCAATTGGGGAGTGAACCAACGGATGGAAGACCACCCCCCACTTCTCTCTCTGTGTTTCTGACTTTCAAATGAAATAAATAAATCTTTAAAAAAAATTTAGTACTGAAAGACACTCAATATTTCTTATTTTCACTTTGGTAAACTGGAGATGAGAGATTCAATGACTTTTTCAAAGAGTTTTAGGGTAGGTGAGTAGAAAGACTAAATTTAGAAGCCAAGTTTCTTGCCTCATAGCTTTAGTTGGCTCTTTCCATGGCATAAAAAGGCTGCAGTGAACTTTCTCAAATTATACTTCTGTATTCCCAAGAAACACAATTTTTAAACATTAAAACCTAGAATATAATTGGTCTTAATTTTCTAAATTCTTTCAAAAATGTTAAGTTTTGCAGCTAAAGCATTTTAAACAAAAATATATAAATTTTATTATACTGCAAATATGAAATTCTTTCCATTTCTGAAACACAGTGCAAGAAACCATCAATTAATGACCATACATTCACCTATGGTGGAAGAAACACACTGTTCTAATTGAGGATGTGAGAAAGGATTAGGTTATGGGATGTTTTCTTGCCTGGTTCTGAACTGGAGAAGCTTTAAATTACTATTCTAGGTATGATTATGAATACTTATACTTAAAGAATTATTTCAGGCTGGCTTTGAAATAATTAGTGGGTAAAATGGCTTAGTGGGTAAAGCCGCTGCTTGCAGTTCCAGCATCCCACATAGGGGCCAGTTCGAGTTCCAGCTGCTCCACTTCCCATCCAGCTCTCTGCGGTGGCCTGGGAAAGCAGTAGAAGATGGCCCAAGTCCTTGGGCCCCTGCCCCCACATGAGAGACCTGTAAGAAACTCCTGGCTCATGGCTTCGGATCGGCTTAGCTCCAGCCATTTAGGGAATGAACCAGTGGATGAAGACCTCTCTCTCTGCCTTTCTATAACTCTGCCTTTCCAATAAATAAACAAATAATTTTTTTAAAAAAGAATTATGACTATGTTTTTTTTTTTTTTTAAACAGGCAGAGTGGACAGTGAGAGAGAGAGAGAGACAGAGAGAAAGGTCTTCCTTTGCCGTTGGCTCACTCTCCAATGGCCGCTGCGGCCAGCGTGCAGCGGCCGGTGCACTGTGCTGATCCGAAGGCAGGAGCCAGGTGCTTCTCCTGGTCTCCCATGGGGTGCAGGGCCCAAGCACTTGGACCATCCTCCACTGCACTCCCAGGCCATAGCAGAGAGCTGGCCTGGAAGAGGGGCAACAGGGACAGAATCCAGTGCCCCGACCGGGACTAGAACCCGGGGTGAGCTAGCGCCACAGGCGGAGGATTAGCCTATTGAGCTGTGGCGCCGGTCTATGACTATGAGTTTTTAAATGATTCCATCATTGACCTGCAATGAAATGATAAATGATATGGTTTACCACATTCCTGAGGTGAGCTAATTATCTTTATGTCAGTGAATTTACATTGCTTTGTGTAAATTTGCTATTTAATATCAATAAATACTCTTTTTAAATTAATTTATTTGAAAGGTAGCGTTACAGAGAGATTTTCCATCTACTGGTACATTCCTAAAATGGCCACAATGGCTGGAGTTGGTCAAATCAGAAGCCAAGAGCCAGGAGCTTCATCCAGGTCTCCCACATGGGTGCAGAGTCCCAAGAACCTGGGCCATCTTCTACTGCTTTCCCAGGTCATCACAGAGAGCTGGATCAGAAATGGAGCAGCCAGGACTCAAACTGGCACCCATACGTGATGCCAGCACTGCAGCCGGCAGCTTTAGTCACTAAGCCATAGAGTCGGCCCCAATAAATGTCCTTTCAATAAAGTTTTTTTTTTAAATACCCAAACTGACAGAAAAATTAGAGGTTCTAAGTAACAGGATGATCGTACATAAAGCAATATCCTCTTGGAATCCACTCATCTCTTTCTGTAGTTTTATCTGTATGGTGCTACTACTGAACATGCCTGTGACTCCCAGGGGACACTGCCTTTTTTTCTGACACAGAAATGCTTTGTAGTTCTATAGCAGTTGGCTCAACCAGAGTCCCACGATGACTACAAGTCTCTCTGACTTGACACTCTTCACATCACTTTCTAGATGTAGTCTAACAGGTAATTATGTGAAAATACTGATCACACAGAGAAAGTTAAGAAAGAACTTCGTGGACCCAGTGTTGTGGCATAGTGGGTAAGGTGGCTGCCTGCAGTGCCAGCATCCCATATGGGCACCAGTTCCAGTCCCGGCTGCTCCGCTTCCGATATAGCTCTCTGCTATGGCGTGGGAAAGCAGTGGAAGACTGTCCAAGTCCTTGAGCCCCTGCACCCACGTGGGAGACCCAGAGAAGGCTCCTGGCTCCAGATCGACCCAGCTCCAACTGTTGCAGCCATCTGGGGAGTGAACCAGCAGATGGAAGACTCTCTGTCTCTGCCTCTCTCTAACTCTGCCTTTCAAATATTAAATAAAATCTTTAAAAAAAAAAAAAAAGAAAAGAAAACTTGGTGACAAAAGTACCTTTGATAAGATTCACTTAGAAACACTGGCTTGGATATTTAAAATAAAAATTTAAATTCCATTCTGGTATCTTTCAGTTTAGAAAAATAGCCCAGAGGGTCTGAGGCCCTTTGCTTCGTATCTTGCAGCACATGTAGCTCATCAGAGGCCTTAGAAATCCTGGTCTAAATCCCCAAGGTCAAAGTCAGTCTCACACTAAGCTGTCCCTGCAGGGTCTCTGAGAAGATGTAATTCCTGATCCTAGTAGTCTTCAAAATGGCTTAAAAGAACTCATAGGATCTGCTCTAGACCTTTACAAGTATGCTTAAATAAGAACTAATGCTTGATGTGCCGGCACCGCGGCTCACTAGGCTAATCCTCCACCTTGTGGCGCTGGCACACCGGGTTCTAGTCCCGGTCGGGGCGCCGGATTCTGTCCCTGTTGCCCCTCTTCCAGGCCAGCTCTCTGCTGTGGCCAGGGAGTGCAGTGGAGGATGGCCCAAGTGCTTGGGCCCTGCACCCCATGGGAGACCAGGATAAGTACCTGGCTCCTGTCATTGGGCCCAAGGACTAGGACCGGTGGCCATTGGAGGGTGAACCAACGGCAAAAAAAGGAAGACCTGTCTCTCTCTCACTGTCCACTCTGCCTGTAAAAAAAAAAAAAAAAAAAAAGAACCAATGCTTGAGACGCCAAAAGTTGTCACACACCTTAGGAATTCATCAGTGATTCACATGGGAGTAGGCTGCTTTTAAAATCAGTTTCAAAAAAGTGGTTTTTAAAACTTACCAACTCACTCAGAAATTTTACTCTATTATTTAGGTTTCCCGAGAATTATGTCTGGGGCAGCACAATGGTATAGTAGGCTAAACCCCTGCCTGTGGTGCCAGCATCCAAAATGGACACCGGTTTGTGTACTGGCTGCTCCTCTTCTGATCCAGCTCTCTGCTGTGGCCCGGGAAGGCAGTGGAGGATGGCCCAAGTGCTTGGGCCCCTGCATACACTTGGGAGACCTGGAAGAAGCTCCTGGCTTCTGCCTTCGGATCGGCATAGCTCCAGCTGTTGCGGCCATTTGGGGAGTGAACTGGTGGATGGAAGACCTTTTTCTCTTTGTCTGTAACTCTCCTTCTCAAATAAACAAAGTGTAATTTCTAAGTATTATAGGACCTCTGTATGCCAATAGTCCTTAGTTTAATGCTTACTACAGATACTCAATAAACAAATGAGTAGATAACTTAATGAAAAATGTTTAATTACAATGAAGGTGACTCAACCGTAACCACCATTTTCATTTTAGTATCAACTGGAGATATAAAAAACTGTGTCTTAACACAGCGACTCTGATCTTAATGTTGTTCATGACTACTTGGTGTTACCTCAGACAATCAGTGGTAATGGTATGAGACTGGCCAAAAATTAAGGTATTTCCTTTCTTATTGCATCTGAAATATAAACCTAGTTATATCCAAAAAAAAAAAAAAAAAACCCTCATGATCCACCCAACCAGGACACACACAATGGGGTGCTACTAATGAACTGTGATTTTAACGTCACTAAGGCAGCTAATAGTCCTGAGATGATACCTTGGACTGTCTATCATCCTGTGATCAGAACAATTTCAGGAACCCCTGAGAATTATGTTCATTTTAATACCTTTTAATGATTCAGAAATTCTTGATCAATTCTACCCCCCTCCCCCAGACACACTCCTCCCTCCAACCCCAAATCTGTGTTACAGAGGTTGAAGGAACACGAATGGCACCAGGTCATCACTGGTGGGAACAGACTCATGGATATCTTCGGCTATGAAGAACTTAAATCTACTGAACTAGCCTTGAATGAGTCGCATTTTTGGCATTTGTCAAAATTAATAGATGAACTATCTGATTTTCTACATCAAATTTTTGTGTGCCCAGCTCCTGGAACATTCTGACCTTGAAAATATATAAGAACGGTGGCACTATTGAAGAAAATGGAGAAGTGGGTAGAAAGTAACAAGTTTGGCAATAGACATATCACATTTGAGGTGACAGAGCAATATTTAAGTAAGATTTCCCAACCCACTTACAGGAGACATAGGTAGGCTAAGTCTCAGGTTGGTCAGAAGCATAGTTTTTAGAATCATTAACAAACTGATGATAGTAGTAGCTATAAGCATGGAAATATTCTCTCAACTATAAAGAGTGAGGACTGAAATTTGGGAAATGATTTTTACACAGCAGACCAGAAAAGGACAAAAAGCCAACAAAGGAGCCTAGGGAAGGAGAAAACAGTCACCAGGAAAATCAGCAGGATGGAAAGAGGAGAAACAAAACCCAACATACCCAACAAGGACCTGAAACAGCGCAACTCTTTCTATGTGGATCTGCTGTAGTGCAATCACTGTGGTTACTTTGGGGCGTGCAGATTGGAACACTTTAGTTTCCTTGGCAGCAGCCTCTCGGTTAACTCTTTTGATTAACCTTCCCTTAAGGAAATCAGTCAGACTGCAGTATTTTTAAGAATAAAAATGCAAACCTGGTATTTAAGTTGGCATTTTGAAAATATAAGAGATAATTTAGAGGCCTCATATGACACAAAGCATTCTGTCTACCCATTTCTCTTTCAGGCACTAGATTCGTTTTGATCATTCACTAAAACTGCTATTGCACCTTTCTTTCAAGGTGCAGCTTTGAGTTAATTCTGTGAGGCTGAAATTGCCCTACATATCTAAATATTTTAAGTATTTGAACACTGCTGAAACACTAAAGCAGTTCCTAAGAATAGCAATACACAGAGAAAATCTGGAGAGAGAAACTAAAATCACAACATGCAAATTGGTCTGTTTTAGAATAAATCTGCATATAGTGTCCTGCAGTGGTACATTTTATAAAGGGAATTAAAGCCATGAAATTAACATTTTAATGAAGCAGGCAGACTATTGACGTCAAGACTACTCACTGATTGCAGCTTCCAGGTGGCCTAATGAGATGAAAATGAAATTTATACCTCCAGCTAGTCTAAACTAGGGCTGTTTGGAGATTATGATTGAATTTAAATGAGAAAATACTGCTGTGTGCAAACATGTTTAGGCTAGAAAAGTACTCTTGGCAAACCTTGGCACTACGTTTAAACTAAATACTTAAGGCAACACACACACACACACACACACACACACACACACACTTTGGTATAACTTTTTTCTAAAGCACTATCCTAAAACCCATGGGAAGTCACTTGTATTTTGGAAAACATTAGAATGACTCATCTTAATTGTATTACAGGTCCATCTAAGAATGAAAAAGGCGCTTTAAGGTCACCTGGTGCAAGCTGCCACCTGCGTGAACACTGTAAGACAGGGACACCTTGAGGCTGCCTTTTTAATCACATTTGAAAAAATGCTCTTATTACCTGAGATTTGAGGCTTAAAAGTATACTCTTGGGACTCCCACTTTTTAGTCTCAGCCTGTCCTCTAAAAACAAACATGACAGCCTCATCAACTTCTGTACCTAACAATCCTTCAAACATTTAAAGCAGAGGTCAGCAAAGTACAGCCCATGGACCAATTTCAACTGCACAGCCTGTGAGCTAAGAAGAGTTTTTATTTTTTATTTTTACATAGTTGGGGAAAAAATAAAGACTAATTTTATGACACACAAAAGTTTTATGAAATTCAAACTTCATTGCCCATAAATAATGTTTTATTGGAACACAGAGCCACTCATCCAGTTGCACTAGAATGGCAGAACTGATTTATGAGAGTGACCGTGTGGCACGCAAGGCCTCGACAGAAAAAGCTTGCCAACCAGGGATTTAAAAGACAGCTTTCAAACCTTCTCTTAGTCTTCTGTTCCCTAAGCTGGGATGTCAGTTCTAAAGAACACAGAAAACATTTCTTGATTACTGGATGGCCTCCAATGTGTCCTTGTCGCCTGTAAGTTACTGAAGCAGAGAAGAGAGAGCTAAAGAGCCACACAGCTGTAGCCCAGAGAGAACATCATTTCTGCTCTCTCACGGTCATGCTAACCCTGCCCTAACAGAAGGCTCGTGGGCATGTGTGCTTAAGCTTTCCCCGTGGGAGACCAGCCATAGTTCTCCACAGTCTCCACACGGTCAGAATTCATAGTAAGTTCAATACTCAGTGTTAGTATGACATAGCTAAATAGACACAGTGGAATGGTGTCGTAGTATTTACATGTCTTTCTTGTTCCGCTGATCATTTCCTTGGGGTTAATAATTAACTAAGTCTGAATTCTCTATCAGTACACTTCTCCTTCCTCCGTATCAAACACATCAGCCAAACTATTTGTCTCATCTCCTCAAAGACACTTCTCCCTACTCTGATCAAGACCGCAGTGCAGACTGAAATCTTCCAGGCCTGATGTGCAGCTGTTACCCTCGATCTCCCTTCTCCATACTCATCCTAGAGACTCCCTTCTTCTATTGTGTTCCTTCTTTCCTGAATCTGGTATCTTTCTCTGCTTTGATCTACCTTATTTTGTTAGATTACATCCTTCATTAGCTCCCTAAGACAGGCACAGGGGAGGTTCCTAGAATGTCCTGTCTTCACACTTGACTGAACGTGAGCATATTCAGACTTCTTCACTGGAAACCATTTTGCTTCCAACTTGAAGGACTTCCTCCACTTTTTCTACCAGTGTTGCTCTGGACAATATGATGTCGTTCTAATTTTTTGACTTTGGAGGCTTTTAGGTTTTGCTGCTGGGGTTCTGAAATTCCATGTTGATCCTGATGTGTGACAGATCTTTTTCTTTCATTGTTTATGCCTCCATCTAAAAACTCGTGATTTATTTATTTTTTAATTCCACAATTTCTTGAAGAATTTCTTTGATTATTTATTCCCTGGGGCAAAGACTCAGCATTCAGGAAATGTTTTTTTGCATGTTTGTTCCTGGGTCTGTCCTGTTAGTCATGTATTTTAAGTTTCTCTTATTTATTTTATTTCACTGAAACTGCATAACAAGCATATTTGGTAAAGCTCTATTATCCTAATTGACTACTGAGATGTTAAAAATACTGCCCAGGTCACAAAGCTAATAAGATATGAAATTAAGATTCTAACTCAATTATTTCCAATTTCAAAGTCCATGCTATAAATCATGTTTCACTGTCCCTGAAAGAAAGCTGCACAATCCCCCATTCTAGAGATTTTATCTTTCTCTAAATTCCCAAATAGTGTCACAAGCATTGGATGGGAAATCAGGGCTGACCTTACACTGAGCTTGTATTATCTGAGGATCAATGTGCTGTCAAATAAAGGTTCCAAGTAGATGACCAGGATGCCAAAATTTTCCACCACTAGAGCCGCTCCTTTATTGTACAGATTAAAATAAAAGCTGATGCTAACTAAACATAATACACAGAAAAGAAGAAAAAGAGAGACATTAGGGAGAAACAGTGATTTATCAGTTTGTGAAAAGCTTTTCCAGAAATGAAGCCTCACGGTGATGAGTTTGGACAAGCACAGGGTACTAATGGCCAGGGAAAAGCAGCAGAAGATGGCCCAAGTCCTTGGGCCCCTTCTACCCATGTAGGAAACCTCATGGAGTTCCTGGTTCCTGGCTTTGGCCTGGCCCAACCCCAACCATCACAGCCATTTGGAGAGTGAACTAGCTGATGGAAGATCTCTCTCTCTCTCTCTTTCTCTCTCTAACTTGCATTTTCAAATAAATAAATAGATCTTTAAAAATAAAGTAGAAAAGAATGAAATGAAGAGGACTCCATGAGGATGGCACTGCAAACTAGGGTAAATGTTCCAGCTGCAAATGAGCATGACAATTTCAAGAGGCCCTGAGAATTCAGGATGAGTAGAATAGAGAAGGTAAAGGCATCTTGTTAGTTGAAATTTAGAGTTTGACACATAACTGCACTTAAGATATCAGAAATTTGAATGAATGATTAAAGCTTAAGAGAACTTCAGGATCTGCTGTAACAAACAGAGCATGGGCCTAATAAAAACACAAGGAATGGAGCAGCAGGCAAAAAGGAAAGTGGTGCAAAGGGCCGCTGTGCGCCATTAATAAAATAGTACAGAGCAGTCTCAAGAAAGAAAATAAGAGGTGAGAGAGTCTCAGTGCTGAGAAGTAGGTGTGATACAGACAGCACAGTGAAAATGCATTTCCTTTACAGGGAAGAAAGAATACATCATCAATTTCTCACAAAAGGGCTATAATTAAAATTAATCTTTAAAGAACATCACAGAGAAAGAAAATAGGTCAAAGACAAAACCAGAAAGGTCAATAAACAATTATTTCTGAAGATTACCATCACTACTTATTTTATGCTTGGTTAAAATATTTGAGGAGATGGGGCCCAGTGGGTTAAGATGCTGTCTGCGGTGCTGGCATCCCATATAGGTGCCAGTTCGAATCCTAGCTGCTCCACTTCCAACCCAGCTCTCTGTTTATGTGCCTGGGAAAGCAGCAGAAGATGGCCCCAGTGCTTGGGCCCCTGCACCCACATGGGAGACCCAGAAGAATCTCCAGTGGCTTCGGTCTGGTCCAGCCCTGGCCATTGTAGATATCTGGGGAGTGAACCAGCAGATAGAAGATCTCTCTGTCTCTCCTCCTAACTATGCCTTTTAAATAAATAAATCTTCAAAAAAAATTGGGGGCTACACATTAAAATTCCAATATGCCATAAACTTTGTAGGTACCTTAAAATATTCAATAAAGGGTCAGCACTATGGCATAGTGGGTTAAGCCACTGCTTTCAGCACTGGCATCCCATATGGGCACCGGTTCTAGTCCCAGCTGCTCTACTTTTGATCCAGCTCCCTGATAATGCACCTTGGAAAGCAGTGGAGGATGGCCCAAGTGCTTGGGCACCTGCCACCCACAGGGGAGACCTGGATGAAGCTTCTGGCTCCTGGCTTTGCCCTGGCCCTGCCCTGGCCATTACAACCATTTGGGGAGTATACTAGCAGATTGAAAACCTCTTTCTCTGTCTCCCCACTCCTCCCTGTAACTTTGCTTTTCAAATAAATAAAACAAATCTTCAAACAAATTCAATAAAGTCTGCTTCATTGGTTTTTCTTATAAAAGTACTGCTTCATTTCAATTAGCAGAACTCCTTACAGAAAAGAGATCACAACTTTGTACATTGTGCTGAGAAATAAGAGACTTTGCCAGATGCTGGTTAATCCAGCAGTAGTAACTGGTCACTTGGCAACTTAAAAACAAAACGGATTTGTTCTCACAGCTCTGGAGGCTGAAGTCCAAGATCAGGATGCCAGTATGAGCAAGCTTCAGAAAGTTCACAGAAGAATGGCACTGAGAGGTATTGTGAATGCCCCGTGAGTATTTTTAAGCCCCCTCTTCTGTGGGCTCCTGGTTCAGAGACTGTCGTCTTCCTGTGTCCCCCTTTGGCAGCAGAGGGGAGGGCCTCTTTGGAGTCTCCTTATCACTCATAAGGTCCCTGGCCTCACGACCAGTCATCTCCCAAAGGCACATTTTTTCCCCATTTGTTAATTTTAATTAATTTTTAGCAGATTCAATAGGATACAAGTCTAAGAACATGATATTCCCCTCCCTCTCTCCCTCCTTTCTTCTACCTTTCTTTTTCTTTAGTTTTTTGAAATAATAATTTTAAATTTACATTATCATAAAAAGACTTAATACTTCACTGAATAAGAAGTTGAACAAGTAAAAATCAAAAAGATGCTAATTTAGTGGGAAATAGACAATGATTACAAACAACAATTGAATGTATAAATGACCATTTCACCTACAGTTTTTTTTGTCAATTGGTCATTCATAATTTCTTTCAATGAAATGCAACCAATGACAACGTAACATGTAAATATTTCCTGTGTGGTTATAATAAGTAAGCTCATTTAGACTTTAAGCCATTTCCTCTCAACAGTTTATGACAAGAATAATTTTATGCAGATTGCAATGCAAATAATTATATATTGCATTTTTTTACTGTTACCACAGATCAGGGGAAACATATGATATTTGTGTTTTGGGGACTGGCTTATTTCACTAAGAATAATGGTTTCCAGATGCATCCTTTTTGTCGCTGAAGATAGGATTTAGTTCTTTATTTTATAGCAGAGTAATATTCCACAGTGTATATATACTACATTTTCTTTATCCTGTCACTGGTTGATGGGTATCTGGGTTGATTCCTATCTTAGATATTGTGAATTGAGCTGCAATAAACATGGGCGTACAGATAACCCTTTCATATGCTGAGACATATCCTTTGGGTAAATTCCTGGGAGTGGGATGGCTCCCAAAGGCCCCACATTCTAATACTATCCTATTAATAGGATATAAATGGGGCGGGGTGGGTGATATGCATTTAGACCATAGAAGGGAGATTTTCAAAAGTTTCATATGGAGTTTGCAGACATTCTAAGATCTAAGTAGTAGTATATTTCAATTTTTGATTAGCTGGCTAGAGACACTCTTAAAAATGGGAAGTTAGCTTCCAATTAAATCATTCCGCCAATATTAAGTGAACAATTTTTCTTCAAATGCGACTTTCTTTTGAAAGGAAAGTATAATCAGGGGATGCCGTTATGGTGTAGCGGGTGCTGCCTGTAATACTGGCATCCTTTATGGGCTCCAATTCAAGACCCAGCTGTTCCACTTCTGATCCAACTCCCTGCAACATTTCAGGGCAACACTGAAACATAAATCGACAAAAGTAGAAGATGTAACTCTTTGTCCTAAAGGAGACTTAGATCAGCTCATTTTTTAGTTTCCCTAAAAGGAGATTTCCAAGGGTTGAGAACAATTTTAGAAAATAATAGTTTTATGGATATATTTACTAGAGTCTTCAGTTTAAAAGAAGGAGTAAGGGAAGTAAGTTTCTAAAATCAAACAAGTCCAGTGTCCAAGCTTTGTACTGAATGGGGGTATTCAAGGGAGACAGAAAAGCAGAGGAAGTTGAAGGACTGTCTGTGTTAGCTCATGTTTATTTCCTCAACAGCTGTGGTTACTGCCTCTGTCAGTTACCACAACAGTCTGAACTCGGCATCTGAGTGTAGCAGCATTATAAGCAATTGTAAACAATGATAACCTCAATGTAAACATTAAAGAAATATACTGCTTTATTTATGAAAATAGTCCCCCTAAACAACCTTTCATGTATTCACCTTACAGGGTACAACACAAATATTCTACTTCTTAAGTTGATGCTAACTTCAAAGCTCAGCAGCTAAAAATTGTGCTTAATTAGCAATAATTATGATGATGCATTTCTGGAACATTAAATGTGGTCCCAGTCCTGAGCTAAAGTAACTCTTCAAACCCATGTCATGTATTTGTTCCCGACAATAATCCTGTAGGCGAAGGATTCTTATTTCACAGATGGGATAGAGAGAGTTCAGCAACTGGATCTCCACATTCCAATTTAGAAAGTAACTCAACATTTTTTTCCCCAATAGCTGTGACATTTTCTAAGGATTGTAGAATTAAAAGGGGGGGTGATTTTCAGAACATTAAACTTGTAACCACACAGCAGCTTTGGTGTTATAAATCATATATTGTTGGGGCTAGCGCTGTGGCTTAGTGGATAAAATCACTGCCTGCAGTGCCAGCATCCCATATGGGCGCCAATTCGAGTTCTGGCTGCTCCACTTCTGATCCGGCTCTCTGCTATGGCCTGGGAAAGCAGTAGAAGATGGCTAAGACCTTGGGACCCTGCACCCACGTAGGAGACCTGGAAGAAGCTCCTGGCTCCTGGCTTTGGATCAGCCCAGCTCTGGCCACTGTGGCCATTTGGGGAGTGAACCAGCAGATGGAAGACCTCTCTCCCTCTCTCTTCCTCTCTGTAACTCTGCCTTTCAAATAAATAAATAAATATTTTCTAAAAAAATAAAAAAAAACATATATTGTATTTTATTTGTACTATTTAGACAAGTAATGGATGGCTTATTAGCCTTGGCAAGACATTTCCTTTCTGGTTCATTAGTGCTTACTATTTTTTTTCTTATTTTAACAGGATATTTAACACTTTTGAATTTTGCTGCTTTATTTGTGCAAAAATAAACTGATCTTTTTTTTTTTTTTTTGCATGCTCAAGTATTTGAGTTTTCCATACATACTGAATACATTTCCAAGTCACAACCTGCTGCTAGATCATGAGTTCCTGAAACTTACTGAGTTTCAAATAGTGAAACACAGATAATCTGTTTTAACGCTAGGGTTAAGGTTAGGGTTAGGGTTAGGGTTAGTTTCCAAGCCAAAATAAATTTGCAATTTGCTTATTCATTTCCCTCCTCCATGTAAAAGTCAGCCTTATTCACTCCAGAATACATATGAGGCCCACCTTCATATAAGCATGAGCAATAAACAGGCTTACTGTCTCTTTTGTAGGGCAAATGAAACTTTTGGTTCTTTTAAATTCAGTCTGCTTTTTAGAAATCATGTGATTTCTCTGCCACGTATAAAAGCTGCTTCAGCTAAGGAATAAAGAGGCAACAGCTTTTTTTTTTTTTTTTCTATCAAAAGCCCTAGCTAGAGCCATTTTAAGGTCAATGATGGAAGTGAAGAGTAAAGAGCAAGCAAAAATTATTTTTAAGTGATGTTTTAAGCCACATCTTCATCCATAAATGCAGTTAAATCACTACTAGTTTATTCAGATGAAGAATCTTTATGTGCAGAAAGATCCAGAATTCTTTTTTTTTTTTTTAAGATTTTATTTATTTGAAAGTTAGACTTGGAGAGGGAGACAGGGAGAGAGATAAAGAGAGAGACCTTCCATTCACAAGTTCACTCCCCAGATAGCTGCAGTGGCTGGGGCTGTGCCAGGCCAAAGTCAGGAGCCAGGAGCTTCTTCCAGGTCTCCCACGTGGATACAGACGCCAAGCACTCGGGCCATCAGCAGGGAGCTGGATCAGAAGTGGAACGGCTGGGACTTGAACCCACACCTATACAGGATGCTGGTGTTGCAGGTAGTGGCTTTACCTGCTACGCCATAAAGCCAGCACCCAGAATTCTTGTAATAACAACAGGTTCCAACATTTGTCTCTAGATAAAGTGGGACATGAAAATGACTTTGTAAATTACTTCCAATGCCCCAGAAAGGCCATGCTAAAGGTAGCTGTCCTTGAACTCCTCTTGCTCTCAAGGAATCAGAACCATCACATCTCTTTCAAAACAACATAATTTCATAAAATAAAAATTTTAAACACCATATAAAAGGGAGAAATCTTAGTGGGAATCACTTTTAGGATGCCAGGTTTTATTACAAAGGATCATTATAAAATTGGTTAAAAAAAGAAATACATAAAATTATCTTAGGTTTTTTTTAATTCAATCATGAGAAGGAAACGAATCATTTAAAAAAATCATGCTTGTTTTTCTACCAAAGAAAAAAATTTCAGACTTTAATGTTTATTTAAAAATAAATAAAATCTTCAATTAAAAAGCAAATACACATTGGATGAATGGGAATGGCATGGAAGTATCTGGTTTGTAATTAAATATCTGTCAAAGACAACACACAGGACAGCAAAGTCTGCAAGAGCAACGGCAGACCTAAAGAGAACCCGGAATCCTGGGTGAAGTTTTATCCCTCAGAGTTGGATATTTTATAATGAGCTTTGAAGAACAAAGATAAAACAGACAATTTAATTTTATTTTTTGGCAGGCAGAGTTAGTGAGAGAGAGAGACAGAGAGAAAGGACTTCCTTATATTGGTTCACCCCCAAATGGCTGCCTCGGCCAGTGCTGCGTCGATCCGAAGCCAGGAGCCAGGTGCTTCCTCCTGGTCTCCCACGCGGGTGCAGGGCCCAAGCACCTGGGCCATCCTCCACTGCACTCCCGGACCACAGCAGAGAGCTGGCCTGGAAGAGGAGCAACTGGGACAGAATCCAGTGCGCCAACCGGGACTAGAACCTGGGGTGCCAGCACTGCAGGCGGAGGATTAGCCAAGTGAGCCGCGGCGCCGGCAAAATAGACAATTTTAAATATAAAATAATCTGTGTGCCTACACATTTGCTTTCTGTTTTATTTGTTCTTAAAGAAGACACTCAATGTACTATTTAAATTTGATTCATCCCAATAAGTCCAACAGTTAAAAAGCAGGCATCCCATTGATACTCTTATAATGTGGGAATCAGAGAAATAGGAGAAAGGTGTATTTTTATTTAGCTGATGTGTGATTTAGGTCTCTAGTGAGCAAGGGTTCCTCTAGAATTCTAGGTGATGGCAAGACACTGTCCCTGTTCTCTACTTCTGTCGTGACACGGCACCCTCAGTAACTTTCCTGGCTCAGGATAAACCTTTCCTCAATCCATCCAACTCAAAGTTAATGAAAATATCAGTGTCCGGCTATGGGGTGGAGTACTGCTGAACTGCTAAGTTGGGCCCAAGACTATTTCTATGGTTGGATGATGAATTTAGCCCAAAAGTGTCTCAGTATATGGCAACCTGCAAACTCAGTTAGTTTGTAAACAAACTACAAGCTCAAGAATATATTCTTAAAACAAATAGCTGAGTCTCAGCCAGTCACAAGCTGCCTCCTGATCAGACCACATCCATAAAGACAAATGCCTCATCACATCATACCCAAATAAGGCAAATGCTGACTGTAGTCAGCCAGGTAGTTTCTGTACGTCACTCACTTTTCTGTGGCTCTAAGTATAGCCTGCTCACTGTGGTCAACCAGGGCATCCAGAACCAACTTTCATCCAGAATGCTGTCTCGTTTTAGAACCTTTTTCTTACTCAAATAAACTTTGTTAAACGTAGCCCATCTCAGATTTTCAACAGCACCCCTACATTCTAGATGAACCACTGTGACTGCTCTGCTTACAACAAATTCCCAAGAGCTGATAACATTTTATTCTCAATAAAACTAAATTTGTAACAATATTTCAATTGGAAGATATTATATCATATTTAAAAAGTATTTCTGAAGCTGTCACAAGATATATGGCAGTAGGAAGTCCAAAGTGATCTTCATAGACATTTAGTTTCTGGAAAAACTGGAAAGCATGCCAATTTGCTAAAGGATCAGTCTGTCAAATAAATCACTTGAAGTCTTAGAAAATGTACTGTTTACCAACTTCTTGTCCAGCTATTAAGGTTGTAGCAATTCATAATGGAAAAAAAATTTTAACAAAATACTTTTGAAGATTCATTTGCTGAATTTCACTGAGCCTTTTATTAATCTGCTACTTTGGATCCAAAAGAGGTAGAGAGAGATTGGGAGATTAAATAGTATGGGAAGAGAATGTGGCCTCAGAAAACTGGGATTTTGGTTCTTGGCAGCTCTTACCAGGTGCAAGATGCATTTTCATCCACTTCCCTCTCCTCACCCCATATGTATGTGCATGAGTGACATTGTAGGAGGCTGTGTCTGAGGGCCAAACCACAAGAGCAGAAAGTGGTAAAATCACAGATGAGAGCAGGGTGTTTGTCCTGAGGGACCAGGTCTGAGTCCTAAAGAGGAGTCTAACTGAAAGCTGAAGGAGTGCCTGGCAGGTGAGGCTTCCTTCAGGACAGACACAGGACCAGTCAGGTTTATATCCCATGGCTTTCATGGGAGTGAACTGATATGGTCAAGGTGGATTACAAATCAGTCTTCAAGCAGAAGGCCAGAGTTCCTGAGATAGAAACACCTGGAAAGTGCTGGTGGGCATTTGGAGACAGATGCTGAAATTTGGCAGCCAGGCCACAGGAGGCACCGACACAGGGTAATTTGGTATCAATATGATGCTTTCTGTGTCTTTAGGCTAGGAAATCTGGGGCTAAGTGAATAGACACCTACAACAATTTGAAGACTGATTATCTTTTAATTATTAATCTTGTATAAAAACCAAATTGTCCCACTTCTAACAGAGTTCAACTATTTGAGTAAAGAGAGCTGTTTTTAAGAAGTTTACTATAAACAACTGAGTTCTTCATACCCTAGATAATGTTACAAAAGGGATGACATTATTAAATATCCAAGTTTTGCGTAACTCTTTCACACAATTTACTTTCTGTTTTCTCTGATAATTATTACTCTGCCATCCTACTACTCTTTTTGAAAAAAAAAATCATTAGATAATGAGACTATTTTTATAAACCTATATTACAAGAGGATTTGTTGACTTCACAACTTCAAAAGATGAACTTAATACATCCAAGTCAGCATCTTTAGCTCCTAAGGTTTTAAATTCAGTGCAGCTAATTTCTACTTAAAGTTGCTCTAGAGTGTTATTCTATTTCTGAGAAGTTTTACAATTACAAATAGTTACTAAAAATAAACTTTCAAATTATAGTAACTGCATGAGAAATATTGTTACATTCTGTATTTTCAACATGGTAATAGTTCTGCCACATTTAAATAACTACAAATTTCCCAGAAGTTTTATAAACAGAGAACCAAAGATTCCTGAAGTCTCAGAAAATCAGAAACACTCAGAGACGTCAGAAGTCACCCACTTCCATCCTCTTCACCCATTCATCCTCTGCTGCTTGCAAGGCAGAGAAGGCGTCCAGAGGCAGGGAGTGTGCATCACGGCCAAGTGCTAGGGACGGGACAAAAGGCAAGGGCTGGGATCCAGGAGACTTCAGAGTCTGTGAAATCCAGGGGGTGGGCACCTGATCACAGAGGTTTGTGAAGTGACTAGAGGATAAAGGTGAGGGGTTGGGGACCAACAACTTCTCTAAGAAGCCTGTGTCTAAAGGAGATTTAAAGAGCTAGAGGGGAGCTAGAGCAGGGGAGGTAGTGAATGGAGTTAAATCAAGCACCCCTGCAACTGTATAGTGTTTTTTTGTTGTTGTTGTTGTCTTTTTTCTTTTTAAAGATTGAAGACATATAAATGAAGTTAAATGCCAAGTAAGCCAAAGCTTAAAGATACAGCAAAGGTAGGAAAGGCCTGAAGAGTGGTAATGAGCAAAGGACGCTTACAGTTGGTACAACCAAGAATGTAAAAGCTGGCTAGGGAAACACAGAAAAACGGTCAGCTAGCACTAAGAGTCCTGTTGAGATAAGTAACTCTATTGGATTAAATAGTGCCCCCCAAAATTCAGGCCCACAGGAACCTCAGCATGTGACCTAATTTGGAAATAGAGTATTTTCAGATGTAATTAGTTCAGTCACAATGATATACTGGATTAAAATAGGCCTTACATCCACTCTGAGTGGCATTCTTAAAGGAATAGGCACGAAACAGGCAGAAGATTAAAAAAAAAAGGCTGGAGCTATGCTGCCACTGCCCAGGACGCCAGGATTGCTGGCAACCACCAGAAGCTAGAAGAGGGAAGAAGAGCTTCCTCCCCAGAGCTGTCAGAGGGAGCGTAATCTACTGACAACCTTGATTTCAGACTTTTAGCTTCCAACTGCGCAGAATAAATTTATATTGGTTGGAGCAACTCAGTTTGTGGTAATTCAGAATAAAACAGCAATCAAGAATTTATTTTAGTGGTGATTTGCAAAGTTGGGGGACTTTGTCCAGCAGAGCCCAATGCCAGTGTAGGTATAGAGGACGTAAGCAGCTGACAAGACCCAAGAATGAACCCCTGAGGCTGGTGCTGTGATGCAGTGGGTTAAGCTGCTGCCTGCAACACTGGCATTCCATTTGGACATTGGTTTGAGTTCTGGGTGCCCCACTTCCAATCAGCCCCCTTCTAATCTGCCTAGGAAAGCAGCGGAAGATGGCCCAAGTGCTTGGGAGTCCCAGATGAAGCTCCTGGATCTTGGCTTCAGCCTGCCCAGCCCCAGTCATTTTGGCCATTTGGGGAATGAACCAGCAGATGGAAGATCAATCTCTCCATTTCCCACCACCCAACTCTGCCTTTCAAGTAAAATAAATCTTAAAAAAAAAAAAAAAAAAAGAATGTACCTCTGTCAGGTGTGTGGCACCCATGGACTATAGGACTAAGGTTTTGGGGGATACACAGAGTGTAATTAAGATGGGGGAAAAGAGTGAAGGCAGGAGGATGACAGAAAGAAAAAGCATGAGGGCATCAAAGGAAGAAAGATGGCAAGGGAATAAAGAACAACTGCAAGGGGAGTGATTTACTGACAGCTGAGAATATAAGAAATTATGGTTAGAGAGTGACATGTTTTAATTTAATGCTTAACAGGTACAGCAGGCTGAGAAGATAAGACCTAAAGTACAAAGTAGTATGGGATAACAGGGAGATGAAGAAACTAGGCTGTCTACTGTGCAGATGGTGAAATTACCTAAGAGGATGTCTCAACCAGGGTTAGAATGGAAGACTGAGCCAGCTGCGAGCTTCCTCTTCTGCAGTGAAATGAAGGCTGAGGCAGAGGATGCAGTGAAGGAATGAACGGTCTGTTGATAGGTGAGTCAAAGTTGCTGTACTTGGATGGCAAAAGGGTAAATGAAACATACACAAACATACACACACACCCCTGCTAACTCCAAGGCACGCAGGTCAACGGTGAATTTAAAACATCAGAAAGTAATGAGCTATGAGATACACACACACACACACACACAGCAGGGCAGGGGAATATGAACAGCTTTCACATGAGAGGACAAGAGGGAAGAAGATGTCAGAAGATGGCTATATTTTAATGGAGGCAGTAAGGCTGAGAGACGGAAAACACAGAGAAATGAGCTCATCACCTTGATGATCACAATTATTTCTTATTTACCTTATCGAGATTGCAACTTGGCTATTTCAAAAATCATTCTGATAGCTAAAACTTGATCCTATTCATGTCCTTTAAAATGGCCTTTTTTTTTTGAAATAGAGCAATATTGGTTTCTTATCAGAATAGAAATTGGTTTTTCCTTCAGCAAACTTCCCTACCTCCCCAAATCACAGGCACTAAACAACACTGTGGGAAGCATTCCCATTGTTTCATTGAAGATCTTTATATCAGACTCTAGAATACTGCCAGTTTGTATGGATTCTACTATTATAGAGGTCCAATGGCCATAAAGAAGATAAAAGCTGGAATGACTACTATAAGGGAAAGTTTCTTTCCTAAGCTGCATCAACAACTACAACTAAATCCTGCTATTTAGAAAACATACTTTCCATTTAAACAGAGATAGCAAGAAATCCAGGAGGGGCCAGTGTTGCGGTGTGGTAGGTTAAACTACCATCTGCAATGTCGGCATCCCATATGTGACCCAGTTCGTGTCCCAGCTCCTCCACTTTCTTTTTTTTTTTTTTTTTTTTAAGATTTATTTATTTGAAAGAGTTACACACAGAAAGAAGGAGAGGCAGAGGCAGAGGCAGAGGCAGAGGCAGAGAGAGAGAGAGAGGTGTGCCATCCACTGGTTCATTCCCCGATTGGCCGCAATGGCTGGAGCTACGCTGATCCGAAGTCAGGAGCCAGGAGCTTCTTCCAGGTCTCCCACGAAGGTGCAGGGGCCTAAGGACTTGGCCATCTTCTACTGCAATCCCAGGCCATAGCAGAGAGCTGGATCGAAAGCAGAGCAGCCTGGACCCAAACCTGGGATGCTGGCACTGCAGGTGCCGGCTTTACCTGCTATGCCACAGCGCTGGCCTCCAGCTCCTCTACTTTCAATCTACCTCCTTGTTAATGGCCTAGGAAAGTGGTGGAAGATGGCCAAGTGCTTGGGCAACTGCTACCCACAGGGGAGACTTGGAAGAAGCTCATGCCTTCAACCTCGCCCAGCCTCAGCCGTTGAAGCAATGTGGGAACTGAACCAGTGGATGGAATATTCTCTCTGTCTTTCCCTCTCTTTCTGTAACTCTGACTTTCAAATAAATAAGTAAATCTTTTTTTTTTTTTAATTTTTTTTTTATTTGAAAGAGTTAGACAGTGAGAGAGAGACAGAGAAAAGGTCTTCCTTCCGATGGTTCACTCCCCAAATGGCTGCTACGACCGGAGTTACACCGATCCAAAGCCAGGAGCCAGGTGCTTTTTACTGGTCTCCCATGTGGTGCAAGCAGTTGGACCATCCTCCACTGCCCTTCCGGGCCACAGCAGAGAGCTGAACTGGAAGAGGAGCAACCGGGACTAGAACCCAGTGGCCATATGGGATGCCAGCGCCGCAGGCGGAAGATTAACCAAGTGAGCCATGGCATCAGACCCAATAAGTAAATCTTAAAAGAAATCCAGGAAACTTTTCAGGACACTATCAGGGTATGGTCAAATGCCATCACACTCTACACCATATAAAACAGTGATATTCTTTCAACTTTCCTTAAGATTGTGGAATCTGTATCTATCATACAGATGCCTTGAGTGGATTTATTAAAGTCACTAAGAAGCCTTCCTTAATAATAAAGCCATTTTGGATGTGAACCAACCAGCCGGAACAGCTACTAAGAACAACAATAACTGCAGTTAACAACAAAGCTATTTTTGATAACGTGCACTGTGGGCAGTGGAAAAAAGGAATCAAGTGCAGGGTAGCCAACAGGCTGATAGTATGGAAAAGAGAGGTCCATGCATGCAATTACAATAAAAACTGGGGTTATCTTAACAGAAGCATGGTTAAGCTGCAAGAGGACTCAGTGAAGGGAGAGACTAATTCTCACTGGCAGAACTGGAGAAGGCTTCCCAGAAGAGATGGCCACAACTACTAATGACCTTTATCCCTTCATCTTCTAGCACATTTCAAATGTTACAGCATTATAATTTCAACAGGGGAAAAAAATAAAACCAAAGCTAAAATTCTGTGTAGCTATCCAAAAAAAATATCAAATATAAGATATGGACCAATACTTAGGAGCCTGGAAAATCCAATGGATGGAAACTTCACAGTACTGGCAGAGACTACCACAGCAATGATGGCATCTGGCCTGTCAAGACTTCTTTTCTGAGGCTGGCATTGTGGCATAGCGGGTTAAGCCACTGTCTGCAATGCCAACATCCCATATGGGCACCGGTTCAAGTCCTGGCTACTCCACTTCAAATCCAGCTCCCTGTTAATATGCCTGGGAAAGCAGGGAAAGATGGCCCAAATGCTTGAGCTCCTGCCACCACAAGGGAGTCCTGGAAGAAGCTCCTGGCTCTTGGCTTCATCTTGGCCCAGCCATGGCTGTTGTAGCAATTTGGGAACTGAATTAGTAGATGGAAGGTCTCTCTCTCTCCTTCTGTCTCTCTCCCCCTCGGTAACTGTGACTTTCAAATAAATAAATAAATAAATAAATCTTTTAAAAAATAGATTATTATAAAAATTTCTTTTTCTGCTTTCTCTGTATTTTATCCAGTTTATTAATAACACACTGGCCTTCACTAAATAATACTGTTAGAAAGATCGACAATTTCAGCAGACAAATCTGGCAGTTGAGGATTGTATCTGTTCTGAGCACCCCTTTTCTAGGTGAGATTATCATGTTTTAGCTTTATTTTGCCAGGGATTGCACTGGGGGTTGAGGTAGGAAAATCTAGATCCTTGCATATGCAGAAGAGCCAGTTCACTGAAACAAGAAAAAAAATTCAAGTGCAGGCACTTCAGGTCTTGGGTAGGGACAATGGCAGCTTTTGTAGTGATGCAGAAGACTATTTCTGGCTGTTCCTCCAGTGAAACCATGAGTTCCATTATGTTGGAGTTTACAGAAATGCAATACTTGTAATCTGTATTTCTATATCCATGATGGCAAAAGGGGCATTGGAAGCATCTGAAAAACTTCTGGTTTAAATCCTCAAATGAAGACCAAATAAGTTCTATAAATGCAAATTAAGATTTTAATATGGAGCTTTATTTTAAAAATAAGTCACAATCTTTTTCATTCATATCCAGTGAATAACTGGTTATAACTACTGGCTAATTTAGCTTAAATTTGTACAGGCCAATACTTTGGACAAAAACACCAAATAGCTAATAAGAGTATAAAATAAAACAAACTGCTTCATAGGGAAGAAAAATAGTCAGCAGAATATAAAGAGCTAAATTATTAAAAATCCTGAAGTCATGAAGAAGATGACCTTTACAAGAGAATAGCAATCTGCTTCAATTTATAGAAATGTTATGAGCCTCTAGCCAATGGGACTTAAGGCTGTATAACATTAAGAATCTCAGGCTTGCTCCATCATACTCTGTGACATCTAACATTCTCATTTTTCTGTAATTGCTGCCTCTTTGATGTTTTCATCCTGAGTTTTCCTCTCCTAGCCAAACCTTGTAAGGTCAACAGCATAAGATGTTGAAGTTGGTACACAAAGTTCTTTCAACATAGAACAGTGAGTCACTGAGAGAGAAATGAACTAACAGTTCAAAAGGAAGTCTAACAGGAAGACATTTTTAAAAGATTCTTTGGATGTATGGTATATTACAGTGTTAGCATTCTATTAGAAAATCAAAGTGAAAGCTGTATAAATAAGCAAAGTTGGACAGCATACAGATTATTCTTAGAATGTGCTCCTAATGGCTGTGAGAAGGCAAGTAAGCCAAATACTAAATATCTTTTTTTTTTAAGAGATCTATTTTGTTTATCTGAAAGGCAGAATTACAGAGAGAGCAATTGCATCTGCTGGTTCACTCCCCATATGCCAACAAAAGCTAGGGGGCTGGGCCAGGCTGAAGCCTGGAGCCTGGAATTCCATCCAGGTCTCCAATCGGGGTGATAGAAGCCCAAGTACTTGGGCCATCTTCTGCTGCTTTCCTAGAAGCATTAGCAGGAAACTGGATTGGAAGTGGAACAGTCGGGACTCAAATAAGTGCTCAGATGGGATATTGGCACTGCAGGTAACAGTTTACCCTGTTGCACCACAACACTGGCTTCCAACCACTAAATATACTGAGCCACCAAGTTAGGAAGACTACTTACGAATGCAATATATTTCACTGCTGTTGGGTAAAAGATGTTATATAATACTCTCCAAGTTGATGCCTGTGGGTTATTAGGCTGGTAAGGAATACTGACAAACTTTACTTTCCTCTAGATGTCACTGCTCTCTCTCAAACAACTGGTTGTGGTGGACATGCTTCACTCAATTACTCATTCAATATTTATTGGATAATTGGGTACCACTGTTCTAGGGAGGTGTTGGGTAGGTAAGGAAAGAGAGGAAAGGGGGAAGTGAAAGAAACAGAAACACCTACAGAACTATAAATTTGACCCAGGGAAATTTACAATCTAGCAAGGATGATACATATTTGCAAATTATGTGATTTTTAAGCATAATTCAAACATGGCAGAAAACAGGGTCAGGGTGAGAGGGAGGCACTGAAAGGACTTCCAGCCGAAGAGATCAAGAACTAATCTTCCTGAGCAGGGAATGAAAGAATAGGTAGCTGGTCAAAGGCAGAAGACATGGGAGCACTGCAGGTGGTAGGAGAGGGCAAGCCACTGCGGTACACTGTAAAATCACCACTTTGGATGGAGCCCAAAAGTGGAGTCTGAGCTCAGACTTGATCTGTTGCTCAGCAGTACTTTGACTTGGCTTTGGTCAGCTTCATTTTCTCATTTTCTGCGACAACTATTTGAATCTCACTAATCACCTCTGTAACTCACTCACTACTATCACTCAATTCCCTAACCTCTGATCTGAGAGAGAACAGAGCCTTCCAGCACAGCCCCTCTCCCTGTCTTGACACTCACTCCCAAACCAAAAAATACTCATTCTCCACATTGCCTCCTGCCTCAGAAAATGAGGAATCTTCTTCACTGTATTTCTCTTCATACCCCTTCTTAATTTCTCAGAAAACTGATCCATCATTAATCCTTTTATCTTCAGCTTTTTCTCTATTGAATCCTCTCAGGCTTTAAAAATACTCTACTCTCTTCATCCTTAAGGTGGCTTTTGGATCTGTTGACTGCTCCAGCTCTCTCCTCCTCATCATCATAAAACTCACTGTAGGAGTCATCTCAACATGCTATCTCCACTTACAAACAACTTTATTCCTACAAAACTATTCTCTCAGGATTAAGAAGCCTGTGTTGTAGGGTACCAGGTAAAGCTGCCATCTGTGATGCCGCCATCCCATGTGGGCGCTGGTTCGAGTCCCAGTTGTTCCACTTCCAATCCAGCCCCCTGCTGATGCGCTTGGGCAAAGCAATGGAAGATGGCCCAAGCACTCAGGTCCCCATTACCCATGTGGAAGCCCAGAGGAAGCTCTTGGCTCCAGCCTGGCCCAGCATTGTCAACTGCAGCCATCTGGAGAGTAAATGAGAAAATGGAGATTCTCTTTCTCTGCCTCTCTTCTGCCTTTCAAATAAATAAATACACCATAAAAAAACAACAACAACAACAACTATACTACTCCCTCTCTTAGGGTCACCAAATATATTGTAGTTGTTGTACCCAAAGGACTCTTTTCAGATTTTATGTTCAAAGATGGTTTTGGTGTCTGGAATCCATATAAACTGCTGATAACTTAGAAAATATATATCCACTTTGAGTATCCAAGTTTGCAAACAGGCTAACAATTGCTGAAACAGATTGATTCAGATCAAATCACTATTTGCAAATATAAAATTATGACCATTTTCAGTCATATACACAAAAGGCAAAATTTTTTAGAAAGTCTCAAAACCATTTGTAAAGACATAAACATGACATTCTTCCGTGACTTTTCCCCTAGGATAGATCACTGTAATTAGGATGGCTCACACTCTACCTCTTACTATGTGGCCTCACATATGATCTGCAAACACCTCATTAGTGGATCAAAGGATACGTAAAAAACATGATGTGCAATTACTGTTACTTTAAACTGATCATAAGTTAGAAATCTCAAAATAAGACAATATTTTGGGATAATCATGATGATGACAGAGCCAAAAGATCTTATTTTACCTGAAAACAAGCAGTACACTGCTTAGGAAGGTAATAAACTCTTTAAGAATACTAAGGAAGGAACAATTTACTCCCCAGTTCTGAAGTATTTATAAAGCCATAAATACTACCTTCACAGCTCCCACTACCCCAAATTCCTTTTATTTTCTACTTTATTAGAGGTGGACACTTCATGGTAACTAAGACTACCTCTCTCATTCACTGTCCAAAGAGGCTAGTCTCCACTGCTACATGGAGAGCTAATCCTAACAGTTCTTTCCCAATTTCTTTACCGGCTCAAAGCCTATCATTTCTCAAGATCTTCAACTCCTTTTTAGGCACTACAATTATAGACCATGAGTAATTTCCACATACTCCTACCTGCTCCTCTACTGAATAGAAGCAAATTATAGGCCGGCGCCGCGGCTCAGTAGGCTAATCCTCCGCCTTGCGGCACCAGCACACCGGGTTCTAGTCCCGGTCGGGGCGCCGGATTCTGTCCCTGTTGCCCCTCTTCCAGGCCAGCTCTCTGCTGTGGCCAGGGAGTGCAGTGGAGGATGGCCCAAGTCCTTGGGCCCTGCACCCCATGGGAGACCAGGATAAGTACCTGGCTCCTGCCATCGGATCGGCGCGGTGTGCCGGCCGCGGCAGCCATTGGAGGGTGAACCAACGGCAAAGGAAGACCTTTCTCTCTGTCTTTCTCTCTCAATATCCACTCTGCCGGTAAAAAAAAAAAAAACAAAAACAAAAAACAAAAAACAGCAAATCATAGCCAATATGGTATACCTATTAAATGATACTTAAGAAGAATGTGCAAAATAGCAATAGTTTGTAACCTAGCTTGATAAAAGTTTGTTAAGTAAACTCAGATTTGCTGCCCAAGAGGAAAGATAACTGCCTAGAGAAAGCTCACTGCCATTGTAAATCACCAAGAATGTAAAGCAATAAGAAAAACAGCACAAACATGAAGCTTGCTGTAAAGAGATGTAAGACAGTTATTTTTCAAGTAAAATAGCAGGGTCTGGCATTATGGCATTAATGGAGAAGCTGACACCTGCAACACTGGCAAACCATGTAAGTGCTGGTTTGTGTTCCTGTTTCCCTTCTTCCAATTCAGCTTCCTGTATATGGCCTAGGCAAAGCAGCCGAAGATGGTCCCTGCTACCCATGTGGGAGACTTGGAAGAAGGCCATGGTTCCTGGTTCAGCCTGGCCTACCATGGCTGCTGTGGCCATTTGGGGAGTGAACCAGCAGATAGAGGATCCCTCTCACCCTCCTTCCCTCCAACCCTGTACCGTGTAACTCTTTCAAATTCATAATTTTTTTTTATGTAAAAAGTAAAATAGCAGACTGAAGAGAATCCACACTGTAGACTGCTGCTTGTTAGATTATTATAATCAAACAAGGCCCTAACTTGAAAATGTACTTTACAAAGTAAAGATCAAAGAACTAATATAGATCAGTGGTTTAATCCTTCATTTAATTACCATGCCCTATGACAAAAAGATGAGTGGACCACAATGAAATTATGTGGATTAACTGGCCAATATTCACAAAATAAACTAAAATATGCATTTCTTTGTGTATAGATGTACTTTCTGAAAAATGCAATGTTAATAATCTTTCTTACCAACAGAAGAATCTTTGGAATTTATTCCATGTGATCAACTATAACAAAACTCTTGTGTGGAGGGAATGAGAGCCACTGAGGATATATACATGTTATTCTCCTAGATAACCTTGCTAGGGGCAGGCAGATGGATTAGAAAATGACATCCTTTCAACACTTACAATACATAGTACAGAGGAGTGAGCTTATGGCAACTGCACAAGGACTAATTTTGGTCAGCTGACATTGCTCATTATATAATTTTTATTATAATTTTTTTAAAAGATTTATTTTTATTTATTTTAAAGACAGAGTTACAGAGAGGTCTTCCATCTGCTGGTTTACTCCCCAGATGGCCACAACGGTTGGAGCTGCACCTATCCGAAACCAGGAGCCAGGAGTTTCCTCTGGGTCTTCCATGTGGGTGCAGGGCCATCTTCTACTGCTATCCCAGGCCATAGAAGAGAGCTGGATTGGAAGAGGAGCAGCCGGAACTAGAAACAGCACCCATATGGAATGCCGGTGCTTCAGGGCAGGGCTTTAACCAGCTGTGCCACAGTGTCGGCCCCTCATTATAATTTCTATATCTAGTTTCATGTTATTTTGGGAATTTTTTTAATCAAGATTTATTTTTACTTTTTATTATCCTTAAAAATTATTAGAGGGGATGGCACTGTGGTGTAGCTGGTAAAGCCGCCACTTGGGAGTGCTTGGCATCCCACATGGGTGCCGGTTCGAGTCCCAGCTGCTCCACTTCTGATCCAGCTCTCTGCTATGGCCTAGGAAAGCAGTAAAAGATGGCTCAAGTCCTTGAGCCCCTGCACCCATGTGGGAGACCTGGAAGAAGCTCCTGGCTCCTGGCTTCAGATCAGTACAGCTCCAGCCACTGTGGCCAATTGGGGAGTGAACCAGCAGATAGAAGACCTCTCTCTCTCTCTGCCTCTCCTCTCACTGTGTAACTCTGACTTTCAAATAAATCAATAAATCTTTTAAAAAAATTATTAGAGGAGCTGGTGCCGTGGCTCACTTGGTTAATTCTCCACCTGTGGCACCGGCATCCCTTATGGGCGCCAGGTTCTAGTCCTGGTTCCTCCTCTTCCAGTCCAGCTCTCTGCTGTGGCCCTGGAGGGCAGTAGAGGATGGCCCAAGTGCTTGGGCCCCTGCACCCACATGGGAGACCAGGAGGAAGCACTTGGCTCCTGGCTTCGGATTGGTGCAGCACTGGCCGTAGTGGCCATTTGGGGAGTGAACCAACAGAAGGAAGACCTTTCTCTCTGTCTCTCTCTCACTGTCTATAACTCTGTCAAATAAATAAATAAATAAATTATTAGAGACAAAAGAGCACACACACTACCATTTGCTGGTTCAATTCCCAAATGTCTGCGTTAGTTCCTTCCTGGGGCCAAGGAGCCAGCGACTTAATTCAGGTCTCTACATGAGGCATAGGAACCCAATTACCTGAGCCATCACTACTGCCTCACAGGGTACACATTAGCAGGAAGCTGGAGTCAGTGACTGTATATCAGTCACTCTGATATACAACATGTTTATCTTAACTGTTAGGCTCATGCCCACTTGCCTCAATCAGGATTCATTTTTAAAAAGTGAAGTTACGGGTTTAGGGCTGGAGCTGTGGCACAGTGGGTTAACGCCCTGGCCTGAAGCTCCGGCATCCCATATGGGAGTCAGGTCTGGAATCCGGCTGCTCCACTTCCGATCCTGCTCTCTGCTATGGCCAGGGATAGCACTAG
This sequence comes from Oryctolagus cuniculus, assembly GCF_964237555.1. Classification (NCBI taxonomy): domain Eukaryota; kingdom Metazoa; phylum Chordata; class Mammalia; order Lagomorpha; family Leporidae; genus Oryctolagus; species Oryctolagus cuniculus. The sequence goes on from NC_091433.1 coordinate 172,440,760, forward strand.
AAGATGGCCTAAGTCCTTGGGCCCTGCACCCGCATGGAAACCTGGAAGAAGCTCCTGACTCCTGGGTTCAGATTGGTGCAGCTCTGGCCATTGCGGCCAATTGGGGAGTGAACCAGCAGATGGAATGGAAGACCTCTCTCTCTCTCTCTCTCTCTCTGTCTCTTCTCTCTCTGTGTAACTATGACTTTCAGGGCCGGCGCCGCGGCTCAGTAGGCTAATCCTCCGCCTTGCGGCACCAGCACACCGGGTTCTAGTCCCGGTCGGGGCGCCGGATTCTGTCCCTGTTGCCCCTCTTCCAGGCCAGCTCTCTGCTGTGGCCAGGGAGTGCAGTGGAGGATGGCCCAAGTCCTTGGGCCCTGCACCCCATGGGAGACCAGGATAAGTACCTGGCTCCTGCCATCGGATCGGCGCGGTGTGCCGGCCGCGGCAGCCATTGGAGGGTGAACCAACGGCAAAGGAAGACCTTTCTCTCTGTCTCTCTCTCTCACTGTCCACTCTGCCTGTAAAAAAAAAAAAAAAAAAAAAAAAAAAAAAAAAAAAACTATGACTTTCAAATAAGTAAATAAATCTTTCAAAAAAAAAAGTGAAGGGCCGGCGCCGTGGCTCAATAGGCTAATCCTCCACCTTGCGGCGCCGGCACACCGGGTTCTAGTCCCGGTTGGGGCGCCGGATTCTGTCCCGGTTGCCCCTCTTCCAGGCCAGCTCTCTGCTATGGCCAGGGAGTGCAGTGGAGGATAGCCCAGGTGCTTGGGCCCTGCACCCCATGGGAGACCAGGAAAAGCACCTGGATCCTGGCTCCTGCCATCGGATCAGCGCGGTGCGCCGGCTGCAGCAGCGGCCATTGGAGGGTGAACCAATGGCAAAGGAAGACCTTTCTCTCTCTCTCTCTCTCTCACTGTCCACTCTGCCTGTCAAAAAAAAAAAAAAAAAAAAAAAAAAAAAAAAGTGAAGGCACATGAACTTGGTTTGTATACACATGTATATACACACACACATGCAGAAACCAGCAACGTTAGTACTGTTTTAACATTACCTTGCAATACTCAAAACATACATCAATTTATTTTTTTAAATGTTAAGGAAAGGTCCTAACTGGAAAAAAAAATGCCAAGAGTATTTTGAATAATGAAGGAAAATAAAACTATAAAGAGAAAAGGGAAAAGGTATAGCCTTTATAAATAATGAAATGGATACATGTCCCGAGTAAAGGGGAAACAAGGTAAAACTTTTTTGGACAAACCCAAAAAAGTAATAAAATGCATTCACAATGAAAACCAAAAAGCAGGCATAAGCTCCTGTTAAGATGAATTTTTGAATTCAGGGTCTACAGGGTTTCGTCTCGGGCCAGAATTTCAACTTCATTGAGAATAAATTTTGATTTTCATATGAACAGGAAGCTAAAGTGTATTGTTACATACATTTTGCACCCTCACCTGAAATGCTCTCCTATCTAAGAACTTTCTGAGGACATAAACATTTAGTGCTCCCCTGCCCCGTATGGCAGCCTTGCTACCTGCATCCTCTGCTCCTGCTGTTTATCTCTCTGCTTTCCCTGGGAGAACACGCCAATGTATGTAACAATATGCTTTATGGTCAATGTACAGTCTACAAAAAGTCATCACTCAAAGGCAATTCCACAAATTTTACTTACAAAAGCTTCTTCCACAATTCTGACTTTTAAAATAAATATTTTGTAAACGTCATAGTTATCTGTCAGCAACATTTTTCAGCATGCTACTCTGAAGAAAACAATATAAATATAAGAGGAAACTAATTTTTAGGTATATAAGTAGTATGAATGGATAAAATACAATTATACAATTTTCACTCATCCATGAAAATGGTAATCTTCATGCTAATAATAAGCCATGTTTTTTGAGAATTTTTATTAATGGTGCCATAAGACCCCCTATCATTTTAACCCAGGTGTAACTTTCACAACAGTAATCATTTATGATAGCTCACTGGTGTTACACAAATAGTATGTAACCCTAGGGCAAAATTTTTCTTAACCATTTGCTAAGCATTGTAGCAGACAGAGAAAAACACAAAAGTCCCGACTATTTTCTGAGAAACATACAGGCCAGCCTCAGTTTGGAGGCAGGGAGGCCTTTAATTCATGTATGCAACTTTACCAGGCTTTTTAACTTCCCAGGAGAAACCTGCTACCAAATTTACTTACTGCTGAAGCCCTTGGTTGTGTACTTAACTTGTGATGTAAAATATCTATAGAACTGGTGCTTTACAAAGAGCAACCCACCTCATTGTGAACTGACATGCACTCAAATCTCAGAGAGTAAAATGCTATTTATGGAGAATGCTCTGAAGGATATGTACTCTGAATCCACAGGTAGCCCCGATGTTTTGAGCTTGGGGGAGACAGCTCTCTCTCATTATGCCATTGATCAGAATGGATGAACACTCTAAGCCTATGTGGAACAGCCCTATAAACGAGGCACTGTTACTATTCCTATTTTACAAATGATGAAACTGGGCCTTCCTGAGGAAAAGTGACTTCTCCAGTCACTTTGCTAAACCAGGAAAAGCCCTGATTCTAACAAGGTCTCTGACTACAGTGCCTGAGCACTTAATCTGGTATGCTGCCACCCTCAGTTAGGAAAAGGCTTGATGCTCCAGGATAGCGTGGAGAAAGGACTGAAGCAAGACCAGTGCTAGGAAGAGAGTTGAGCAGGTGAATGATAACACAGAGACCCAATCAAGACAGCAGTGAGAATGCCAAGGAAAGGACTGATTTGAAAGAGATTTCCAAGTAGAACTGAAAGGCTTGCTTGGGATTTCATCATATGTGAGCAAGGCAGAGGGGGTAAGCCAAGAATGACTCTCAGGTTTCTGGCTTGAGCAATGGATCCAATGATACATTGTCCTTAAGACAAAAGCTCTCCAGCCAGACCCCCAGCTCTGAGTAATCTTGGAATAGCTGTTTAACTTCTCTGTCCCTCAGTTTCTTCATGCATAGAATGAGAATGCTAATAATGCCTCAACCCAGAATTAAATGAAGTACTTAGAATAATCCTGGCACATAAGCACTCAATGAACTTTAGCTTGGGAAGAGAGGAGGAAAAGCAGTTGAGGGGGGAATGACAAGTTCCATGCAGTATATGGATATACTGAAGCAGAAGTGCCTGCAGGACCTCCAAGAGGCAGAAGGTACACCTCTGGCCCTGAACTAAGAAAGGGCTTTTGGAATTACACCTAGGAGGCATCAGCACAGGGGCAATGAGCCAACAATCTGGGTGATATGGCCCCCGCAGAATGTTTGGAAAAAGAAGAACACAGAACCTAGGGGAGCCTTATGAGGAACAGAGACATGAAGGGATGGATAGAGAAGCATCTGCACAGGAATCTGAGAAGTGGCCACAGGAGCAAAGAGAAAATGAGAAGCCAAAGGGAGACGGACTATGAAGAATCAACAGTGCCAAATGTTGCTAAATGCAGAAATAAGATAAAGGTGCAAAGTAGGTCACTGGATTGAGAAATAAACTCTTCGCCCTTAATAACCCACACGACGGGGCCTTTACTGCCCCTTCAGAGAGAGGTCAGACAGACCCTGGTAGCTATGTACAAAAGATCTGCTGTGCTAGATGTCCTATTCAAGAAGTCAGTCCAGCTGACTGCCACCCACACTCTTGGAAGAGGATTCTTAGAGGAAGAATAGACAGTACTTGGAGGTTAGAGAGAAGCAAAGCATTCCTGGCTTTAGCCTAGACAGACATAACCAGAAGCAAAATTTAGAATTCTTAAAGCACAATTAAGAATGGCCAATTAGTTCCAATACTTTAGCTTACACTGCATGAAGGGGATTCTGAGTAGTGGAATTTAAAAAGATGAGTACTGTATTATAAACTTGTGGTCAAGGAATATGGAAGAAACAAACGCTTAAACACCTGTCCTCTGGGGAAGATGTCTGTTCTTGAATCCTCAACTCACACAGCAACTCTTTCATATCACTATTCTTATGTCTTTCTCTTATGTCCTTAGGACACTTGTGAGTCACATCTCTTAGAATACTGCATTATAATTAGGTTTTCTAACATTACAAATCTCAAGGGAATGGATTTCCAAGAAACATTTTCTAAACAAATAAACACATTTATGTTTACATTACAGAAGTACTTTATAAAAACTGATTATCAATTATGAAATGGATTAGCAAGTAGAAACCAGAAGCAGGCCAGTGAGAAAATCAGAAATAGAAAAAAGGAAAAGTAATGATAATTCAAACCAATGGGGCCATTGTGGAAACATAGGAAGTGGGATGTCTTGAAATGTCTCCATGGAAGTATCAACAGAATTGGGTGGCTGAAAGAAATGGGACAAAGCTTAAGAATAAGATTATTTTCAAAGACCTTAAGGAAATGTATACTTTTGTCTCAGTAATAAACATTTATCCTAAAAATCATATTCATGCATATTTTGGTATTATTTATAAGGGTGAAAAATTGCAAACAATCTTAATTGTTAATAAAACTAAATAAATATCAGTCCCTCTATCAAACAGGATGTTATGTACACATTAACATGTTACTCTTAGAAAAACTTAAGGATGGGGAGAAAATGTCTGAAATAAATTAGCTAAATTAATAAAAAAAAAAAAACCACGACCTTAACAAGACAAGTTGTATGATTTCACTCTCATTTTGTCTGACGAAAATGTGTACACATTGAATATGAGAGGAAAACCATGTCGAAAGATGGGCATGGGATGTTTCTGAAAAGTGACTTGCAACACTATGGATGAGTGCTTTTATTTTCTTTTTTATAATTAACTTTCCAAAATTTTATCAAGAAATAATTGGTTCTTATAAGTAAAAACAAATATTATTTTACTTTTTTTTTTTTTTTTGACAGGCAGAGTGGATAGTGAGAGAGAGAGACAGAGAGAAAGGTTTTCCTTTGCCGTTGGTTCACCCTCCAATGGCCGCCGCAGCCGGCACACCGTGCTGATCCGATGGCAGGAGCCAGATACTTATCCTGGTCTCCCATGAGTGATTATTTCTTCTATAGAAAGTGAGCAAGTACTGAGAAAATCAAATCATCAGACTACTTAAGATACTTGACCACAAAAATGATGGATCTACAATTTGAAAGGACAGATAGTTTGAATGTCATGTTTTCCTGTTCTGTTTTGATAATTACAGAAACAAAGAAGGACCTGATAAATATAAGAATAAAAAAATAAAAATGGCTTACAAAAAGAAAATTTTTATATGTATATTTTTCCATTTAAACAAAACTTACTATAAACAAAACTTTTCCAAGAAATCTTGGAAAAAGAATATAAAACCTACAAATAATAAATTTTGTAGCACTGGAACAGAAAAAACTGCAAACTTACTACACAGTGGAAACTGAGTGAACCAGTCTCCATGGATGCAGCACAGGGCAAACTACGCTCCACTCAGGACACTGAGAAACACATTTGAAGGTGGCTGGAGGGCAGCGATGAGCCCAGAACCTCATCACTGAACAGATGGTACGAGCACGGACCTGAGTACCTATGTTACACTTTGTGTTTCTGTGTGGGTCCTAACTGATGAAATCTTTACTTAATATATACTAAATCAATCTTCTGTATATAAAGATAATTGAAAATGAATCTTGATGTGAATGGAATGGGAGAGGGAGCGGGAGATGGGAGGAGTGCGAGTGGAAGGGAAACCATGGTGGGGGAAAGCCATTGTAATCCATAAACTGTACTTTGGAAATTTATATTTACTAAATAAAAGTTAAAAAAAAATTAAACGAGTGATTCCAATGCATGGGGAAGGTAAAAAGAAGCAAATAAGCACCTGGGCACAAATTCAGTATCTGGCACATGACAGGTACTTGACAAATGTTAGATGGCTGTTTTTATGCACAAATGTAGGACTCTGATCAGTTTCCATAGGGCTTTAATGACTTTTCTCACTAAATACAGTGACAAAATCTAGGCTACATGGAAAATGCAGAGGTGTTGCTAGGGGATAGCAAGGATAGGAGAGAAAAAAAACAAAGAAACCAATGCAAATGCCACTTACAGTCCAATGCAATGCCATGACATTTGAATATTCAACATGAAGAGATCCCAAGGTCTCTGACATGTGATCATATACAGTCATGCTGAGGCAAATCTGAGTAAGCTCTGCTTCAGGATGTCAGTCACAAGTCACTTAGTATCCACATTTTACAAAGGTTTTCTCATACTTAATTTATTATAACAATCAAAAGATTTGTGATAACATGGCCTCAGAAGAAAATCAACTGCTAATCTGCAAAAATATTTGCAGAGCTGGGGAAATGGAAAATATCTCAGAAAATACTCTAGCAAATATCAAAGGTCTACTATACACTCACATTTTTTTAATGTGAGAGTAAAATTTAATCCTATTTCAGAGAAACTTTCCGGCAGTGAAAAGTCAAAGGCTGGAGTCGATGGTATATAATGTACTCACTATTTCAAGTTTATCTGCCTCTCTTCCTGGCCTCCTAAAAACTGCAGTCTCTTAGGAAGGGTAACTAAAAAGCAATCGTGAGAGAGGCTCCCTGACCAGGATAAATGCCACAGAGAGCAGTGGCTCCTGCTGGCCACCTACAGTTCTCACTACACACAGCCACCACAGACAACAAACACACTGCTGATACCGCCACAGGTATCAACAGGCAATGGTACACTAAGCACAAAGTCCACGAAATTACAATGCTTTAACAATGACAATGAACACTGAGCTACCTATGACTGGTATACAGCTTTTATTTCTTACATAACCAACTTTTACAGAGCAAATAAGAGCTACAGTAGACCAAAAGGAGAGAGACAAATATATGAGTATCTGATAGTAAGAGTAAGTGTGTAATCTGGATGTTAAGTCAGCAATATTCTCATACTGCATACATACCAAAGAATTTTTTTCAGGTGTATTAATCACAATTACCCAGTGGTAGTTTATTTTTATTTCCTAGTAGGAACTTATTTTGTCTTTAATGGTTAACACTGGATTAGTGAAAAGATCAAATTCCTCATTTCTTCATTTTTAGAATTTAGGCATAAGAGCAGAACTTGAATTAAAATGTGGACTGTTTGACCTTCAATTAAAAAAATTATTTCAACTTAAGTGATGTTTATGAATTTCTGTTCTCTTTTACTGTTTTCTTGTTTTGGTGGAAGATTTTTCCAGGTTCATTAAATGAGTGAAGGAATTGATCTCATCTGCTTCTCAACTTTTAAAAATGTCTACTGGGGCCAGATTGTGGCACAGCAGGTTAAGCCTCCACCTGCCATGCCAGCATCCCATATGACCGTCAGTTCGAGACTTGGCTGCTCCACTTCCAATCCATCTCCCTGCTAACAGGCCTGGGAAGGCAGAGGAAGATGGCCCAATCCTTGGGCTCTTGCACCAACGTAGGAGACCACAAAGAAGCTCTTGGCTCCTAGCTTCAGCCTGGCTCAATCCCAGCTGCTGATGCCATTTGGGGAGTAAACCAGCAGCTGAAGATAACTCTTTCTCCTCACCCCAATGCTGCCTTTCAAATAAATAAAATGTAAGAAAAATCTTCAAAAAGATGGTTCTCTATTAGCTCCTAGTGGTAGATGGGCACTCACTATAATCCTACTCTGTGTCAGGTCAGTTGTATCCACACAATTTCAAAAGCAAGCCAAATTAACAGGGACAATATTGTTGGTTTACCATACCAATGTTATTTTGGACCTCTGTGTACATCTCTTCAAAATCATGAATGTCTAGTAATGAAGCAGCTTCAGTGTGGCAGGTTATATCTGAAAGCACATTACAACCCTAAAGGAATACAGTGATGTCATCTAGAGAAAGAAGTATGAACTTCAAGCTTTTTCTAGATCTTTCAATATTAAGTACAAGCAGTTTTATAATAAGGTGGCAATTACCAGAAGAAAGTGAGACAATTTGTCCTAGATGTCACCACTATATAACACAGCTTGTTAGAAATCAGAGCGGAGAGCAAAAAATGTACTAAAAAGAAGACTTCATTAGGTGACTGGGCTTTGAATTGCTCCTGTAAAATTAGCACTTCTGTATTATTTCTGCAGAGTTCACTTTTCTTATTGGTATGCAGATATGTATATGAGTGGATATAAACATGTACATAAGCAGAACTATATTAAAAGACAATTTTTTTTTACATAACAAAAATACCCAAATGAAAACCTTTAAGTGGGTAGGATACTATCAAAGGAATCACTTTGTTTTCCTTGAACTTACATAACCTGAAAAGAAGTGGAACCAGTATGAGCCACAAACTACAAAGTATCTGAATGAAGTTCTATCCTTGACTCACGTGACCTGTAAAGATTTACTAACTTTGGATGCCTGTTCTATTTAACTCTAAAATGGAGTTAATCAATCAACCAGAGTTACCTAAGTGGAATAATGAATGCAAAATTATTTCCTAAGCTGTAGAAGATTATAATGACCTAACATGGTGAGAAAATGATTATATTCTCAAATCCTAACAGCCAAATGCATGGGTAGTATAAGTGATAAGACATTTAGATAGCTTTGCCACTGAGACATTTTTAAGTAGGATTATATGTTATTATTTTCAATGATGAAAAAAGGAAAAGAAATTCTATTTAATAAAAATATCTCTTACATATCATATTTTAGTATGTGGGGTAAACATTATCTAAAATACAGTATCATAATTCTTGTGATCAAACTATGAAAACATTCATTATTAATTGTGAAGGTCTATAGATAAAGTTTAATGACTTTTGCACCTTCATAAAAAAGTACAGTTTGAGATGAGTGTTTACCTTCTCTTAGACGGTCTACCACAAAAGTGAAGCCTGTAGTTCTTGGATGTAAGACATACTCATATTTCTGAAGTCCATTCTTTTCAGCAAAATCATTACTTCGAGCCTTGCTATTTTCTAAACAAAACAAAAGCCCATTAGATGCCATTAAAGAGAAAGATGTGAGGTAAGGGAGTAAGTACAAAATTTCTTTGATACAGATGGCAGTTAACTGCTCCATAATTATGGACTAGGAATACTGAATTAAATGAGAAGACACAAACACTTTATAAGTTCCCGTATAACAACCCCATACCTATTTATTGGAATTGTAAATTTTTTCTAATAAGACATTTTCAATGAGTTTTATATTAGTATCCTGAAATTCATACTCAAATCTTTAAAATCTTTTAAAAGATTTTATAAGTCAATATATAATAAAACCTAAAATACCCTAATCAATGAAAGGTTCCATGGCATACTCCTCATATACTAAAACACAAAGTCCTAATAAAACAAAACTTGAAAACTAACAAAATATAAGGATCTAGACATCCAGAAGAAATAACCAGCAATCAAATACATCAGATGAGATTTTTTTAACCCAATAATTTAGGCCTTCAATGCAAAGTGAAATATTTGTCTTGCTCAAGCAAAGGGCATTCTAACATTACTAACCAGAACCCTACCACAACAGGATGGGCACATGATTAGCACATCATGTACAAACATCTGAACATGGTTTGGCTGAATATAGTCAAAGAGTCAAGTTTATGTTCCAATTGTTGGCAAAAGTCTCTTTTTCCATTCCATGAGGTAACTTTACAAGTTCCAAGAAGAACCAAACCAATTATTCAGCAAATACATTTGGAAAAAGTAAAGTGTTCAGAAATTTGGCCTCCACTGCTGTGAGAGATCATGAAATTCTTTCTGATGACAGCAGATGTTAGAACCTGCAATCCTCAGCTGTGTCCTGAAATTCACAGACTATTATTCCAAACCTAAAGAAAGATATGGAATAATAACAACTTTCCTAGCAGTAAATGTAAGATTACTGATTCCTCAAAACCTTAGAAACTATAGATGCATTCCACATCACTAAAATGCCTAGAACCCGAATGTTGGTTTTTTTTAATAGTATCCTGTAGATTCCCAACAATATTTTTTAGATTTCTAATTTCCTCTTCTTTTCTTTGGTTTGACTGTATATTCTCCTGTGCTCTTCTAAGTCCGATATTCTCTCTTCTACCTCACTGATTCTGTTTTTAAGGCTTTCAAATGTGTTTTTCATTTGTTCTATTGAATTCTTCATTTCAATTTGATTTCTCTTCAATATCTCAACTTCATGTTCTACTAAATTCCTCATTTCATTTTGATATCTCCTTTAAGATTTCATTTTCACAAGAGAGATTTTCTGTCCTGTCCTGTATGGATTTATTAATTTATTTATTTGAAAGAGAGGCAGACGCAGAGAGAGAGAGAGGCCTTTCATCCTCTGGTTCACTCTTCAAATGGCCACAACAGGTAGAGCTGTGCTGATCCAAAGCCAGGAGCCAGAAGCTTCTTCCGGGTCTCCCATGTGGGTGCAGGGAACCAAGGACGTGAACCAACTTCCACTGCTTTCCAAGGCCAAAGCAGGAAACTGATCAGAAATGGAGCAGCTGGTACTTGAACCAGTGCCCATATATGATGCTGGCACTGCAGGCAGCAGCTTTACCTGCTGCACCATAGTGTGGGCCCCAACAGCTGACATTTTAAAATAGGTTCTGAGCCTTAAAATATAAAGTTCTAGAAAAGTAAGTGTAAATAACAGGACCTCTTGGTGGTTGTCTCTGGTAAATTCGTTAGGGTGGCAACCAGGAGTTCTAGGTCTTGTGCTTCTGTCTGCCTAAGTCTATTAAGGGTGGCCATTAATCTTGGTGGTATTCAGTTGTTGCATCTGAGGAGCAAGTTGTTCAGACTTGATGATTTCTAAGTTTCTCCATGTTTTAAAATTCTTTGAACAAAGAAGCCAGCCACCTTACCTGTGAGATCAGTTCCTTCTGGGAATATGAGGAGCTGAAGTGGTTCACGGATATCACAAAAATAATCAACCATGTCTTCAAAATGGCTCTTGTCATCCTTCCACTTCCTATGAATGAAGATATAGGCAGCAGCCTGCATGGCCCAACCTAGAATCAATTTAACAAGTATTTATATACAACTCTATTCCCAAAATCCACTAATCATTGAATACAATATTTTTCTTGGGGGGTCTTACAATAAAGTATTTACTATAATAAATATCTAATGAGAGATCATAAATTCAACACTAACCTTAGATCAAATGAATAACACATATACCAGAAAACATTCTTATTAAAGGTGTTTGGTAACCCT